>NC_080039.1:5708077-6355126 GCF_030020395.1 Manis pentadactyla | reverse complement strand
GAAAGAAACAGAAAACCGATTGGAAGAAATAATGTCTAAAAGATTTCCAAACTTGATGAAGGAGATATCCAAGTCCAGGAAGCAAAGAGAGTCCTAAATAAGATGAACCAAAAGTGATTCACACACCACACACTATAATCAACATGTAAATATTTGAAGACAGAGAATCTTAAAAGCAGTAAGAGAAAAACAACTAGTTACATGTAAGTGTACCCCAAAATACTATGAACTAATTTTTAAAAAATTGAAGTACTTTGTTGTATAGTTGATATACAATATCACAATGGTTTCAAGCATACAATACAGTGATTCAACAGTTATACACATTATTAAATCCTCTCCCCAACTAGTGTGATTACTATCTGTCGACACAGAAATGTTACAGAATTGACTGTATTCTCTATGCTACACTTTCATCCCTGATTTTGGGCCTCTTTATCCCACACCACATATTTCATCCGCCCACCCCAAACTTTCCCCCATGGTAACCACAAGTCGCTGCTCAGTGTCTCAGAGTCGATTGTTTTGTTTGTTTGGTTTTTAGAGTCCACATACAAGTGAAATCATATGGCATCTTTTTCTGCCTGGCTTATTTCACTTAGCATAATACCCTCTAATTCCATCCTTGTTGTGGCAAATGGAATAATTTCTTTCTTTTTTATGCTTCGAGTAATATTTCATTGTATATATGTACCATATCTTCTTTATTCATTCAACTATTGACAGACACTTTGGTTAATTCCATATCTTGGCTATTGTAAATAACATGAAACAAACATGGGGCGCATATATCTTTTTGAATCAGAGATTGTGATTTTTCAGGTAAATTCCTAGAAGTGCAATTACTGAGTCATATGGTATTTCTATTTTTAGTCTTTTTAGGAACCTCCATACTGCTTTCCACAATGGCTGCACCAATTTATAGTCCCACCAGCAGTGTAGGAGGTTTCCCATTTCTCTACATCCTCACAATAATTGTTATTTCTTGAATGAGCTGAATTTTCAGCAGAAACTTTACAGGCCAGAAAGGAGTGGCATGATACATTCGATGCACTGAAAAAAATTTACAACCAACACTATTCTACCCAGCAAGGTTCTAAATCAGTATTGAAGGAGAAACAGGGAATTTCCCAGAAAAGCAAAAGCTAAAGGAGCTGATCAACACCAAACCAGCCCTTTAAAAAATGTTAAAGGGACTTATGTAATGGAAAAGAAAAGGCCATACCTAGAAACAGAAAAATCATGAAAGGAAAATCACAATGGCAAAGGTAAACATGTAGTAAAAATAGTGGACCAACGACCTACAAAGCTAGTATGAAGGTGAAAAGACAAAAGTAGTTAAGTTAATTATATCTACAGTAATTACTTAAGAGATACACAAAATAATAAGATGTAAAATATGACACCAAATACAGAAAACATGGGTGGGGTGAGGCAAGTAAATATGTAGTGCATTTAGAATGTGTTGGAACTTAAGTGACCATCACCTTATAAAAGACAACTCTATACATATGATGTTATATATGAACCTCATGGTAAAAACAAACCAAATACCTATAATAAATAAACAAAAATGAAGAGGAGGAAAACAAACATAACACTAAAGAAAGCCATGAAATCACAAGGGAAGAGAGCAAGAGAAGAAAACAAGAAAGAAGAACTACAAAAACAACCAGAAAACAAAGAATCAAATGACAATTAGTACACATCTACAAGTAATTACTTCCAATGTAAATGGGCTACATGCTCCAAGCAAAAGACACAGGGTGACTGAATGGATAAAAAGCAAGACCCCTCTATATGTTCCTTACAAGAGACTCACTTCAAACCTAAAGACACAAACAGACTAAATGTGAAGGTGCTTAAGTGGTAGAACTTTCTATCTGAATGGGCAAAGCCGGGGTAGCAATACTTACATCAGACAAAATAGACTTTGAAACAAAGACTGTAACAATAGACAAAGAAGGGCATTACATAACGATAAGGGGGATAATCTAAGAAGAGGTTATAATAACTGTAAATACCTAGGAATCCAACATAGGGCTAGCTAAATATATAAATATTGACAGGCATAAAGGGTGAATTTGACAGTAATACAGTAATAGTAGGGGACTTTAATACCCCCATTTACATCAATAGATAGAGCATCCAGAAAGAAAATCAGTACGGAAACACTGGCTTTGAACAACACATTAGACCAAATGGACTTAACATATACAGAACATTACATCCAAAACCAGCAGAACACACATTCTTTTCAAATGCACATGGAACAGTCTCCAGGACAAATCACATGTTAGGCCACAAAACCAGTCTCAATAAATTTTAAAAAATAGAAATCACTTAAATAAACTTAGGAAGACTGAAAATTTTCTGACCATGATGATATGAAACTAGAAATAAATTACAAGGAAAAAATTGGAAAAAACACCAACAGATGGAAGTTAAACAGCATGTTACTAAACAACCAGTAGGTCAAAGAAAAATCACAGGAAATTTAAAAATACTTGTAGAATAATGAAGATAGAAACACAATGGTTCAAAATTTTTTGAGATGCAAAAATAACAGTTCTAAGAGGGAATAGCAATATAGTCCTACCTAAAGAAACAAGAAAAATCTCAAATAAATAATCTAACTTTACACCTAACTGAATTAGAAAGAAAAAGATGACCCAAAGTGAGTAATGGGAAGAAAAAAAAAAGATTAAAGTAGAAATAATTGAAATAGAGACAAGAAAACAACACCAAAAAATTAATGAAACGAAGAGCTGGTTCTTTGAAAAGATAAACAAAATGGGTAAACTTTTAGTTAGGCTCATCAAGAAAAGAGGAGGACTCAAATTCAGAAATGAAGGAAGAGAAGTTACAACTGACACCACAAAAGTACAAATGCTTATAAGAGATTACTATAAAATTATATGCCAACAAATTGGACAGTCAAGAAGGAATGGATAAATCCTAGAAACATGCAATCTTCCAAGTCTGAAAAAGAAAATCTGAACAGACCAATTACTAGTAACAAAATTGAATTGGTAATCAAACACTCCCAAGAAACAAATTCAAGAACCAGATGGCTTTATAGGAGAATTCTACCAAACATTAGAGAGTTAATACCTATCCTCAAAGTATTCCAAAAACTGAGGAAGGAAAGCTTCCACATTCATCCTATGATGCCAACACCACCTTAATACCAAAACCATACAAAGACACTACAAAAAAGTGACAGACCAGTATCCCTTGTGAACATAGATGCAAAAATCCTCAACAAGAAATATCAGCAAACTGAATTTAAAAATACATTGAAAAGATCATTTATCATCACTAAGTGGAATTTATTACAAAAAGCTTTCAATCACTTACTCTGGTTCTGGATTCTTTGGAGAAAGTTCCCATACTTCAGGAGCTCCCAATTCTCCAATCCCCTCTTTCTCACTTAATCTCCTAGAAATATAGGTGTGTAAATTATAACTCCATGGCCTAAGTTCTGTTTACTAAATATATCATCAAATTCAAAGAAGTCCAGTTAAGTCCTATTTTCCCTTTACATTTTAAACTTTAAATTAATGAAAACTTTGTGTAAATGTAAACTCAGAGAATTTGATGTTTTGATAGTATTATCAAATGGTATAGACTACAAAGAGGCTAGGAGGCTGTCAAGTGTGTCCCTTCTGCTGAAAGACGGCAGAGCTCCTAATTGCCCATTTCATCTTCTGCAATATGTGACAGAAAACAGTTTTACATTTGGGAGTAACTTCATTTGCTTATACACATTCTTGAGAGTAAAGAGAAGTCTCTTCTTGTGATTTGGTCAAACATTCCATTCAAAGAAACTCAGGAATTAAAGAAGATAGCTAAAAAATAAAGCATTACAAGTAGAAAATCAAAGGAGCACTGAAAATGAAACAAACTTTTAAATAAAAATTGTACTCAGTGGCATACAGGGCTAGTTTTCTCTGTTTTCCCTAGTTCCTTTTTAGAAAAGGAATATATTCTCTATCTGCTCTTGGAGGACATGGGAAATTTTTCTCATTTATTTTTTATTTCTTCTCTTAATTTTTGCTCTCTCTCATAATAAACAAACACAAAAAACTAGGGCTCAATTCCACAAAGTTTAGCTGCTTGTGACTCTTTTTAAAAAAACACCTTTACAAAGTAAATGTAATTTATTTTGGTTTGATTGAATAAACCAGTTTTTACTTCTTTATTCATGGGAAAACGTGGTATAATCACACAGTTAGACTCAGTTTACCCCCTTGAGGAAACAGTCTATAAGGGGACACACTTAAAAACCTGAAACTGGGACATGCATACCGGGGAAAGAATGCCTGACAGGCAGGAAAGAGTATGCAGTCAAGGTCTCATCCCTGCTGCCACCTGGCTTTATCTGTACTCTTAGATAAATTATTTATCTTATATGTATTAAATGTACAAATGCAAATTTCATGTGAGAGGTTCCAAACATCCTTTGGTGAGGATTGTCCCTTAAGAAGCTGGTTGCTTTTTGATTGACACAGTGTGGGGGTAACTTCCTGAAAAATGTTATTTGGAGAGTTATGTCTCCAAACTTAACTCAGGCCTCTTTTTCCTTTTTCTGCCCCCATGCACCAAACCCTAACAGTTAACAATTAAGGACTATTTATTATGTTCCAGGCCCTAAATCATCACATAGCTCTGAGAGACTTTGTGCTAATTTTATCCCTTTTTAAGTTGTTAAGCAATTAAGCCCACAGGGGTTAAGTAACTTAACACTATTACCTAGTAAAGCACTGATGCTCAGTGAAATGTGTTCTGCTATCAACCGTACTTTGCTTCTCCCATCAACTTGGGCGATCTAATTCTGAAGCCTTTCCTCTTCATCACTATGCCTTATTACTTCCCACTTCTGGAGGGAAAAGATTCAAGAAGACATCTCCCAGCTACTGGACATTAACCTGACCCTCAATGCCTGTAATACTTTTATATTTCTTGTTTTTTCTTAAACACAGTACATGTAAAAGCACTTACTACAGTGCCTGATAATTTAACACTCATATAAGCTTCAGATATTAACACTTACACAGCGAAAGTTATAACCCTTTTCCTTTCTGCTTCTTAATTTATCCGTTCTTCCACTCCAGTACTCACTCTCCTTATAGGAGACCTGAACACCCTGACCTCACTTTTCATAGTCAAGACTGACAAGGTCTTTGTCAATGAAGGCTGATCTCAACAAGACCTTTCTCAATTTAGGCTAACCTACAGTTTAGAAGATCAGTTTTTCTACATTCAGTCATCTTCTCTCAGAGGCTTTTCTACCCTCCAATTTAAACCCCTTATCTCAGTCTTCCCCATCTCACTAAAAAAATATTGCCACTTACATATCATGGTATCTCAAACCTGTCTGACCATTCAACAAGTTGCCTGGCACTGCTAATTTTATGATCAGTTAAGTAGTGCTCCTCCTTTCCATGAACTTGTGGGGCATAAAAACATGATCGCGAATTATGGCAAAACCAAGCAAACGCTTCAATTCCCGTAGGTCTGGCTCTTGGCCATGTCTGCTACAATAAGGGGGGGGGGGCGGACAAGAGGGTAGGGAGAGACCAGGGCACTGAATGATGCGGCCCTCGGGTGGGTGAAAGTCTAAGGGAAGAAAAGGGCGAATAAGGTGTTGTCGCGGGTAGACTGAAGGAAGGGAAGAAAATGGACACAGGCAGGCAGCGAGCACGAAATGCCAACAGTTAGAAAGATGAAAGACGAGGCGGACTCCGAAGGCAGGTGGGCTCCTCACAGCGAAGGTGCGCTCGCGTCACTCACTTCCGCCGCAGGCTCTCCTCCCTCTCCTTGTCCAGAAGGCTAGGCCACGGCTTGTCGCCCCCGGAGGGGCGCGAGTAGCCGCCGTAATAGGCGGACGAGGAGGCAGAAGCGAAGGGGGTGCCCGGTGGCGCAGAGGGCCGCTCTCGAGAGCGTGACCGCGAGCGGGAGCGACAGGACTGGTTTCGGGAGCCTTGGCTGTGGCTATTCCGGTCTCCCGACCGAGAGCAAGAACGCGAGCGCGAGCGGCGGCGCCGCAGGGAGAGGGTGGCTTTATTGGGCTTGGGGCTCTTCAACGAACTGCGGCGTTCCCCACCCGAAGCCTGCGGCCTCCCGCTCCGGGCTGCGCGAACCAGACACCGGAGCCATCACTGCCGCTCGTTCTCCGAAACAGCAGGAGAAACGGGCGCTTACGGAACCGAAGGAGCTCTCAGCTGCCGGGCTGCCGGAACCTTGCAAACAGTTCCGGGTACTTCCGCAAACCACCCCCCCCCCCCCCCGGACCTAGGCCGTCCCCCAGAGGAACAGGATGTGTGTATCGGCATAAAGAGGCCGGTGGAGCAGCGGATCCGTCCATCGTTCCGGTTAGTGAGGTGCTCACGTCTAAACTGCACAGGAGACCTCGTTCTTTCTTCTGCCTCTGGTTGACCTCCCTGAGGAGGGACGGTTGATTCCAGAACACGTTTCACTGAGCATCGGTATGAACAACAAAGCCAGTGTAATACATATATCTGTCACATGTGTATGTGTGTTGGAGTGTATATATAGGCTTACCTCGTTTTATTTTACTTTGAAGATAATGCGTTTTTACAAATTGAAGTTTTATGGCAACCTTACATAGTTTCTTCAACAGCATTTACTCACAGTGTGTCTCTGTGTCAGGTTTTAGTAATGCTTGTAACGTTTCAATCTTTTTCGTTATTATTATATTAGTTATGATGATCTGTGATCAGTGATTATGACTCTCTGAAAGCTCAGATGATGGTTGGCATTTTTTAGCAATAAAGTAATTTTAATTAAGTCTGTACATTGTATTTTTATACATAAATTTCATTGCAGGCTTAACAGTAGAGTGTAGTGTGAACAACATTTATGTGCACTGGGAAACCAAAACATTCATTTGATTCACTCTACTGAGATACTTTATTGAATGGTCTGGAACTGAACTTAACAGTTATCTCTGAGGTATGTGTATACACACACACAATTTTTTCCTTTAGAATACCAACCAAACTAAATAGACTTTATGGAAATTGGCAGTGAGCTATGATGTCCGGGCCCCATATTGCCCAGTTAACTTACAGGGTACAAATTTTGGGTTAATAAATTGAGCTTGATACACTCCAGTTAAATTCACAGCCCAGTGAAAAACTGAGTGTTTATCCTCCAAGACACTCATCTCCACCAGAGTGCCCCAGCAAAAGTAATTTGTAACCCCTTTCTTGTCCAGCCTCTTTAATTAGCCCCATCATAGGCTAGTTCAGCAGCAAACAGTTAATGGTGATTATTTTTATTCATTTCACATTGCTTTCAAATGAAAGAGCATTTGAACACTAGTGACTTTAATTTTTGAAGGCACAATGAGTTTGCTGGGAAATTCCAAACCCAGTCTACTAATAGCTAGATGGCCTCTGGGCCTTTCCTCCTAAGAGCTAACTTACCAGACCATGAAAACTAATACCATTGACTATTGGAAATCTCCTTTTATGGAGCTTAACAGAAATATGTATGAAAAAATGTTAAATGGTACTATTTGATATCTTCATGTAAAAACGATTGAATATGAGGTGAGGACCAAGAACTGAAATGAATGAGCAAAGTAATGTGACTAGAGGAAATTTCTAAGAGAGTCTTCGATGGAAAGTGTACACCTAACTTTTGTGACACCACACGGTTCACATGCACACCAATTGCCTATAAAAGCCAATACTTCAACAGCGTTCACTCTACCTGCCCAATGGATAATGTGCACTAAAGTTCACACACTTTAGTTCAAAAAGGGAAAACGCTACCCCTGCACTTCTGTTTGGCAAGATATTCTTCTTGCTCCATTTCCTCGAAGCAACTTGTGTTTCTTTTTTTTTTTTTAAGTGCAAAACTGTAAAACTCCTAGATGATAACATAGAATAAAACGTATATGAAATTGGACATGGTAATGACTTTTGTTTTCGTATCATTAATCTCCAATCATATGAGAAACATTATGTTTACTAGACTCCCCCCATCACCAAGTTCCCACCACATAGCCCATTGCAGTCACTGTCCATCAGCATAGCAAGATGTTGTACAGCCACTACTAGTCTTCTCTGTGTTGTACAGCACCCCCAACATTATACATGCTAATAATAATGCCCCCTTTCTTCCCCCGATTATACCTCCCTTCCTACCCCTCCTCCCGAGTCCCTTTCCCTTTGGTAACTGTTAGTCCATTCTTGAGTTCTGTGATTCTGCTGCTGTTTTGCTCCTTAAGATTTTGCTTTGTTCTTATACTGCACATATGAGTGAAATCATTTGATACTTGTCTTTCTCCACCTGGCTTATTTCAGTGAGTATAATACCCTCTAGCTCCATCCATGTTGTTGCAAATGGTAGGATGTGTTTTCTTCTTATGGCTAAATAATATTCCATTGTGTATATGTACCACATCTTCTTTACCCATTCATCTACTAATGTACACTTAGGTTGCTTCCTTTTCTTGGCTCTTATGAATAGTGCTGGGCTGCTGCATTCGTAGGGTAAATTCCTAGGATTGGAATTCCTGGGTCAAATGGTATTTCCACTTTGAGTTTTTTGAGGAACCTCCATACTGCTTTCCACAATGGTTGAATTAATTTACATTCCCACAAGAAGGGTAGGAGTGTTCCCCATTTTCCACATCTTCGCCAACATTTGTTGTTGGCTGTCTTTTAGATGGTAGCCATCCTTACTGGTGTGAGGTGATATCTCAGGATTGTGGTATTAATTTGCATTTCTCTGATGACCAGCTAAGTGGAGGATCTTTTTGTGTGTCTGTTGGCCATCTGAATTTCTTCTTTGGAAAATCGTCTGTTCAGATCCTGCACCCATTTTTTAATTGGATTATTTGCTTTTTGTTTGTTGAGGTGGGTTAGCTCTTTATATATTTTGGATGTCAACCCGTTATTGGATATGTCATTTATGAATATGTATATATGAATATATACTGTAGGATGCCTTTTTGTCCTATTGATGGTGTCCTTTGCTGTACAGAAGCTTTTCAGTTTGATATATTACCACTTGTTCATTTTTACTTTTGTTTCCCTTGCCCAGGGAGATATGTTCATGAAGGGATCACTCCTGTCTATGTCCTAGAGATTTTTGCCTATGTTTTTTTCAAGGAGTTTTATGGTTTCATGACTTACATTCAGGCCTTTGATCCAGTTTGAATTTCCTTTTGTGTATGGGGTTAGACAGTGATCCAGTTTCATTCTCTTACATGTAGCTGTCCAGTTTTGCCAACACCAGCTGTTGAAGAGGCTGTCATTTCCCCATTGTATGTCAGTGGCTCCTTTATTGTATATTATTTGACCATATATGTTTGGGTTAATATCTGGAGTCCCTATTGTGTTCCACTGGTCTACGGGTCTATTCTTGTGCAGTACCAGATTGTCTTGAGTACGGTGGCTTTGTAGTAGAGTTTGAAGTGGGGAAGCGAGATCCCCCCTGCTTTATTCTTCATTCTCAGGATTATTTGGCTATTCAGGGTCCTTTGTTGTTCCATATGAATTTTAGAACTAGTTATTCCAGTTCATTGAAGAATGTTGTTGGTATTTTGATAGTGTTTGCATTGAATCTGTAGAAGGCATTAGGCAGGATGACCATTTTGACAATATTAATTCTTCCTAGCCAAGAGCATGGAATGAATTTCCATTTGTTAGTGTCCTCCTTAATTTCTCTTAAAAGTGTCTTGCAGTTTTCAGGATATAGATGTCTTTCACTTCCTTGGTCAGGTTTGTTTTCAGGTATTTTATTCTTTTTAATCCAGTTGTTTATGGAATTGTGTTCCTGATTTCTCTTTCTGCTAGTTCATTGTTAGTGTATAGGAATGCCACAGATTTGTGTGTATTAATTTTGTATCCTGCAACTTTGCTGAGTTCAGATATTAGTTCTAGTAGTTTTGGAGAGGAGTCTTTAGGGTTTTTTATATACAATATCATGTCATCTGAAAACAGGGAGAGTTTGACTTCCTCTTTACCATAGTGGATGCCTTTTATTTTTTGTGTTGTCTGATTGCCACGGCCAGGGCCTCCAGTACTATGTTGAATAACAGTGGGGAGAGTGGGCATCCCTGTATTGTTCCTGATCTTAGCTGAAAAGCTTTAGCTTCTTGCCATTAAGCATGATGTTGGCTGTGGGCTTGTCATCTATGCCCTTTATTATGTTGACAACATACTTGCCCTGTATACCCATTTTATTGAGAGTTTTTATCATGAGTGGATATTGAATTTTGTCAAATGCTTTTTCAGCATCTATGGAGATGATCGTGTGGTTTTTTGTCCTATTGTTAATGTGGTGGATGATGTTGCTGGATTTGCGAATGTTGCACCATCCTTGCATCCCTGGGATGAATTCCACTTGATCATGTTGGATGATTTTTTAATGTATTTTTGAATTCAGTTTGATAATATTTTGTTAATTATTTTTGCATCTATGTCCATCAGGGTTACTGGCCTGTAATTTTCTTTTTTGATGGGGTCTTTGCCTGCTTTTGGTATTAGAGTGATGCTGGCTAAGAAACTTTTTTAACTAATTGGGTTTTAATACAGAAACCTTCCTGTTTTTACTCTGTTGTTTTGGGCTTGCTAGCTACATTACTTAAGTTGCAACAAATTATTTGTTTGGGGCTGGAGGAAGAAAAGCAGCACCTGGGTAAAATAAGTGGGGCCCCCTTAGGAGGCCAAAGCAAATGTCACATGGATTATCTTGCTTTTGTTTCTTTCCAGAGGCCCTCACCCTACTCTGTGTAAGCCCATGAATCCGGTCTCATTACCCCTCAGCAGCTGGAGACCATAGCTTCTTCTAGAGGAAAGGGGGCAACGATCACTATAGCTGCTTCATTCTGAGAAGGGGTGCAGTTAGGTCTCCACCAGTGGTCAGTCAAGAGGGCTTTGGAAAATGGGCACTTCCGTCCTGCATTCCATTTCCATCACTATTTGCAGTCTTATGGCTTCTTAGGCAAGACAGAACAGATCATGTTATTAGGTTTAGTAGCAACATCTGAAGTTGAATTTTCCATTCTGGAAGAACAGACTTGACAAGGAGTTTAAGAATGCATGGCTGAATATGAGAATTAGAAATAGGGAAGCTGTAATTGAACATCATAGCCAGTTATCTTGGGGAAACTAAAATACTCTAGATCTAGTCTATGTCCCAATGATTCATATTGGGACTCAGTATAAATAAGGCTGCTTTAGTGAAACAACTCTTTTCTCCAAAATTACCCTCAATTTTATTAGAAGTAACCAGATTAAGAAAATACTTAACACTTGACTTGATTATTTGCTTAAGTGTACAAGAAGAGCAATTGATTACAAATGCTCTTTTAAATGTGCTCTGCTGGAAATTTTGGTAAGGAATTTCAGATTGGACTTTTAAAGGCCTCTCAGGGCCAGAGACACTTGCTATCAGGTCTTGCCTGCAGTACCTGTAGATTTTCATGAATTCCTCTCTTCTTGAGGTCCCCAAGACATTTTGAGGATCCTGCACCTGCCAGGAAGTGGCCTTACTTACTCACCTGGTAAGGCTGCTGGGAACCCTGTAAGCAAGGTACCAGGCCAGTTCTTCCGAGGAGCTTTGTTGGCTTTAGAACATCAACCTTAATTCCTTACAGCTGTGTGTTCATATCTGAGTTTGAGCATGTGTCTCTCAGGTGTGACATTCCAGTCAAAGCCTTTGTAATATAACCAGTGTTTTTAGTTGTTCTTGTTACAAGGAAAGTAGATTCTTATTCAGCTTATGCAAATAAACATACTGCCATAAAATAAAAAAATGTTCACGAGAGTTTTTAAATTCTGGAGGGATTATGTAGAAATACAATTGTTTCAATTTTGCTTCTAAAGGTATTTTCCTTTACTAAATTGTTGTCAGCTTAAAGAGAAAAAACTTACAACACTTTGACAGCAACATTTGAAATAAAGTCATAAAATTATTTTCCTTAGCTTACTTAATCTTATGTAACTAATACTTGCTCTGTTAGAGTCTCGTTCTTTACTAGTTTAGGAGTAATCAAACAGTGACAAGACTTACAAATGGAAATGCTTAAAATGCTGATGGACGCTTACTATAGGATGATTGACATACGAAATTTGGATATTTTTGTAACATAAAACATTCAGTAACAAAGTTTATCATCATTATCTTTGACAGTGCTTTCCAGGTAAATATATATCAGATAAGTAAGTCGATTTAGCCAAATATTTTCACCGATGTAGAGGAAAAATTCCTCTGACATGTTCCAGGGGCCCTCTGGAAAATATTGGTTAATTAGAGGTAAAAGCACCTTTTTTGAATTTGATTTTGGGAAGCTGGCAGAAAGTTTTTAAGGCACTTGCCTAAATAGTCTAAATAGAATAGTAAGTCACTATGAAATAATACTTATCTACTTAACCAGAATGACAATAAAATATTTTAAAAGCAAGTATAGAAGGCTACACAGTTGTTAGCAAACCTTAGCTTTTGGTCCTTTTAATAGTAGGGTCTAATTTTTCTTAAATACTCAGACAACTCATTGAGACTTTAAGCATGGGAAACTGCTTTCATAAAGCACTTAGAAAGCTCTTTGCAATCTTTCAACATTAAGAGCAGACTAACAGTTTAAGAAAACTTTGTCTTTTTAACTGAGAACAAAATTCTAATTTTGCTTTGTACTTGATATCAAGACTCATTTGCTTTAGTTGCACACAGCATGACTATGTCAATTCTTCCACAAACTTTCTACAACTTTCTTTTCATATTCAGAGTTTTCCCCCTTAAAATAAACAGCTGGACTTTAGAACAGTTACCTTCTTTTATCATCAACAAAATGAATTCCCATTCCTTACACCTTCTCTTATTAAAACACACATCTTTTCTAGCAAGCAGAGATGTTTTCTTTATTATTTTAAGTAGTTTTATTTAGAACTTAAAACCATTAGGAACGTTAATTTCCAGTGAACACTGATAAGTGGCTATTGTAAACTATTACACTAGCATTCTTAGATTAACAAATTTATGGACACCTTTCATAATTTCTGGAAGTGTGTGCTTTATAGCAAAATCTCTAAGCATATAATATGTCTACTTAGCAATAGTTTAAGGTTTTAGATTACTACAAAGATTCTCAGGTGGTTTGTAGGTATACACACTGTAACACACAATTAAGATGTTCACTTGCTACACTTATTTCGTTTACTCATTTTTAACAACTATGCTAGATCACTCACAAAACTTTTATACCAAACACTAGACAAAGTCAATCCTAAACATTTTTTCTTAAAAGATTTAACAGGTAACATCAACTTAAATGACTTTAGGTAACCAGGCAGCTGATAACCATAAGTACATGTCCATTTCAGTTCAACTTAAATTAGCATTAATTCTTTATATTTTTATTGGAGTTTTCTGGAAGTTTTAGAATGCTCAATTTTCACAAGTGCTTGTCTTTAAGTCAATTTTTATTAATACCATCTGGAGGTAGAAAAATCTTTCATTTACACAATTAGACACACAAACATACAGATTGAGATGTAATGACTACAATTAGCAGTACTTTTCATAAAAACATACAGACACATAAACTGATAAATATTTGAGTTACGAGTATCTAATTCCCTTCTTTTTAGCTTATTTGGTTAAAAGTATCAAAGTTTTCAAGAGTGCCCTCTAAGGGCAAGCAGTTTTTATAATTGGGTTAAGGTTTAGACAGCCCCAGATGAACAGGGTTGATGAAGGCTCTGTACTGATAAGAACTGTGTGTTTCCAGGGGGCAGAAAGGAAATGCAGGTACAATTCTAGCACCAGTTATTTAAAGCCAGGCTATATTGCAGAAGATAAATTTCTTTCATCTCAGGGAGTCTGGTTTAAAATTCAGAATTTTTTTAGTAAAAATCTATTCTACTTATTGAGTTCACAATTAACCTTAAATTTTTATAAAATTAGGCCTGTATTGTAGTTGTTCATGGGAATTTTGACTGTTTTCCTTCTTTGTGGCAAAATATATTTAGCTGCATAACCATATTATATTGCATACTTGTTTCAGGGACCAAGCCTCTCTAATCACAGAGTTTGTATTGAGGCCAAGCTTGTGCACAGAAGATAAGACATTATTTCAGGGTCAAGGAATCAAATTTCTCCCAGTTCTTCTGAAGGTCATGCCAGAGACGTGTTATTTGCACTTCTGTTTATTATGGTATAGAGTAAAATGCCTCAGGAGAAATATGAAAGTTATTAAAATATCTCATGATCTAAAAAGAAACACAAATACCTTAACTATATAGATGTTAAAAAGAGAAGCAAACACCTCACAAGCAGCTGTAGAGGCTTACTTACATCTGCAGTTGAGAATTTTAATTATAAGTATTTTAACTGAAGTGAAGGAAACCTTTAGACAAACCAAACAATTATGAACATTATAATTTGACTCATGCATATATTTCATCTTATACAAATAGAGATTTAATTTTCTACATTTATGGGAACAGTAAATGCAATCATTCACCCACAGACACCACTTACAGCAATATGTGTAAAAATATTTTTAAGAATATAATCTTGGCCAAGGAGTTTTGGGTATACAAAATCATCCTATATATAAAGAGATTCAGGGTAGAACAAAGTAATTTGCTTCCTGGTCTCATTTATTCCTGCTGGAATTATTACAGGCATTAAAAAGCTAACTTTAGAGATTTCGAGAAATTCTTAAGATCAGTATTTTTCTGGGGAAATTTTTCTAAGAAACCACACAAAAACTAAAGGTAAGTAAAAGAAAACAAAGAAGCAAAAACCCAGTCACACATTTGTGACATTTATTTTTCTCTTTGGGGAATACCTGCAGATCTAGTAAATTAAAGAGAATATGAACTTTTGAAAAGTATTTGAATTACCCACCTACTGAAACTTAGTTTTAAAGGTAAGTGTAAACACAAATAACCAAGAAAAATATATGTTTATGTAACTGAAGGACATCAAAACCACTGACCCAGTCAAAGAAAAAATACGAAATGTTGATTTGAAAAACCTAAAACAAAAACAGAAGGATATGTATTACTATTTATTACTGGTAATAAACTTTAATTACATATTTCTTGCTTGATATAGTTTTTCATCATCAAGTGCTTTTAATTTTTTCTACCAAGACAGGCAGTTTTTTGGCCTCAAGGAGTTTTAGTTTTATCTGTAATGAATTCCCCATCTTCTAGGTTCAGTTTTGGGAAAATTCTCCTCAGACTTTGGTGTCTGTCTTGTCCAGGTGTACCTTATGTGAATTTAAAAAAATTTGTCTCAAGATTTCTCCGTAACCACGAATGTCACAAACAGGTTTTGTGTGTACTGCTGTAACCCTCTACAAAAAGCTTTATGGGGTGGAGCCAAGATTGCGGCGTGAGTAGAGCAGCGGAAATCTCCCAAAACCACATAGATTTATGAAAATATAACAAAGACAACTCTTCCTAGAATAGAGACCAGAGGACACAGGACAACATCCAGACCACATCCACACCTGCGAGAACCCAGCGCCTCATGAAGGGGGTAAGATACAAGCCTTAGCCCGGTGGTACCCGAGATCCCCAACCCCCAACTACCGGCGGGAGAAGAGGAGACGGAGAAGGAGGGGGAGGGATCCCAGGACTGCTGAACACCCAGGTCCAGCCATTGAGGCCAGAGCACAGACACAGTGCATGCGTGGGGTCCTGGATACTAGGGAAACAGGGCAGTACGACCTGTGAGTGGGTACCTGAGGATGGCACTCTTTGGACAAAGAAAAGTGAGTGCTTTTTGGAAGTCTTATAGGGACAGTGACCCAACAGCCGGAAGGAATCATCCTGGGACACTTAGTCCAGCAGCAGGGAATCTGGGTAACTCTGGGCACACTAACCCTCCAGGCAGCAGGAAGCATTGAGGCACGTCACGGAGATAAAGAGCCTTCTGGCCGCTCCCCCTCCAACACGGCTCCACCATATCAGAGTAGCGGCCTGAAGCACGCCATGCCCAGAGCAACAGGGGAGATAAATTCCATAGCAGCTGGGCAGGAATCAGAAACCCCGTCTCCACGCCGCTGCCCAGCATGAGCCACTAGAGGTCGCTGTTCTCCCAGTAGAGGAGGGCCACAAACCAACAAGAAGGGAAGTTCTTCCAGCCGTCAATCATGCCAGCTCTGCAAAATATCATTATCGCCATCAAAAGGCAAAATTTCAGGCAGACCAAGATAACAGAGTCAACACCTGAGAAGAAGACAGACCTAACCAGTCTTCCTGAAGAAGAATTCAAAATGAAAATCGTAAACATGCTGACGGATATGAAGAGAAATATACAAGAGCTAAGGGATGAAGTCTGGAGGGAGATCACAGAGGTCTGGAAGGAGATTGCAGAAGTGAAACAAACTCTGGAAGGATTTATAAGCAGGATGGATAAGATGCAAGAGGCTATTGATGGAATAGAAACCAGAGAACAGGAATGAATACAAGCTGACACACAGAGAGACAAAAGGATCTCCAGGAATGAAACAACATTAAGAGAAATGTGTGACCAATCCAAAAGGAACAATATCCGTATTATAGGGGAACCAGAAGAAGAAGGGAGAGAAAAAGAGATAGAAAGTGTCTTTGAAGAAATAATTGCTGAAAACTTCCCCAAACTGGGGGAGAAAATAATCAAACAGACCATGGAAATACACAGTACTCCCAACAGAAAAGACCCAAGGGGGACAATACCAAGACACATAATAATTAAAATGCCAAAGATCAAGGACAATGACAGAGATTTAAAGGCAGCTAGAGAGAAAAAGTTCACCTATAAAGGAAAACCCATCAGGCTATCGTCAGACTTCTCAACAGAAACCTTACAGGCCAGAAGAGAAAGGCATGATATATTTAATGCAATGAAACAGAAGGGCCTTGAACCAACAATACTGTATCCAGCACGGTTATCATTTAATATGAAGGAGGGATTAAACAATTCCCAGAGAAGCAAAAGTTGAGGTAATTGGCCACCCACAAACCACCTCTACAGGGTATTTTAGAGGGACTGTTATAGACGGGAGCACTCCTAAGACTAAACAGGTGTCACCAGAGAAAATAAAATCACAGCAAAGAAAGCAGACCAACCAAATACCAACTAAAGGCAAAAAATAAAATCAACTGCTCACTAAAAGCAGTTAAAGGAAACACGAAAGAGCATAGAATAAAACAACCAACATATAAAGAATGGAGAAAGAGGAATAAGAAGAGAGAGAAGAAAAGAATCTGCAGACAGCGTATGTAACAGCTCAATAAGCAAGCTAAGTTAACCAGTAAGGTACTAAAGAGGCTAACCTTGAAAATTTGGTAACGACGAATCTAAATCCTGCAATGGCAATAAGAACATATCTTTCAAAAGTCACCCTAAATATAAATGGACTGAATGCACCAATTAAATCACAGAGTAATAGAATGGATAAAAAAGCAAGACCCATCTATATAATGCTTACAAAAACTCACCTCAAACCCAAAGACATGCACAGAGTAAAAGTCAAGGGACGTAAAAACATGTTTCAGGCAAACAACAGAGAGACGAAAGCAGGGGTTGCACTACTAGTATAAGACAAAATAGACTTCAAAACAAAGAAAGTAACAAGAGATAAAGAAGGACATTACATAATAATAAAGGGCTCAGTCCAACAAGAGAATATAACCATTCTAAATATATATGCACCCAACACAGGACCACCAGCATATGTGAAACAAATACTAACAGAACTAAAGGGGGATATAGACTGCAATGCATTCATTCCAGGAGACTTCAACACACCACTCACCCCAAAGGATAGATCCACTGGGCAGAAAATAAGTAAGGACAAGGAGGCACTGAGTAACACACTAGAACAGATAGACCTAATAGACAGCTATAGAACTCTACATCCAAAAGCAACAGGATATACATTATCCTCAAGTGCAGAAGGAATATTCTCCAGAATAGACCACATACTAGCCCACAAAAAGAGCCTCAGTAAATTCCAAAATACTAAATTTCTACCAACCAACTTTTCAGACAACAAAGGTATAAAACTAGAAATAAATTCTACAATGAAAACAAAATGGCTCACAAACACATGGAGGCTTAACAACATGCTCCTAAATAATCAATGGATTATCGAACAAATTAAAATAGAGATCAAGGAATATATGGAAACAAATGACAAGAACAACACAAAGCCCCAACTTCTGTGGGGCGCAGCAAAAGCAGTATTAAGAGGAAAGTATATAGCGATCCAGGCATATGTCAAGAAGGAAGAAAAATCCCAAATGAATAGTCTAACATCACAATTATCGAAACTGGAATAAGAAGAACAAATGAGGGCTAAAGTCAGCAGGAGGGATATAATAAAGATCAGAGAAAAAATAAACAAAATTGAGAAGAATAAAACAAAAGAAAAAATGACTGAAACAAAGAGCTGGTTCTTTGAGAAAATAAAGAAAATGTGTTAAGCCTCTAGCTAAACTTATTAAAACAAAAATAGAATCAATACACATCAACAGAATCAGAAAGAGAACGGAAAAATCACAACAGACTCCACAGAAATGCAAAGAATTTTTAAAGACTACTATGAAAACGTATATGCTAACAAGCTGGAAAACCTAGAATAAATGTACAACTTCCTAGAAAAATACAACCTTCCAAGACTAACCAAGGAAGAAACCCAAAAGGTAAACAAACCAATTATGAGCAAAGAAATTGAAACGGTTATCAAAAAACAACCCAAGATCAAAACCCCGAGGCCAGATGGAATTTTATCAGACATACAGAAAAGACATAATACCCATTCTCTTTAAAGTTTTACAAAAAATAGAAGAGGAGGGAATACGTCCAAACTCATTCTATGAAGCCAACGTCACCCTAATACCAAAACCAGGCAAAGACCCCACCAAAAAAGAAAATTACAGACCAGTATCCCTGATGAATGTAGATGCAAAAATACTCAAAATACTAGCAAACAGAATTCAAAAATATATCAAAAGGATCATACACCATGTCCAAGAGGAATTCATCCCAGGGAAGCAAGAATGGTACAACATTCGAAAATCCATCAACATCATCTACCACATCAACAAAAAGGACAAAAACCACATGATCATCTCGATAGGTGCTGAAAAAGCATTAAACAAAATTCAACATCTATTCATGATAAAAACTCTCAGCAAAGTGGGTATAGAGGGCAAGTACCTCAACATAATAAAGGCCATATATGATAAACCCACAGCCAATATCATACTGAACAGCGAAAAGGTGAAAAATTTTCCTCTGAGATCGGGAACAAGACAGGGATGCCCACTCTCCCCACTGTTATTTAACATAGTACTGGGGGTCCTAACCACAGCAATCAGACAAAACAAAGAAATACAAGGAATCCAGATTGGTAAAGGAGAAGTTAAACTGTCACAATTTGCAGATGACATGATATTGTACATAAAAAACCCTTAAGACTCCACTGCAAAACTACTAGGACTGATATCTGAATACAGCAAAGTTGCAGGATACAAAATTAACACACAGAAATCTGTGGCTTTCCTATACACTAACAATGAACCAATAGAAAGAGAAAACAGGAAAACAATTCCATTCACAATTGCATCAAAAAGAATAAAATACCTTGGAATAAACCTAAACACAAAAGTGAAAGACCTATACCCTGAAAACTACAAGTCACCCTTAAGAATAAATTAAAGGGGACACTAACAAATGGAATTTCATCCCATGCTCGAGGGTAGGAAGAATTAATATCATCAAAATGGCCATCCTACCCAAAGCAATATACACATTTCATGCAATCCCTACAAAATTATCAGCAACATTCCTCAATGAACTGGAACAAATAGTTCAAAAATTCATATGGAAACACCAAAGACCCCGAATAGTCAAAGCAATCCTGAGAAAGAAGAATAAAGTGGGGAGGGATCTCACTCCCGAACTTCAAGCTCTACTACAAAGCCATTGAAAACAAGACAATTTGGTACTGGCACAGGAACAGAGCCACAGACCAGTGGAACAGATTAGAGACTCCAGACATTATCCCAAATATATATGGTCAATTAATATTTGATAAAGGAGCCATGGACATGCAATGGGGAAATGACAGTCTCTTCATCAGATGGTGCTGGCAGAACTGGACAGCTACATGTAAGAGAATTAAATTGGACCATTGTCTAACCCCATACACAAAAGTAAATTTGAAATGGATCAAGGACCTGAATGTAAGTTGTGAAAACATAAAACTCTTAGAAAAAAACATAGGCAAAAATCTCTTAGACATAAACATGAGTGACCTCTTCTTGAACATATCTCCCCGGGCAAGGAAAACAACAGCAAAAATGAACAAGTTGGCCTATGTTAAGCTGAAAAGATTCTGCACAGCAAAAGACACCATCAATAGAACAAAAAGGTACCCTACAGTATGGGAGAATATATTTGTAAATGACACATCCGATAAAGGTATGACATCCAAAATATATAAAGAGCTCACTCACCTCAACAAACAAAAAGTAAATAATCCAATTTTAAAAAGGGCAGAGGAACTGAACAGACAGTTCTCCAAAAAAGAAATTCAGAAGGCCAACAGACACATGAAAAGAAGCTCCACATCGCTAATTATCAGAGAAATGCAAATTAAACCACAATGAGGTATCACCTTACATGAGTAAGAATGCATACCATCCAAAAGACAAACAACAACAAATCTTGGCGAGGTTTTGGAGAAAGGGGAACCCTCCTACTGCTGGTGGGAATGTAAATTAGTTCAACCGTTGTGGAAAGCAGTATGGAGGTTCCTCAAAATGCTCAAAATAGACTTACCATTTGACCCAGGAATTCCACTCCTAGGAATTTACCCTAAGTATGCAGCACTCAAGATTGAAAAAGACAGATGCACCCCTATGTTTATCGCAGCACTGTTTACAATAGCCAAGAATTGGAAGCAACCTAAGTGTCCATCAGTAGATGAATGGATAAAGAATATGTGGTACATATGCACAATGGAATATTATTCAGCCATAACAAGAAAACAAATCCTACCATTTGCAACAACATGGATGGAGCTAAAGGGTATTATGCTCAGTGAAATAAGTCATGTGGAGAAAGAGAAATACCATTTGATTTTACTCATCTGTGCAGTATAAGAACAAAGGAAATCTGAAGGAACAAAACAGCAGCAGAATCACAGAACCCAAGAATGGTCAAACAGGTACCAAAGGGAAAGGGACTGGGGAGGATGGGTGGGTAGGGATGGATAAGCGGGGTGGAAGAAGAAAGGGGTTATTATAATTAGCAGGCATAAAGGGGGGTGTTGGAGAAAGGGGAGGACTGTACAACACAGAGAAGACAAGTAGTGAATCTACAACATTTTGCTATGCTGATGGACAGTGACTGTAATGGGGTTTGTGGGGGGGACCTGGTATAGTGGAGAACATAGTAAACATAATATTCTTCATGTGATTGTAGGTTAATGATAGCAAAAAGAAAAGAAAAAGAAAAGAAAAAGAGAAAGAAAAAGGGGATTACTCCCTGATAGGATAAAACTAACTGCAAATCAACGACTAATACATGCTTTACAAATCCTTAATTTTGATCATTTAAAGGGTGTCAGATGATCAGCTATGGAAGTACATTTTTCTGATAATATTCCTTTCTCTTAAAAAAAAAGCAGTTCCTGTGTGACAATCTCCAATAAGTTCTTCACAATGGTATAAAGGTCATATCAACGTGTGGGCAAAAGGTTTGTTTGTGTTTATACAGAGGATCAAAGACTAATTTGGCTACCCAGAAAACAAATTAAGATACGATACAAAGAAGAACTTCCAACCTCAGCATCCTCTGGAAGAGTCATTCCAGAAGACGATCATCAAAAACCTCAACAAAGATCCTGGCGCTGTTGCAGTTGGAGCTGCATTCATCCCACTGGTTCCTACTTGCCATTGGAATGAAGAAGGAGATATCTAAGCTGGCCTGTGCATACAGTAAAACAACAAATTTGACTGGATCTATACTGTTGGACCTCAACCAAGAATTAGGAGATGTGCAAGTTGCAACGCTCCAAAATTGCACAACTATAGACAATCTACTGTTCAAAGAACATATGGGATGTGAACAGTTCCCGGGAATGTGTTGTTTTAATTTGTCTGATTTTTCTCAAACTATTCAAATTCAGTTAGACAGTATCCATCATATCATTGATAAGTTTTCACAAATGCCTAGGGTGCCTAATTGGCTTTCTTGGTTTCACTGAATATGGCTGGTAATTGTAGGTCTTCTTTTGTTATGTAGCTGTATTCCTATTATGTTAATGTGTGTACACAGTTTAATTAGTAGTTTAAAACCTATACATGCTTATGTTACTCTACAAGAAGATATGTCAAAGAAATCATCAATCTTCCCATATTTTCTTCCATCTGCTGCTTCTATAGCTTTTATTCTTCCTTCCTAATTACAACCCTTTAGTAGAATTCGTGCCTCATATAGAAAATTACCGAGTATCATTAATTCTTCCAAGTGGTAAAGATACCTCAAGACAGGTGCTGGGCATAAAAGCCACAGGGCACAAATCTGCAAAGAAGTAAAAAGCTAACTTTTTCAAAGAATATTGCTTCTCTCTCACTTACCAACTTTACATTTCCCTGTACGGCCCGGAAGATGACTGGTTAGCCAGAGACGGGTAAGATTCCTCAAGGGAGGAACAACCTAAGACAGGACAGGCACAGTCGCAGGGGGGCCATCAGGTGAGAAAATGGGGATCAACAGAGGTGAGGCTTAGAACCTCACCCCCCCCTGTTTTGAGAGAAATCTTCTTCATCCGTGGATGTTTTGTTGCCCTTGTCTAGCTTGGAATGATACTTAGTCTATAGGCACAGACCTGATCATCTACATTTGCCCTCTTACAGCACTAAATTATGTTTTCTACCTTTATCTTGCAGCTACCTACCATCTCAGAATTTTATTAAAAATAAAAATAATAATAATAATAGTGGAGAAATGCTGGATTCACATATAAATCAAGTATAAAAATCAAACGAATAATCATATCTGACCTGATTGTTTATAGTTCATGATGCGTGATCAAACCAACCGAAAGTTTCTGTGATGACTGCCCCTTGCACTGTTCACCATGTAAGAACTTATTCACCGTGTAAGAATTTGTTCACCATGTAAGAACTTGTTCGTTATGCTTAAGAAGATTGGAGACTGACGAAAATTAGGCTTGGGGTTGATTAATGATTGTGCTTTGAGTCCCCTATACAGAATGTTATTGTTGTTAACAACCATTTTATCAATAAATATAAGAGATGCCCTCTCCAAAAAAAAAAAATCTTTACACCCGTCGGTCTCCTCAGAAACTTAAGTGTGGATCAGCAGCTTCGTTTTCGCCGACCTACCTAGGACTTACATCAGGCAGGTGGTGAAAATCATTCTAAGTCTTTATTAAGTATCAGTTCTTTCTCCCGATATCATCAACTATTGCCAAGAGAGGAAGGATTTTTGTATTAAACCAATAAATTATAATATTTTTACTTTCCCTCTTACCAGTGACAGAACTGCCTTTTGGCCGTTAAGAGCCTGATAGAAATGCCCCTTCAGCTCGTTTCTCGTCCTAGGCTATTCTCATTGGTCGGTAAAATTTGATTGGCATAAGATAGACCCAATTATGGCCAAGTTGGGTTTAACATCTTCCCAATCTGGAAAAATCGTTATCTCACTAATTGCAGATAAGTGACTGCACAAAATACGGGAGATTAAATTTGTACTTTAAACAGTGGGTTGTTCACTATGGAAGAACTTGTTCGTTATGCTTCAGAAGTTTGGAGACTGTTGAGAATTAGGCTTGGGGTTGATTAATGATTGTGCATTGAGTCCCCTATACAGAATTTTATTGTTATTAACAAGCATTTGATCAATAAATATGAGAGATGCCCCCTCAAAATAAGAGATAAAAATATGCATTATCTGAGATTCAAATTTAGTTAGCACCTTATATTGTTATTCACTCTATGTGGCAATACTGTTTTGCTCAGAGCCTGTCTTTATGAAAATCTATTCTTTATTTTAGTTTCCTAATGCTTCACTACTGAGTATAAATAATTGCAGCATATATAAATCAGAAAAAAGGGCCTTGCTCTCTTAAGTGTGGGTTTACCTGCTATCATAATTACCTTTCCCTCTACCTCCTTGTCAACCTGGAAATTACTTTTGTTCACAATCAAGAATAAAAAAGAAGAGAGATAAAGGGTGAAGTGGCTCTAAACCTTGTATTGAAATCACCTTCATTAAATATAGAGAATAGCAAAATAATGTCTCTGAAGCTGTTTTAAACACACTGAGAGATTTTATTTTCATTTCTGAAAACAAAGACCTTAAGGAGAGTAAAAGAGATGCAAGACAAAGCCCTCTATTTTGGGGGGAATGGATCCTAAGGCCAAATTACACGACAAAATTCACCCAGAGTCAAGCAAATACTAAAGGCAAATAAATTTGAATTTTATCATTATTCTACTAATTATAAAAGAGGAGACATATTCCACTTGTATATTTTAAAATAATTTATCAACCTGACCCATCTATTTTCTGCATTTGCTTTTATATAGAAAAATTTTAGAGACAGACTAGTGATCCCATATATGTGGATCTTAAAGCTGTAGAGGATGCAAAGGCAATTGAGTCACTTTTACAGATTCAGGAAGCTAAGGTTTAGGTTAATTGATATAACCTAGGTCATGACACTAATAGAATGAGGGCTGAGCCAGAAGAACAAACCAGGTGCTCTTTTTAGTATAGAATTTTTATCTTGAAAACTAACAGGTGTGCCTAAGTTGGCTCACTGTAGATGTTACTAAGTAGCATTGCCAAAGACTGGCTTGGGGCATTCTCCTCATCTCACCGGCCTTCCATTGTTGTTCCAAATAAATAATCTCAATAGAAATAGTTTGCCCTCCAAAGGCAGTTTGAAGAAAACTTCCTTAGTCCCCTTCCTGTCAGAGTGTTTCAAACCTACCTAAGCACATCCTACATTGAAATTCCTTCACGGCTCATTACCTTACCTAGATATTTTGTTTTTTCTCCCACCAAATCTAACCCAGACATGTCCAAGTTACAGTTAGTCACAACTCTGTAATAAATTTTGAACTTGAAGGAACTGTACACAGATATATTGAAAACACCCTGTGATTAATGCAAAATCCAGTTGCCAAGTTCATGCTCATTTTAATATTTTGGAACTTGGAATGTATTGGGATAGAGAAGATGATAAGTGAACGCCACAAAGTCAGAAAGAATTTCAAAATGAAAGGATAATCCACAGAGGACCATTGCACAACCATTTCCTTTAACCATAGGTAAAAGACTCAAAATTATATATGTTTTAATTTTATTCTGTAATAGTTAGATATGTAAGTTAACTACTAAGTATATTTTATACATTTTTTTGTTCCTGGGCCATGGGGCTCATACATTATTTTACAATTATATTGGGATTTTATATATACAACAAGCAAAAGAATCACATCAGTCATTTTAAAATAAATTTCACTACTGAAAGGACACAACTGACAATTACACTGATGATTCTGATGGAAATAATGGTCAGACCAGTAAAGCAGCACCCAATACAGAACAGTGTGTGAGTGAAGTATATGTTACACCTTTTAATTCACTGTATTTTATATATCTGCTCAAGTATATTTTCAGAAATTTGAAATCATAACTCACAAATATAAAATGAACGTTAGTCAAAAATTGTATTTAATACAGTAGCTAATGATAGGACAAGTAATATAATCAGACTGGTTCAAAGGAGAACTTAAATGAAAGACAGTTGGTAGAAATACTGACATAAATTTGTCAATATGTATAAAATGGGTTTATATCTTGTAAAACAATGAAATGTAGTATGTTGGCTTAATTTTTCCTTCTGAGTGGCAATCAAATGTACATTTACTGGACATAATCCACTTGCATAGCTTAGATAAAAAGTCATCTGTATTTCTACCAGTTTTCAACTTCATAAAGCACATAATTCTACCTCTACAAAATAGGAAATAACCTAGTGAATATAAAATTATCAAATTTTAAATTCATCCTTTTTTCAATTTTTTAGTTGAAATATAGGTAATATGCTATATTTAATGGTTTCATACATAAAACATAGCTTTTCAACAATTACACTTCATTATTAAATCCTCACCATGTTAAGTGTAGTTACCATTTGTGAACATACAAAGAAATCACACTTTACTGACTATATTCCCTATTCTGTACTTTCATTCCTGTGACTAACTTATTTTACGATTTGAAGTTTGCATCTCTTTGTACCCTTCACCTATTTCATCCACCACCCCACCCATCTCACTATGACAACCACCAGTCTTGTTTTCCGTGTATACGAATCTATTTCTGTAAAACTTTATTCTTTATTTTTTTTTAGGGGCCATGATAATCTTCTCTGTATCCTTCCAATTTAGTATATGTGCTGCCGAAGCAAGCACTATTTCTGTAAAACTTTTAAATAAAATAATGCCCAGATGAATTGCTAGGTAGTGCATAGGACACCGGGAATTTATCCTGTCCAGTTTTAATTATAGGACAATTTCTTAAACACTTCACTTGCTTAAATTTTATTAGTCTATTATATATCTGATTATAATAATTCATTATAAATGTATCTTATATCTCTGTTAATGATTTGATAATACTGTTAATTGCTATGGAGTGAATGTTTGTGTCCCCTCAAAATTCTTGTGGAAGCCCAATGTAATGGCATTTAGAAGTGGGAACTTCATTAGACATTTAAGATTAGCTGATATCATAATGATAGAACCCCCACAATGGGATTAGAGGCCTTACAAGAAGAGAAAAAGACCAGAATCCACTGTCTCTCCATAATGTGAGGATATAGCAAGAAGACAGTCTTTAAAGCAGGAAGAGGTTTCTTAACAGATAGTGAATCTATTGACACCTTGATTGCTGATTTTCCAGCCTCCAGAATTGTGAGAAATAAATATTTGTCCTTTAAGCCACCTAGTCTATGTTAATTTGTTGTTGCAGCTCCAGCAGATGAAAAAAAATTCAGCTCAAAGAATGCCTAAACAATAAACATTATTTTTTTTTATTTTTGAAATATTTGTATCCATATTACATAAATATTTACTTTTTTCTTAGGGGTAAAGAGATGCTTTGGAAATGGACTCATCTGTTTTGTTAGCTATATTTCACATAGAAATAAACTGGAAAGAAATGAACAAATATTCAGTTAAGTTGGTGAACAAAAGCAAACAGCCCCCTTGTCTTCATTCAATATTGCTGGTCCTCTCACTAGTGTGGCTTTTCCCTTTGGTGTACTTTGTTTAAGATGATGTCTTAGTAGATTTTTCTGCTTAGCTGTAGACTGTGACAAGACCTCACCTGGGCCATACTGTAGTAATATGGCATACGTATAGCACAGAGTTAACCATCCTATACACTGTGGCTGAAAAGTGCTAGCTGTTATATATTTCAAATGTGAAGTTGTCAGTATTGGTCTGGTCCATCAGTTGCCATAACTTCCAATAAAATGGCCTCTATAAAAGATCCCCACTTTAAAAGAACACATCAAAAATGGAACTATACTTTTGGAAATAAGATATTATGATAATGTGACTTTTTTTCATCTTTCAGCTACCTTTTTAAAAAATTTTTACTTTGTCATCATTAATCTACAGTTACGTGAAGAATATTATGTTTACTAGGTTCCCTCTTCATCAGGTCCCCCCACACACACACCATTACAGTCACTGTCCTTCAGCATAGTAAAATGCTATAGAATCACTACTTGTCTTCACTGTGTTGCACAGCTCCCCATTCTCCCCCTACATGCTAATTGTACATGCTAATCATAATACCCCCTTTCTTTTTCCACATCCTTCTCCCTCCCTTCCCACCCATCCTCTCTAGTCCCTTTCCCTTTGGTAACTGTTAGTTCACTCTTGCATTCTGTGAGACGGCTGCTGTTTTGTTCCTTCAGTTTTTCTTTAATCTTATACTCCACATATGAGTGAATCATTTGATACTTGTCTTTCTCTGCCTGGCTTATTTCACTGACCATAATACCCTCTTGTTCCATCCATACTGTTGCAAATGTTATGATTTGTTTACATCTTATGGATGAATAATATTCCATTGTGTATATGTACCACATATTCTTTATCCATTCATCTACTGATAGACACTTAAGTTGCTGCCATTTCCTGGCTATTGTAAATAGTGCTGCGATAAACATAGGGGTGCATCTATCTTTTTCAAACTTGAGTGCTGCATTCTTAGGGTAAGTTCCTAGAAGTGGAATTCCTGGGTCAAATGGTATGTCTATTTTGAGCTTTCTGAGGAACCTCCACACTGCTTTCCACAATAGTTGAACTAATTTACATTCCCACCAGCAGTGTAGGAGGGTTCCCCTTTCTCCACATCCTTGCAAACATTTGTTGTTGTTTGTCTTTTGGATGGTGGCGATCCTTACTGGTGTGAGGTGATATATTACTGTGGTTTTAATTTGCATTTCTCTGATGACTAGCAATGTGGAGCATCTTTTCATGTGTCTGCTGGCCATCTGAATTTCTTCGCTGGAAAACTGTTCAGCTCCTCTGCCCATTTTTTATTGGATTATATGCTTTTTGTTTGTTGAGGTGCATGAGCTCTCTATATCTTTTGGATGTCAACCCTTCATCGGATCTGTCATTTAGGAATGTATTCTCCCATACTGTAGGGTACCGTTTTGTTCTTTTGATGGTGTCCTTTGCTGTACAGAAGAATTTCAGCTTGATTTAGCCCCACTTGGCTACTTTATGCTTTTGTTTCCCTTGCCTGGGGAGATAAGTTCGTGAAGAAATCGCTAATGTTTATGTCCAAGAGATTTTTGCCTATGTTTTTTTTCTAGGAATTTTATGTTTTCATCACTTACATTCAGGTCTTTGATCCATTTCAAATTTACTTTTGTGTATGGGGTTATACAGTGATCCAGTTTCATTCTCTTACATGTAGCTGTCCAGTTTTGTCAGCACCATCTGTTGAAGAGACAGTCATTTCCCCCATTGTATGTCCATGGCTCCTTTATTCTATATTAATTGACCATATATGTTTGGTGTAATGTCCGGAGTCTCTATTCTGTTCCACTGGTCTGTGCCAATGTTCTTGTGCCAGTACAAATTGTCTTATTACTGTGACTTTGTAGTAGAGCTTGAAATTGAGGAGCAAAATCCCTCCCCCCCCACTTTATTCTTCCTTCTCAGGCTTGCTTTACCTATTCGGGTTCTTTGGTGTTTCCATATGAATTTTTGAACTATTTGTTCCAGTTTGTTGAAGAATGTTGCTGGTAATTTGATACGGACTGCATCACATCTGTATTGCTTTTGCAGGATGGCCATTTTGACGATATTAATTCTTCCTAGCCAAGAGCATGGGGAGAGTTTCCCTTTGTTAGTGTCTTATTTAATTTCCCTTAAGAGCATCTTATAGTTTTCAGGGTATTGATCTTTCACTTCCTTGGTTAGGTTTATTCCTAGGTATTTTATTCTTTTTGATGCAATTGAGAATGGAATTGTTTTCCTGATTTCTCTATCTATTGGTTCATTGTTAGTGTATAGGAAAGCCAAAGATTTCTGTGTGTTAATTTTGTATCCTGCAACTTTGCTGTATTGCGATATCAGTTCTAGTAGTTTTGGAGTGGAGTCTTTAGGGTTTTTTATGTACAGTATCATGTCATCTGTGAATAGTGACAATTTAACTCCCACTTTACCAATCTGGACTCCTTGTATTTCTTTGTTTTGTCTAATTGACATGGCTAGGACCTCCAGTACTATGTTGAGTAACAGTGGGGAGATTGGGCATCTCTGTCTTTTTCCTGAACACAGAGGGAAAGATTTCAGCTTCTCACTGTTCAGTATGATGTTGGTTGTGGGTTAATCATATATGGCCTTTATTATGTTGAGTAACTTGCCCTGTTACATTCTGCTTAGAGTTTATATAATGAATGGATGTTGAATTTAGTTGAATGATTTTTCTGCATCTATGGAGATGATCATGTAGTTTTTGTCTTTCTTTTTGTTTATGTGATGGATGATGTTGATGGATTTTCGAATGTTGTACCATCCTTGCATCCCTGGGGTGAATCCCACTTGGTCATGATGTATGATCTTTTTGATGTACTTTTGTACTCAGTTTGCTAATATTTTGCTGAGTAATTTTGCATCTATATTCATCAGGGATATTGGTCTGTAATTTTCTTTTCTGGTGGGGTCTTTGCCTGGTTTTGTTATTAGGGTAATGTTGGCTCATAGAATGAATTTGAGAGTAGGCCCTCCTCTTCTGTTTTTTGGAAAACTCTAAGGAGAATGGGTATTATGTCTTCTCTGTATGTCTGATAAAATTCTGAAGTAAATCCGTCTGGTCCAGGCTTTTTCTTTCCTGGGTAGTTTTTTGTTTACTGCTTCAATTTCTTTGCTGGTATTTTGTTTGTTTAGATTTAGTGTTTCTTCCTTGGAAGGTCTTGGAAGGTTTTGTTTTTCTAAGAAGTTGTCCATTTTTTCCAGGTTTTCCAACTTCTTAGCATATAGGTTTTCATAGTATTCTCTAATAATTATTTATATTTCTATTGGGTTCATTGTGATTTTTCTTTCTCATTTTTTATTCTGTTTATGTGTATTGATTCTCTTTTTCTCTTAATAAGTTTGGCTAGAGGCTTATCTATTTTGTTGATATTCTCAAATAACCAGTTATTGGTTTCATTGATTTTTTATATTGTTTTATTCTTCTCAATTTTGTTTATTTCTTCTCTGATCTTTATTGTGTCCCTCTTTCTGCTGACTTTTAGCCTCATTTGTTCTTCTTTTTTCAATTTTGATAATTGTTACATTAGACTAGTCACTTAGGATTTTTTTCCTTCTTTAAATATGCCTGGATTGCTGTATACTTTTCTCTTAAGACTGCTTTCGCTGCATCCCACACAAATTGGGGCTTTGTGTTGTTTTTGTCATTTGTTTCCATATATTGATTTATCTCTATTTTGACCTGGTGGTTGATCCATTGATTTTATTGGAGCACGTTGTTAAGCCTCCATGTGTTTGCGGGCCTTTTTACATTCTTTGTACAATTTATTTCTAGTTCTTTGCCTTTGTGGTCTGAAAAGTTGGTTGGTAGAATTTCAATCTTTTTGAATTTACTGAGGCTCTTTTTGTAGCCCAGTATGTTGTCTATTCTGGAGAATGTTCCATGTGCACTTGAGAATAATGTATATCCTGTTGCTTTTGGATGTAGAGTTCTATAGATGTCTTTTAGGTCCATCTGTTCTAGTGTGTTGTTCAGTGCCTCTGTGTCCTTATTTATTTTGTGTCTGGTAGATCTGTCCTTTGGAGTGAGTGGTGTGTTAAAGTCTCCCAAAATGATTGCACTGAATTCTATTTCCTCCTTTAATTATGTTAATATTTGTTTCACATATATTGGTGCTCCTCTTTTGGGTGCTTATATGTTTATAATGGTTATATCCTCTTGTTGGACTGAACCCATTATCATTATGTATGGTCATTCTTTATCACTTTTGCTTTCATTGTTTTGAAGTCTGTTTTGTCTGCAAATACTAGTACTGCAACACCTGCTTTTATTCCTCGTTGTTTGCATGAAATATCTTTTTCCATCCCTTGACTTTTATTCTGCACATGTCTTTGAGTTTGAGGTCGGTCTCTTGTAAGCGGCATATAGATGGGTCTTGCTTTTCATCCATTCTATTACTCTGTGTCTTGTGATTGGTACGTTCAGTCCATTTCATTTAGGGAAATTATTAAAAGATATGTACTTATTGCCATTGCAGGTTTTAGATTCGTGTTTACCAAATGTTCAATGTTATCTTCATTTGCCGTGTTTAGCAGTCCTGGGCTCCCTCTCCCTTCACGCCCTGACTCCTCCCCTCCCACCAGGAGCTGGGGTGAGGGGCCTCGGGTCCTGCTGGCCTTTGGATTGTATCTTACCCCTTTCACCAGACATGGGGTTCTCACAGGTGTGGATGTAGTCTGACTGTTGTCCTGTGTCTTCTGGTCTCTCTTTTAGGGATAGTTGTATTTATTGTATTTTTGAGAATATATATGTTTTTGGGAGGAGATTCCACTGTCCTACTCATGCCGCCTTCTTGGCACTGCCTCCCTTTTGCCTTTATTTAGTATCTAGTTGGTCTGCTCTCTTTGCTTTGGTTTTATTTTCTCTGGTTGCATCTGTTTAGCATTAGGAGTGCTCCCATCTAGAGCAGTCCCTCTAAAATTCCCTGTAGAGGTGATTTGTGGGAGGCAAATTCCCTCAACTTTTGCTTGTCTGGGAATTGTTTAATCCCTCCTTCATATTTAAATGATAATCGTGCTGGACACAGTGTTCTTTGTTCAAGGCCCTTCTGTTTCATTGCATTAAATATATAATGCCATTCTCTTCTGACCTGAGAGTTTCTGTTGAGAAAGCTGCTGATAACCTCATGGGTTTTCCTTTGTAGGTGACGTTTTTCCTCTCTGTAGGTGCCTTTAAAACTCTGTCCTTGTCTTTGATCTTTGCAAATTTAATTATTATGTGTCTTGGTGTTGTCCTGCTTGGGTCCCTTCTGTTGGGAGTTCTGTGTAATTCTGTGGTCTGAATGATCATTTCCTCCCCCAATTTGGGGAAGTTTTCAGCAATTATTTCTTCAAAGACACTTTCTATCCCTTTTTCTCTATCTTCTTCTTCTGGTACCCCTATAATGTGAATACTTTTCTGCGTGGATTGGTTACACTGTTCTCTGAATAGTGATTCATTCCTGGATATCCTTTGATCTGTATCTGCATCAGCTTGTATGCATTCCTTTTCTTTTGCTTCTATTCTTCCATCAATGGTATCTTGCTTCTAATTCCATTCTGCTTATAGATCCTTCCAGAGGTTTTTTCATTTCTGTAATCTCCTTCCAGACGTCATCCCTTAGCTCTTGTGTATTTCTCTACAGCTCCAACAGCATGGTTATGACCTTTATTTCAAATTCTTTTTCAGGGATATTGGTTAGGTATATCTGCCCAGATTGCTTCTCAGGAGAGGATGTCTGGGTTAGTCTCGTCTGTATCAAATGCTTCTGCCTTTTCATGGCGATAGAGATAGTTGTGGGGAACTGGCGCATGTGTTGGCTGGGAGAACATCTCTTCTTGCTAGTTGTGTCCTTCTTTTCCTGGGAGAACAGTGACCCCTATTGGCTTGTGCTGGGCAGCTGCATGCAGACAGTCTTTCTAATTCTTGCCCAGCTGTTGTGAAAGAAGCTCTTCCCTGCTGCCTCAGTCTGCTTCTCCTGTATTGTGGAGTGGAATCAGAGGGGAAACAGATGGGAGGCTGCTCGGGCCTCTGAGCTGCACTGCTGGGCACCCAGAGTTCCCTGGATTCCCAGCTGCTAGGCTAAGTGTCCCATGATGTTTCTGTCCACCTGTGGGGTCCCTGTTCCTTTAAGTCTTTCAAAAAGCACTTGCTTTTCTTTTTTTCCCAGGGGCACTGGCTGCAGGGACCCACTCTCAAGTTCTACTGTCCCATTCCCCTAGTATCCAGCACTCCACACATTGTATGTCTGTCCTCCAGTGCATATTTCTAGGGCTGGGTGTTTAGAAGTACTGTGCTCCCTCTACCTCCCTGTTCCAACTCCTCTCCTCCCACCGGAAGCTGGGGTGAGGGGCACAAGGGTCCCGCCAGGACACAGCTTTTATCGTACTCCTTTTGTGAGGTGCTGTGTTCTCACAGGTGTAGATGTAGCCTGGCTGTTGTCCTGTATCTTCTGGTCTCTCTTTTAGGGATAGTTGTATTTATTGAGTTTCCAAAAATATATATGGATTTGGGAGGAGATTTCTGCAGCTCTACTCATGTCACCATCTTTGCTCTGCCTCAGCTCGATAATGTTTCATTTTTAACTTTACTTCATAAAGCACACTATAATCTTTAACATAGAAGACTTAAAAAATAAGTATATTAGCAACAAATACTTGAGGCTTTTAAAATGAAGGCATTAAACATAGTGAGCCTATTTAGGACAAACAGCTAAATGCATGGAGTAAGGAGAGGGAATTTTTACTTTCAGGAAGAGGAATACAGAAAACAAATTTAAAGGGCCAGGCAATAAACTAAGGCATAGTTTTCACATAGATCTGAAGAGTATCTTGAAAGTACAGTGTAAGATGCAGTATTTAGTATTTTAGTGCTATAGAGATACTGTAAAATAATCAATGTTAATACACAAGATAAAGGAAACTTAAAAATTTACATTGAATTTTTGTATGATATTAATCATTTTCAACCACACTCTTTGGTTAAATTCTACAAGAAACAGCTAAAACCATAAAGTCAAAAAAGTATATTTAACTTTGTACAAAATAATATAACTATGGTTGAGGGGGAATATGGACAATCTGTTTATTATTATTATTTTTATTTTTTGAGATGGCATCTCTCATATTTATTGACAAAATAGTTGTTAACAATAAAATTCTGTATAGGGGACTCAATGCACAATCATTAATCAACCCCAAGCCTAATTCTCAACAGTCTCCAATCTTCTGAAGCATAACAAACAAGTTCTTACATAGTGAATAAGTTCTTACATGGTGAACAGTGCAAGGGCAGTCATATCACAGGAACTTTCAGTTTTGATCACGCATCATGAACTATAAACAAGTCAGATATAATTATTCGTTTGATTTTTATACTTGATTTATATGTGAATCCCACATTTTACCCTTTTTATTATTATTTTTTTATAAAGTGATGAAGTGGTAGGTAGATGCAAGATAAAGGTAGAAAACATGATTTAGTGCTGTAAGAAGGCAAATGTAGATGATCAGGTGTGTGCCTGTAGCCTATGTGTTAATCCAAGCTAGACAAGGGCAACAAAACATCCACAGATGCAGAAGATTTCTCTCAAAACAGGGGGGCTGGGGTTCTAAGCCTCACCTCTGTTGGTCCCCAATTTCTCACCTGATGGCCCCCCCTGTGACTGTGCCTGTCTTAGGTTGTTCCTCCCTTGAGGAATCTTACCTGTCTCTGGCTAACCATTCATCTTCCAGGGCCATGCTTGGAAATGTAAAGTTGGTAAGTGAGAGAGAAGCAATATTGTTTGAAGAGGTTAGCTTTTTACTTCTTTGCAGATTTATGCCCTGTGGCTTCTACGCGCAGCGTTTGTCTTGAGGTATCTTTACCACTTGGAAGAATTATGATAGTCGGCAGTTTTCGATATTAGGCACGAATTCTTCTAAAGGGTTGTAATTAGGAAGGAAGAAAAGCTATAGAAGTAGCAGACGGGAGAAAACATGGGAAGATTGATTATTTCTTTGACATATCTTCTTGAAGAGTAACATCAGCATGTATAGGTTTTAAGCTACTAATTAAATTGTGTACAGACATTAACATAATAGGAATACAGCTACATAACAAAAGCAGACCTACAATTACCAGCCATATTCAGTGAAATCAAGAAAACCAGTTAGGTACCCTAGGCATCTGTGAAAACTTATCAATGATATGATGGATATTGTCTAACTGAATTTGAATAGTTTGAGAAAAATCAGACGAATTAAAACAGCACCTTCCTGGGAACCGTTCACATCTCATATGTTCTTTGAACAGTATATAGTCTATAGTCGCACAATTTTGGAGAACTGCAACTTTCACTTCTCCTAATTCTTGGTTGAGTTCCGACAGTACAGATCCAGTCAAATTTGTTGTTTTACTGCATGCACAGGCCAGCTTAGATATCTCCATCTTCATGCCAATGGCAAGTCCAGGAACCGGTGCGATAAATGCAGCTGCAACTTCAACAGCACCAGGATCTTTATTGAAGATTTTTGATGATCATCTTCTGGAATGACTCTTCCAGAGGATGTTGATGTTGCAAGTTCTTCTTCATATCATATCTTAGTTCGTTTTCTGGGTAGCCAAATTAGGCTTTGGTCCTCTGTATAAACACAAACAAACCCTTTGCTCACACGTTGATATGACCTTTATACCTCTGTGAAGAACCTATTGGAGATCACCACAGAGGAACTGTTTTTTTTTTAAGAGGAATGAATATTATTAGAAAAATTGCTTCCATAGCCGATCATCTGACACCCCTTAAAAGATAAAAATAAAGGATATGTAAAGTGTGCATTAATCATTGATTTGCAGTTAGTTTTATCCTATCAGGGAGTAATCCCCCTTTTCTTTCTCTTTTTTTGTTATCATTAATCTACAATTACATGAAGAATATTATGTTTACTAGGCTCTCTCCTATTCCAAGTGCCCCACACAAACCCCATTACAGTCACTGTCCATCAGCATAGCAAAATGTTGTAGTATCACTACTTGTCAAGTTTGTGTTGCACAGCTATCCCCATTCTACCACCCCCAAATTTTTCATGCTCATCATAATACTCCCTTTCTTCTTCCCCCTCTTTATCGCTCCCTACCTACCCATCGTTCCCAGTCCCTTTCCCTTTGGTAACTTTCAGTTCATTCGTGGGTTCTGTGATTCTGCTGCTGTTTTGTTCCCTCAGTTTTTCCTTTGTTCTTATCCTCCACATATGAGTTAAATAATTTGGTACTTGTCTTTCTCCACCTGGTTTATTTCACTGAGCATAATACCCTCTAGCTCCACCCATGTTGTTGTAAATGGTAGGATTTGTTTTCTTCTTATGGCTGAGTAATATACCATTGTGTATATGTACCACATCTTCTTTATCCACTCATGTACTGATGGACACTTAGGTTGCTTCCAATTCTTGGCTATTGTAAATAGTGGTGCAATAAACATAGAGGTGCATCTGTGTTTTTCAAACTAGAGTGCTTCATTCTTAGGGTAAATTACTAGGAGTGGAATTCCTGGGTCAAATGGTAAGTCTATTTTGGACATTTGGAGGAACCTTCATACTGCTTTCCACAGTGGTTGAACTAACTTACATTCCCACCAGGAGTGTAGGAAGGTTCCCCTTTCTCCACAGCCTCGCCAAGATTTGTTGTTGTTTGTCTTTTGGATGGTAGCCATACTTACTGGTGTGAGATGATATCTCATTGTGGTTTTAATTTGCATTTCTCTGATAATTAGTGATGTGGAGCATCTTTTATGTGTCTGTTGGCCATCTGAATTTCTTTTATGGAGAGCTGTCTATACAGTTCCTCTGCCCATTTTTTATTGGATTATTTGCTTTTGTTTGTTGAGGTGGGTGATGTCTTTATATAATTCAGATATCAAGCCTTTATCGGATGTGTCATTTACAAATATATTCTCCCTTACAGAAGGTGCCTTTTTGTTCTATTGATGGTGTCCTATGTTGTACAGAAGCTTTTAGCTTGATATAGTCCATTTGTTCATTTTTGTTTTTGTTTCCCTTGCCCAGGGAGATATGTTCAAGAAGAGGTCACTCACGTTTATATCTAAGAGATTTTTGCCTATATTTTTTTCTAAGTTGTATGGTTTCATGACTTACATTCAGGTCTTTGATCCATTTCAAATTTACTTCTGTGTATGGGGTTAGACAATGGTCCAGTTTCATTCTCTTACATATAGTTGTCCAGTGTTTCCAGCACCATCTGTGGAAGAGACAGTCATTTCCCCCATTGTATGTCCATGGCTCCTTTATTCTATATTAATTGACCATATATGTTTGGTGTAATGTCTGGAGTCTCTATTCTGTTCCACTGTTCTGTGACAATTTTCTTATGCCAGTACAAAATATCTTAATTACTGTGACTCTGTAGTAGAGCTTGAAGATGAGGAGCAAGATCCCCCCCCCCCACTTTATTTTTCCTTCTCAGGATTACTTTAGCTATTCGGGGTCTTTGGTGTTTCCATATGAATTTTTGAGCTATTTGTTCCAGTTCTTTGAAGAATGTTGTTGGTAATTTGATAGGGATTGCATCGAATCTCTATATTGCTTTGGGCAAGATGGCCATTTTGACAATATTAATTCTTTCTAGCCAAGAGCATGGGATGGGTTTCCATTTCCTTCTATCCTCTTAATTTGTCTTAAGAGTGTCTTGTAGTTTTCAGGGATCAGGTCTTTCACTTCTTTGGTTAGGGTTATTCCTAGGTACTTTATTCTTTTTGATGCAATTGTGAATGGAATTGTTTTCCTAGTTTCTCTTTCTATTGGTTCATTGTTAGTGTATGGGAAAGCCACAGATTTCTGTGTGTTAGTTTTGTATCCTGCAACTTTGCTGTATTGCGATATCATTTCTAGTAGTTTTGGAGTGGAGTCTTTTGGGTTTTTTATGTACAATATCATGTCATCTGCAAATAGTGACTGTTTAACTTCTTCTTTACCAATCTGGATTCCTTGTATTTCTTTGTTTTATCTGATTGCCGTGGCTAGGGTCTCCAGTCCTATGTTAAATATCAGTGGGGAGAGTGGGCATCCCTGTCTTGTTCCCTATCTCAGAGTAAAATCTTTCAGCTTTTCGCTGTTCAGTATGATGTCGGCGGTGGGTTTACCATATATGGCCTTTATTATGTTGAGGTACTTGCCCTCTATACCCATTTTGCTCAGAGTTTTTATCATGAATGGATGTTGAATTTTGGCTAATGCTTTTTCAGCATCTATGGAGATGATCATGTGGTTTCTGTCCTTCTTTTTGTTGATGTGGTGGGTGAAGTTGATGGACTTTCAAATGTTGTACCATCCTTGCATCCCTGGGATGAATCCCGCTTTGTCATGGTGGGTGATCCTTTTGATATATTTTTGAATTCGGTTTGCTTGTATTTTATTGAGTATTTTTGCATCTTCATTCATCAAGGATATTGGTCTGTAATTTTCTTTTTCGGAGGGGTCTTTGCCTGGTTTTGGTATTAGAGTGATGTTGGCTTCATAGAATGAGTTTGAGAGTATTCCCTCCTTTTCTATTTCTTAAAAAACTTTAAGGAGAATTGGTATTATGTCTTCTCTGCATGTCTGATAATATTCGGAGGTGAATCTATGTGGCCCATGGTCTTTGTTCTTGGGTAGTTTTTTGATTACCGTTTCAATTTCTTTGCTCATAATTGGTTTGTTTAACTTGTGGATTTCTTCCTTGGCCAGTCTTGGAAGGTTGTATTTTTCTAGGAAGTTGTTCATTTCTTCTATGTTTTTCAGCTTGTTATCATATTTGTATTTCTGAGGAGTCTGTCGTGATTTTTCCATTCTCGTTTCTGATTCTGTTGATGCGTGTTGATTCTCTTTTGCTCTTAATAAGTTTGGCTGGAGGCTTATCTATTTTCTTTATTTTCTCAAAGAACCAGCACTTGGTTTCATTGAGTTGTCCTATTGTTTTATTCTTCTCAATTTTGTTTATTTCTTCTCTGATATTTATTATGTCCCTCCTTCTGCTGACTTTAGGACTCATTTGTTCTTCTTTTCCAAGTTTCAATAATTGTGATGTTAGACTATTCATTTCGGATTGTTCTTCCTTCTTTAAGTGTGCCTGGATCGCTATATTCTTTCCTCTTAATACTGCTTTCGCTGCATCTCACAGAAGATGGGGCTTTGTGTTGTTGTTGTCTTTTGTTTCCATATATTCCTTGATCTCTATTTTAATTTGTTCATTGATCCATTGGTTATTTAGGTGCATGTTGTTAAGCCTCCATGTGTTTGTGAGCCTTTTTGTTTCCTTTGTAGAATGTATTTCTAGTTTTATACCTTTGTGGTCTGAAAAGTTGGTTGGTAGAATTTCAAAATTCTGGAATTTACTGAGGCTCTTTTTGTGAGCTAGTATGTGGTCTATTCTGCAGAATGTTCCATGTGCACTTGAGAAGAATGTATATCCTGTTCCTTTTGGATGTAGAGTTCTATAGATGTCTATTAGGTCCATCTATTCTAGTGTGTTGTTCAGTGCCTACGTGTCCTTACTTATTTTCTGCCCAGTAGATCTCTCCTTCAGGGTGAGTGGTGTGTTGAAGTCTCCTAAAATGAATGCATTGCATTCTATTTCCCTCTTTAGTTCTGTTAGTATTTGTTTCACATATGCTGGTGCTCCAGTGTTTGGGCATATATATTTAGAATGGTAATCCTCTTGTTGGACTGAGCCCTTTATCATTATGTAATCTCCTTCATTACATCTGGTTACATTCTTTGTTTGAAGTCTATTTTGTCTTATACTAGTACTGCAACCCCTGCTTTCTTCTCTCTGTTGTTTGCCTGAAATATGTTTTTCCTTCCCTTGACTTTAAATCTCTGCATGCCTTTTGGTTTGAGGTGACTTTCTTGTAAGCAGCATATAGGTGGGTCTTGCTTTTTAATCCATTCTATAACTCTGTGTCTTTTGATTGTGCATTCTGCCCATTTACACTTAGGGTGACTATTGAAAGATATGTACTTATTGCCATTGCAGGCTTTCGATTCATGGTTACCGAAGGTTCAAGGTTACCCTCTTTAGTATATTACTGCCTAACTTAGCTTGCTTATTGAGCGGTTATATACTGTCTGAGGATTCTTTGCTTCTCTCCCTTCTTATTCCTCCTCCTCCATTCTTATATGTTGGTTGTTTTATTCTGTGTTCTTTTGTGTTTCATTTAACTGCTTTTAGTTTGTAGTTTATCTTATTTTTTGTCTTTAGTTAGTTTTTGTTTGGTCTGCTTTCTTTGCTGTGATTTTATTTTCTCTGGTGACTTCTGTTTAGTCTTAAGAGTTCTCCCGTCTATAACAGTCCCTCTAAAATACCCGTAGAGGTGGTTTGTGAGAGGCAAATTCCCTCATCTTTTCCTTGTCTGGGAATCATTTAATCCCTCCTTCATATTTAAATGATAATCGTGCCGGATCCATTATCCTTGGCTCAAGGCCCTTCTGTTTCATTGCATTAAATATTCATGCCATTCTCTTCTGGCTTGTAAGGTTTCTGTTGAGAAGTTTGATGAAAGCCTGATGGGTTTTCCTTTATAAGTGACCTTTTCTCTCTAGCTGCCTTTAAAACCCTTTCCTTGTCCTTGATCTTTGTCTTTTTAATTATTATGTGTCTTGGTGTTGTTCTCCTGTTGCGATTTCTGTATATTTCCGTGGTCTGTTCTATTATTTCCTCCCCCAGTTTGGGGAAGTTTTCAGCAATTATTTCTTCAAAGACACTTTCTATCCCTTTTTCTCTCTTCTTCTTCTTCTGGTCCCTCTATAATATGGATATTGTTCCTTTTCGTTTGGTCAAACAGTTCACTTAATATTGTTTCATTCCTGTAGATCCTTTTATCTCTCTCTGTGCCAACCTCTATGCGTTCCTGCTCTCGTTTCTATTCCATCAATGGCCTCTTGCATCTTATCCATTCAGCTTTTAAATCCTTTCAGAGTTTGTTTCCCTTCTGTTATCTCCTTCCAGGCTTCTGTAATCTCATTCCGGACATCTGTAATCTCCCTCCAGACTTCATCCCTTAGCTCTTGTATATTTCTCTTCATCTCTGTCAGCATGTTTATGATTTTTATTTTGAATTCTTTTTCAGGAAGACTGGTTAGGTCTGTCTCCTTCTCTGGTGTCTCTGTGATCTTGGTTTGCCTGTAATTTTGTCTTTTCATGGTGATAGGAATAGTTTGCAGAGCTGGGATGAGTGATGGCTGGACGAACTTCCCTTCTTGTTGGTTTGTGGCCTTCCTCTCCTGGGTGAACAGCGGCCTCTGGTGGCTTGTGCTGGGAAGCTGCATGCAGACAGGGCTTCTGATTCTTTCCCGGCTGCTATGGAGTTTATGTCCCCTGCTGCTGTGGGCATGGCCTTCCTTGGGCTGCTGCTCCGCTATGGAGTAGCCGTGTTTTAGGGGAATCGCTGGAAAACTATCTCCTTGATTGTCCTACATGCTCCCTGCTGCCCAGGCGATTAGAGTCCCCAGAGTTCCCCAGATTCCCAGCTCATAGATTGTGTCCCAGGATGCTTCCTTCTGGCTCTGGGGTCCCTGTCCCTTTAACACTTCCAAAAAGCACTCGCTTTTCTTTGTCCCTGGGGCGCCGGCTGCGGGGACCCACTCACAGGTCGTACTGTCCTGTTTCCCTAGTATCCAGGGCCCCCTGGGCACGCACTGTGTCTGCGCTCTGGTGCGGATGGCTGGGGCTGGGTGTTCAGCAGTCCTGGGCTCCCTCTCCCTCCCTGCTCCAACTGCTCTCCTCCCACCTCGAGCTGGGTTGTGGGGCACTCTGTTCCCACGGGGCTGTAGCTTGTATCTTACCCCCTTCGTGAGGCGCTGGGTTCCCGCAGGTGTGGATGTGGTCTGAATGTTGTCTTGTGTCTTCTGGTTTTTCTTTTAGGAAGAGTTGTCTGTTGTATTTTCAAAAAAAATATGTGGTTTTGGGAGGATATTTCCACTGCTCTACTCACGCTGTCATTTTGGCTCTGCTTCTATTATTCTTCTTCTTAACATCATATCCTCTTCCTCTTCAACTCTCTTAAAGACTTTGATCTTTAAAATACTTTAAAAATTATAGAGTTCCCCTTCTATTCAACAAAGTACTGGAAATTATATCCAGAGCAATTATTCAAGGAAAATCAATAAAAGTCATACAAATTGGGAAGAAAGAAAATTAATTTGTTCACAGATATAAAAATATTATATGCAGAAAACTCTAGAGATACCATAAATCTGGTAGAATTAAGACAGATTCAGCAAAGATGAGGGATACAAAATCAATATGCAAAGTCTATACATTAACAATGAATGATTGAAAAAGGAAATTGAGAAACAAATCCATTAACAATAGAATCAAAAATAATAAAATACTTAGGTGTAAACTTAACCAAAGAGATGAAGGATTTATACATTGAAAACTGCAGAATGTTGACAGAAATCAAACAAAACAGAAATAAATGGAAAGATCTGCCTGTCTATGTATTGGAAGGCTTCCCTTCAATGTTAGTATGACTCAAATCAATCTATGATGCAATGCAATCCCCATCAAAATCCTGCAGATTTTTTTTGTGGAAAGAAATATTTCATCCTTAAATTCATATGGATTCTCAAGAGACCCTAGGTAGACAGAACAAATTTTGGAGGTCTCACTTTCTGAATTGCTGGTTTACATTGTGGGCACACAAGAGTGGAGGCCAGTGTTGGAAGCTCGGCCAGGAGTTTAGAACTAAACCACTGGAGGCACCAGCTCCAGGTGAGCCCACTGGTGCAGACCAGTAACCCAAGACAGGGCTGGAATCAGGCTCACAAGGGTTTCCATGAGCCTTGGCTCTTTCGATGTACTTCTGTGGCTACAAGGTGTCTCCACAGTTATGTATACATACAGCAGTATAGATGGGTGATGGGAGTGAAGTTGGAGGCACGCAGATGGACATGTGGGGAATTTGTTGAGCATAAGTCCAATTGTTCAGGCCAGTGATGGGAGACAGGCCCTATCCCATGTTCACAGCAGCTTTGGGGGGGTGTTGGGAGACTTAGCAAGCAGTGTACACATCCTTAGATGAATGATCTTGCTACGGGTATGGACATGGATGGGCATCAGGTGGTGGCATGCAAGTGTACAGCTGGAAGGGCCGGCCCTGAGAGCATGCATAGTGGGGGAGTTAGCCGTGAGGACCTAGGCTATTATCTTGCACTTGCTCCAGCTGCAGAGAGCTTGGCAGGCTCCAGAAAGGGTATTTGGGCTTCAGTGGGTGGTGGGAAGGGAGGGAGTGTGCAGGAACTCAGGAAGCTGGCTTCAGCAAACACAAATATCCATGGAAAAAGAACAGATGAAATCTGCATGGCATCCACAGCAGCTGTGCTGGCCAGTGGTCTCAGTGGTGAAAATTTCTGGGGTTGTCCACATAATACATGACTGGGAACTGGTCACCTCCGATGGGGTCTGGCACTGAAAGCTCCTGATTTTTTTCCTTGTTCCTAGCCGTCTCTCTATGTCTCTACTTTGCCAGTGTCTTGGTGAGGTGAAATTAAAATTTGTCCTTTGTGGAGTGCCCCCCAAAACTGGAGAAGTGGAAACTCTCCCTGCTCTCCCTATTCCAGTGAAGGTAACACTTTGTGGTTTGAGAATTCCCTTTCAGTGCAAGGTTATGCTGGCTGGGGAGAGGCAAAATAACCCTGTTCTTCCTTTCCTTTTAGTACAGCTATTTTCAAGGCTTTTTCTTCCACTGTATTACTGAAGTTTCATTAGTGGGCCTCATAGTTCTTTAAGAGTTGTTTTTGCTCATGGATAGCTGTCTAAGTGTTGATTTTTGGGAAAGAGGGACAGAGGATGGAGGTCTCCTACTCTGCCATCTTTGTGATGTCACTTTGTTTCTTAACGGAATTTTAGTTAGCTTTTTCTAAACTTTTGGGATTTTGGTTGTCTCTTCAGATGTTATGGTGAATATTTAGCAAACTGTTGTATTTTTGTCTTGTTCTTAGAATTTTTTTGAGTTAAAGAAGACAGCTGTTAAACAGATGATAAAATGAGTTCTTTAATTTGAAATGCAGGAAAAATCCTCCATAATGCTGGAGACAACAAAGCTTTTGACACTATGTAATCATGCTTCAATTTTGCAACTTATTTCCAGAGATAAATTATACTGTAAGAGTGCAAAAGTACCTCTTTGATACTTTCCAAATAGGCTTCGTACAACACAATTTTTAAAACATATAACTGTCATCAACTTTGAAGCCATAAAGGCCTATCATTTACTGATAGAACTATTTTAAACCACAAGGGGTTCAGCACCAGCCTTTTCACTGTATGTTTTCATGAGACCTACTAAAAGGAGCCCAGTGATAACTATAATTATAAACTACAAATGTGTTGCAAACTTAATAGCTTATTTCATGTGTGTTATTCCCTCAAAGTCAGTGTCTATTCAAACTTATGGATAACTAGATTCTACAGAAGATTTTAGAAATACAAAGTTACTAATCCTGGCCTAAATTGATGAAAAGCTATACCTCCCATTAATGAAATTGCCCATTATTCCTTTTAGTTACCCCCATGTTCTTTCTCTGGCCTTGCAACAGACAGGAAGTCTTTCTGGTTTAATATACTGCAATCCCTTCAGCCTAAAATTTTGATAGTGTTTCAACATAGATGCTGTTTGAAACGATGTCAATAGCTCATTGTGATGGACCAATGTTATCTATTGACAAATATCAAAATCTGCTGCACATTTCATCTAACCTCTAATGAGTCCATGGTGGTTTTGATAACATTAGTTGTCACATCTATGATAAAAAAATAACACAAATGACATGTATAAAATAGAACTCATTAGATTGAGACAAGGGAGAAAATATAAAGCCACTTCTTACAAGGAAAATAGTACTCTGGGGAAAATATTTTTCTTTAGGTCAGATTAATCTTTTATTTGTTATACTGAAAAATTGAAATAAATGTCTATATGCTGTTATTTTTATTCATACTGAAAATTTCTTAAGGTATATAATGAACAACATGATTCGAAGATACACTCCACAGTACTGAAGATATCAAACAATATATAGTCTACATTTTCATGGACTTGATACTAGCTATTTCCTATGGAATAGCAAATCTTTCAAACAAGAGCAAAGGTACTTTCTGGAATAATTTAAGAATTTCACTGTATATTACTTATAGTAATTGAATTGTTTCCTCACTGTCCATTTTACATAAAGTATTCCTGACCCTATAAGAGGGAAAATCAGAACTTAATTATTATTGCAGAGTGAGCTCTTTCTTGGAATAACCCTGTGAAATACACTATGAGATGCAATTAGTCACAAGTTGATGTTTGTGTGCTTTGATGAACTGAATTTATTGAGCCTCAACACATCTTTGCCTTCATAAATGGAACACTGGAAGTATATACTCCTGGGGAATCAAGACTGGACCCTAGAAATTTAATAGGATTTTGTATCAAGGTTGCCATGGAGTTTGGTTAAGCACTCAGAGTCTCTGCTTCTGTGTCTTAAATGGCCTCTGGAAAGACGTTCTCCTTCTGTCTTAAACCATCTGAATAGTTTTACTTGGGAGAGTCAAAGGTTTGATTTAGTCATTCTGACCTTAAAAGATAAATTATGCTTCTCTCAAGCTTTGCTACTTCCTTATAGCTGTCCTTCCTTTGCTTTATTCCTTTCAATATCATATAAAAGCTGTAATACTGGGGAACTCCTCTTGAAGAAGCCAGCCACCAGCTAATACTGATATAGGGTGACTGTGGGTAAAATGAGAGCTCCTGTGGCCAGGATTCTCATCTGGTCCTGGTTGACTAGCGCACTGCACACCTGTGGTCAATACATGGCTGTTGGCTCTATATAAAGAGCTCTGCCCAGGGCTCTGGGCATGACACGGTGGCAGAGCTGCAAGGCTGAAGGAGAGCAGAGCAGATGCTGGAGTGGTGGCAGTGCTGAGGACAGAGACCTAGTGATGGCTGTGCAGGGTGGTTGTGCAGAGAGGCCCGGAGGACAGCTGTGCAGAGTGGTTGTGCAGTCAGAGGGGCCCAGAGTTCAGCTGTTAGGACAGAGGGGACTAGAGGCAGAGACTGACTTGCTGCATGCAGACTCACTATGAGTGAACAGGGTTTTAGTGACTGATATGCCACCTGGAAGTAAAGTTGGGTACAACCCTTTCACCCCAAGAACATTTTGTTGTCATTTTCTTTGGTCGCATTGAATTCACAGCAAACTTTCCTGGGATTGAAATCCATTGGCAAGACAACCTGCCACCGTGGAAATAAAGTTGGGTTTTACCCTTTTACCCCAAGAATGTTTTGCTGTCATTTTCTTTGGTCACATTGAATCCATAGCAAACTTGCCCGGGGATGAAACCCATTGGCAAGACAGTGACTGAGAGACCCAGAAAACAATAAGATTAAGCACATCAGCCATACCGTTTTAATTTTTCTTAAACACACATTTATCTTCATCAACAAAAAAGATTCTATGGAGCTTTTCATCTGTTTGAGCAGGTATTTTATATTTCCTTAATTTTTAATTCCAAATTCTAATATTGAACATATAGTTTCAAACTGCAGAGAATGAATGCTACAGATTCTAAGAGAATCTTTTTGTCCTGTAGCAAAAAGAAAACAAGGTCACAAGCATATGTGATAAAAACAAAAGTGGGATAAGTGCATAAGATAGTATAAACCAAGTTCAAGGTGGCTCAGAAGAGGACATATCATAGTTAGCTAAGATGTAAATCATGGTCACATGACTTCTGTTTCCCCTCAAGAGCTATAGATTAAGTCTTGTCCCAGGGTCTTGAGGGGTTCCACCATAGCTGAGACCCCAGCAGTGGAACCCCATGCTTACCACAAGCACACAGACTCCAGACTAGTTAGATCCAGAAGACTGATGATTGAGCTTTGCCAAATATCTATTGGTCAACTAGTTAGATGTTCAAGAGCTGATCATATGTCCTGAGACATTTACTCATAAATTTCACTTTAAAAACCTCTGCTTGTAAGCCAATAGGGAGTTTGGGATTTACAGCAGCAGCTCCCTGTTCTCCATACCTGACGACTTGTAACAAATGCCTAGTTTCTCTCACTACGCCCTGGTGTCAGTGTTTGGCTTGCTGCTCATGGGGCAAGTGGATCCAGGTTTGGTTGGTTTCGTAACAGCCTTTTCAGGATGTATAGGGTTTCACTAAGGAGAGGAATGAACAGCACAAGTAAATTAACTAAGGCAAAGATTTGCGAGGTGTACTTGGGGTAGAGTAAGCAAGTCATTTGACTTGAAAGCAGAGTGCCTAGAGTGGAAGGGGTGCTGGGGGTTAGGGTTTGGATGAAATGTACAAAAATACATTGGTTCAATTTGAAGGGTAAAATGTTGTACTGAGTAGTTTATGATAATTTAGATAATGGTAGAGAGCAATTAAGTGTTTAGAGCAAGAGAGTTTGAGAGAGGTGGGAGGTCAGTGATTCCCTGTACTGACTGCACTTTAGAGTCACCTGGGAGAATGTTTAAGAAATTATTGATACTAGTACCCCACTCTAATATTTTATTTCACTGAGCTAGGATTAGTCAGGTGTTTGCTGTATTTTAATGTCACAGGTGATTATAAAATGCAGCCAGTATTAAGAATCATAAATAGAAGGGATAAAGAATTCTCAAACTGGCCCTGTATAATTTGAACCAAATCTGTCTTAATTTCCTAGACTCTTCTTTCCATGACACTCATCTGGAAAAATCTAAAATTCGATTAGTGCTCAAAGACCTTTTAAAAAAGACATCTGTAAAACTATAACCATGGAGATTTTTATTCATTTAATCTAGGGTGGGATCTAGTCATCTGTCTGGCTGTAGCTCCACTACTAATGATATGCCAGCAGTGTTGAGAACGGGTGGTCTACGAAGAATTAACTATAGAGTCTGGATAATAATAAAGCTTATTTGAATTTTGGCGTAAACTTTAAGTACAGCAGTATGAATCTCTTTCACAGCATGTTCAGTTTTAACAGTTCCTCATCTTCTTTCTAATTACTCTAATACTCTTTTACCCAATGTTTTAAAGTAGATATAATAATAATATCTACCTCAGTATGTTTTGAATGTTAAGTGGGATTGATTAGGCATGAAAAATTAAGAATAGTACTGATATGTAGTAAGTTCCAAACTACCATTCATTACTACTATTACACTGAAGATAATCATTTCTACTTTTATAAGTTACTGTGATGATTTCATTAATGAGTGAAGTACCAAATAGTGCTTGGTATATATTATATGTTCAATAGATGTTGGTATTTTTAAAGGGATTTAATTGTTTTAATGTATTGTGTCAACAGTAACTGTCTTGACAATGGATTTCAGCACCAGACAAGTCTGCTATGCATTCAATGTGACCAGAGAAAATAACAGCAAACGTTCTTTGGGGTGAAAGGGTTTATTACCTGGCTTGTTATCCCGGCAGTAGGTCGAGCACTAGCTTCTCTGCCTCACCCTAAGTTCTGGGCCGATCTCTCTCTACAGTGCAATAATAGTTTATTGCCTGAAGGTGTGGAAGTGGTAGCCTAGCAACAGGCCAGTTACATCATCAGGTGGTTTAAGTTCAGTGAGGATCCTGAACCTAGGAATCCCAACTTCCCCACATGTCATCCCTCTAGGATTCATGCCTTACAATCTACATGCTCTCAATCATCCGCAATGGTCCGTGTGTGAGAAAGCTGGAGCACTGTAACCAGATTCCACAACTGCAACAGAGGATAACAACTTAGAGATAAAAACAAAAATTAAGATACAGGTAACAAAAATTATAGTAATCCTCAAGCCAGAGGAAGTTCCCAATCCACAAAGACCTTAGGGGACATAAACACAGGTTTTAATAACACCAACATAGTCAAATCGTGTCCATCAGGTAGGATGCATGCAAGAGAGTGGTCCTGTGATAAGACAGTAACAGGAACAGGGTCCCTTCCAGGTCTAGTATACCACACTTTTACTCCTTTTCTCATGGGTGTTGCTGAAGGGTCTATATATAGTGCTACTGGAGGTGCATGCACTGGCCATAATGATACAACAAAACTCCCCAGTTAGGTGCCCCTACCTTATGGCAAAAGCATACTACTTGGCGGGCAATCTGTTGTTATTACAAGAAAACACAGGAGGCCAGCTCCCAGGCCTTGTCCCCAATGAGCCAGAAGAACCAACCATCATTGGTCCATGTGGCCAGAAGTCCAAGGCCACATCCAGTCAATGGAGTCTCCGTGGTTCACTGCAGTTAGTGCTGGCAGCAAGATATTATTCTGGTGGCTGAACCTCAGCTTCAGTGATTCTTCATTGGTTTGTATTTGCAGTTGCATAGGGGAGGCAGCCATATGTGTTAACATCTCTAGGGGCCTCAGGGCTCCCTTTCAGGGTCTCTCATTCAAATGCCATAGCATTGTTCATAAGTGGACTGACCATTCCCGCAGACTATAGGTATCTGACTTAAGTCCAAATTTGAACAAACCATTGTGCGTTGGCACGCCCGCTTTAGTAGGATTGTATAGCCCATGAAACTTCCATTTGATTCCAAGCTGTTGTACCATGCTTCCAGCACATATCCAGTAAAATTGGTGCCCTGATCACTCTCAATACCTGTGGTCAGCCATAGGTGACAAAGAGACATACCAGGACACTTTTACTCATCTGCTGGTCTGCACAGTGTATAGTAAAAGCAACCAGAAGTCCAGTAGCTGTGTCCACACGAGTCATGGAATATCGATATCCTTCTGACAAAGGTAGAAGTGCTATATCGTCTAACTGCCCCTTACAAGGGGTATAGGCCCCTTAGTCATTACCCCATGTTGCTGTGGAACTCTGTGTAAGCCTCCTCTGTTGCACACAACACACTCCTGCTGGGCTCTACTAACTTCTCAGAAGGTCAAAGACAAGCCCCTCTACGGGCTGCAGTCCAAATTGTCTTTTTCCCTACAAGCCCCTCCTATGGGATGCAGTCCAAATTGTCTTCTACCCTGCGTGCAATAAATGCTGATGTAACCACTGGGCTACATCAAAGGCAGGCTTTCCTTCTACCCAACATATCTGGGCCAACTTACCGGCTTCATTTCCTGGGGTTGCCAGTGGCAAATGACCTGTCACATGGTATACTGTAATTATTTTAGTCTGACCACAGGCCCATAAGTCTGCCACTATTCTTGCCCCCAAGGGGTTAGTGACCAACCAGCCAGTTGGCATGGTACCAGGTTGGTAGCCACAGGGACAAGCCATGAGAGACAGCTCAGCTGTCAGTGCAGACAACTATAGGGGAAGGCTCCTGGCTGAACACAAGCCATAACACCTGCAAATCTGCCCATTGGCTGCTCTTCCCCTCACCATCTTCCATCCATATTGTTTCACTTTTAGGTTGGAAAGCTATGGCCCTCCCTTTTGGGGGCTACCCATGGCTGGAGCCATCTGTGTACCATGCATCTTTGGGTATAGGGGCTCTTCCCTCCTGATAGGGACTCTCAGCTACTAATGGTTCAAAAGCAAGTTCTTCTAGCTTTCCACTAGTAGATATTACAGGCCACAACAAGCATTGGAGTTATTCACTTATGGGGCTACTACAGAGGGCACTATACTGCTGTATGTAAGCACCCCACTTGGCCAGTGTGGGCATTTGTGCCATACCACACCTTGGCTTTTGGGTCCAGTCTCGTACCCACCCCAAGATCGGGTTGGTGGTTATTACCAATCTCGGGGCCATTCTGGTGATGGATTCTGTAGATAGCAAGGCATGATACATGGCACCCAGTTCTTCTATCAAAGTGTATTGTCACTCTGCCCCCTTCCAGAGTTGTGAGCAGAATACAAAAGGTTAGTGAGTTTGCTCAGGCTGTTGCCAGAGACCCCAGCCATAACCATCTTCAGTCACATGAACATCAGGCTCACAGGGTCTTAATGGGTTTATCACACTCAAGGCCTGTACATCCTTGACTGCCCATTTTGCTGTAGTAAAGGCAGAGGCACATGTCTGTTCCCCATCCCACCTGACACCCTTTCATACCAACCTGTATATAAGGGCTTCAGAATTTGTGCCAAGTGTGGGATAAACATTCTCAAGTAACCTAGAAGACCCAAAAACACCTGTAGCAATGCTACAGTTGTAGGGGTAGGAAAGGCCTGGACTTTATCAATAACTGCTTCTTATATCACTTTGGTCTTACCAACCAGATGATCTCCAAAAACTGGACAGACAAAGCAAGTCCTGATCCTTGGTACTGTTCACAGCCCATCCTTTCTCCTGTAGATGTTGCCACAGTCTAGGTTTTGCATCTTCTAGATCTGAAAGACAATCAGATGTGAGCATGACATCATCCATATAACAGTACAGACACATTGTTGTTATTTTCTCCCATGTAGCCAAGTCCTGGGCTACATGACAGATGGTGAGGCTGTGGAGGTATCCCTGTGGAAGCATGGTAAAAGTCCATTGACATCCTTGCCATGTGAAGACAACTTTTTCCTGACTTTCCTGCTCAATGTCAATGGAAAAGAAGGCATTAGCAAGATCTACCACAAAATGGTATGTTTTTGGTTCATAGCTGAGGGTATTGATCAGTCCTGCAATACAGGGCACAGAGACAGGCATAGGAGTATGAATTTATTCCATTCTCTGTAATCCACAGTCATATGCAAGAAGATATCTGGTTTTTTACTGGGCAAACTGGGGAATTGAAAGGACTGTGGTTTGGCTTTATAATACCCACACTTTCCACCTCCTGGAGAGTTTATCCAATCTCTTTATATCTTCAAGGTAGTTTGTGTTGTTGGTATTAGTTACCCTCTGAGGCACACGCAAAGCTATGGGCCGGTGCCTATCATATGCCCAGAGAACTGCCTTCACTGCATGTACTTTCAGTCTGAACTCACCAGCAATGTTCTGCAATGAAAGATCCTGCAGGATATCGAGACCCAAAATATACTCAGGAATAGGAGATATATACACAGTATGCTCTTTTGGGGGTAGTTGCCCTATTCCAAAAGGAATTGGGGCTTGTTTCACTCTGATGGACTTACTCCCGCATCCATCTATGATAGTGGCTGTACCAGGGAACCTCTTAGGTTTACCATGAATCAGTGAAGTTTCAGCTCCTGTGTGCAACAGAGCCAGGAAACATGTTCACTGGGCACAAATGAATAGCTACTTCAGGTGGCCTCCTGAACCTCCTGATCCCTCAGGGCAGATACCTCAAACTTCCCCTCAGCCATACCGTGTTCCCCAGTCATCTTTCTGTGAGGGCTCAAGTGAGATTCACTTGCTGTCCAGCAGGAAGTCCTGAAGACAGGCTGGACTTGTGGCTCTGTCTCTGACCTCTGCCTCTTTGGTCTTAATGGCTGGAAGTGCTGCTGTGGTTCAGCTGTTGCCATAGCTGTAGTGAGATCCAATTTGACTTCCCATTTAATTTCCTTCCACCTGCTTCTGCCCTTATTAAATCGACCCACATCCGGTCCTCGTTACCTTCACAGGGCCCTTTAAATTATTCTTGTGAGTAGCAGACCTTACTTCTTTGCGTGTTCTTACTGCTTCAGCCTCTCCTACATCTGCTAATGTAAGTCCCACCTCACTTATGGGTGGCCCTATGTGAGGGGAAAAATGGCCACTACAGAAACAAAGGGTATGTGGGAGCAATCTGAAGCACAATATTTCTCATCCCAGGAGTGAAAATCTCTTCATCTGGGCAATGTTTCTCTAGACTATAGATGGCATTCCTTATAGCTAGCTCTAGAGACACCTGGTGGACCTCAGAATATGTATGCCATCTAACAGGAGAGGATGGTAGATAACCCTGGTTGGGCCCCATGGCACAAAGTGCAGCCGTAAGCCAATCAAGGAGACAGTGATGCCCTGGGGTCTGATGTGCATTTTGTAATTGCTGCCTCAAGGCAGACTGTGCCTTCAGGGAAGCCAGCTTTCCCAATTCTGATCCTGACAGAACAATTACATTCACCCCTAAGTCCCACTGTGCAGCACCCAAGCTGATATTGACACCGAGGCCTTCTGCCTAAGCCAGGAGCCTAAATCCACCAGCTCAGCCCGAGTATAGAGACTGAGCATAGAGTAGTTCACGACATGGAGAGGGGGCTGCCTTTCTCCTTGGGGAACTTTCAGCTGCTGGGTATTTATTTTCTTTACAACCACTGGGTGTGCCTTCAATACAGGAGTTGTCAGTGCCTCCAGCACTACTCTTTCATCCTTCCCAACTTCTCCATTTCCAGGATGGATGGCCCCTTTCCCTTCCCTCCCCCTAGTGCCCCATCTGCTTCAACACTTACTTTGTCTACCATGTCTTACAAAAATGCTAGCTCAGTTTTCAGCACCTCTCTTACCTTCACCTCAATGCTTTGCAGCTGGCCTTCTCATGCCACCTCTGCCTGTGCTTCCCTCAGGAGTTCATCATTTACCTTGATGGCCTTTTCCTAGTTCAGAGCACCTGGCAGCACTGTCGTCTCTTTCTGTAAGGAATCTTTTATTCCTTCAATGGCACCTCACTGCCGGTGCTCTCATGCTGCCTCCTCTAGTATTAAAGCCACTTCCTTCTTCAGGGAATCCACCCAAGTTTGCAGCTCGTGCTCTCATTTCGCCATTTCTTGGGTCTCTTCCGCAGACCTTTTTAAGACCGTGAGAAGCAACCAGCCCACAGTCCCTGATGCCTCCCGGGCACTTTGTCTTTCAAAGTCCTATTTACTATACCAAGGTCAACCTTACTGTCTCAGGTGTCACCTCCACTTGTGTCCAGTCCTGGGGTGGGGCCCAGATCTCCATGGACAAGCCACCTCAGACCACATATGGATTGGGGGATGACCCACTGTTTCCCCATTCACAGGGGCAGCCCACTGAAGCACCCCTCCCTTAAGGGCAGCTTGTCTTTTTCCTTAGACAGCAGTGAACCCTGCCAACTTTCACCAATTGTCTTGCCAATGAATTTCAGCCCTGGGCAAGTTCGCTATGAATTCAGTGTGACTAAAGAAATCGACAGCAAAACATACTTTGGGGTGAAAGGGTTTATTACCCAGCTTGTTATCCCAGTGCTAGGTCGAGCACTAGCGTCTCTGCCTCTGCCCAGAGCACTCATCCAAGCTCTCTGTATAGCACAATAAAAGCTTATTGCCTAAAGGTGTGGAAGCAGTAGCCTAGCAATGGGCCAGTTACATCATCAGGTGGTATAAATTCAGTGAGGATCCTGGTCATAGGAACCCCAACTTCCACACACGCAGATATGTCAAAATTACAGTTAGTCAGAATTCTGTAATAAATTCTTTACTTGTGAGGCGAAGCCAAGATGGCGGCGTGAGTAGGACCGTGGGAATCTCCTCCCCAAAACATATATATATTTTTGAAAATACAACAAATACAACTATCCATAAAAGAGAGACCAGAAGACACAGGACAACAGCCAGACTACATCACACCTGCGAGAGCCCAGCGCCTGGGGAAAGGGGTAAGATGCAAGACGCAGCCCGGCGGGACCTGAGGCCCCTCACCCCAGCTCCCGGTGGGAGGAGAGGTGTTGGAGTGGGGAGCGAGAGGGAGCCCAGTACTGCTACGCACCCAGCCCCAGCCATCCACACCACAGTGCAGACATACAGTGCATGCGTGGGGTGCTGGAAACTAGGGAAGCAGGACAGTAAGACCTGTGAGTGGGTCCTGCAGCTGACACCCCAGGGACAAAGAAAAACGAGGGAACTCCGGGCGCACTAAGCCCCTGGGCAACAGCTCGGAGACCCCTCACGGAGGTAAACAGCCAAACAGACCCACGTCCATTACCCCTCCGAGGCCCCGCCATGGCAGAGCAGCCACCTGAGGCTGGTCACACCCTCAGCAAGGGAGCTTCCTCCATACCGGCCGGGCAAGATACAGAGACCCAGCCTACACGCAATTTCCCAACACAAGCCACTAGGGGTCGCAGTTGTCTCAGTAAAGAAAGGACAGGAGCAAGTGGAAAGATTCCTGGCTCTCCCAGCTGACAGTCGAGTCAATAGCATAACCACTGTGCCTATCAACATGAAAAGGCAAAAAAATTTGATCCACACAAGACTAACCCAGACATCTTCGACATCTTCTCCTGAGAGGGAACCTGGGGAGATAGATTTAACTAGTTTTCCAGAAAAAGAGTTCAAAACAGAAGTCATAACCATGCTGATGGACTTGCAGAGAATTTTGCAAGAACTAAGGAGGAAGAATACAGAAATAAAACAAACTCTGGAAGGATTTATAAGCAGAATGGATAAGATGCAAGAGGCCATTGATGGAATAGAAACCAGAGAACAGGAACGCATAGAAGCTGACACAGAGAGGGATAAAAGGACCTCCAGGAATGAAACAATATTAAGAGAACTGGGTGACCAATCCTAAAGGAAAAATATCCGTATTATAGGGGTACCACAAGAAGAAGAGAGAGAAAAAGGGATAGAAAGTGTCTTTGAAGAAATAATTGCTGAAAACTTCTCCAAACTGGGGGAGGAAATAATCTAAAAAGCACAGAAATACACAGAACTCCCAACAGAAAGGACCCAAGGAGGACAACACCAAGACACATAATAATTAAAATGGCAAAGATCAAGGACACGGAAAGAGTTTTAAAGGCAACTAGAGAGAAAGTGGTCACCTACAAAGGAAAACCCATCAGGCTATCATCAGACTTCTTGACAGAAACCTTACAGTCCAGAAGAGAATGGCATGACATATTTAATGCAATGGAACATAAGGGCCTTGAACCAAGAATACTTGTCCAGCACGATTGTCATTTAAATATGAAAGAGGGATTAAACAATTCCCAGACAAGCAAAAGTTGAGGGAATTTGCCTCCCACAAAGTCTGATACCAACGCTGGATCACGTGGGCCATCAGCTGGTCATGTGTGCAGGGAGAAGCCTCCAGGCTGTGACACTTCAGTTGCTGTGGTTGGATTTGCCGTCTCCCTGGACTTCAGCAATGGCAGAGGCCACAGGCAGGCAGGAGCCACTGCTTGCCAGGAGGAACGAGCTTCTGGGGATGGCTTTCACAGGCACTTCCTCAGCTGTGTCACACAGGGCTGAGAAATCTGGGAGGGTCTCCTTCTGCATACCTGGCAGCAAAGTCTGACACCGCTGGTGGGACAAGTGTGCCTTCTATAGACCACAGGTGAGGGAGGAGTTATGAGGCAGTGTTGTCCGTGAGGAGGTTGGGAGATCTGGAGCTGCTGGTAGTTCCCAAACTGCTGGGATAAGGAGGCATTGTTTGTCTGCCCTTTCTCCTGAGCAGAGAGCTCTGTCTAACCCTCACCTCTCTGGTACCGCTCCCACTGTACGGAAGTCTTTCAAACTGCCTGCTCTGCATTTGTCTCAGGGGTCGGGTAGAGCATGCCTGCTCTCCACAAGCAGCGGGAATCTCAGCTGTCCAGAATGTTCCACCTGTCCTTGTTGTCTAGCCCCGCTAATCACCAGAGCACCATGCCATGTGCGCTCCCGCTCCCGGAGGTCAGGTGTTCAGTGATACTAGCCTCATACAGCCTCCACGCTCTGTTCCTCTTCCTCCCGCCTGTGGGCTGGGGTGGGGGTGGGGCTTAGGTCCTGCCAGATCTTGGCTTTGCCGCTTTACCCTTTTCTGTGAGGTCTTCTCTTCCCCCCAGATGTAGGTAGTCAGGTCTGCCATCTTCAGGTCATTTCAGGATTAGTTGTATTTTCTGTATTTTCATGTTTTATGTTTTTGGGAGGAGGTTTACACATAGCCTTCCTACTCTGCCATCTCTGCCCATTTTTCAATTGGGTTATTTGGCTTTTTTTGGCATTGTCATAGGGGTTCTTTATATATTTCGAATTTTAGCCCTTTATTGCATATATCATAGCTGAATAACTTCTCCTCTACTGAGGATGCTCTTCTCTTTTGTTTGTTGCTTTGCTGTATAGCTTTACATTTTGATACAATCCAATTATTTTTTCTTTTCCCATGTGTAGGAGACATACCCAGGAACAAATTACTCATTTGGTGCTCAAGATATTCCTGCCAAACTTTTGTTCTAAGTATTTTATGGCTTCATGTCTTTAATTTACCTCTTTAATCCACTTTGAGTTTGCATTTGTGTATTCTGTAAGCCAGTGATCCAATTTCATTTTCTTGCATGTAACTGTCAGTTTTCCACACACCACTTATAGAAGAGGCTATCTTTTCCCCATTGTATAGTCTTGCCTCTTTTTTCAAATATAACTGACCAGATAAGCATAAGTTTATTTCTGGGCTCCCTATTCTGATCCATTGAGTTATGTGTCTGCTCCTGTGGATGTGCCATACTGTTTTAATCATTGCAGCTTGAATTCAGGAACTGTGATATTCCCAGCTTTGTTTTTCTTTCCAAGATAACTTTGGCTCTTTAGGGTCTTTTGTGGACTCATATTCATTTTAGGATTCTTTGCTGTACGTCATTGAAAAATCAGTTTTTTCATGGGGGTTTTATCGAATCTTTAAATTGCTTTAGGTTGCATGGTCATTTTGTAATATTAGTTTTTCTTAAAAACAAGAAATAGAATTCCATTTATTTGTGTCTTCACTTTCATCATTGTCTCATGTTTCATAGCACAGATCTTTCATCTCATAGGTTTAGTCCTACATGTTTTATTACTTTAGTGCAATTATAAATTGAGTTGTTTTCTTGTTTTCTCCTTCTGCTAGTTTGCTGTTGGAATGTAGGAATGTAACTGATTTCTGTGTATTAATTTTGTATCCTGTGACTTTGCCAAATATTTAATTAATTCTAATGGTTTTTGGTGGAGTTTCAAAAGTTATATGTATATAGTGTCATCTCACCAGAAAATAGTGACAATTTATATCTTCCTTACCAAGTTGGGTGTTTTTTTTAGCATCTATTTAGATGATCATATAATTCCTATCCTTCAGGGCCTTTCACACTGAACAGTTTGTGAATATTTTTCCATCCTTGAATCCATGGAATACATCCCATTTGATTGTGATGGATTATTCTTTCGATGTATTTTAAAATTCAGTATCCAAATATGTTGAGGATTTTTGCATCTATGTCCATCTGGGGTTTTGGTCTGTAATTTTATTCTTTTGGGTGCAATTTCAAGCAATGGTTTTTACTAGAGGATACTTGGCTGTGTAGATTTTTTATTTGTCATCACTAGAATGGGCAATCCGGGGATGCTGGTTAACACCGTAAGAGGCTCAGGAAATCTCCCTGCAACAAAGGATGATCCACCCAAAGTGCGAACAACACAATTGTGAGGAATTGTGATTTAAATCTTTTTATAAATTTTGAACAATAAACACTGAGATATAAGGTTATCTGTTAGGTCTTATAACATGCAACATAAAATCTGTCCTCATACACCAAATCGTTGAACAGAAAGTTGAACCAAACTCAGAAATACCCTGGCTGCATTCCTTTAGAAGGGAGACCTGTTCTTGGCAGAATGAAAAGAAAACCTTTAGGAAAATATCCATGATTTGTGGGAGCGATGCTGTGACTAAATATGCTCTATTCACTCTGACTTTGTAAATGAAAATAGTAAAGAATCACACTTGTGGACTTTAAGCTGGAGCACACACACAGACACACACACACACACACACACACACACACTCTCACACACACTCACACACACCTTTAGTTACTTAGCCAATGTTCATCCATGTCCATCACTGACCGCTGAATGTGTATCATAGGAACCATGCTGACATCTCTGGTTTTGATTCCGGTTTCCCTAATGTGACAAGGTATTTAAGGTAAATGCTGGATTTTTCTGGTGCATTAAATCTCCCACTTACATTATTTCCCACTGTGTATGTCTCATCCCCACAGTTTCTCATAATTTCTCTGTGCAGTCACTGGAGCCTGGCATGCCTCCAGCAAAATCATCATTGGCCACAGAGAGATCCCTCTACAATGCAAACACTCATATGCTTCCACTTCTGGAAACACTGGGGGAGGAAAGGAGAAAGAGTGCAACTAAAGGAAAGTCTAAAATGGCTGTGAAAGTTACACAGGAAGACAGTGGGGCAAAAATGGGGCAGTATTTATTGTTGAACTGAAAACCAAAGAAGATACAACATATCAATAAACAATAAGCCACAGACATTGCTGCATTTCCCAAGTCCACAGTCTTAGTGTTGGAATAACATGGTAATGTTGACTTTCTACCTCTGAAAAAAAGGGGACACTCCTCCATTTCTTATCATTCCTCCACTTGCAAGGATGCTCTGGTTTGCCATGATATCATTAAAGAGATGATATTTGCTGGCTGGCTCTGTTTCCCTTGTGAACAACTGTTAGAACCGAACTGGGATTTCTGACCCCAGGAATGGAATGGAGAAAGAATCACTCATGAGATCTCTGGAAAGTGCAGTTCGGTTCCTCTGCTATTTGTAGAACCAAGTTTCCATAGATGTACAATAAAAGAAAGCCCTTTCAATATCTGAGGCTTTCAGGACTGAATTCTCATTGTGCCTCATTAAATAAATTGATATAATGTTATCCTATTATCTGAGGATTGTCTCTTTTTGAAGGTAAGGACTAAAAGGAAATAGACTTGGATTGGAAAGACATGCCCCTTGATGGTAGTTATGCATCTCAGTGTGTCTTTTAAGCAATTTCAAGTTCCTTCCCTTACATGTGGCCTGTGGAGAGCACAGAAGGAGAAGGTTCCCTCTATATTTAAGTGTATTTAACCTAATATACACTTAAAACAAAGTTTGGAGAACCTCTGTCCACTTGCCTGGGCTTTGAACCAGAAACATAAAAATCATAAGGGAACTTTTTTTCATTGTCTTTGTCATTTCTACATATAATTTATCTAGAAATTTGTTGCTCCTTCTCCTAAAAATATTATCACTGCCTATTACTCACCATGTATTTTATGTTTCTGTTTTATCTTATGTAAATTTAATAAAATTGTAACTTCTAAATATAGAATTCTAAATACAGACTCTTCACACTTTCAAATATTATCCAATTGTTATCAGACCAATTATTCCACCAAATGGAAGTGGGTCTTTAAATACTTGCCAATTTCTGGACATTAATTTTCTTTAGGTGTGTTCTTAATGGTAATACTCTTTTGATTTATTTCAATTAAATGTAATTTATCTTAGAACAATTCATAATTGATCTTTACTCAGCTTTGAAAGTTAACATTTTCCCTTGATTCTGTACTTATATTTACTCATTATATTCTTATAAATGATCATCAGTGTCATGATTTTTATGTTATTCAAGTGAGCATGCTGTCAAATCTTTGGAGTCATATTTTAAAATGCTTTATCTTCATTGTATACTAAACAGTTAGTAAACTCATTGAGTACTATTTATGTCTGGAATAATTTCATTCCTGTTGCCCGTTTCACTTTTCCAATTAAAAATTAGAATCATCTATGCTTGCTGCTAAAAAAGTACCAAGGATTTTATTACATATTCCATAAAAGTTATAATTAAATTTTGAAAGAATCAACATCTTTATTATATTCAGATTCTCACTCCAATAGCAGTACTTTTTTCTCCAGATATTTCAGTCTCTTTTTGGATAAGCTTTCACATAATATTGCAGATCATGCTAATTTATTGATAACAGTGCTTTAGCATATTTTAGGTTTAATTCCGTTATGGTTCCCAACATTACATATTGGATATGGCTGTTCTATTACAGAAGCTTAAGATTTTCCTGTATTTATAAACTGTCATGATAATTTTCAGGATTTTATTCTTAATTTTAAGATTTCTCCTCCAAACTACTTTCTCCAAGTAAGATTAATTTACAATACTGAAAACCTAAGAACAGCGTGCAGGATCTTCTGCATGCTGGCACCTCAGCAGGAGTCTTGGCCACTCCTGCTCCATGTCTGCCCGCATCTGTATGTGTTAGAATGCCTGTGCACCTGTGCCTTCCCACACTGCTCATGCCAACACCCCATCCAAGATTGATGATGCCTGAGTACATGTCTCCCTGTGCACACGTTTCTGCAGTTCTATGTTCAGCAACTCCATAGAGTTGCAAAACTGCGGTCTAGAAAGGCAGGGACTGCACCAGAGAACAGTATCTGGTAAGAGTCCAGAGGAGAAGTTAGGATGCGGGCTTTATAAGCCAGGGTTCCGCCCATTCCACTAAGGTTGTGTTGGAGATGAGAGCACCTGAGATTATAGTAAACACTGTTGAACTTCTCCCATTTCAGTTATTTTCCTCCCAGTATTTACCAGGAGCATATAGGCATGCACAAGAAGATGTAAACTGCACAGTTGGGGTCATGAGAGAGTGGTTAAGCAAAAGCAGATAATTGTATGTGATATGTGAAAGAGGAAAAGAGATTGGAGATGTCTCTGCCATTAAGGGAACTCATTCTCATGGCACTGAGAGCAGAAGTCAATAGCATGATGGGGATTCTCAAAGTTCCCATAGTCCTGCCTACCAAAGACCAAGTCCATGAGGACAAGGCCTGGGTTCTCCAGCATATGGGGCCTTGGGTCAAACAGTTCACCATTCTTCATGGAAGCAGGCCTAGCACACAGTCCACTCTCCAGCATAGGCAGTAGCTATAGGAGAGAACTGTTTAATTCTCTGCAAACTGTGTTCTTGAAACAGTTTACATGTTTCTGCATGATTGGAAACTTTATTGACCTTAGTCCTCTAACAATGACCTATGGTGCTCCTGGGGTACAGGGAAAATGATTTTAACTCCATGAAGTTCCTTCAGGGCAGAGAGGAGCATGGGGCTTGGGGAATGAGGACTTGGAGTAGGACAGAATGAGGAAGAGCCATACAGCAAATGTCAGGTGTCTAAGAAGTAGGGCAGTCATCATGTCATCATTGGGGTCTTCATTTGGAAGTAGGAGGGAAATAATTGCTCGGCCTGAGATGAGGATGCCTTGAATGAATTAAACACCAGAGAAAAGAGACAAAGAGGGGAAAGCGTCTGCTGAGTTCCATCCCCACAGCCAAGGAAGCTTTCAGGCCCTACTTCTTTATGCCTGGGACTCTGGAGAGACTTTGCCTTGAGGACAACGTAGTAAATGCCTTGTGATGCAGTGATAGTGCCGGCAACCAGGTTTAAGGAAGCCTCCTGTTCTAGTGGTGTGCAATGATAAGTTGAGAAGGAAACAAAAATTTCCTTCTCTTTTATGGCTAAATGTCATTGCATTAGATAGATGATAGATAGATAGATAGATAGATAGATAGATAGATAGATAGATAGATAGATAGATAGATAGATAGATAGATAGATAGATTGATAGATAGATGATAGATAGATATAGATAGATATAGATAGATATCCATACATACGTCTCTCTCTATATATATATATATACACACGCACAAATATATATACATACACACAGTCATATATACATACATACATACAAAATTTTCATAATGCATATGAAACTGATGGACTTTTTGTTTCAATTTATTCATCATTACAACTAATGCTGCAGTGAACATGGGTGTGCATATGTCTTTACACATTCAAATTTGTGTTCTTGCATTCTCATATAAATATTCTGAAGTGGAACTACTGGATTTAATGGCAATTCTATTTTTAATTCTTTGAGGAACTTCCATACCATTGAACATACTGAATATACTAATTTACTTTCCCACCAATAAGGCATGACTTCACTTTTCTCTGCATCCTCTCCAACACTTGTTATTTCTTGTATTTTGAGTAACAGCCATTCTGAATGGTGTGGGGTGATATATCATTGTGGTTTTTATTTTCATTTCCCTGGAGATTAGTGATGTTGAGTACCTCTTTGTGTTCCTGTTGGCTATTTGTATTTCTTTGGAATAATGTCTGTTCAGGTCCTCTGCTCATTTTTTAAAGTTTGGATTGCTTGGAGATTTTTTTCTGTTGAGTTATATAGGTGTTTTATATATTCAGGCTAGTTTTCCATTATCAAATACATAATTTGTAAGTGTTGTCTTCAATTTAGTAGGTTCCATTTCCATTCATTGACGGTTTCCTTAGCTATACAGATGTAGACACGTCTTTTTGGATTTTTGCTTTTCTTTCTTTTATTTTGGTATTCAGACCCTAAAAATCATTGTCAAAACCAATGTCAAAGAGATAAGCACTTCTTGTTTTTCTTCAAGGAATTTAATGGTTTTAGGGATTGCTTCCAATTCTTCAATCCATTTTGAGGTAATTTTTTTTTGAGAGGGCATCTCTCATATTTATTGATCAAATGGTTGTTAACAACAATAGAAGTCTGTATAGGGGAGTCAATGCTCAACGCACAACCATTAATCCACCCCAAGCCTAATTCTCGTCAGTCTCCAATCTTCCGAAGCATAACGAACAAATTCTTACATGGAGAACAAATTCTTACATAGTGAATAAGTTACATGGTGAACAGTACAAGGGCAGTCATCACAGAAACTTTCGGTTTTGCTCATGCATTATGAACTATAAACAGTCAGTTCAAATATGAATACTCATTTGGTTTTTATACTTGATTTATATGTGGATACCACATTTCTCTCTTTATTATTATCATTTTTAATAAAATGCTGAAGTGGTAGGTAGATACAAGATAAAGGTAGAAAACATAGTTTAGTGTTGTAAGAGAGCACATGTAGATGATCAGGTGTGTGCCTGTAGACTATGTGTTAATCCAAGCTAGACAAGGGCAATAAAACATCCACGTATGCAGAAGATTTCTCTCAGAACAGGGGGGGTGAGGTTCTAAGCCACACCTCTGTTGATCCCCAATTTATCACCTGTTGGCCCCCCTGCGACTGTGCCTGTCTTAGGTTGTTCCTCCCTTGAGGAATCTTACCCGTCTCTGGCTAACCAGTCATCTTCCGGGGCTATACAGGGAAATGTAAAGTTGGTAAGTGACAGAGAAGCCTTATTGTTTGAAAAGGTTAGCTTTTTACTTCTTTGCATATTTATGCCCTGTGGCTTCTATGCCCAGCATTTGTCTTGAGGTATCTTTACCACTTGGAGGAATTATAAAAGTCGGTAAATTCAATATGAGGCACGAATTCTGTTTAAGGGTTGTAATTAGGAAGGAAGAAGAAAAGCTATAGGGTAAAAGATGGAAGAAAACATGGGAAGATTGATTATTTCTTTGACATATCTTCTTGTAGAGTAACTTGAGCATGTATAGGTTTTAAACTACTAATTAAATTGTGTGTGCACATTAACATAATAGGAATACAGTTACATAACCAAAGCATATCTGTAATTACCAGCCATCTCCAGTGAAGCCAAGAAAACCAGTTAGGCACCCTAGACATTTGTGAAAAGTTGTCTATGATATGATGGATATTGTCCAACTGAACTTGAACAGTCTGAGAGAAATCAGACAAATTAAAACAACCCATTCCTGGGGACTGTTCACATTCCATATGTTCTTTTAACAGTAGATAGTCTGTAGTTGTAAGATTCTGGAGCACTACAACTTGAACTTCTCCTAATTCTTGGTTGAGTTCCAACAGTATAGATCCAGTCAAATTTGTTGTTTTACTGTATGCACAGGCCAGCTTAGATATCTCCTTCTTCATTCCCATGGCATATCCAGGAACAGGTGGGATGAGTGCATCTACAGCTGTAGCAGCACGTGGATCTTTGTTGAGGTTTTTGATGAGCATCTTCTGGTATGACTCTTCCAGGTAGTGCTGATGTTGGAAGTTTTTCTTTATATCGTATCTTAGTTCATTTTCTGGGTAGCCCAATTAGGCTTTGATCCTCTGTTTAAACACAAACAGACCCTTTGCCCACACTTTGATATGCCTTTTATACCATTGTGTAGAACTCATTGGAAGTCACCACACAGGAACTGCTTTTTTTTTTTAAGAGAAAGGAATATTATCAGAAAACTGTACCTCCATATCCGATCATCTGACACCCTTTATGATCAAAATTAAGGATATTTAAAGCATGCATTATTCATTGATTTACAATTAGTTTTATCCTATCACGGAGTAATCCCCCTTTTCTTTCTTTCTATTTATTTTGTTATCTTTAATCTACACTTACATGAAGAATATTATGTTTACTAGGCTCTCCCCTATACCAGGTCCCCCCTATAAACCCCTTTACAGTCACTGTCCATCAGCATAGCAAAATGCTGTAGAATCCCTACTTGCCTTCTCTGTGTTGTACAGCCCTCCCCTTTCTCCCACCCCCCTGTGCATGTTGATCTTAATACCCCCCTACTTCTCCCCCCCTTATCCCTCCCTTCCCACCCATCCTCCCCAGTCCCTTTCCCTTTGGTACCTGTCAGTCCAGTCTTGAGTTCTGTGATTCCACTGCTGTTTTGTTCCATCAGTTTTTCCTTTGTTCTTATACTCCATAGATGTGTGAAATCATTTGGTATTTCTCTTTCTCTGCTTGGCTTATTTCACTGAGCATAATACCCTCCAGCTCCATCGATGTTGCTGCAAATGGTAGGATTTGACCCATTTTGAGATAATTTTTGTGTGTCGTATAACGGTCCAATTTCATGCTTTTGCATATGATGATCCATGTTTCCGAATGCCATTGACTAAACAGACTACCACTTCCATGCTATATATTCTTGCCACATTTGTCAAACTTAATTAACCATATATGTGTCATTTTATTTCTGGGTTCTCTCTTCTCTTCAGTTGATTCATGTATTTTCTTATGCCAATATCATATTGTTTTGGTTGCCATAGTTTTGAAATACAGTTTGCAATCAGGGATCATAATGACTCCTCCTTGCCTTCTCTTTTTCAAGATTGTTTTGGCTATTCTGGATACTTGCGGTTCTGTACAATTTTTAGGAATATATGTTCTTTTTCTTTTTAAAAATGATGCTTGCATTTTTATGGGGAGTGCACTGCATCTGTCAATCACTTTGGTTATTATGAACATTTTAACAATGTTAATTCCTCCAACCCAGTCATTGTTTTTTAAATTCTTATTGAAGTATACTTGGTGTGCAATATTATATTGGTTTCAAATATACAGAACACAGTTTTTAAAGTTATATACAGTATTAAATCTCCACACAAAGTACTATTTACTGTGAACATAGAAAGAAGTCACAGACCTGTTGATCATATTCTCAATGTTGTGCATCTACCCCGGTGACTAATTCATATGATTGTGATTTTGTGCCTCTTTATCCCCTTCACCCATTTCACCACTCACCCCAAACCCTCTGCCATAGTAACAATCAGTCACTTCTCAGCATCAATGAGTATATTGCTGTTTCGTTATTTTGATTTTGTTTTGTTTTTAGATTCCACGAGTGAGTGAAATCATATGGCATTTGTCTTTCTGTGCCTGGCATATTTTACTTAACATAATACCCTCTAGGTCCATCCATGTTGTTGTAAATAGCAGGATTTAATTTTTATGGCTAAATGATATTTCACTGTATATGTATACCATATATTCTTCATGCATTATCTACTGATGGATACTTTTATATGCTTCCATATCATGTATATCATAAAAAAATATGACAGTAAACATAGGAGTGCCTGTATCTTTACAAATCAGATGTCTTGTATTCTTTGGGTAAATTCCTATGAGTTGAATTACTGGGTCATATGACACTCCTAATTTTTATTTTCTGAGGAACCTCCATTCTGTTTTCCTAAGAAACTGCCCAAAATGTACTTAATAGAAGCTAAAATAATTAATTCAGAGACTAAAATTCAGTTTCCTCTAAAAATCATAGGATAAATATCTGTGTTACATTTCGATTACTGCTGTAAAAATTACTATACTAGCCAGAGATTAAAGATCGCCAAGGTTTTCTTTTCTGCTTGGTTAACTGGCTAATTTATAATGAATTTATCTAATATGTTAAATAGAGAGGGGCCCATTGGGCTCAACAACATAAGGGTCATTGTAGAGAATTAAGTAAAGTGCAGAGAATTCCAGTTGTATAACAATGTAGAATGAGTAGGAAGCATGAAGTGATCTCAGTGAAATGAGAAAATATCCAAGAACTTTCCAGGCAATTAGAAGTAGGAAAATGGAGTGTTAGGTCTGGAAGAGTGTGCAGTGAGGTGAGGACATTTAAAAAAATTAATGGCATATCTGAGCATTCGTTGAATTCATTAAAAAGATCCAGTCTAATGGATATAGATAATACTTTTCAACAGCAGTTTCGACACTTACATTTCACAGTATTACTTTTTAACTTTGGATATTCACTTAAAATTTATGTAATAAGTCTAAAAAGGAATATCAAAATGTTCCATTTTGTGACAATTTAATTACTTTTGCTACTACATTTATTTTGGGGTTTGTTTGCCTTTCACTTTGTCTATGGTGATTGACTGCAAATTCTTCAATTCTGTTTTTATTATGATTGCATACTTTTGAGAAAAGATTGGAGGTTTTTTCATTAATGTTGTTGTTAAGCATTTAATTATTTTACTTACATAGATGTATTGGGGAAGATGCATGAAAATTTTGTGTGATATTTCAATTAGTGGGTCTTACTGGGTCCACTCTACAATTGTGTTTTAACACAGAAATTTCTATTGAACATTTTGAAAAATCACCTTTATATATAATGTGTTATTGTACATCTGTTTTCCTTATTTCTACCCTTTGCATTTTGTAGTAAGAGATATTTTTAGAACAATAATCATGACTCCTTTGTGGAAGACATTCTTTATATTCAACTAATAATATCTTTCTTTACATAAACATATTTTATTTCATTTACTTTTCTACAGGTAGAAGTTGGAAGTTTAGATGCTGCTTCCTCCACTGCTTTCTAAAAAGAGCACTTTTTATATTTTTCATTTCCAAGTCTTGGCCAATTTAACCTATAACTAGAGTCCCATGATGGTGTGATTAAATTATTGTTATTTTATATCTTTTTCTTCAGAAGCTTGTCTAACTTTCTATTCAATTTCATTGAATATAGTTATTGAAGTTCATTGTTCTTAACCTTGTTTACATTAACTGCCATTCTTTTTCTTTTTGAATTCTCATTTCCATACTTTTTCCCTATACAAATATTCATAATCATGAAATCCATAAACAATGACCTGAAACATGAGGTCCTGCACATCTGGATGTTATGATATTGGAGACGTCCTAGTACAGCCAAATAATTGTTTGACATCATTTCCTCAGGGATAAATCATATGAAGAAAGATTATAAATTGTGAATGTAGGTTCAGGATTTTCTATAAAATATGGGGGGAGGGGCTTTGCATTTTAGAGGAGAACAGAATGATGGCTAGAGTGTACCTATTGGATGTTATAAAAGACATAAAATTCCCAAACCCAAAACAACATAGGAAACAATGCCTCAAAGAAAATGAGAGGAGCACCAATACATCTGCTGTTGGGCCACATTGAAAAAAGTGTGGTCAATAAACAGGAATCACAGTTAGAACAGGGGCTGACATTAACATCATAATAAGGTGAGTGGAGCAGTCAGATTATAGTCCCTTGAGTCAGGGGTCACAGAAGAACCCACAGAGAACCTGACTGCTGTTCTCTCTGACCCTGGCTCTGATTGGGCTTGTCATTCATATCGCTTTTCCCTCAATAGACAAGAGTTAATCGTTGTAATCTTACATTTACTACAGTAGATTCCAGACTTTTTTTACTGTTTCCAGAGTAAAACAGACATTTCCCATTGCAACAAACTTTGCTTGCACTCACACAAACCAAGAAATACAAATACATGCATGCACACACACACAAGTGTGCAAATGAACACAGAGAATTATTAAATGACTTGGTAGGTATCCTTATGATATATGATGCACCCTGGTATTTTATTTTGTGCCTTTTTTATTCTATTTTACTTAAATTTTACAACCTATAGTCTGACACCCCAATGGGTACATTCCCCTTGCATGTACTCCATACCCATGTTCATATTTCTATGCACCTTTACTTTCATCACTGGCATATTCTATATTCTATACGAAAATGTTCCCTCATTCCTTCATTCATATAATTGATTCAGCTACTTTTCCTAAGTAACTCTGTCAACACTGTTAATGGCGGGGTTGGTAAGAATATATAACAGTGATCCATGCCTCAATTCAATTACAGTTTAGGAGGAAAAAATTTGGAATTAAGCAAAATCACAAAATGATAGCCCCTACATCTAAACTCATTATGTGAGGAAGTGTCCTTTTTCTCGGGAATGTAAAGGGGAGAAAGGATACAGGCAGTCTGTAAAAGGCAATGGAGATTCAAAGATGGGGATGTTGTGGAAACATCCAAAGAGACCTGTGGGCAAGGCTCCAGGCAGGGGGAAGCAGGCATACAGAGATAACATTGAGGTTGCAGCATCAGGTGAAAGAAAGTCAAGTTCAGTGTTTGGGAGGTCAATGAGTGCAGACATAGGACAGTGTGAGGGTGAAGCTCCCAGAAGATTCACAGATGTGTAGCCTAATGTTGTAAGGTACAGAATTTGGGCTTCATTCTCTACTAGGGAGACTTTCAATGGGGCAGCTTAAATCAGGGAAGGTGGTGATTACCCTCAGAACACAGAAATATCTGTCTGAGTTGATATAAATATTAGCTAGAAGAGTACCAGCCTGAGATAGATGAGAGAAGCAACATGGAATTCAAATCAGGCTGTGAAGAAAGGACAGACAGATGGTAAATAAATGAAGGCACTGGGGAGATAGAAGAAAAAAATCACCCTTATCTCATCACCAGTGGTAGGTAAGAACTAATGTGCTTTGAACTAACAGGAAGGAACTGTATGTTTTCCTTTGAAAGTATACTGAATAAAGCTGTCCACCACTTTAGGAGGATGGATACTGCTACCCACTTACTCGGTGAGGATATTATCCTGGCAAATAGTTTAAAAGGCTCTCCACATTCAAACAGCTAACATGTGGTAGGATCATAGATGCAATAGTTGGTTTTCTGATTTCAAAATCTCTTATTTACTATCATTTCAGTGTATTTCACCATTTCATCTTTTAAAATCCCTTACAATCATATGTTGTATGTTTGCTAGTGTAAATGTTGGGTTCCTTCCATGTGCTTAACTTTTTCTAAAGGGATATTCAGTCTGTAATTTGTCTTGACCATAAATAAATGACTCATTTTTCTTTAGGATAAATTGTCTTTTGCTGTGTTATTAGTTATTCTGGACATTATAGGGATATAAGTGTATTTGGTATGCTGCCAAGGCCAAAGTTGCTCTATTACTTTTCACAAACTCTCAGGGACCAGCTGAGTCACTTAATCCTTTTCCCCATCATATTCAATGTTTCATTAAATGCAGAATAGTCATATTACAAGGGAGCCCCATGTTCATATACCATGGATACTCCACCACTGGAATTGGGTGCTATTTCTGTATTCTTTAGGTATAGGTCACCTGATGTAACAGCTTGAACAGTAATATTCCTTTCCTAAATAACATGTCTGCGGTGAGAAGATCTTGGTAAGGAAATGGCCCCAGGGAGTCGTAGTGCACTGAGTGTGTGTCTGCTTTGTGGGGAACAAGCAGTTCTCCAAGCAGGAGTAGCTGAGCTCATTTATTCCTACAAGTGATCCATAAAAGAAAGATGAAAGAACATTAATCAGTACACATAAATAAGAAGGGGATCCATTCTACTCAAAGGTTGCTTGAAAGCAAAATTAATGAAGTTCAAGAACAAATAGACAATGGATTGCTTGTGTCTTGAAGATTCAGTGGCAGGGAACCCACCTCATTCCTCAGCAGCTTCTGGCACTATGGCCTCTCATTCTCCCTCTTGCTCCTTCTTCTCATAACACTGTGTCCATTTTGAGTCTTGCATATATATCGAAAATATCTTCCTCATGCCTTTGCACTGGCTCTTTCTCTGCAGAGCACACTTCCCCAGATAACTGCATGTGTCCCCATGAATCTTCAGGTCTCTATTCAAATGTCACCTTCTTTGCAGGTCTTCCTGAACTCTCAGTGAAAAGCAACACACAATCCACTACATTTTATACTCTTTTTCTTTACCAACACTCACCATCTCACATGATATGTATTTATTTGCTTATATTCTTTCAACATGATTCTATTCCAGAGATTTTGTTAGTTACCATCCTATGCCTTTTAACTAGAAAATGGTCAGTAGTTACCATATAATCTTCAAATGCATGAAATCACTCTTCATTAAAACTGGTATACACGGTGTATGATCTTTCTGATGTATTTTTGAATTCGGTTCGCTAGTTATTTTGTTGTGTATTTTTGCATCTACGTTCATCAGGGATATTGGTCCGTAATTTTCTTTTTTCTGAGGTCTTTGCCTGGTTTTGGTATTAGGGTGATGTTGGCATCATAGAGGGAGTTTGGGAGTATTCCCTTCTCTTCTATTTTTTGGAAAACTTTAAGGAGAATGGCTTTTATATCTTCTCTGTATGTCTGAAAAAATCCGAGGTAAAAGATCATATACGAATACCAAGTGGAATTCATCCCAGGGATGCAAGGATGGTACAACATTAAAAAATCCATCAACATCACCCACCACATTAAAAAATAAGGACAAAAAAGATATTTCATCTCCATATATTCTGAAAAAGCATTCGACAAAATTCAACATCCATTTTTGAAAAATACTCTCAACAAAATGGGCATAGAAGGCAAGTACCTCAACATAATAAGGGCCATATATTATAAACCCACAGACAGCATCGTACTGAACAGCGAGAAGCTGAGAGATTTTCCTCTGACATCGGGTACAAGACAGGGATGCCCACTCTCCCCACTGTTATTCAACATAGTACTGGAGGTCCTAGCCATCACTTAGAGAAGCAAAGAAATGCAATGAATCCAAATTGTTAAAGAATAAGTTAAACTGTCACTATTTGCAGATGACATGATATTGTACATAAAAAACCCTAAAGACTCCAATCCAAAACTACTAGAACTGATATCAGAATACAATAAGGTTGCAGGATACAAAATTCACACACAGAAATCTGTGACTTTCCTGTACACTAACAATGAACTAATAGAAAGAGAAATCAGGAAAACACTTTCACTCACAATTGCATCAAAAAGAATTAAATATCTAGCAATAAACCTAACCAAGGTACTTAAAGACCTATACCCTGAAAGCTATAACACTCTTAAGAGAAATTTTAAAAGAGACTAACAAATGGAAACTCATCCCATGCTCTTGTCTAGGAAGATTTAATATCATCAAAATGGCCATCCTGCCTAAATCAATATACAGATTCAATGCAATCACTATCAGTTACCAACAGCATTCTTCAAAGAAATGGACCAAAGAGTTCAAAAATTCATATGGAACGACCAAAACTCTGAATAGCCATGCAATCCTGAGAAAGAAGAATAAAGCGGGAGGGATCTCCCTCCCCAACTTCAAGCTCTCCTACAAAGCCACAGTAATCAAGACAATTTGTTACTGGCACAGGAAGAGAGCCACAGACCAGTGGAACAGAAAAAGACTCCAGACATTAAAACAAGCATATATGGTTAATTAATATATGATAAAGGAGCCATGGACTTACAATGGGGAAATGACAGTCTCTTCAACAGATGGTGCTGGCAAAACTGGACAGCTACATGTAAGAGAATGAAACTGGATGTCTAACCCCAAACACAAAAGTAAATTCAAAATGGATCAAAGACATGAATGTAAGTCATGAAACCATAAAACTCTTAGAAAAGAAACATAGGAAAAAATCTCTTGGACATAAACATGAGTGAGTTCTTCATGAACATATCACCCCAGGCAAGGGAAACAAAAACAAAAATGAACAAGTGGGACTATATCAAGATGAAATGTTTCTGTACAGCAAAGCACACCATCAATAGAACATAAAGGTACCCTACGGTATGGGAGAATATATTCATAAATGACAGATCCGATAAAGGGTTGACATCCAAAATATATAAAGAGCTCAAACATCTCAACAAACAAAAATCAAATAATCCCATTAAAAAATGGGCAAAGGAGCTGAACAGACAGTTCTCCAAAGAAGAAATTCAGATGGCCAACAGATACATGAAAAGATGGTCCACATCACTTGTCATCAGACAAATGCAAATTAAAACCACAATGGATGTCACCTCACACCAGTAAGGATCACCACCATCCAAAAGGCAAACAACATTAAATGTTGGTGAGGGTGTGGGGAAAGGGGAAACCTCCTATACTACTGGTGGATTGTAAATTAGTTCAACCATTGTAGAAAGCAGTTTGGAGGTTCCTCAAAAAGCTTAAAATAGAAATACCAATTGACCCAGGACTTCCACTTCTAGGAATTTACCCTAAGAATGCAGCAGCCAAATTTTAAAAATTCAGATGCACCCCTATGTTTATCGCAGCACTATTTACAGTAGCCAAGAAATGGAAGCAATCTAAGTGTCCATTAGTAGATGAATGGATAAAGAAGATGAGGCACATATACACAATGGAATATTATTCAGCCTTAAGAAGAAAACAAATCATACCATTTGCAACAACATGGATGGAGCTAGAGGGTATTATGCTCAGTGAAATAAGCCAGGTGGAGAAAGACAAGTACCAAACGATTTCACTCATATGTGGAGGATAAGAACAAAGAAAAACTGAATAAACAGAACAACAGCAGCATCACAGAACCCAAGAATGGACTAAAAGTTAGCAAAGTGAAAGGGACTGGGGAGGATGGGTGGGGAGGCATAAGGGCGGGGAAAAAGAAAGGGGGCATAACAGTTAGCATGTATAATGTGGAGGGGAGGCTCAGGGAGGGCTGTGCAACACAGAGAAGATAAGTAGTGAGTCTACAGCATCTTACTATGGTGATGGACAGCGACTGCACTGGGGTTTGTGGGGGGAACTTGGTGAAAGAGGGAGCCTAGTAAACATAATATTCATGTAATTTTAGATTAATGAGAACAAACAAATATACAAAACACTGTTATACATGACATCTTGTGGTAAAGGCTAAGAGTGGGACAGGAATTCCTAACAGAAATGTCAGAGAAGAATCCTTGAATATGTTGAGAGTCATATAAATAATGCATATTGATTATTTTACTGTAATATATAATAAATTGTAGCACTTCAAATGTCAGGAATGTGCACTTGTGTGAAAATTAATTGTAATATTTTTTCATTCCTAGTTATAAGCACCACCACAGGGGAGCAGGCAATGTCACACAAATTTCAAAATTTATTCTTCTGGGATTGTCAAAATAACCAGAAATACAGCCCCTCATATTTGGCCTTTTCCTCTCCATGTACCTGATCACTGTGTTTGGAAACCTAATCATCATCGTCGCTGTCATAACAGACTCCCACCTCCAAACCCTATGTACTTCTCCCTCTACACACTGTCCTTTGTAGACATCTGTTTCACCACCACAACCATCCCCAAAATGCTAGTCACTATATATTAAGAATGCAAAGTTATAATCTTTGCAGGCTGCATCAGACATATGTACTTGTACGTACACTTGGCAGTGTTAGATGACTTTCTTCTCACTGTGAGGGCCTATGACCACTTTGTGGCCATCTCCCACCCTCTTCACTACACGGTCATCATGAGTCCCCTGCTCTGTGGGCAGCTGGTTCTGGTCTGCTGGGTCATAAGTGCCCTGCATTCCTTGTTAGAAAGCTTAATGGTGTCACAACTGTCCTCTGCAAAACTTGGAGTTCCCCCACTTCTTCTGTGAAATCAAACAGGTGATCCAGTTTGCCTGTTCTACCACCTCCCTTAATGACACAGAGATGTATATAGCAGCAATGCTACTTTCTGGGGCTCCTCTAGCTGGTGCGATTTACTCTTACTTGAATGTCATTACAGCCTTATGTGTAATCTCATCAGCTCCGGGGAAGTATAAGGCACTTTCCACCTGTTCATCTCATCTCTCTGTTGCCTCCTTATATTATTGTACAAGCCTAGGAGTATACCTCAGCTCTGCTGCTACATACAGCTCACATTCAAGTGCAACAGCCTCAGAGCTACACACCTTGGTCACACCCATGCTCAACACCACCATCTACAGTCTGAGAAACAAAGACTTAAGGGGGCTCTGAAAAGAGTCCTTTGGATGGAAGGTGTCGAAACACAAAATGTTATGGGGATGCAGTGTCCATGATTTCAGGACTCAAAGCCTCAGGACCAGAAATGATTATTCCTTAATTAGTTTCTGAAAGGAGAACTTCTTTCTATTTACTGAAATATCCATTTATTTCACTTCCAGTTGTTTACACAATTTAAGTAATTCAAGTTATTAAACCTTCAGATCTTTCTCATAGACAGTTTCCCTTTATCCTTTTATTCCTTCCACCACACTTTTTTTCAAGTGTAAATCAATAGATATTTGGAAATTCCCATTTATTTCTAGGGGCACCATGGATTTTCTTAAGAATAATATTTTCCATAATGACAATACTATCCTTACTCATTTTTCACCTCTCACTTTAGTCTCAAATACACCTCACATTAGCCCAGAGACAAAAAACACTGACCCTAACCTTAAGCAATAATGCTAACTCTAACTAAAGCCATAATCCACCCTAAACCTAATGTGAACTTAACCCTAAACCTAGCTCTACATTCTAACTTCACTTTCACCAACACTTCACTGTTAGCTCTAGATAAACTTAAACCTTCCCCTAACCTACCATCTTACCCTAACTCTAACCATATCCATTACTTCCCCCTAATTCTAAACTTAAAACTCTCTTTAAAGCTTGATATAGCCTGAACTCTAGCACTCATCCCAACCCTCAAACTGACCAGCAACTCACTGTTGTTCAAATGCTAAATGTAACTTTTACCCAATCATTACCCCCTTACCCTAACACTAATCATAATGATTTCATCACCAGAAACCTAACCCAAACCCAGCCCTATCACCCACCCCTAAGTTGAGCACTATGCCCCCCAAACCTGAACCCCTGAGCCCTATCTCTAATACTTGAATCAGAATCCAAAGCTGAACCAAAACCTAATCCCCAAACCCTGAAGACAAACACAAAATCAAATCCTAAACACAAACCTCAGTCTGTGCACTGAGCTGTCCCAGAGACTAAAGCCCTCAAACCAAACAGGAACCTTGGATCCTTATCTGGGAAGCCTATCAATCTCACCCTGACCCCTCACCAAGAGCATTACGAATAGAAAGGGACAACAATGTCCTCTTCAGACCCTGGTTGCAAATGTTGAAAAACTGCCATAGAAACATTATTTAGTTCCTTGGATCTTCCTTCTAGGTTTATGGTTCTCTTGGTACTCCCACCTTTATGCATAGATGATTTCCTTAAGGGATCCTGGTAAAACCAGAGGGGAAATTTTCCTGCCCAAATCTGTTCCTCATAGACTGGGCTCTTTGTAACCCAGTGGACAGAGTCATTTTGGTTTTTGTTTTCATGATTGTTCTTTTCTCTTGATTCTCCTGCCTTGCATATGTCTCAATTGCCAGGACCTGACCTGCATTCTGAGTGAGTCATTTCTCAGACTCAAAATCCTCTGTGGATTAGGCTTCGAAATTTTCAAACATTTACTGGGATCAAACACAAAACCACCGGTGGTTCCAGGAACTACTTTTACTGTCATCAATGAAGGGGAAAACTTGATTGCTTTGTACAGAAAGCAGAGGCATGACACAACTTAGGCTTCATAATCTTTCTGCCAAAATGATCATTTCAGTTAGACATCAGTTGGACCTATCTTGTAGTCACTACTTATCAGATGTTTGTCTATCATAAAGGACAGCTTTCAAGTGTGTTTAACACGAGCAACAGATCTTCAGGTCTGATCTGGATTATGAGATTGAACTCTCAGTAAAGGGCTTTATGTGGGTTTCTCTTCTGAGGAAACCCACTTTCCATGCCAAAAAGGGATGTGTAAAGTGGTCTTGTGGGTAATGGATGGGCATTGCTTGCATTTATGCCAGGATGCCTCCTGTTCTCCTACTCTGGGTTGTGTACCACAAGGATGGATGATTATTCCAATGGAGACATTCGGCAATGTGGGAATGCATGCTGCTCAGAACCAACAAGGCCTGGGGCAACAAGCAAGAGAAAAGATTATCCTGCCTCCAAAATTCAGTGTCCAAAGGTGAGGAAAGCCAAGAAGACAAGCTCACCTAAGTCTTATACGTGGGGTTCATTGTGGCAGATAGTACCAAATGGCTCATATTTTGATTAAAAGCAATATGTCATGATTTTTCAGGTAAAAATAGTTTAATCACAATTCTCCAAATGGAAAGAGTGAGAAAAATGGACCGAATAGATCTGGAGGTAGGGATATATTGTTCCATGTTTTCCAGCTGGCTGTGAAGGTGTAGGGGACCCATGATTTAAGTCATGTATCTTTGTCCTAGATCTTGTAATGTTTAAATAATTGAATTCTTGCCTGGATGGTCAAGAAGGAACCCAGTCTAGCCAACATCTTGAGGTGAGCCCATTGTCTCTCATTGTGAGAATTTGACCTACAAACTGTAAGAGCATATATAGTTTTAAAGGTAGGACTGAAAATTCTTTACCCCAAAAATTTAATTCAAATAGATATTTACCATGGAATATTTAGTTCAAAGCTATGGATATTCTGTTTCCAATTCATTCATTTAGATTCCTGTGGTTAATAGAATTTCACTAGGAAATTTCATCTCAGTGAGATCATCTTTAAGTTAGCTTGAAGATAATCTTATAATAAGCCAATTCCCTGTGCCCTCAAGTTATGAGTAACTCTATGCCTAAACTGAACACTTACCTTAACCATCTCCTACACCCGTGTAAAACCCTAACCCTAACTACTAATCATAATCCTAAGTGGCAGCCTTAAACCTAAGCCTAACACAAACCTTAACCCTAAATTTCATCACTGACTCAAATCCTAACCATCAACTCTAAAACTTAACCCTTATCTGCATCCTGATACCAAACTTCTGAAAACACAAACCGCCACCCTAAGGACTGAACAACAATCCCACATCCTAAGCAATGCAAGCAACCCCAAACTCCAGGTCTGATTCCTAAGCATGAAACTGACATCTATCTCCAGCCTCAATCCTTATATCCAAACCTAAAGACTAACCCTGTGCTCCTCAGAACCCTGACAGCTATCTCTTGATTCTCATCCTGAAGCTTGACCCAGATCAAGGAGAATGGATGCCAGTGTAGACGGACGGATGCAGGAGTTATGGAACGTGTGCTGGCAGTTCATGCATTAGGAAGTGCCTTGGCAGAGCTCTCCATACATGTGATTAACACCTGATGCTCACTGTCTGAGATGGTGCAGCTTCTCAGGGCTCAAAAGGGAATGTACCTAAGGGTAGAACTACTGGTATGGAGCACTTGCATGAGCACCAGTGTTGCAATAGATATATGACATGACAGTGGCAACTGTGATGACTCTGTCCTAGGAATATTCCCATTTCCGTCCCTGTGGCCTCAAATTTGGGAGCAGTCCTCGGCAAGTTTGGGGCTGATTGGCCAGGTGGCTGTAGAGGAAACAGGGTTCAAATCCAAGGTCCATGTTTATATTTGGTGCCATTTTGACCTATATGGATCATAGAAATGCCACTTGATTCCTGCCTAATGCTAGTGAGTGTGAATCCTGCTCCTGGGCTGTTCTGTAGCCATGTTCCTAGAAAAGGCAGGTGCACAAGAGAAATACCAGGTGAACCAACTGTGAGCCCAGCACTCCTCTCTGCAAATTGTGGATGAATATGCTCAACTTGCAGCCTAAATTTCACCCTTACCCTCATCTTAAACTTCACCCTTCATGCTCAGACTCCCCCACACCTCACTGTTAGACTGGAGGTCACCTGAAACCCTACAGTAACCCTAATCACTTAAGCTAACTCTTACTGAAGCCATAACTTCACCCTTCACATAATACTAACCCTAACCCTAATGTGGTACTAAACCCTAAACTCATCCTCACCCATGTGAGCAGACAACAGCTGTAGCTGCCTTCAAAGCCTTCCTCGGTGATGCCTGAGAACAGAGCAATGCCTGGACCAAAACAGTGAAGGTACCAGTGGGACCTGGCATGGGTAGAGACCAGGACTAATGAGCTCTCCAGCCCTCAGGCCACTGGTTGGGAAACCCACCTCACCAGAATAGGTCACAACACACTGTGTACCCAGAAAGCAGACTCTGAGCATGGAGGCCTGCCCTCTCCTACCTTAATCCCCCATAGTGTGGTTAACTAGTGCTGCTGTGACTGGAGGCTGCCTGGGTGGTGTAGTTTCAAGAACCGGGAAGGAGCCCACTATATAAGCTGTAACACCACCTCACTAAATTAGACCTGTGCCACGAGCCTTGTCACTGGTGCCTGCTTTTGGGGGGCATCGCCATCCTCAGTATCCAGGACCCCTGACCTGACAACACACCTACACTTCACTGTTAACCTAAAGACAACTAAACATTTCTCCTAACATATCCCCTTACCCTATGACTAACCATAACCCAAAATTTCACCCTTAAACTAGCCCTTAATGTAACCCTAACCTTAGATGTAGGCCTAACGCTATCACAAATCCTCACCCCAACCCTCAATTGCACCTCACTGTTCTCAAAATCAAAGTTGAACTCTTATCCTAACCTAACAACCTACGTACCATAACTCTAACATAATGGTATCTTTTTGTAATACTAATCTTAAAGCCAAGCTTAACCATTAACCTTAACCTGAGCTTGAAATGTCAAACCCATGAAGCTGAACACTAACCAGTGGAACAGAACCCACAGGTGAACCCTAACCTAAACTTGAAATCCTTAACCCTAATGCAAAGCCTTAGCCTTGAAGATGAACTAAAACTTGAACCCTGACCTCTACAACTGAGACAGAAACTGTCAAGATGCACTGGAAACTTATCCAAATCCTAACACTTCCTGCTGAAGCATTACTGTTGACTCTCACCTTCACCCCTCACCTGGAGCCTTAGGCAATGAAACAAACAAACATGTTCTCTTCAGACTTTGGTTGCATATGCTGAAGGACTGCAGCGGAACCATTGTTTAGTTCCTTGGATCTTCCCTTTCGGTGCATGGCTCTCTTGGTCGTCCCACTTTTATGCACACATGATTTCCTTCTGCAATTCTAGTAAAATCAGAAAGGAAATGTTTCCTACAGTTCTCTTACTCATATAATGTGCTCTAAGCCAGCTGAATGGAGGCATTTTGGTATTCGTTTTCATGTTTCTTATTTTCTCTTGCTTCTCCTGCCTTTAATAGTTTTCAATTGCCAGCACCAATCTGAAAAGCTGTGCCTTCTCAGAAACAAATATTTGATGAAGAGGAACTTAAGGACATTTACCAACTGATATCATAAGGAAATGGCTCTTGTGACAAAAGGAAGATGAAGTCTAAGGAGTCTTAGACCTCTGCTTCCAAATAGAGCAACAAATTTTTCAACGTCATTGCTTATAGGAAAATTAGCATTCTGGAATGACCACTGGTTGTGTGTCCACCCCAAGTGAGTGTTAGAAGGTTGCAAGAAACCTAAACAACACAGGTGTCTCAGTCTGAGGAAAGATTCACAGGATGAAGATCAGGTGCTTGTATTTGAGTCCTATGCAAGGCAAGTGAAGAAAGACAAAAAACAATAAAACCCAAAAGACTCCATTCAATGAGCTTAGGCCCAGTCTACAAGAAACAGAGATTCAGCAGGAAACATTTCCTTTCTGTTTTTGCCAGTATGCTGCAAGGAAATCTTGTGTACATAAAGGTGTGACTACCAAGGAAGGCATGCACCTAAAGGGAAGACCCAATGACCTAAACAATGGTTCTGCTGCAGTTTTTGAGCATATGCAAATGGAGTCTGAAGAGGACATGGTTGTTCCTTTCCTTTCCCTAGGCTCCCGGTGAGATGTCAGGGAGAAAGTCGACAGTTAGGCTTCACAGGTAAGGGTTAGGGTTTGGGTAAGGGTTCATGGTTCCAGTTCATTGTGAGGGCTTTGGGTTCAGTGGGAGGGGTCTGTGTTTGGATTTAAGTTTGTGTTCAACTGTTAGGCTTTGTGTTATGGTACAGGGTTTGTGGTTTAGGGCCATGTTCAACTCTGGGGTTCTGGTTCAGGGGTTACATTTCAAGTTCTGGGGTTTGGGATTTTGGATCCTGTGTCCAAGTTAGAGGTAAGGTTTAGGGTAGGGTTGGGCTAGGTTTACAGTGAAGATACGGTTATTGTTACATTTAGGGTAATCAGTCTGGGTTAGGATAAGATTACAGATTCACTGAGGAGTGGGCTAAGGTGATGGTGAGGATATGTCAGTGTTCAGCTATGTCTAGGATTAGGGTAGGTTAAGGTTTAACTTTAAGGTGAAGCTATGGCTTTGGTTTGAGTTAGGTTAAGGAATTAAGACAGCAGGGATAAGTGTGTCTGTCAGTTAACATAAAGTGTGGGTGACCTTAGTTTAGAGCTTTGTTCTAGGTTTAGAGGTAAATTTAGGGTGGAGTTATGACTTCACTGAAAGTTAGCATAATGGGTTTGGGTTACTTTCAGTTTATCTCCAGGCTAACAGTGATGTGTGGGTGAGGGTGAGGTGTGGGGTGAGGTTTATTTTGAGTGTGAGGGGAAGGTTTGGTTTATGCTGCAGGTTGAGCTACTCATCCCAATTTAATCAAGAGGAATGCTGGTCTGTGAAATGGGTCACCTGGTGTTCCTCCACATGCCTCTGTCTTTTGTAAGACCATGGATATAGGACTGCCCTGGATAACTACTAACACTCACTATGGCTGAACAGAATCCTAATGGCTTTGTTTGTGAGTCATATGGGTCACCACAGTCCAAAGCACAAACATGCACTTGGATCTGGGTCCCATTTCTATACAGCTGCAAGGGTGCTCAGTCCCCACCTCACCAGGAGCCTACTCTGCAGCTGAGGCTCCGAGCCCTGAAGAGGGATCATGCTGTACTCACCAGGCAGTATTTTTCTCTAGAAAATAGTCATTACACTTGCCACTGTGACATCATATATTCAGGGCAGCACTGGTGCTCATGAATGTTCTCCATACCAGAAAACCTTCCCATTGGAGGCATCCACTGAAGAGCCCTGAAAACTGCATCATCTCATACAGAAAACAACATGGGTCCAGTATCATATATAGAGAGCTCTAAAATTTCAGTTCCAAATGTGTGAACCTTGAGAACAGTGCAACCACACAGGCATGCAATCCCCATGGCCCATGTCAGGGATCACAATGAAAGTCAGGGGTTATCTGTCATGTTTCTGGAGGGTTCAGGGTTAGGATATAGATTTGGGTTCAGGAGTTTAGGGTGGTTTTCAGGTGATGGTTTCATCCTTAGGAGTAAGATATTCTCTTTGGGTTCATTGCAGTGCTTAGGTTCCTGTTTTGTGTTTGGAGCTTAGTGATTCAGGATCAAGTATCTTTCTCAAGTATTAGGGTAAGTGGTAGTGTGTTCAAGGTTTTGATGTTGGTGCTGGTAAGGGTTAAGGCATAGTTTTGGGTGTTAGGGTTAGTGTTACTGTTGAAGTTAAAGTGATCTTCTCACAGAGGTGAAATTTCAAACTTCCCTTAACCATACAAAGATCAGTGACTGAATTGGAAAACAGGATACCCATACCTTTGAACAAAACATTCCAGGGTAAATCTCTATATGATAATTCAATTGAAGGGGTAATCAATTTTCATAGTTTGACTTCAAACCTATATATGCTCTTACAGATTAGTAAGACCTGAACCTAGGGTGAGTAGCAATGGGCCCACATCAATATGTTTAAATTTTTGGGTTCTTCTCAATAATTCAGGCAAAAATATAGTGCTTTAACATTCACAGTTCTAGTACCAAGCTCTATGACTCAAACCATAGACCCCCCTACACCTTCACAAGCAGCAGGAAAACATGGTGGAATATCTACCTAACTCCTGATATATTTAAATCTATTTCCCTTATTCTTCCTATTTGGCTGGTGAATTTTGAGGATGCTAGTCATGCCTAGAAAATCATGGCAAATCTTCTAAATCAAATGATGACCCACTTGTTACTTTCTGCCACATGAACCTCACGTGGGATTTGAGTCGTATTTGTCTGCAACGGATTTTCTCGCCTTGTGACACTGAATTTTGGAGGCAGGGTTGCCTTTATGTTGCTTGTTGCCCTCTGCATTGTTCATGCTGAGCTGAATCCATTCTGACATTGCCGAATATCCCCAGAGACAAAGTCATCCATGGTTTTTGAGAAAGGGGGCATTCTGGCATAACTTCAAGCAATACCACAGCCCTTACCTAGATGAGAATTACTGATGGACAAGTCCAGCATTTGAGACCCCCTTTTTGCCAAAAAAATGGGTTTCTCCAAAGAAGTATCTAACAGAATGCCCTTTCCTAAATATTCAATGTCACAATCCAGACCTGATGTGAAGATCTGTTGCTAGTGTGTAACATATTTTAAAGATTTCCCTTGTCAGGTAAAAGCTTTTGATAAGGAGGTTAAAGGACAACCCCAACTGATATCCCACTAAAACAGCTCTTTTGTCTGATCATGAGGTCTAAGAAGTGTCATGCTCCACTTTCAGTACAAAGCAACAAAATTCTCCCCTCACTGATGACAGGAAATGCAGTTTTCTGGAAATAATGGTTTTTTTTTCCTACCCCAAGTCTATGTTGGTGATGCCAAGAAGCCTAATCAACACAGGTTCCCAATCTGAGGAAAGGTTCACCCAGGATGCATATCGGGTGCTGGCATATGTGACCTGTGCAAGGCAGCAGAAGCAAGAGAAAAGAAAGACACTCAAAAACAAAACCAAAAATGACTCCTTGAATCTGGTTAGAGCCCCAAATACTAGGAACAAGTATTCTGTGGGAAACCTTGCCTTTTGGTTTTTACCCATATCTAAGAAAGGAATTATGTGTGCATAAATGTGAGACTACTAAGACAGCCATGTACCTATAGGCCATACCCAAGCAACAAAATAATGTTTCTGATACAGCCTTAATGGCCATGGTTGTTTCTTTCAATTCCTAAGGCTCCAGGTGAGGGGTCAGGGTGAGAGACAAAGGTTAGGTTTCATCGGCAATGGTTAGTGTTTTGATAAATGTCATGGATTCCAGTTCAGTTTGAAAGCTTTGTGTTCAGTGGGAGGTGCCACAGTTCAGGTTGTGGTTCATGTTCAAGGGTTAGACTTTGAGGTTGAGGTTTAGGCTCAACTCTGGGGTCTGTTTCTGGGGTTAGATTTCATGTTCTGAGTTTGGGATATTGCATCTGGTGTCCATGTTAGGGGAAAGGGGTATGGTTGGACTTTGGTTTGGTTTACAGTGAAGAGATAATTATGAATGCAGTTATAGTAGAGGTGAGGGTTAACACAGGGCTTCCACTTAGCTACCAACCACCATTGAGGTGTGGATCTGTGTGAAGGTGAGGATGAGTGTTTGGTTACCACTATGCGTGGGTTTAGGGTTAGCTTAAGGGTTATTTTGAGAGTGACCTTACGGTTCTCTTAAGAGTTAAGGTAAGGGGTTAAGTTAGGAAAAGGGCTAAGATTGTCTACCAGTTAACAAAGAAGGGCGAGTGACCGTGATGTTAGGGTTTTGCGCTTGTGTTAGTATTAAGTTTAAGGTTAGGTGTAGGGTGATGTTATGGCTTTGGTTAGAGTAAACATAAGTGTTTAGGGCTAGGGTCAATATTCAGTTTTCCACAAGGTTAACAGTGATGTGAATGCGAGTGTGAGGGGTGAGGTGTATTGTGACTGTGAGTGTGAGGGTGAGGATTAGGGTACAAATTGAGCATGCCTATCCCCATTTTTCTTGGGGGAATGCTGGTCCCACAGATGGGTCTTCTGCTGTTCCTCCCACAACCTTGCCTTTTGTAGGAACAGAAACATGGCTGCAGGACAGTTCTGGAGAAAGACCAGCACTCACGTTGGCTGGGGAGGATCTGAATGGCTTTCTCTATGAGCCATATTGGTCACCACAGCCCAAAGCACACACAGATGTCTTGGATCTGGTTTACATTTTCTCTATGGCTGCCAGTGTGTGGAGCACCCACTTCACCACTGACTTCCCTACAACTGAAGTAGAAGGCTCGGAAGTTGGAATATGCTCTACTCACCAGGCAGCCTTTCTCTCTAGGAAACAGTCGTCACACCTGGCATTTTGATGTCCTATACTTAAGGCAACACTGTTACACATGGAAGTCCTCCATACCAGAAGTAAGCATCCACTGCAGAGCCCTAAGAGACTGAGGTTGCTGGAGAGGATAACTAGATCTGCCTTCAGGACCTGGGGCCTCACCTGTGGGTGCAGTCCTTGGCAATGCGTATGTGACAGTGCTGTTGAGTGTAGAGCAACTGGAACCCTAATCCAAGGAGCCGGCTCCTGCTTAGTGTCCTATATGGGCCATAGAGATGCAGCTCAGTTATTACCCGAACATACTGAGTTTGTTCTCCTCTTGGACTGACTTGTACATATATTGCTAGAAAAACAGGGGCACAAGAAGAACTCCAGATGACCCATCTCTGAGCCCAGTGGTCCTTGCTGCATAATAGGATGAGAATGCCCAACCTGAAACCTAAACATGTACCTTACACTCATCCTAACCCCAAGCCCTCACCCTCCTTCCTCACCTTCACCCACACCTCACTGTTAGGCTGGAGCTAACCTGTAGGCTGAATGTAACCATAACCACTTATGCTGTTTAAAAGAAGCCATGCCTTTACAATACAACTAACCTTAAACCTAACCTTTACTTGGGCCCTAAACCATAATCTCACTCACCCACAATTCACTGTTCTAAGAAAGACAGACAGCACTTCTACTAGCCTATTACCTAACACTAACCCTAAACAAAACCATAACTTATCCTACAACTAACTCTTACTGTAATTCTAATTCTAGACACAGCCCAAACTCTAACACACATCCTCAGCCTCACCCTCACCCACACATCACTGTTCATCAAAAGCTGTGCGGACCCCTATCATCACACTAAACCCTTACCCTAATGCTAATCATGATGATATCTTCACCATAAACCTAACAAACACAAACCTAGTTCTTAACTCAAAGCTGCGACCAATTCCCAAAATACTGAACTCCAGAACCTGAACTCTAACTCCTAAATGAGAACTCTAGATATACACCAGACCCTGTCCCCCAAACCCTGAACACCGACACTAAGGCTAACTTTTATCATGATCTCTGATCCCTCCCAGTGAAGCCAAAGACCGCAAACCAAAGTGGAACCCTGGACCCATTATGAAACCTTACCCCAGTCTCATAGCAGTCAACTCTCACCATCACCCCTCACTTGGACATTAGGAATAGAAACAAACAAACATGTCCTCTGCAGACTCAAGTTTTGTATACTGAATGATTGCAGAAGAATGATTATTAGGTTCCATGGATCTACCCTTGAAGTACATGGTTTTCTTTGTAGTCCCACCTTTATGCAACATGATAGTGGTTAAAACAGAAAGGAAATACTTTATGTCAAATCTCTGTTCTTACTAGACTGGGCTCCAGATAACTGAATTGAGGTATTTTGAGTTTGTTTATGTATTTATTCTTTTATCCTGCTTCTCCTGCATGCATAGGTCTCAATTGCCATGACCTGATCTGTATTTCGAGTGAATCTTTTCTCAGACTGAGAAACCTGTGTTGATTAGGCTACTTGTAATCTTCAAACATTGATGGAGGAGACACAAACAACCAGTTGTCTCAGAAAACTGCTTTCCTGTCATCAAAGAAAGTTTTCTGCATTGTTATCAGTGTGGTGGCATGACACTCCTGAGTATCCACGATCCTTTTGCCAAAACAGCTTTTTTTTGTGGGATATCATTTGGGAACTCTCTTGAAGTCACTACTCATCAAATATTAGTTTCTGATGAGGGACAGCTTTAAAGGTATTACACATGAGCAACAGATATTCAAATCCAAACTGGACTATGGATTTAACTGATAGAGAAGTGCACTCTTTGAAGTGCAGCTATAAAATACTCAATTTCCATGCAAGAAAGGGATCTAGAAGGTGGATTTGTCCATCAAGAGTTGTCATCTGAGTAAGTGACAGAGCATTGCTTCCACTTATGCCAGGAAGCCTTCTGATCTCCAACTCCAGGACTGTGGAACTCAACCATGGTTAATTTTGCCTCTGGGTATATTTTGCAATGAGGGAATGCATGTAGTTCACCATATGCACTACAGAGCAATACGCCACAGAAAGAGTATTCAGTTGCCACAATTCAGTGTCAGAATGTTACAAACCCAACTGAAGACAAACAGCTGAAATTTACAGGTGGGGTTTATTGTGCAAGGCAGTATCAAGCGACTCATCATTTTTTTTGAGAGGGCATCTCTCATATTTATTGATCAAATGGTTGTTAACAACAATAGATTTCTGTATAGAGGACTCAATGCACAATCATTAATCAACCCCAAGCCTAATTCTCAACAGTCTCCAATCTTCTGAAGCATAACAAACAAGTTCTTACCTGGTGAACAGTGCAAGGGCAGTCATATCACAGAAACTTTCAGTTTTGATCACGCATCATGAACTATAAGCAATCAAGTCAGTTATGATTGTTTGATTTTGATACTTGATTTATATGTGAATCCCACATTTCTCCCTTATTATTATTATTTTTTAATAAATGCTGAAGTGGTAAGTAGGTGCAAGATAAAGGTAGAAAACATAATTTAGTGCTGTAAGAGAGCAAATGTAGATGATCAGGCCTGTGCCTATAGCTAAGTATTAATCCAAGCTTGATAATGGCAAAAAAACATCCACGGATGCAGAAGATTTCTCTCAGAACAGGGGGGTGAGGTTCTAAGCCTCACCTCTGTTGATCCCCAATTTCTCACCTGATGGCCCCCCTGCGACTGTGCCTGTCTTAGGTTGTTCCTCCCTTGAGGAATCTTACCTGTCTCTGGCTAACCAGTCATCTTCCGGGGCCATACAGGGAAATGTAAAGTTGGTAAGTGAGAGAGAAGCCTTATTGTTTGAAAAGGTTAGCTTTTTACTTCTTTTCAGTTGTATGCCTTGTGGCTTCTATACCCTGCATTTGTCTTGAGGTATCTTTATCACTGAAGAATTATGATACTTGGTAATTTTCAATATGTGGCACGAATTCTACTAAAGGATTGTGATTAGGAAGGAAGAAGAAAAACTATAGAAGTAGCAGACGGAAGAAAACATGGGAAGATTGAATTTTTCTTTGACATATCTTCTTGTAGAATAACATAAGGATATATAGGTTTTAACAAACTACTAATTAAATTGTGTACACACATTAACAGAATAGGAATACAGACACATAACAAAAGCAGACGTACAATTACCAGCCATCTCCAGTGAAACCAAGAAAACCAGTTAGGTACCCTAGGCATCTGTGAAAACTTAACAATGATATGATGGATATTGTCTAACTGAATTTGAATAGTTTGAGAAAAATCAGACAAATTAAAACAACACATTCCTGGGAACTGTTCACATTCCATATGTTCTTTAACAGTAGATAGTCTATAGTCACATGATTTTGGAACACTGTGACTTGCACTTCTCCTAATTCTTGGTTGAGTTCCGACAGTATAGATCCAGTCAAATTTGTTGTTTTACTGTATGCACAGGCCAGCTTAGATATCTCCTTCTTCATTCCCATGGCAAGTCCAGGAACTGGTGGGATGAATGCAGCTACAACTGCAACAGCGCCAGGATCTTTGTTGAAGATTTTTGATGATCATCTTCTGGAATGACTCTTCCAGAAGATGTTGATGTTGGAAGTTCTTCTTCATATCGTATCTTAATTCGTTTTCTGGGTAGCCATGTTAGGCTTTGATCCTCTGTATAAACAGAAACAAACCCTTTACCCACACTTTGGTACGACCTTTATACCATTGTGAAGAACTTATTAGAGATCATCACACATGAACTGCTTTTTTTTAAGAGAAAGAAATATTATCAGTAAAATGTACTTCCATTGCTGATCATCCGATACCCTTTAAAAGATCCATATTAAGGATATGTAAAGTATGCCTTAATTATTGATTTGCAGTTAATTTTATCCTATCAGGGAGTAATCCCCCCTTTCTTGTTATCATTAATCTACAATTACATGAAGAATATTATGTTTACTAGGCTCTCCCCTACACCAAGTCCCCCCACGAACCCCATTACCATCGCTGAAGTGACTCATCATTTGATTTCAGAAGATTTGCCATTATTTTCCAGGCAAGACCAGTGTCCTCACAATTCTCCATTTAAGTGGAAAGAATATGAAAAATAGATCAAATGAGATCTGGAAGGATGGACATATTCCACCATGTTCTTCTGCTGTCTGTGGAGGTGGAAGTGTCCATAATTAAATTCATGTACTTGGTTCTAGAAATGGAAATGTTAAAGCAATTTAATTATTGCCTGGATAATTAAGGAGGAACACAGTCTAGCAGAAACCTTGATTCTAGTTACCTGTTAGTAATTGTAGGCTTAGGACCTACTAAACTTTAAGAGCATACATACTTCTGAATTCCAGAACTATGTAAATTGTTTATTAGAAAATTAATTCGCACATCAAAATTTCTCCAAGAAAATTTTTCCAAAGTCATGGATATTCTATTTCTAAGTTTAGTAATTTACTTTTCTATGTTTAAGGGTAGTTCACTTTGAAATTTCATCTCAGTGAGGTCATTTATAATTTAAGTTGGAGGTAATTTTCCACAGTAGACGATTCCACTTGCTCTAAAGATATGCTTAATTCTATCCCTAAGCCTAACACCTACACTAACCGAAAAACAAACCCTCACACAGACATTACAGTAACTATAACCCTAGCCAGTAAACCTGTCCCTAAAGCTAACAATGTACCGCCTACCTAACCATAATAATAATACTAACTTTAATCCTAAACACTATCTCTAACCCTAACATCAACCCTAAACCTTAAAACTTGCCCTCAAAATGACTCCAAACTCTTGAAGCCACAAACACCACCATAAGGCCTGAAGAAGAACCACAAACCTGTACCCTGAATCCCTGAACACAAACTCAAAACTTACCAGCTACAACAGAACCGAAACACCAGGTCTGACTATGAAACATGAAAAGGACATATGAAATATAACATATATTCCTGAAACCAAGCGGAAACTCTTACCCTACATGTCCTCAAACCCTTTCAGCTACCACTAGACTCTCACCATCATCCCTGACAAGGACTGAAGGGTATGTATCTCTGTGTGACTGGATGTATTCAGGAGGTGAGGAACATGTGCTGGGGGTTCTTGCATTTGGATGTACCTTCAAAAATATCTTCATACATGTGCAGGACCCTCCGGTGTTCACTATCTGAGATGATGCAGTTCTCAGGGCTCAGCAGTGGATGCCTCCAAGGAGAAGGACTTCTGGTATGGAACACTTGCATGAGCAGCAGTGTTATGATAGGTCCATGACATCAGAGTGGTGACTGTAACGATGGTTTCATAGAAACAGGTTTCTTGTTGAACAGGGAATTCCCTCTTTAGGCCCTGGGGCCTCAAGTGTGGATGCAGTCCTTGGTGAGCTGCAGGCTGATCCTATTGGTGGCTATAGAGAAAATGGAACCCATATCCAAGGCGCCTGGGTTTGCTCTGTGCCATGGTGATCCAAATGGTTCACAGGGAGAGCCATTCAGTTCCTGCTCATCACTGGCAAGTGTGGGTTTTGCTCCTGGGCTGTTCTGTATCCACATTCTTAGAAACACAGGGGTGCAGGAGGAATGCCAGGTGACCCAACACAGAGTCCAGCATCCCCATCAGCAAATTTGGAATGATAATTGTCATCCTGAGCCTGAAACCCCTAAGTTACCCTCAACCTAATCCTCTCCCCTCATCCTCAGCCTCACCCACACCTCACTGTTAGCCTGGAGCTAAACTGAACGCTGACCCTAAGCTTAAGACTCACCCCTCATGTGAACTCTAAGTGAAGCCATAACATCACCTTACACCTACCCTTAAACTTAACTGTAACCCACACTCAAAACCTTAACTTTACAGTCACCCACAGTTCAGTGTTAGCCTAAAAGCAAACTTAAGCTTTCCTAACCTAGAATCTTAACCTAACCCTAACTATAATCATGACTTCCCCCTAAAGCTCACCCTTAAACTAACCCTGATCACAGTCATAGCCCAAATGCTAACACTCATCCTTTCCCTCCCCCTGACCAAGAATCGCTCTTGGTTGAAAGCTAAAGCAAACATTTACTCCCACACTAAAGCCTTACTCTGAATTAAACCATAATGATAACTTCATTGTAAAAGTAGCCCTAAATCTAACCCATCACTACTTCCAACCTGGACTCCTGATCTGAAATCCCAAACCCCAGAATTCAAACTCTAACCACTGAACCAGAATCCCAGATTGGAACCAAAAAATGAACCCCAGAGAAGACAAACATGAAGATGAACCCCTGAAATCAAACCTCAAACTGAATCCTGAACACTCTCTCTGTATCCAAAACCCCAAACCTGACAGGGAACTCCGGATATTTATCCAAACCCTAACCCTGACCTCTAAATCCTAACCATCCACTTTTACCCCTCACCTGGGGCCTTAGGAATCATGAGAAACAACGATGTCCACTTCAGAGCATGGTTTCGTATTATGAGGTACTGCAACCTAACCATTATTTATTTCCTTGGATCTGCTCTTTTGGTTCATGTCTCTCTTGGTTGTACCACCTTTATGATCACAAGATTTCCTTGCAGGATCCTGGTAAACAAAATGAATTTCCTATCTTGCACAGATCTCAACTGACAGCAGCTGATGTGCATCCGAAATGAATATTTCTCAGATTGAGAAATTTGTGTTGATTAGGCTTCTTGCAATAATCAAACACTGACTTGGGCAGACAAGCAACTGGTCATTAGAGAAAACTACATTTCCTCTTGTCAATATATGGGAAAATTTTGTTGCTTTGTATTGAAAGTGGGGCAATGACACTACTGGGCTTCATGATCCTTTAGGGAAAACAGCTAATTCAGTGGGATATCAGTTTGGAGCTGTCCTTTAGTCCCACCTCATCAAATGTTTGTTCCTGAAAAGCGATAACTTTAAAATGTGTTTCACACTAGTAACAGAGCTTCATACCTGATCTTGAGTACAGAACTGAATTGTTAGAAAAGTACGTTCTGTGAGTTGCTGTTGTGGGGGAATCCATTTTCCATATCAAAAGGGGGTGTGCAGTGGGTACTTTTGCATCAAGAGATCTCATCTGTGTAAATGATGGGACATAGCTTGAAGTTACATAAGGATTTCTCCTATTCTCCAACTTTGGGGTGGTGTAATTCCAGCACAAATAATTTTGCATGTGCTGATATTTGACAATGTCCAAATGTATGCTGGTCACCAACTACAAAGCACAGGGCAACAAGGAACAGAAAAGACTATCCTGCCACCAAAATTCACTGTGAGAAGTTGAGAGAACCTAATGTAGGCAAACTGAGCTCAAACATCCAATTGGGATTCAAAGCACCAGGCGGTATCAGCTGGTGCATTGTTTGTTTAAAGATTTGCCATGCTGTTCAAGGAAGTACTGGTGTCCTCAAAATTCTCCTGCCAAGTGGAAAGAATGGTCAAAATAGACCAAAACAGATCTGCAGTCAGTGAGATATTCCATCAGTGAGATATTCCATCATGTTCTTCTGCTGGCTGTGAAGGTGTAGGGGTCCATGATTCAAGTCATGTAGCTTGGTCCTAGATCTCTGAGTGTTAAAGAAACTGAATTCTTTTCTGGATGATCGAGAAGGAAACCAGCCTATAAGAAATCTTGATGTGAGCCCATTGTCGCTCACTGTAGGCTTAGGGTTTACTAAACTAACAATATATAGAGTGTGAAATCCAGGACTATGAAATTTGGTCACCACAGCAACTGAATTCTCTCAAGTAGATTTATCCTGGAATAGTTTGTTCAAATTATATATTTATATATATATAATGTTTCAAATCCAGTCATTTAGTTTCCTATGGTTAAAGGAATTGGACCTTGAAATTTCATCTCAGATCATCTCAAAATTAGCTTAGAAATAGTCTTTGCCATTTATGATTCCTCTCACTCCACGGCTATCCCTCACTCCATGGCTAAGTCTAACATTTACCCTAAACTATAACCCTAACCCTGACACATATCTCACTGTAACTCAAACTCTAACCCATAAACCTAAATCAAATGCAAACCTTAAACCTCTGTCCTAACACTAAGTGTAGCACTAATCATAATTCTAACCTTCAATGCAAAACCTTAACCCTTAAATGCAGGTAGATATTGAAACCCTCATTGTGAAACCCTGAACCACAACGCTCCACTGTAATCTCAGAATCAGAAAGTCAGTTGTGAGCCCCAAAACCCTGTAAACATACACAACACCTAATATTGCTACTGATCCCAAACCCCAATCCAAAATGTAAGCATGACACTGACACCTGAACCAATCAGTAAAACACTGAATCGCAATCTGAAGCCTAAGCCTGCAAACCCAGAACCCGGAGGCTAGCCCTTAACTCTCACCCTGATCCCTACTGGACCGGATAAATCAGTGCCTGTGTGGCTGGATGAATGCAGGAGATGTGGAACTGTGTTGGGGATTAACACACTGGAATGTTCCATGGCAGAGCTCTCCATGCATGTGATTGAACACCGGAAGTTCAATGTGGGAAATGATGCAGCTGCACAGGGATCTGCAGAGGATGCAGCCACAGGGTAGCAATCTTGGTAGGGAGGATTTGCATGAGTGTCAGCATTACCATAGTTCTGTGACATCACAGTGGTGACTATGATGATGGGATCCTAGAGATTGAGGCTGCCCAGTGGGGAGAGCAGGAGAGCACTTCCAGGCCTGGGGCCTCAGCTGTAGGTGTGGTCATCAGCAAGGTAGGGCTGCAAACCCTGTTGGCTTTAGAAAAAATGGAAAAGAGAGCCAAGGGCCCTGTTAGAACTTTGGAAACTGCTGACCCACATGCTTCCTAGAGAAAGCAACTCTCTTTTTGCCCTGACCCTAGCAAGGGTGGATCCAACTCCTGGGCTGTCCTGAAGCCTCATTCTTAGAAAATGCAGGGTTCCTATGAACACCAGGCAATCCAACTGGTGCCAGCATTCCCCTTGGCAAAATGTAGATGATAACGTTCAACCTGTAGCCTAAACCTCACCTTACCCTTGCCCTAAACTTCACTGCTCACCCCTCACCCTCAGCCTCACCTGCACCTCACTGTTAACAGGAGCTAAACTGAATAATGACCCTAACCTTATCCCGATATTCTAACTCTAACTGAAGCCATACAGCCATACCTTAACTCTACTCCTAATCCTATTATTACCTTAACTGTTCCAATAAACACTAACCTCACTCTCATGCAAACTTCACTGTTAACTGAAAGACAAAGTTAGCTCTTCTCCTAACTTGACCCCTTCTTCTTACTCTAACCATAACCATACCTTCACTATAAATGTAACGCTTAACCTAATCTTAATTCTAGATGTAGCACTAACCTTAACTCTCACCCTTTTTCTCACCCTGATAAACACCACAAAATTGGTCAAAAGCTAAACTGGACCCTAATGCTAATACTCACCCATTACCCTAACTCTAACAAAACAATCTCCTCACTTTAAACTTAACCCTAAACCCAACCCCAAGATTAACCCCTAACATGCCTGAGTTCAACCCAAACCTGAGCCCCATATCAAATACTCAAGCACAAAACCTAAAACTTGAACACAAGCGACAATGTAACTCCTTACTCCCACAGTAAACTCATACTCCTCAAACTGAACTGGAACCCTGGATACTTTTTTTAACTCCTAAACCTTACCCTGGATGCCTAACCTTTGACCCTCACCATCAACCCTCAGGTGGAGCATTATAATTGAAATACACAGCAGTGCTAATTGAGACCCCAGATGCATATGCTGAAAGCCTGCAGCAATGAAAAATAACATTGTTCAGTTATTTATATCTGCACTTTAGGTGAATGACTCCCTTGGTTGTCCTGTCTTTATGCATACATGACTCCTTTGCAGGATACCAGTAAAAGCAGGAAGGAAATGTTTCCAGAGAATCTCTGTTCCTAGTAGTCTTGGCTCTAAGACAGTTGAAAGGAACCATTTTAGCTTTTGTTTTCATGTTTCTTCTATTCTCTTGCTTTTCCTGCCTTCTATAGGTCTCAATTGCCAGCAACTGATATTCATCATGAACGAATCTTTTCTCAGACTGAGAAAGGTAATATCATAAGTATTCTTGCAATCTTTAAACACTGATTTAGGCCAGACAAAAACAAACACTGGTCACTCTAGAAACTACTTACTTTTCCTATCATCAACAAAAGGGAAAACAGGTTGCTTTATACCAAAGGTGGGAGCGTGACACTCCCTACTATTAATAATCCTTTGTACCAAATCAGCCATTTCAATGGGATATCAGTTGGGAGCTATCCTGTAGTCTCTCTTCATAAAATCTTTGTTTCTGACAAGGGAAAGCTTTGAAATGTGTTACATTCTAGCAACAGATGTTTGCATATGATCCGCAATATGGGATAGAACATTTTGAAAAGTGCCTACTGTGAGTTGGGTCTGGAATGTAGACTTGCCAATCAAGAGTTCATCAGTGTAAGGGATGGAGCATTGCTTGCAGATATTTCAGGATACTTGCTGTTCTAAAACTCTCGGGTGGTGGAACTCAAGCACAGATTATTTTGCCTCTGAGGATATTTCTCAATGTTGAAATACAAGCTGCTCAGCACATACAATGCAAACAGCAACAAGAAACAAAAAAGACTATCATGGCCTCAAAAATCAGTGTCAGAAGTTCAGAAAACACCTGCAGACAAACTCAGCTCAAGCTTCTGGGTGTGCTTCATTGTGGCAGATGATGTCAAATGGCTCATTGTTTGATTTACAAAGATCTGTTACAAGTTTCTAGGTAGGACAAGTATCCTCATATTTCCCCACCTAATTGGAAAAAAATGAACAAAATAGACAAAAACAGATCAGGAGTTAGGGAGATATTTCATCATGTTTTCCTGCCAGTAATTATAAGGTGTCCATGATTCAAGTCATGTAGCCTGGTTCTAGAGCTGGAATGTTAAAGCAAGTGAATTCTTCCATGGATGATGGAGAAGGAACCCAGCCTAGCAGACATCTTGATGTGAGGACATGGTCACTCTTTGTAGGCTTAGGACCTACTAAATTGTAAGAGCATACATAGTTTTGAAACCAGGAAGATAAAAATTGGTTACCCAAGCACTGCATTCTCACTCAGAGATATGAACAGGAATATTTTTCTCAGATATGGAAAGTCTGTTTCCAGATTCAACCATTTAGTTTCCTATGCTTAAAGAAAGTTCACTCTGAAATTTCGTCTCGGTGAGAAGATCTCCTGTAAGTTAGATTGGAGATAGTCTTCCCCATTAACTGATTTTCTTTGCTCTAAATCTATCCGTAAGCCTACAACTTATCCAAAACCATAAATATAACCCTAAGTCAAACAGTAGTTGTAACCTGACCCCAAACCCAAGAATGAACCCTAATCTTATCCTAAATCTCAGTTCTAACAGTAAGCCTAACGTTAACCCTAACCCTTAGTCTGAACGCTAACCCTAACCCTTAGTCTGAATACTAACTCTAACCCTAAATGTCAACCAATCTTAACTCTTACCAGCACCCTGAAAATAACCACTGAATGCACAAACCCCAACCCTAAGCCCTGAACAAGAAAACTGATTCTGAAATCTGAACCCGTGAACACAAACTCAAAACCTAACCAAACTCCAGTTCTGACACCTAAGCTAGTAACCAACACATGAACCCCACACTAAGCCCTGAAACAAACTTCACAGCTGAACACCCAGCTACCCGGAACACTGAGAGCTAACCCTTGACTCTCTCCTTGATGCCTGACCTTGACCCATCTGAATGGATCCCCAAGTGGCTGCATGGATGCAGTAGCTGTGGAACATGTCCTTCTGTCTCATGCATTTTGTTGTGCCAAGGCAGAGCTCTCCACACATGTGACTGAACCCCTGATGTTTGCTGTCTCAGATGTTTTAGTTTTTCTGGGCTCTGCAGTAGATGTGTCCAGTGGAAAGCACTTACTGTGTGTAGGACTTGCATGAGTACCAGTGTTCCCACAGATCCATGATGTCACAGTGGCGACTGAATCGACTGTAGCTTAAAGAGATGCTGGCTTGTAAGGAGAGCAGATTCCACCTCCAGGGCCTAGGGCCTCAGCAGAAGGTGCGGTACTCAGTGAGGTGGAAGTTGTTAACCCTAGCCACTGTGGAGAAAACAGATCCCAGACACAAGGCATATATATATATCTCAAGGAAAAAGGCATTCAGTTCTGTGCCCATCCGAGTGAGTGTGGGTCTTGCTTGTGGGTTGTCCTATAGCCACGTCCATTTGAAAGGCAGGGGCACATGGGAACACTTTAGCCAAGTGTTCCCCTTCACAATTTTGGGACTGGAATGCACTATGTGCAGCCAAAACCTCACCCTCACCCTCAACCTTATCTTCTCCCATCACCCAACAACCTCAGCATCACCCACATTTTACTGTTAGGCCGGAGCTGAAATGAACACTGACCCTTACCCTTTATGCTAACTGAAGCCATAACTTCACTGTACACAAAACCTTTAACTTAACCTAAACCCTAGTCCTAAATGCTATCATCATTCTCAATGACATTTAACTGTTAACCAAAAGACAAACTCGAATGGTCTATTAACCTAACCCCTTACTTTAAATGTAACCAAAACTGTGCATTGCCTGCAGTGCACCATAAAGCAAATCTAATCTAAGACCTAGCCTTAACACTATACCCATCCTCACCCTCACCCACACATCACTGTTGATCAAAGCTAAACAGAACTGCTAATATAAACCTATCCCATTATCCTAACTCTACCCATAACGGTATCTTCATCATATACCTAACTCTAAGCCCAACATTAGCCATTTTCCTAACCTGGAAGCTGGACCATGAAATCCCAATCACATGAACCCAAACTCTGACCTATGAACCAGAATGCCAGAGATTAATGAGATCCTGAACAAAAAACTGTGAACCCAAACACAAACTCAACTCATGAAATCGAACCCTATCACAAACTTTGGTTCCTCATAATGAACCTGAACCATTCAAATAGAAGGGGCACCCTTTACTCTTTTGTGAACTCTACCCCTTACCTGGAAGCCTAACTGTTGACTCTCATCCAGACTCCTCATCTGGAGACTTAGGAATCAAAAGAAACCGCCTTGTCCTCTTCAGAGCCCAGTAGCATATGTTGAGGGGCTGTATCAATACCATTATTTAGTTCCTTGGATATGCCCTTCGGGAGAATGACTCTATCGGTTATCTCACTCTTATGTACACATGCTTTCCTTGTGGGATTCTGGTAAAAATGGAAACGTAATTTTTCCTGCCAAATCTCTGTTTCTAGTAGACTAGGCCCTAAGCTGGTTGAATGGAGTCATTTTGGGTTTTGTTTCTGTTTCTTCCTTTCTCTCATTTCTCCTGCCTTGCCTAGGTCTCAGTGCCAACACCTGATCTGCATCCTGAGTGAGTGTTCTCTCAGACTGAGGACCCTGTGTTCATTAGGCTTCTTGCAATATCCAAACACTCACTTATGGTAGACACACAACCATGAGTCCTCCCAGAAACCTACTTCTTCTGTAGTCAACAAAGTGGAAAACTTTGTTGATTTCTTCAAAAGGTGGGGTATAACACTCCTTAGGCTTTATGTTCCTTTTGCCTAAATAGCCATTTCAGTGTTATATCATTTGGGGTCTGTCCTTTAGTCCCCTTTCATCAAATGATTTTTCCTGAAGAGGCACATCTTTAAAATGTTTACACACTACCAAATCATCTTCTCATGTGATCTGGATTATGGGATTGAATTTATAGAAATGTGAATTATGTATATTGGTACTCTAAGGAAGCCCATTTTCCATGTCAAAAATGGGTCTGGACAGTGGACTCGTAAATCAAGAGTTCTCCTCTGGGTAACAACCCAGAATTGTTTGCAGTTATGCCAAGAAGCATCCTGTTCTCAAACTACGGGGCTGCAGATCACAAATATGGATGATTTTGCCTCTGGTGATATTTGGCAATGTCAGCTGCATGCTGTGCAATATCTACAATGCACAGTGCAGCAAGCAACATAATCAACTACTGTGTCCCAAAAATTCAGTATCAGAGGTGAGAAAACCCACTGCAAACTCATCTCAAAAATCCAGATGGAGTTCAAAATTGCAGGTGGTATTAAGTGGCTCATCATTTTATTTAATAATTGCCATAATTTTCAAGGTGGGACTAGTGTCCTCACAATTCTCCAGCCAAATAGAAACAATGGACAAAATAGACCAATATAGATCTTCTGTTAGGGAGATATTACACCATATCGTCCTGCTAGCTGTGAAGGTGTAGGGGTTCCTAGATTCAAGTAATATGGCTGGGTCCTAGAATTGGGAATGATAATCAACGGTATTACTGCCTGGATGACTGAGAATGAACCTTTCTAGCAGACTTCTTGATAATGAGCCACTTGTCACTCATTGTAGGCTTAGGACCAATTGTAATGTAAGAGCACATCTGTTTTTGAAACCAATAGTATTAAAATTCATTTCCCCAGCAATTAAATTCTCACATAAAAACTTGTCCTTGAATATTTGTAGAGCAAAATGTGTATTATTTCCCAATTCACTCAGTTTTCTATGTTTGAGGCAAGTTCATGCTGAACTTTCATCTCAGTGAGAGGACCATATAAGTTAGCTTGGAGATAGTCTTCCACATTATTTTATTCCCCTCACTGTAAAGCTATGCTTAATTCTATTGCTAAGCCTAACAGTTACCCAAAAGCATTACACTTACCCTCTTACGCACGTCACTGTAATCCTAGCTCTAACTCATACCCTACCAGTAAATCTATCCTTAAACCTAAGCCCTAACACTAAGCCTAATAATAACTTAAAGAGATCAAGATTGAATAGAGAGGAGCCAAGTTGGTGGCGTGAGTAGGGCAGTGGAAATATCCTCCCAAAACCATATGTATTTTTGAAAATACAACAAACACAACTATTCCTAAAAGAGAGACCAGAAGATACAGTACAGAAGACAGACTACATCCACACCTGTGAGAACCCAGCACCTCACAAAGGGGGTAAGATGCAAGCCTCGGCCCAGCGGGACCTGAGCAACACCCCTACCCCAGCTCCCTGGAGGGAGGAGAGGAGTCAGAGCAGGGAGGGAGGGGATCCCAGGACTGCTGAATATCTAGCCATAGCCATCTGCACCAGGAGTGCAGGCACATGTGAATGGTGTGCTAGATACTAGGGAAATGGAACAGTAAAACCTGCAAGCGGGTCCCCGCAACTGGCACCCCTGGGACAAAAGAAAAGTGAGTGATTTCTGAAAGTCTTGAAGGGACAGGGGCCTAACAGCTGGACAGAACTGTCCCGGTGCACACTGTCCAGCAGCTGGGAATCCCAGGGAACTCCGGACACCCTAACCCCCTGTGTGGCAGCACAGCTCAGAGACCCCTCATTGCGATAAGCAGCCTTTTCCGCCCATTCCCCCTCCAGTGGCCCTGCAATAGCAGAGCAGCAGCCTGAGGCTGAACACACCCAAAGCAATGGCACGGAGCTTACTCCACAGCGGCCGGGCAAGTATCAGAAAGCCCATCTGTGTGTAGGTGCCCAGCACAAGCTGTTAGGGGTCGCTGTTCTCCCAGGAGAGGAAGGCCACAAACTAGAAAGAAGGGACGTTCTCCCAGCCGACACACGTGTCAACTCCCCACAACTACCTCTATCACCATGAAAAGGCAGAAGAATTTGATCCAGACCAGAATCACACAGACATCCTCCCCTGAGAGGAAACATGGGGAGATAGACCTAACCAATCTTCCCAAAAAAGAATTCTAAGTAAAGGTCATAACTATGCTGATGGAGCTGCAGAGAAAAATGGAAGACCAAACCAACAAAGTAGGGAGGGAGAGTACAGAAATTAAATAATCTCTGGAAGGATTCAAAGGCAGAACGGATGAGATGCAAGTGGCCATTGATGGAGTAGAAACCAGAGAACAGGAACGCATAGAAGCTGACACAGAGAGAGATAAAAGGATCTCCAGGAATGAAACAATATTAAGAGAACTGGGTGATCAATCCAAAAGGAAAATATCCACATTAAAGGGGTACCAGAAGAAGAAGAGAGAGGAAAATGGATAGAAAGTGTATTTGAAGAAATAATTGCTGACAATTTCTGCAAAGTACTGAACAAAATGGTTGCAAAGACCACAGAAGGACACAGAACTCCCAACAGAAGGGACCGAAGGAGGACAACACCAAGACACATAGTAATTAAAATGGCGAAGATCAAGGACAAGGACAGAGTATTAAAGGCAGCTAGAGAGAATAAAGGTCACCTACAAAGGAAAACCCATCAGTCTATCATCAGACTTCTCAACAGAAACCTTACAGGCCAGAAGAGAATGGCATGATATATTTAATGCAATGAAACAGAAGGGCCTTGAACCAAGGATTCTGTATCCAGCACGACTATTATTTAAATATGAAGTAGGGATTAAACAATTCCCAGACAAGCAAAAGTTGAGGGAATTTGCCTCCCACAAACCACCTCTACAGGGTATTTTAGAGGGACTGCTCTAGATGGGAGCACTCCTAAGGCTAAATATATATCAGCAGAGAATATAAAATCACAGCAAAGCAGGCAGACCAAACCAAATACTAACTAAAGGCAAAAACTAAAATCAACTACTCATGAAAGCAGTCAAAGGAAACACAAAAGAGCACAGAATAAAACACCTAACGTATAAAGAACAGAGGGGGAGGAATGAGAAGGGAGAGAAATAAGGAAGCAACAGACAGTGTTCATAATAGCTCAATAAGCAAGTAAAGTTCAATAGTAAGATAGAAAGAGGCTAACCTTGAATCTTTGGTAACCATGAATCTAAAGCCTGCAATGGCAATAAGTACATATCTTTCAATAATCACCTAAATGTAAATGGATTGAATGCACCAATCAAAAGACACAGAGTAATAGAATGGATAAAAAGCAAGACCCATCAATATGCTGCTTACAAGAGACTCACCTCAAACCTAAAGACATGTGCAGACTAAAAGTCAAGGGTTGGAAAAAGATATTTCATGCAAACAACAGGTAGAAAGAAACAGGTGTTGCAGTACTTGTATCAGACAAAATAGACTTCAAAACAAAGAAAGTAACAAGAGATAAAGAAGGACATTACATAATAATAAAGTGGTCAGTCCAACAAGAGGATATAACCATTATAAATATATATGAACCCAACACAGGAGCACCAGCATATGTGAAACAAAAACTAACAGAAATAAAGGAGGAAATAGAAAGCAATGCACTCATTTTAGGAAAAAAAAGAAAGATGACACAAATAAGCAAAATCAGAAATGAAAAAGAAGTTACAACGAACATCATTGAAATTCAAGGAATTATAAGAGAATATGATGAATTATAAACCAATAAATTGGAAAACCTAGAAGAAATGGACAAATTCATAGAAACATACAATATTTCAAGGCTGACCCAGGAATAAAGAGAAAATATGAACAGACCAATAACTAGTATCAAAATTGAACTGGTAATAAGAAAACTCCCAGAAAATGAAAGATCCAGATCAGATTCCTTCATGTGTGAATTCTACCAAACATTCAGATAAGCTAATTTCTTAAAGTATTAAACAAACGAAAAAGGAGGGGTGAATACTTCCGAACTCATTCTATGAGGTCAGTATCATTCTTATATCCAAACCAGACAAAAGTACTACAAAAAAAGAAAACAGAGCAATATCCCTGATGAACATAGATGTAAAAATCCTCAAGAAAATAGTAGCAAACCACATTCAAAAATACATGAAAAGAATCAGTCATCATGATCAAGTGGTATTTATTCCAGGAATGCAAGAATGTGTAATATCCATAAATCAATCAATGTGATACACCTCATTAACAAAAGGAAGAATAAAAACAATATCATCATCTCAATAGATGCTGAAAAAGAATTTGACAAAATTCAACATCTAATTGTGATAAAAACTTTCAACAAAGTAGATATAGAGGGACCATACCTCAACACAATAAAGGCCATACACAACAAACACACATGTACATATGCAACAAAAACATCATACTCAAATGCAAAAAGTGAAAGCTTTTCCTCTAAGATCAGGAACAAGATAAGGATGTCCATTCTCGCCGTTTTTATTCAACATAGTACTAGAATTCCAAGTACCAGAATTCCTAGCCTAAAATGGACAGTGACTGACTGTGAAGGGGTATTTGGGGGGGGCTTGGTGAAGGGGGGAGCCTAGTAAACATAATGTTCTTCATATAATTCTAGATTAATGATACCAAAAAAAGCAAGAGCTAAAAATTTTTTTTTCTTGTATCTAGGAAAATTGGTTACAATAAAATCAGTGTAAAGAGGTTTCAAAAAAAATGGGCAGAGGACATGATAGACATTTTTCTGAAGGAGACATACAGATGGCCAACAGACACATGCAAAGATTTTCAACATCACTAGTCATCGGGTAAACAGAAATCAAAATTGCAATGAGGTATCACCTCACAGCAGTCAGAATGGATACTATCCAAAAGAAGTAACAAGTGTTGGTGAGGATGTGGAGAAAGGGAACCCTCCTACACTGTTGGTGGGAATGTAAATTGGTCCAGCCACAGTGAAAATAATGTGGAGCTTCTTCCAAAAACTAAAAATAGAAATACCATACAACCCAGCAATCATTACACTTCTGAGAATTTACCTGAAGAGAACAAAATCACTAATAAGAAAAGATACATGTACACCTGTGTTCATTGCACCATTATTTATAACTACAAAGATATGAAAGCAATCTAAATAAATGAATGGATAAAGATGTGCTACATATATACAATGGAATAATACTCAGCCATGAAAAAGATGGAGCTCTGTCATTTGCAACAACATGGATGGATCTAGAAGGTATTATGCTAAGTGAATAAGTCAGTCAGGGAAAGATAAATACCATATGGTTTTACTTATCTGTGTAATCTAAGAAGCAAAATAAACAAAGAACAGAGAAATAGACCCATAAATATGAACAACAGACTGTTGTTACCATAGGGAGGGCAGTGGGGGGATAGGTGAAGTAGGTGAAGTGGATAATGAGGTACAAACTGCAAATTGTAAAATAAGTTAGTCACAGGAATGGAAGCATAATGTATAGAATATAACCATAATACAGTAATGTCTTGGTATGTCCCTATGGTAACAGGAACTATACTTACTGTGGCAAGAATCCAGTAATATGCATAATTAGCATGTAACTGAAGCAAATACAATTTTATTCAATTTTAAAAAGGTAAAAAAAAAGAACTGAGGACAGGAACTCAAACAAGTACATGTACACAAACGTTCATGGCAGCACTATTCACAGTAGCCAAAAGGTGAAATCAGCCCAAAAGTTCATCAGTAGATGAATGGAAAAATAAATGATGGTATATACAACACCAGAATTATATCCAGCCCTAAAGCATTAAAAAAATATCATGTGGAAAACATCCCATTCATAGAAGCAATAAAAATAATGTAATACTTTGGATCAAATAGAGCAGAAATACGAACGTTGTCCCAAGGACAGAATGAAGAGTTGAATAAAACAGGGAAACTTCATGCATCTGAATGAGAAGGCTCAGGGCTCTCAAGATACCAGTTATTTCCAAACCAACTGATAAATCGAATAAAACTTTACTTTCTTTAACCTGACAAATTGATTTTTAAATTCTACTGAAAGAATATATTCATGAAAGAAAGATAAATGTTGAAAATTAAAGGAACAGGCTACTAGATACTAAAACATATTTTCAAACTACTATAGTTTAGGAAGTTTGCTGCCATCCTTGGAATAAAAAATAGATCACTGGTCCAGAACTCCATAAAACCGAGTTTACCATATGCTAAGTGAGCAAATGGAAGAGGTGGGAAGACTAATTAAATAGTCTAGAAACTATTGGCTAAAAATTAATATACCAAAATTAATTCCAAGAGGATTAAGTGTTTAAATGGAAAGATGAAACCACAATAGAACTAGGAGAAAATATGAGTAAATATTTATGTCATATCATGGTGAAGAAAGTCCAGGTAAACATAAGTCCAAGAGCAGAAATTACAAAGTGTAAGATTGCTGGATACATTTGACTAAGTAAGAGTTTAAAAAAAAAACTGTATATGAAAAATTGAGGAAAACATTTGTGAAATAAATGATGTTTCCAATATATGAAAAGAGCTCTCATAAATCAGTAAGAGTGTAATATCTCAACAGAAAAATATAACAAGCAAATGAACAGAAAATCATCAGAATATGAAAAAAATCTTTGTTTAATAATTTTATTAACAATTAAAAATACAAATTATAACGAGTTTTCCAAATGGAAATATTTTTAAAGTTATAACAACTTAGCAAGAATGCAAGCAAATGGGCATTGAAGTTCTCTAATTTGGTATGAACTTTCTGGAAGACAATTTCACATTGTGCATCAACAGTGTTCAAGATGTGCCTGGGTATTGACCCAAAAATTCTATGTTTGGGAATTTCCCTTAAGGAAATAACAAAAAATCAGAGGTGGAAAAAGAGCTTGTAGCTTTTTATGATGTTTAACAAGTATAAATTTTTTAAAAGCCACAGAATGGAGTATTATGTAGCCACTGAAATAGTGTTACAGAAATATGTTTCTGGCATCTGGAAAGATGTAGATGTATTCAGTGAAAAAAACCTGTTTTTAAAATGATATGTGTAATACCGTTTTGTAAAAATCACACCATCTTCACAACCACACAATAATCTATGAACCATGTTTTTCTCTGGCCATTGGAGATTGTGGGCACTTTTATCTCTCTCCCTTTGGGCCATATGTATTTCTTTTTTTTTAAACTGTGGTTTACCTAGGGCTAAGCTGGAGAAAGCGTCATCCAATAGTTACAGAAGATTACAAGGAGTTTTAGGGAATACGTATTTATTCTTTACCAAAATACACCATGCCTTTGAAATAAGAAACTCATTATTGAACTTAAAACGTTTTCCTGAATAAAAGAAACAGCAAGTAAATAGTTCTATGTACCTCATTTGTACATTTGACAAATTTTGATGTCATAAAACAAAAGAAGAACAATCTATCTGGAAAAAAAAGATTCTGGTACAGGAGAGAGGTTGGAAAAGTGTTAACGTTGCTTGGCTGCCTTATGTTAAGCAGAAGTCTTAGTTGGAAATGGCGAGCCCCTGACTCAAGCTAGCTGAGCAGGAAGGAGGATTCAAGGACACTGAAGTACTTCAAATAACTGAGGGAAGATTGTCCAAATGAGCCCTTACCAAGGGCCAGGAGTGGGGTGTGCACAGTGCTCGACCTGCAGCAAGCAGACACACAGTCCTGCCCTCCTGGAGGCCAGGCTCATCACAGAAACTTTCGGTTTTGCTCATACATTATGAACTATAAACAGTCAGTTCAAATATGAATACTCATTTGATTTTTATACTTGATTTATATGTGGATACCACATTTCTCTCTTTATTATTATTATTTTAAATAAAATGCTGAAGTGGTAGGTAGATACAAGATAAAGGTAGAAAACATAGTTTAGTGTTGTAAGAGAGCAAATGTAGATGATCAGGTGTGTGCCTGTAGACTATGTGTTAATCCAAGCTAGACAAGGGCAATAAAACATCCACGTATGCAGAAGAGTTCTCTCAGAACGGGGGAGTGAGGTTCTAAGCCTCACCTCTGTTGATCCCCAATTTCTCACCTGATGGCCCCCCTGTGACTGTGCCTGTCTTAGGTTGTTCCTCCCTTGAGGAATCTTACCCGTCTCTGGCTAACCAGTCATCTTCCGGGGCCATACAGGGAAATGTAAAGTTGGTAAGTGAGAGAGAAGCCTTATTGTTTGAAAAGGTTAGCTTTCTACTTCTTTGCATATATATGCCCTGTGGCTTCTATGCCCAGCATTTGTCTTGAGGTATCTTTACCACTTGGAGGAATTATGATACTAGGTAAATTTGATATGAGGCATGAATTCTATTTAAGGGTTGTAATTTGGAAGGAAGAAGAAAAGCTATAGAAGTAGCAGGCGGAAGAAAACATGGGAAGATTGATTATTTCTTTGACATATCTTCTTGTAGAGTAACTTCAGCATGTATAGGTTTTAAACTACTACTTAAATTGCGCACACACATTAACGTAATAGGAGTACAGTTATGTAACCAAAGCATATCTGTAATTACCAGCCATCTCCAGTGAAACCAAGAAAACCAGTTAGGCTCCTTGAGCATTTGTGAAAACTTATCTATGATATGGTGGATATTGTCCAACTGAACTTGAACAGACTAAGAGAAATCAGACAAATAAAAACAACCCATTCCTAGGGACTGTTCACATACCATACGTTCTTTTAACAGTAAATAGTCTGTAGTTGTAAGATTTTGGAGTGCTACAATTTGCACTTCTCCTAATTCTTGTTTGAGTTCCAACAGGGTAGATCCAGTCTAATTTGTTGTTTTACTGTATGCACAGGCCAGCTTAGATATCTCCTTCTTCATTCCCATGGCAAGTCCAGGAGCTGGTGGGATGAGTGCATCTACAGCTGTAGCAGTGCATGGATCTTTGTTGGGGATTTTTGATGATCATCTTCTGGCATGAGTCTTCCAGAGAGTGCTGATGTTGGAAGTCTTTTCAGATCGTATCTTAGTTCATTTTCAGGGTAGCCAATTTAGGCTTTGATCCTCTGTTTAAACACAAACAGACCCTTTGCCTACACTTTTATATGCCCTTTATACCATTGTGTAGAACTCATTGGAGTTCACCACACAGGAACTGTTTTATTTTTTTATCATTAATGTACACTTACATGACGATTATTTTGTTTACTAGTGTCTCCCCTATACCAGGTCCCCCCTATATACCTATTTACAGTCACTGTCCATCAGCATAGCAAAATGTTGTAGAATCACTACTTGTCTTTTCTGTGTTGTACAGCCCTCCCATTTCTCCCACCCCCCCATGCATGCTAATCTTAATACCCTCCTTTTTCACCCACCCCTTATCCCTACCTACCCACCCATCCTCCCCAGTCCCTTTCCCTTTGGTACCTGTTAGTCCATTCTTGAGTTCTGTGTTTCTGCTGCTGTTTGGTTCCTTCACTTTTTCCTTTGTTCTTATATTCCACAGATGAGTGAAATCATTTGGTATTTCTCTTTCTACGCTTGGCTTGTTTCACTGGGCATAATACCCTCCAGCTCCATCCAAGTTGCTGCAAATGGTAGGATTTGCCCTTTTCTTATGGCTGAGTAATATTCCATTGTGTATATGTACCACATCTTCTTTATCCATTCATCTATCGATGGACATTTAGGTCGCTTACAATTCTTGGCTACTGTAAATAGTGCTGCGATAAACATAGGGGTGCATCTGTCTTTCTCAAACTTGATTGCTGCATCCTTAGGGTAAATTCCTAGGAGTGGAATTCCTGGGTCAAATGGTAAGTCTGTTTTGAGCATTTTGATGTACCTCCATACTGCTTTCCACAATGGTTGAACTAACTTACATTCCCACCAGCAGTGTAGGAGGGTTCCCCTTTCTCCACAGCCTCGCCAACATTTGTTGTTGTTTGTCTTTTCGGTGGCAGCCATCTTTACTGGTGTGAGGTGATATCTCATTGCAGTTTTAGTTCACATTTCTCTGATAATTAGCGATGTGGAGAATCTTTTCATGTGTCTGTTGGCCATCTGTATTTCTTTTTTGGGAACCGTCTGCTCAGATCCTCTGTCCATTTTTTAATTGGGTTATTTGTTTTATGTTTGTTGAGTCGTGTGAGTTCTTTATATATACTGGACGTCAAGCATTTATCAGATCTGTTATTTTCAAATATGTCCTCCCATACTGTAGGGTTCCTTTTTGTTCTATTGATGGTGTCTTTTGCTGTACAGAAGCTTTTCAGCTTAATATAGTCCCACTTGTTTATGTTTGCTGTTGTTTTCCTTGCCCGGGGAGATATGTTCAAGAAGAGGTCACTCATGTTTATGTCTAAGAGGTTTTTAACTATGTTTTTTATCACGAGTTTAATGGTTTCATGACTTACATTCAGGTCTTTGATCAATTTTGAGTTTACTTTTGTATATGGGGTTAGACAATAGTCCTGTTTCATTCTCCTACATGTAGCTGTCTAGTTTTGCCAGCACCATCTGTTGAAGAGACTGTCATTTCGCCATTGTGTGTCCATGGCTCCTTTATCAAATATTAACTGACCATATATGTCTGGGTTAATATCTGGATTCTCTAGTCTGTTCCATTGGTCTGTGGCTCTGTTCTTATGCCAGTTCCAAATTGTCTTGATTACTATGGCTTTATAGTAGAGCTTAAAGTTGGGGAGTGAGATCCCCCCTACTTTATTCTTCTTTCTCAAGATTGCTTTGGCTATTCGGGGTCTTTGGTGTTTCCATATGAATTTTTGAATTATTTGTTTCAGTTCATTGAAGAATGTTGCTGGTAGTTTCATAGGGATTGCATCAAATCTGTATATTGCTTTGGACAGAATGGCCATTTTGACGATATTAATTCTTCCTAGCCACGAGCATGGGATGAGTTTCCATCTGTTAGTGTCCCCTTTAATTTCTCTTAATAGTGACTTGTAGTTTTCAGAGTATAAGTCTTTCACTTCTTTGGTTAGCTTTATTCCTAGGTATTTTTTTGTTGTTGTAATTGTGAATGGAGTTGTTTTCCTGATTTCTCTTTCTGTTGGTTCATTGTTAGTATATAGGAAAGCCACAGATTTCTGTGTGTTGATTTTGTATCCTGCAACATTGCTGTATTCCGATATCAGTTCTAGTAGTTTTGGGGTGGAGTCTTTAGGAATTTTTATGTACAGTATCATGTCATCTGCAAATAGTGAGTATTTAACTCCTTTTTTATCAATCGGGATTCCTTGTATTTTTTTGTTTTGTCTGATTGCCGTGGCTAGGACCTCCAGTACTGTGTTAAATAACAGTGGGGAGAGTGGGCATCCCTGTCTAGTTCCCGATCTCAGAGGAAATGCTTTCAGCTTCTCGCTGTTCAATATAATGTTGGCTGTGGGCTTTTCATAGATGGCCTTTATTATGTTGAGGTCCTTGCCGTCTATTCCCATTTTGCTGAGAGTTTTTATCATGAATGGATGTTGAACATTGTCAAATGCTTTTTCAGCATCTATGGAGATGATCATGTGGTTTTTGTCTTTCTTTTTGTTGATGTGGTGGGTGATGTTGATGGACTTTCGAATGTTGTACCATCCTTGCATCCCTGGGATGAATCCCACTTGGTCATGGTGTATGATCCTTTTCATGTATTTTTGAATTCGGTTTGCTAATATTTGTTCAGTATTTTTGCATCTATGTTCATCAGGGATATTGGTCTGTAGTTTTCTTTTTTGGTGTGGTCTTTGCCTGGTTTTGGTATTAGGGTGATGTTAGCTTCATAAAATGAGTTTGGGAGTATCCCCTCCTCTTCTAGTTTTTGGAAAACTTTAAGGAGAATGGGTATTATGTCTTCCCTGTATGTCTGATAAATTCTGAGGTTAATCCATCTGGCCTGGGGGTTTTGTTCTTTGGTAGTTTTTTTATTACTGCTTCAATTTCATTGCTGGTAATTGGTCTGTTTAGATTTTCTGTTTCTTTCTGGGTCAGTTTTGGAAGGTTTTATTTTTCTAGGAAGTTGTCCATTTCTCCTAGGTTTCCCAGCTTGTTAGCATATAGGTTTTCATAGTATTCTCCAATAATTCTTTGTATTACTGTGGGGTCCATCATGATTTTTCCTTTCTTATTTCTGATACTGTTGATTTGTGCTGACTCTCTTATCCTCTTAATAAGTCTGGCTAGAGGCTTATCTATTTTGTTTATTTTCTCGAAGAACCAGCTCTTGGTTTCATTGATTTTTGCTATTGTTTTATTCTTCTCAATTTTATTTATTTCTTCTCTGATCTTTATTATGTCCCTCTTTCTGCTGACCTCAGGCCTCATCTGTTCTTCTTTTTCCAATTTCGATAATTGTGACATTAGACCATTCATTTGGGATTGCTCTTCCTTTTTTCAATATGCTTGGATTGCTATATACTTTCCTCTTAAGACTGCTTTTGCTGTGTCCCACAGAAGTTGGGGCTTAGTGTTGTTGTTGTCATTTGTTTCCATATATTGCTGGATCTCCATTTTGATTTGTTCATTGATCCATTGATTATTTAGGAGTGTGTTGTTAAGCCTCCATGTGTTTGTGGGCCTCTTCGCTTTATTTGTACAGTTTATTTCTAGTTTTATGCCTTTGTGGTCTGAAAAGTTGGTTGGTAGGATTTCAGTTTTTTCGAATGTACTGAGGCTCTTTTTGTGGCCTAGTATGTGGTCTATTCTGGAGAATGTTCCATGTGCACTTGAGAAGAATGTGTATCCTGTTGCTTTTGGATTTAGAGTTCTGTACATGTCTATTAGGTCCATCTGTTCTAGTGTGTTGTTCAGTGCCTCTGTGTCCTTACTTATTTTCTGTCTGGTGGATCTGTCCTTTGGAGTGAGTGGTGTGTTGAAGTCTCCCAGAATGAATGCATTGCATTCTATTTCCTCCTTTAGTTCTGTTAATATTTGTTTCAGGTATGTTGGTGCTCCTGTATTGGGTGCATATATATTTATAACGGTTATATCCTCTTGATGGACTGAGCCATTTATCATTACATAATGTCCTTCTTTGTCTTTTGTTACTTTCTTTATTTTGAAGTCTGTTTTGTCTGATACCAGAATTGCAACACCTGCTTTCTTCTCTCTGTTGTTTGCTTGAAATATCTTTTTCCCTCCCTTGACTTTAAGTCTGTGCATGTCTTTGGGTTTGAGCTGAGTCTCTTGTAAGCAGCATATGGATGGGTCTTGCTTTTTATCCATTCTATTACTCTGTGTCTTTTGATTGGTGCATTCAGTCCATTTACATTTAGGATGATTATTGAAAGGTATGAACTTATTGCCATTGCAGGCTTTAAGTTTGTGGTTACCAAAGGTTTAGGGTTAGCTTCTTTACTGTCTTACAGTCTAACTTAACTCGCTTGTTGAGCTATTATAAATGCGGTCTGATGATTCTTTATTTCTCTCCCTTCTTATTCCTCCTCCTCCCTTCTTCATATATTGGGTGTTTTGTTCTGTGCTCTTTTTATTTGTTCTCCCATCTAGAGCAGTCCCTGTAGGATGCCCTGAAGAGGTGGTTTGTGGGAGGCAAATTCCCTCAACATTTGCTTGTCTGGGAATTGTTTAATCCCTCCTTCATATTTAAATGATATTCGTGCTGGATACAGTAGTCTTGGTTCGAGGCCCTCTGTTTCATTGCATTAAGTATATTATGCCATTCTCTTCTGGCCTGTAGGGTTTCTGTTGAGAAGTCTGATGATAGCCTGATGGGTTTTCCTTTGTAGGTAACCATTTTTTTTCTCTCTCTGGCTGCCTTTAATACTTTGTCTTTGTCTTTGATCTTTGCCATTTTAATTATTATGTGTTTGGTGTTGCCCTCCTTGGATCCCTTGTCATGAGAGTTCTGTGTACCTCTGTGGTCTGAGAGGCCATTTCTTCCCCTAGTTTGGGGAAGTTTTCAGCAATTATTTCTTCAAATACACTTTCTATCCCTTTTTCTCTCTCTTCGTCTTCTGGTACCCCTATTATGCGGATATTGTTCCATTTAGATTGGTCACTCAGCTCCCTTAGAATTCTTTCATTCCTGGGGATCCTTTTATCTCTCTCTGCGTCAGCTTCTCTGCATTCCTGTTCTCTGTTTTCTAGTCCATTAATGGTCTCTTGCATCTCATCCATTCTGTTTTGAAGTCCTTCCAGAGCTTGTTTTATTTCTGTATTCTCCTTCCTTAGTTCTTGCATATTTCTCTGCAAGTCCATCAGCATGGTTATGACTTTTGTTTTGAATTCTTTTTCAGGAAGACTGGCTAAATCTATCTCCCCAGGTTCCTTCTCAGGGGAAGATGTAGCAGATGCCGAAGCTGTCTGGGTTAGTCTTGTCTGGATCATATTTTTTTGCCTTTTCATGTTGACAGGTGCTATTGACTGTCAGCTGGGAGGGAAATACTTTTCACTTGCTACTGGCCTTTCTTTACTGGGACAACTGTGACCCATAGTGGCTTGTGTTGTGTAATTGCATGTAGGCTGGGTCTTTGTGTCATGCCTGGCCAATGTGTAGGAATTTTCCTTTCTGTATTCGTGTTTTGCTTTAGGCTGTTTCTCTGCTTTCACAGCACCCAGAGGTGTAATGGACGGGGGGGCTGTTTGGCTGTTTACCTCCGTGAGGGGTCTCAGAGATGTTTCCCAGGGGTTAGTGCACCCAGTTTTCCCTGTAATTCCCAGCCACTGGGCTGTGACCTGTGTTGTTTCCGTGTAGCTGTTAAATCCCTGTCCCTTTAAGACTTTCAAAAAGCACTCGGTTTTCTTTGTCACAGGGGCATCAGCTTCGGCACCCGCTCAGAGGTCTTGCTGCCCTATTTCCCTAGTTTCCAGCACCCCACACATGCACTGTGTCTGCGCTCTGGTGTGGGTGGCTGGGGCTGGGTGTTTAGCAGTCCTGGGCTCCCTCTCCCTCCCGCCGGGAACTGGGGTGAGGGACTTCGGGTCCCACCAGGCCAGGGCTTATATCTTACCCCTTTCACCAGGCGCTGGGCTCTCGCACGTGTGGATGTAGTCAGGCTGTTGTGCTGTGTCTTCTGGTCTCTCTTTTAGGATTAGTTGTAATTGTTGTATTTTCAAAAATATATATGTTTTTGAGAGGAGATTCCCACTGTCCTACTCGCGCCGCCATGTTGGCTCCGCCCTCTGAGAGTTGTTTTTTCATAACTTTTTCTTGATGTATTATATACAGAAAAGTCCATATGTCTTGAGGAGCTTTTCAAAATGGCTGCCTCCTAGGAGAATTAAAATTTAAGACTGATGATAGTGTTGTGGCAAAAACGTAGAGCAGCCTAATACTCATACATTGCTAGTGGGAATGCAATATAATACAGCTATACTTTGGGAAACAGTTTGGAAGTTTCTTGTAAAGTTAAACAGACAAGTGCCATATGACCCAGAAATTCTACTCCTAGGTGTTCACCCAAGAGCAATGAAAACATATATCCCCACAAAACCTTTTACATGAATGTTCATAAAAGCATCATTCCTGTCTATAGCAGGAAACAGCCCAGATGTCCATCAGCTAGTGAAAGGATAAACAGAATGTGTCCTCCTATACAACAGAATACTAACCAGCAGTAAAAAATAATAAACTATGGGACATGCAGCAATGTGGTGACTCTCATAAGCATACTGCTGAATGACAGAGGCCAAAGTGCTCAATTCCATTTATGTGAAATTCTAGTGCTTACAGTGTCACAACCATGATGACAAATCAGATCCTCCATTACCCGGGAACTGAATGGGGGGTATTTGGGGATGACAGGAATGTTGTATACTTAATTGTGGTTTTGTTTATAGGGAAAGTACACGTGTACTTGTTAAACAATTCATAACACTGTACACTTAAAAGAGATGTATTTCACTGTATGTAAGTTACAACTCCAAAAAGTTGATTGAAAGGAAAAGTGTTGACACAGACCCCACCTCAGGCCAATTAAATTAGGACCTCCAGGCTAAAATTCAGACATTAGACCTATTAAAAAGCACCCTATCTTAGTCTATTCAGGCTGCTGTAACAAAATATTGTAGACTGGGTGGCTTTTGCTCAATGGATATATCTTTCCCAGTTCTGGAGTTCTGGTGTCTGGTGTAATCCCACTTCCTACATGGCCACCTTTTTGCTGTGTCCCCAAATGGCAGAAAGGAGAGGGGGCTCTCTGGGACACTTTATAAGAGCACAAATCCCATTCATAAAGGTTTCACTGTCATGATCTAACCACTCTCCAGAGGACCCACCTCCTAAGACCATTACACTGGGGATTAGGTTTCGACATACAAATTCTGGGGGCACAAACATTCAGCCCATTGCAAGTTCCCTGGATGATCCTATGTGTAGCCAGAGTTGAGGACCACTGGCCCTAAATTTAAGAGCATTTTTGGGCAGAAACAGAACCACACAATTTTTAAAAAAGAAGTTTCAGGAAACATCACAGATGACTTCTGTTTCCTCCTTTAAACTAGTCTGTATTTTCTATTATGAATTACGTGCGTATTTTTGAAAATACAGTGTTATTTTATTTCTCTCAAACTCTCAAATTTTGTTCTGTCACTCATTTTTGTTCTCAAGTCACTACCATATTTGTTAAAATAAATCATTACTTGATATTCATTAATCCAAAGTAAACTGAACATCTACCTTATGTAAATATTTTAGGAACTAAAGGAGCAAAAGGAAGGTAAGCAGAGGCATAGGTGAAAAAGATGCCCACATTTAGTTTTTATATGGACTTCCAAGTACTATAGCTGCACAAAGGTGACAGGAGATACGATGTTACCTCATTATTGTGTGTTTCTGGAAAACAGTCTAAAAATTTCTTTAAAAACTTAAAATATACCTAACATGGGACCCAGCCATTCAATTCCTAGGTGTTTACTCAAAAGAAATGGAAGCATATATCCACATAGAGACTTGTACACAAATGTTCATAGCAGCTTTACCTACAAAAGCCAAAACCTGGAGACAACTCAGATGTCTTCACCAGGATGGGTGAGCACAAACTGCGATGAATCTGTATTGTGGAGTACTTACTACTCAGCAATAAAAAGGAAGCAGCTATTGAAACATGCATCAACATGGACGAATGTAAAAATAATTACTCTGAGTGAAAGAAGCCAGGCCCAAGAGTATATATTATGATTCCACTGATAGAAAAAGTTAGAGAATAGAGACTAATCTATAGTGAGAAAAAGTGGATTCTTTGGGGGGAAATTAATTACAAAGGTGATGGAAATGCTACTTGCCTTGATTGTTGTGAGGGTATATGTCAAAACTCATCCATTGTACATTTTAAATATGTGCATTTTATTGTATACAATTACAGTTGGCCCTTGAACAACATGGATTTGAACTAACCAGGTCTACTTATATGTGGATTTTTTTCAACAAATATATTGGAAAATGTTTTGGAGATTTAAAACAATTCAAAAAACATTTTCTTTTCTTTAGCTTACTTTATTCTAAGAATCCAGTATATAATAAAAATAACATACAAAATGTTTTGATTGACTGTTTATCAGTAAGGTTTGCAGTCAACAATAGGCTATTAGTAGTTAAATTTTGAGAGAGTCAAAGTTATATGCAGACTTCCTTACTTTACAAGGGCATCAGTGCCCCTAACCCCAAGTTGTTAGAAGACAACTGTATAATCATGTAGGATTATACAAAGGAAGGAGTACCAAGAACTTTCAATGGGAAAGAGTAGTCTTGTCAATAAATGATGCTGAAACAACCGAACATCACATGCAAAAGAATGAAGGTGGACCCCTACCTCATGCCATATAAAAAATTAATTTGAAATGGATCAATGACCTAAATGTAAAAGCTAAAACTATAAAATTCTTAGAAAATATACAGGGGTAAGTCTGCATGTCTTTGGACTTGCAATATATTCTTAGATATAATAGCTGAAGCCTAGGAAACAAATTATTGATAAATTAAGCTTCATATAAAATCAAACTGTGCATCAAAGGACATTAAGAAAGTGAAAATCCAGCTTACAGACTGGGAGAAAATATCTGCAAATCATGTCTTTGATCAGAGTCTAGTATCCAGAAAAAAAAAAAAATATATATATATATATACACATATATGTAGGTGAATGAATCTATCTATCTACATCTTAAGCTCAATAGTAAAATAACCAAATTAAAAAGTGGGAAAAGGATTGAATAGACATTTCTACAAAGAAATACAAATGGCCAACAAACACCTCAAGAAATGCTCGCCATCATTAGTCACTAGGGAAATGAAAATCAAAACCATAGTGAGGTACTATTTCATGAGGACAGCTACAATTAAAAGACAAAAACGAGTGTTGACCAGGATGTGGAGGAACTGGAACCTTTGTGTATTGTGGATGGGTATGTAATGTGGTTCAGCTACTGTGGAGAACAGTTTGGTGGGTCTGAAATGACTGAACAGAATATCATAGAAGCCTGCAATTGCACTAAGTATATACCCAAAAGAGCAAAAAACGGGGACTCAAACATGTACTCATGTTCATAGCAGCACTATTCACAGTGGCCCAAATGGGAAGGCAGCTCAAGTGCCCATTAGCAAGTGAATGGATTAATGTGGTATACTGCGTACAATGTAATATTGTTCAGCCATAAAAAGGAACAAATGCTACAGTATGGTGCTAAGTAGACAAAACATGCGAAGTGATAGAAAGACAAAAGGCCATATATTGTATGACTCCATTTATGTGAAATATCCAGAATGGATAAATCCACAGGTTGGTGGATGCTGGAAGCTGGAAGTGGTGGAGGACGGGGAGAAACTGCTGAATGCATAATGGTTTTTATTTTGGAGGGATGGAAATATTTGGTAGATAGGTGGTGGTTGTATAAGATTGTAAATGGACTAAATGTCATTAAATTACTCACTTTTGAATAATGTTCTTATGTGAATTTCACCTCATAAAGTGTTTCCTAAAGAAAAGATTCTACAAGGAAGAAAATTTATTCATTTTTGACACTTCTTCCACACTCAACACCAGATCTGTTCTGTGTAAGCCACTGTAGTGTGAGGAAAGAGAGTGGTGTGAGGCGGCCTTGACGTTTAAGTGACAATCAGAGAGTTTAGGATAGTGGTTGACCCTGAGGGCTTAAGACTCCTGACTGCAGCTAACTAGCTCGGTGACATTAGGCAAACTCACACTTATGAGCATTTGATTCTTCATCACTAGAAGTAGGGGCAGTACCTATCTAACCTTATTAGGTTGTTGTGAGGATTTAATGAGGGGAGCTACCTAATGCAGATTAGCACAGAGCCTGGCATATGGTAAGTTTTGGCTAGTCTATTCTAACAGTAAGCGACTTTATTTTTTCTCAATTGAATGCTAACTTTCCGTTTTACTTTCTGGACCTAGTTATAGTTAATATGGAGCACAAGGAAAAATATTTCCATATTTTGTATTTGGGGAGAACACTGTCTATGAGATAGCAGAAAAAGCACTGGCCCAGCTATGCAAAGTCCTAGTTTCTTATTTTTCCAAACCCAAGGTGTGTACATTTAGGGAAATTATATCTAAAACCTGGGTATGTCCAGTGCTTCAATGGAGCTGGTGAAGATCAAATGAGATCATATGCATGAAGTAGCTCTGAAAATCCTGAAGCACTATACATACAAATACCAGGGAATATTTTTGTGATGAAAGCCGGATGACAAATCCTTCCTGCCTCTCTGAGCATTGTAGGGGGAGATGAGGGATCAGACTGTAATAGGCAATGTTGGCCCATACACATTCATACACTTACTAGACATTCTGTTCAGTCAAGGGCCTCTCAGAAAAAGAGAAGAACCATTCTAGAATATATTCTGGATACCCCAGAATAATGAGCTACTTGCTGCTGCCAAAGAAGATGCACAAATGTTAAATCTCAGTGTACAGCATCCCACCTATATGGCATGACCATTCTGTACATTGAATGCTTGCAAAGTTCTTGACACTAAATGAAAGGACCAGGAGAAGGCCTCAGAAGAGGGAACTACTGTGGAAGGTGGGTGGATAGAGTGGTGGAAAGGAGCTAACCATGTCGATACTTTGTCAAACTTAATCTCATTGCAACCCTATAAAGTAGGTATCAGAATTATTATTTTATAGAGGAAGAAACAGACTGAGAGAAGCTTGTCCAGGTTACTCAGTAAGTATTGGGTCTAGGGTCTGAGCATCACGTTCTTTTAATGGGACCCTAGTGCCTATCCTGAGATGGGTTCTAAAGTAATCACAAGCATAAAGGTGTTTAAGAATGTTGACAGTACATGACTTAGAATAGTGGTCAACCAATCAATATTTAAATATTTAGAATTGAAACATAAAAAATAAAATTCTATTGTCTCTTAGCAAGACAAAGGGGTAAGTAAACCATGCGATACTCAACTGATATAACAAAAGAGCAGTGGAAATAAATAGTCTCCAAGTAAACATGGATGAGTCTCATAATGTACAGCCACAAGAGCAATTTGCTGTGCAAGTTCTTTTAAGGGCCAAAACCATGTACAAATTCAAAACTGTACTGAAAGTTTTTCTTTTGCAACTAGACAGGAAAAGGAAATAAAAGACATACAGATTGAGAAGGAAGAAATAAAACTGTGTTTGCAGATGACATGATCATCCCCATAGAAAATCCTAAGAAACTAACAAAAAATAACTCTTGAAACTAATACACAAACATAGCAAGGTTGTACGATACAAGGTTAAGATGTGAAAGTTAACTGCTTTCCAATATATGTGCCACAAGTGGAATTTGAAATTAAAAACACAACACCATTTACAGCAAAATCTCCAAAAATGAAATACTTGGGTATAAACCTAACAAAATATATCTAATATCTACAGAAGAAAAACTACAAAACTCTGATGAATGAAATCCCACGACATAATAAATGGAGAAATATTCCATGTTTATGTAAGGAAGACTCAATATTGCCAAGATATCCCCAAGTTTATCTGTAAATTTAATGCAATTCCAATCAGAATCCCAGCAAGTTATTTTGTGGATATTGACAAATTGATTATATGGAAAGTCAAAAGACACAGAATAGCCAAGGTAATATTGAAGAAAAAGAACAAAGATGGAGGACTGATACTACCAGACTTTAAGACTTCCTGTATAAAGCTACAGTAGTCAGGACAGTGTGTGGGTGAAGGAACAGACAATCAACAGAACAGAATGGAAAGCCCAGAAACAGATTCACACAAATACAGTCCACTGATCTTCTACAAAGGATCTAAGGAAGTACAGTGGAGCAAAGAGAATCTTCAACAAATGGTGCTGAAACAAGTGAATATTCACATACAAAAAGCTGAATCTTGGCACATAATTTACACCCTCCATAAAAATTAACTCAAAATGGATAAGAGACCTCAACACAGAATGCAGGACTATAAACTCTTATAAGATAACATGGGAGAAAATATGTATGACTTTGGGTATGGCAATGACTTTTTTAGATACAACACTAAAGGCACAAACTATGAAAGAAATAATATTTCTTTGCTAAAATGAAAAACTTCTGCTCTACAAAAGACAAATTTTAAGAGATGAGAACACAAACCACAGACTTACAGTAAATATTTGCAAAAGACATATCTGATAAATAACTGTTATCCAAAGTGCACAAAGAACTCTTTAAACTCAACAATAAGAAAACAACTGGATCAAAACATAAGACAAAAACCTTAACAGACACTTCACCAAAGATATGCAGATGACATATATGAACAGAAGCTCCTCATCATATGTCACTGGGGAAATACCAACTACAGCAATGATAAGATACCACTAGACAACTAATAGAATGACCAGAATCTGCAACACTAACACCACCTAATTTTGACAAGGGTATGGAGCAGCAGGCACTCTCATTCATTGCTGGTAAGACTGCAAAATGGTACAGCTGCTTCAGAAGACAGTTTGGAGGTTTCTAAAACTAAACATACTAAACATACTCTTATCATACAGTCCAGCAATTACACTCTGCGTCATTTACACAGATGAACCAAAGACTTCTGTCCACTCTATGTTTATATCACATAGATGTTTACAGCAGTTTTATTCGTAATTGTTAAAACTTGGAAGCAACTAATATATCCTTTGATAAGTGAATGAATAAACAAACTGTGGTACACCAGAATAGTACTCAGTGCTAAAAGGAAATGATAGATCAAGCCATAAAAACACAGAGGAAACCTAAATGCATATTACTAAGTAAAAGCAGCCAATCTAAAGAGGCTACATGCTATAATTCTAACCACATGACATTCTGGAAGAGGAAAAACTTGGAGACAGTATAAAGATCAGTGGTTGCCAACTGGCAGGGGTGAAGTTGAAATGATGACTGAACGGAGTCCACAGGATTTATAGGGCAGTGAAAATACTCTGTATGATGCTATAAAGATGGATTCATGTTATTATGTATTTGTCCAAACCCATTGTCCAATGCACACCACCAGGGGTGAACCCTAAAGAAAACTATGGGTTTTGGGTGATTATGATTTTGATAGGTTCATCGGTGGTAACAAACATACCATACAGGTGGGGGATATTGATAATGGGGAGGCTATGCATGTATGTGGTCAGGGGCATATGGAAAAATTCTTTCCTCTCATTTTGTTATGGACCTGAATTTGCTCTAAGAAAATAGTCTTTAAGTAAATGCTTCTAAAAAGCAAAATCATAAACACAGACACACGTGAAAAGAAATAACAAATCATTTGGTGGATGATAAAACCAAAATTCAATTTAATGGTAACATGTTATTGAGGAGGAAGAGGGTATGTGATCAGAGAGGGCACATAGAAACTTGTAAATTAGTGGAATGTCCAATTTCTTAAATTAGGTATATACTATTCTTTAAAAGTATACCTACTTTTAATATTTTATGTGAATTACATCAATTTTAAAACTCAACACACATACAAACACAACATGGATCTCAGTATGTTCAAGATTATCTCTGGAATTTGATTTTTCAACATATTTCCAATATTGATTATTATTCTTAATAAGGATGAGACATATTAATTAATTCCAAGGCAGGAAAAGGAGTGATGGCAGGTCACACTTTTCTAAAACCCAAAGGTAATACCTCTTATTAAATGTTTCTAAGAGGGCCAGAGGCATAGTTCTATCCTCCAGGAGGCAAGTACAGTATCTCTACTTCCACCACGTTCACTCAACCTCCTCACAGCCAAACCTCATCCCTCACCCTTGGCTTGCCTGCACTTGGCCGTAGAATCCAGTTTTGCTTCTTCAGTCACTCCCTTGTACCATTTGTTTTTGGCCAGAAATCTTGGCCTTCAGATTTCATTCCATCTATTTTTCAGCCTGTTCATGCATTACCCTTGCCTGTGGACATCTGGCACTCCTGGATACAAGCGTGGCAGAGAAAGATGGGTTAAGCCAACGAAATCCCTTATGAAGGAGTCAAAATGAGCCCAACAGGCTTTTTCTCCAAATCCAGCTATCCCAGAAAAAGAGGTAGCCTGAGATGATAAACTGAGAGATCCCCATCTTGTGCAGTATTTACAAGTGTTGAACAGGTCAGAATCCCCCGAGGGACTTGTTAAAAACAGAGATTACTGAGTCCACCAGGGCTACAGAGTAAGAGCAAACTGAGAATGGTGCCCAAGAATTTGCACCTCTAAAAGCACCCCAGATGATGGTTCTGCTGTTCTCAGGTTTCTCTGTGGGCTGGTACCATTAATAAAACTTGCCCTATCAATGCAGGGCTGATCCAATCCTGGATATAACCTTGGTTGGTGAGCATATATGTATATATATTTGGTCAAGAAGGGACACACCACTATCCAGAATTGAGAGAAGCAACCAAGTCAAGTTCAGAAAAAAAATGTACAGCGTTATAAATTTTTCTCATTTAGCAATTGTACTGTTAAATACTGTTTCAGATTTATTCACACTGTGAGCAGGTCCAGCACTAAGTAGGGGATCAGCTTAGATAAAAGCAAAGATAAAATGGCCTCTGTGTTTCAATTTTGGCTCTCCATTTCCACTGGTCCACTAAGATTTATTCAGTGGCTGTGGGCCGGGGTGGTGTGAACATGGGGGAAGGCACTCAGAAGAGTTGGCAGTATTAATAGTGTTAAGTATTTTTACCTAGTGTGCAAGAGCAGAGGGGAAAAGCCCTCTGTGAAGCACTAATCTGGCTGTACAAGTGCAGATCAGTTGACTGTCAGCCCTACCTTCTTCTTTGGTAAACAGTTTTATCCACGACTGGGTAAGAATATGTCTCTATTCATTTTATTTTGGGAAAAGACAATAGATGTAGATAGAACCATAATGTATTTTGCTAGATTTTTCTGTTAAAATAGTAAAACAAATAAGGATTATAAAACGTCCAACTTGAACTGCTTGAAATACTGCTATTGCTTCAAATTTGTAGAGAGTTTTCATGACCCGAATATCCTAGTCACTCATTTGTTCTAATGTTAACGACCTAGTGAACTGATTGGCATCAAGAATTTTAAATGTGGGAAGAGGTATATTCCTGGTACAGCCTCAGTGTAGATGCACATAATATAAAGTCTTCATGTGCATTGGGAAAACAAACTACGGACTCAACTGGAAAACTTTCTATTTCAGACCAATTAAAATCATAAAACATAGCTTCTGTACAGCTTAATTGTACAGTGAGTTTCAATTTCTGCATTAAGACATTTTTTTTCATTTTCTTTGGATTGGCCCACAGCTACAGCTATATTGGAGAGATGTTTTCAACTCTAAATATGATTTGGAATTACCTATCATTTATTTGCTATGCAACTGAATATTTTGCATGAGTATTCAAACTTACATGTTAATAGTTTGAACTCCTTATGTTTATTGTCTTCTACCACCAAATGTACTATCTACAGATGGGAAACTCAGTCTTTGATGATGGGTGGTGAAGAACTGCTCAAAAAGATTCAGTCACACACAGAGACACATATCACATATCACATTGGAAAGGTTAGATCACACACTTATCAACATATGTACAGAAGCAATCCTCATCTAGAAGTGTTTCAGGGATTCCAAACGATCATACTCAACAGCGGGGCCTATTTGTAAGACTTGCAAATGGAAAACACTGCCACTTTTCTCCCCATTAGAGTTCCCAACCCTCTCTATTGTCATCTTTGTGGAAGCAGAGTGGCATGCTTCTGTATCGCTGCTGCTCTTTATTACCCTCAAACGGCAGCAACGAAAGCAGGGAGGACAATTAAGCAATGCGGCAGCCCATTTTTATGAGTTTACCTTTAAAAACAATGAAGAGAATTTTAGAAATGAGGGTAGCAGGCTTTACAACTATAGGGAACTGCTGTGGAATATTTTATTTTTGAAATTACTTCCTTGCAGTTTAAGGGTGCTAAACAACATTGAATAATTATTTAACCATGACAAAGGTAACATGTTCTTAGGCAAAAAAAAAAAAGGCATGAAGGTTACACTTCCTACAAGGGTTACCAGCCTTTTTGGAGTTACTTGATTTTGACCGAATGTGAAATTTTTTACAAAAAACGTGCTGAAATTTTTTCAATCCTGAAGACCTGGTTCTGTGTTGAGAATTTTGTGGTAATTCTCAAAAGAAAATATACCTGAAATATGAATAGGTTTAAAGCAACTGTTTTAAGATATATGTGGCTGTTTTAGCATCTCAGGTAGAACCTTATTTAGCATGGTCAGGGATTAAAATTTCTGGATTAGTAGATATGTATGAGCATATACACACACACACTCATGCAAAATTCAAGGATTACTAATCTTCAGCAATTATAAACATCAAAATGTATCTCTAATGATTCAGAAGGCACTCTTTTTTATCTTGCAGAACCTGAAAATCAAAATTTGTTGGTAATGAGTCATTCATGAAATAGAGTATAAGAGCATCCAAAGGGGGCATTTCCTATGGCTTCAGCTTCTGGAACTGGAAATATTCCAACTAGGACAGGAAGAGGTGGTGTGTAATGATCTTCCGGATGCATCCTCATTTGAAGCAAACAAACGAAAAAATCTTTGCTCTATTATTGACAACTTCAATATCCTCAAGTAAAAAGGTCACAGAGATTAGGCCCAAAGTGTGCAGTAAACAAAATGGAGTTTATAGAGTTCAAAACGAGAGGGCCTCGGCCATGAGACCACAGTCATATATGATGCTGCAGCATACCTAGTAGGTACTGCTCTGTTGATGCACAGCACTGGAAGTCACAGATAATCATTTCCAACTCAACAAAAAAAGGGTTGGTTTCTTATGAAAATCTCTCTTCATAAGCAATACGTCCCAAAATTTGCGTTTACAAGCAAAATCTACCAGGATAAAAAAACTGAACAATATTTACACTTTTGAATTTCAAGTGTCTAAACCCCTGTTCACATACTACCCACCCAACTTGCCATTTCTTAAGGTAATATGATATGGGTGAATAAGTAAGACCAAAACACTTTTGGGAAAAAGAGGTTTATTTCTTTTTATTCATTTTTGCAAAGACAGTTTCAGTAATAGGTAATATGAACTTACTTCTAACTTTAAAATTAATTTTCCATTTTGAAAGGTTCAGGACTTTGTGTTGTCTTTCTACCTTACTCTTTTAAATACTTCAGTCCAACAAAACAGCAGACAAATACAAAGTTTATTCCCCTACTTTCCTTAAGGGCAAACTGGGATAATTTGAATTGGCTCTTTAGACCTTGGTATCATCTGTAGTAATCAAGAGATTTAATCACAGAATGATAGACACACACACAAAAAGAACAGAGAATTCTTAAAAGGACAAATTTCAGGGCACTTTCAAATTCTGAGGCCTAAGTAAGCCCTCTTGGGGATCCTTAAGTTAAAAGTCTCTTCATATTTAGAATGAAAACTGTTCAGACTAAGACAACAAGAGGCCCTGATGAGAAGGCCTATAGTAACGGCAATAGGCTAAGTAAGGTAAATAGTGTCTCCACGTGGTAGCAAAGGGGCCAATGTAAAGAAGGCTAGGCAGCCACTTTAAACTCATGTCTGCGGCAAGTCATATGATGTGATACAAGGGTTTCCCTTAGAAAGGATTACCCACCCTACTGCCACCTTTCCAGGGCTGAGTCCTCAGACTGCTCATACTGCTACTTCTCCTCTTCACGTCACCTGTTCTAGGCACCTCTGCTAGAACAGGGTACTGGCTGGAAAAGCTGGACAGTGGGTCCAGCAAACGTGGCTCTGGTGCTCTAGCTGCTTGTCAAGATACAATGTCTAACCACAGGGAGACTAGCTAATCTAGAAATGGATTGTTGACTCTAGCACATTCTTGGGATATGCTTACTAAACAACTTTTGTTGTTTAGAAATGTCAAAATTACTTTGACTCTCCTGGACATATTTTACTTTAATAAAGGGAATATAATAGGCTAATAAAATAAAAATCTATTTGCTCTTTAACAAGTAACTAATATTTTCATGTTTTTTAAAAAAAATTCCTTTCAGATACTCTGATTAACTACCAAGTGTCATAAAAAATTTCAGCATTCTTCAATACTAACATTTAGTACAATTTAAGATACAGCCATCAAGTTTAGCATTTCAAGGAAAAAAGAAAAAAAAGGAGAATGGTAACTCACTGAGAACCTTATGTTCCTAGTAAAATTTAGTTTGTCTTGGATTTAAAAAAATTAGGCCCAGAATTTTAGTTATCCTAATTGCCATCCCAATCAAATAGCATATCTGTGTGTGGATTCCAGATAAAAGATAAATATTTTGAATAAACATAAGACCCACTGATTGGACTGTTTTGTTTAGAATCTGTCTTACTGGGTTTAGATAAGGAAGACATCAATAAAGTTAACTATATGTTGAGTTCCACTGATTAAAAATGTAGTTTTAAAAACTTTTGCTTTTGTGGTAAATTTCTAGACAAAAATAAAGTACAATTGTTAAGCATTGTAAATATCGTAATGTTAACTGTTTACTTGTTAGAGAAATGAAATGCCTGTGTTCAAACTATCAAAATTCTGCCCTTTCAAAATAGTCGGTTTTTTAAAACAATTTTTTGAAAATCAGCATTTACTTTCAAACTCTTAAAATGTTAATTGCTGTTTAAAAAATTCCTTACAAATTTATCTTAAGTTACTCCTTTCGGTCTTTATTATTTTTTACTTTCAACTATATATTCAACACAGAACATTTCTAAATAAACATCTAATGAAAAACAGTTTCAGTGTAAAGTAAAACTAGGTCATCTAATATAACTTATGTAGAAAGTCTGAGTGCAATTTATACAAATTCAGCATTAAATTTATATAATAGTGAACAACTTTCAGTCTTTTAATATTCAAAACCAACAACTTCCAATGAGACTAGAAAGTTAGCAGAGAGAATCGATCAGATTTAAGCACTGCCCGACTTCTTCTAAAGTAATGCACTCTTTTATCCTAGAAAAGACAGAAACAGTCCTTTATACTTCATTGAAAATTTCCTAATATCACTATGACCTAAGAGTTGCAAAAATACTTAAAGCATTTATTTTAGTTTTAAAAACTATAAATAATGAGAGAAAAGTGATCCTTTTTGGGAAGCATTCCTTAACTTAATTTTTAAAATTACTGTTTTCACTAAAAGAAGTGCATAGGTAGAAACCATGGCTTGAGAATAGCACTCCACTTCAAACTGAAATCCCAGGATTTTAGGTTAAAAAATAGAAGTTTGGGCATACTTTAAGGCATATCCTTATCCTGTGATGAAGACCGATCATTCTTTAGGAAATAAAGAGAGAAATAAACGACCTATCCATAACTGTCCTATCCATAATTAACAGGTTTTACCCTGGATATTTACGCTGGATATGCCTGGACTTTACGCTGCTGGCAGATGGGCAGATGGAGGGAGGTGAGGCATTACAAAGAGGAATAGAGCTCAGTAAACTAGTAATAACCTAATACTATCTTCTCTACTTACTCAGCTACATTTTTAGCTCTCTGTGTTTAGTCATTTTCCTAGGAATTTAATTCAGTTTGTCATATAAAGAAAGGTGGTTTCAGGAAATTATGTCATCTGCAACAGGGTAATATCCTATTTGAGTTAAATCCCAGAAAATTGGTCACAAACTCAAATACCTTCGGAGGTCAGGTAAAGATATCAAAGATTTTGAAGGAGCTGGAATTAGGACAATTAGAAGGAGTAGAATTTACTATGTATATCCTGCCTCAATGCATTCAATTTCAATGAAAACAACAATATTTAGCTTATCAAAATAGGTCTAGATGCCAGACATCTGCAAACTACGAACTTCTGACTCGTAGCCCAGAGAAGCAGAAAATTGTGGAAGGTGTAAAGGGAGACTTTTGTCTAATACCAGGTGAAAACTCAAGTTTAAAGACTGTATCATTTAAGTACTATATATTTAACCTTGAAAACTTTGGGCAAGGTAAGCTGTCATATATCCCCAGTTCTTTCATTTTAAATTGTACTGTCTATACAGGATGAAACAGCCAGAGAACAAATGACAACTTTAAGTGAGTAAGTTTATGCTCTCTGTTGTGAATATGGTTGAGGACTTGATCCTGTTAACAATTCTCCCCTTCTGCATTTATAAAATCCTTACACTGCCCTTTAAAAAGGCTGTAAGCTTCATCCTACGTAAATTCATTGATGGAAAAAAGCTATTTTCCTTTAAGACACCCAGCAATGGTTGAAAATTTACCTTTGAATGGAAAATGGTGCTGTCATTTTGGAAAACTTACGTCAGTTCCTCAAAACGTTAATAGCATTACTCATCAGAGGCAAAAAAGAAACAACCCAAAAGTCTATCAAGTGAAGAATGGATAAACAAAATGTGGTATATCCATAAGGAAAAGGAAATGAAGTAGTGAAACATGCTGTAACATAGATAAACCTTGAAAACATAATACCAGTGAAAGAATCCAGTCATAAAAGGCCACATTTTGTATTATTCTATTTATAGGAAATAACCAGAATAGGGGATTCCTCTGAAGAAAGTAGGTGTGATAGATAAGTTGTGGGGAAAATGTAGCATGACTGAAAATGGGAAGGGGATTTGTTTTGGGGGGTGATTAAATATTCTAAAATTGATTGTGACCCATTGTGTACAACTCTGTGTGAATATACTAAAAGTATTGAATTGTGCATTCTAAATGGGTGAACTGTATAGTATGTGAATTTTGTATCAATAAACCAGGTATAAAAATATTTTTAAATCCTGTTTTCCCCATAGAGAGTCCAGTCAGTTCCTTTCCATATTTACAGCCTCAGAACTAAGGGATCTTAAAAATCTTTAGTCCTATGTTTCCTTATCTTAGACTTGTTAAAAACTGGAGTCCTAGTAAGATTTAAGTGATTTGTCTGAGGTGGTAGAACCAGGACCAGAAAGCAGAACTTAAATTCAAACACCCACATTCTCTTCCATTTTACCAACTCTGAATCAACTTCCATTTCTTTCTACTCAGCTCTTTTTACTGTTTCACATGATCTCTTCTCTCCTAGCATTGTTCAGGTATGTCATTTGAGTGATCAATTTCTTTTATTCTCTTTAGTCCAATATCCATGTACTCTTAAGTTCTGCTTTCTGTCATCTAAAATTTTATTTTTGTATTTGGTTAAGCCAATATTCTCTTTCAACTCTCCTCTTTCAGGAACCTTTTCAATTGTCAGCTTCTGCTAAAGGTTTCTTTCCCAAGGACAAACTCTACTGTATCGAAGTTTGAGCAACATAAAATACACTGCCAGGCAAAACCCTCTCACAATGGTTTTCTGGGTTACAGTCAAATGCCAAGAGTTCAATTAAAAGCTCTACATGAACTCAAACTAAATATACTACAGGAAAAAAGATGATTCATAACTGACAAATGTGCATTTTATCATGTATACTTTTCCTTTCATACCTTGAAGTAGTCATCTTGAGTAACAAGTGAGTTTCTCACTCTGTTCTATGGATTACATAGACAAGATACCACCGTCTGTATGCTTCGGTCCACAGATTTCTGAAACAGAAGTTTTCAGTAATCTAAAGATTATTCCTTTTACTCTTAAACATTTTTAAATAGATTATGGAATGCACACACTTCTTGCTAAAGAATTCTTATGTAATTTGTAATTCTTACCATATGTCACTTCATATGTAACTTCTCTTTGATATTTAAGAAACAGTGTGCAATCTTAGTCTTAGTGATAGAGCACTGGTTGAAAAAGCTCAATTTAGTAAAACCCTAAGATATTCTCTTCAGTTCCTTAATTTTTCTTTAGGTAAGTAACAATGAACTTCAGCATTTCAAGAAAAAAATATCCAGGATAAAACCTCTGTACACTATTTTAATATTTTTTCAAATTTTAATTCATGTATCAAATCAGGGAATTGTTCAGTAGTTCTGAACATCCTATAGTTCATAGTTCTCAGCATTTTTCCCCCTGAGAAACAAATGGATGAAGTTCACACACTGCAATGGGAATCTTCAACATTATGTTGTGATTTCCCCATCATATCAACTACTTCTACATTCCTACTCATTCAAAATAGAATTCAAGAGTGACAGCATTATTATAGGAATCTGATCTAAAGATAATAGAGAAACAACTCTGCCTATTTCAGTACTTCAGTTATTACTAAGGACTCCACCACTCTTAAGAGCCACCAAATGTTATAAGAATACCATAATTATGTATTATAATTTAGCTTGTAAATGTTTGAATTGGTAAAATACAAGGCAGATATAATTCATACTTTTGTGGAGTAGGATTCCTAAGGAAACTTGCCTATTGCATCTTACCAAATCATGTTAATGCAGTATTTATGAAAGTATGGTTAAAAAATGAAAATGGAAAGATTACTGAATGGAAGGACAATGGAAAAGGGTAAGATTACTGAATCAGAAACTATATGTATACAATGAAAGTTTCAAGGTACTGAGATTTCATCAACTTTTACATAAATTGCTGAAATATCAACTGTTAAGCTCTGTAATTTATGGCTTCCATATTTAAATTTGGGCAAACATGCTTGCTTCATAAAGAGCCATTATTAAAACTTGAAAAAAATATGAGGCTATAAATATTAGTAAGTAAAATGAGATGTTTGCCTTTTGTGGGCCATTTCCAGAGGATGCAGTTGCTTCACGAATGGAGCATTCACTTGTCAAAATTTCAGCTCCTGGGTCAACTTCATTACAGTGGTAGTAGTTAACAGCTGTATAAGTCTACATTTAAAATAAAAGTGTGAGTAAAGAGATATTCATTAGATACATTTCTAAACAATCTATTCTTCAAAATGTTGAGCTGATACTGAAAGTATCAGTGTGGACTTAATTGAAAGGCAGTAAAGCAATCTTTTATTTTAAAATGTCTTCTAAGCTTCAACATGATTATAATTAGAAGGAGTCAAAGAAAAGGTAAACTCCAACATATAGCAAGGCAATAGGAATTTCCCAGTGCCTAAGAATTTTAACCCGTATTACATCCTTCAATGATCCAGTCTTGATGAAAGACAGAAGGTAACAAAGGCTCAAGTGTTTTAAGAGTTAGCACCCTCTTTTGTTATTATCCTGTTCTTATACAATAGCTTTTAGTAGCAAAGTTTTTCTTAATTTCTCTTCAACAGATTTTTTATGTGTGAAACCAAGAGGCAGATTCAATACCAATTCTAGATTCCTAAGATTAGAATTAGCATAGGTATTAATACTACCTTTCTTGGATTATGCAATGTATCAACAAGCACATGAGTAATGTTGTATGGAGAGCAGCCATCATTTACACACACTAAAATAATGAGAAACAGCACAGTTCCAACCACAGGAGTATATATTTGCATTGGCGAGAAATTAAGAAAACCTAACACATAATGTAAAAGGGAATTTAAAAATATTTCTAGGCATACATATGACTAAAGGTCAAGATATATAAGTCAAACAAGAAAATATTAAAATAATGAATAGGGAAGTATATGTTTGGTTAATTCACCTTACCAGAGGCGGAATAACATAACTATTGTGTTCCCCATCAGACCACTGTGGTGGCATCTTTAAAAAAAAAGGAAGTAACTATTATTTACATATTCTTATATATTTTCACACAGAGAGGAGACAGTTTTGAGGTATTTATTTGTCATGCTGGCTCCTTGAACTTGTTACAATAAAAGAAAAAGAATGGAAGTAAGATGTACTTTATGTTTACAGTACCTGAGGGTTTTATTGTTATTTTCATATATAAACCCCACCTTTTCCTCAGTTTTCCGTAGCTGGCTTTCAGGAAAACTCAGAGATAGCAGTTGTTTGAACCTATTACCATAGATATGGTCCTGGGTCATAAATATGGTCCTCTCCATGGGAAGAAATTCAGAGAACTATTATCTTGGTATTATCAAATACAACTGGAATTCAATGCTCAATCCAATCTCAGAGCATTTGGATCAGAGCATTGGTATCAAATACCAGTTGTATTTGATACAAATTTATATTCCGCTTGCATTATTTCAGCTATTTGACAACAAGGATGGAGGAAGACATGTGGAACTATAGGAGAGGACACCAAATCTTGACAGTACAGAAGAAAACCTGCTAAGTATATTCCTGTCAAAATATCATTCCCTTATTCTTAAGTAATACAGCCCATAATTCTAGACAAATTCTTATTTTTTCTTGTATGTAAGCCTACTCAACTAGTTTAAATAACAATCTACTGGGGAAATTTACATAGATAAAGGCTTCACTAATATTCCAAAGTAAATCATTTTGTTCCTTCTTAAATTACCTGGTAATTATATACAGGCAGCTGATAACCAGTGATGACCTGAACTGGTGAACTTGGATAAGGATATGCCTGAAAATAAAATTTACATAAAGAATGTAATATCAAGGTAAATTTTTAAAAACAAGGAAGAAGAAATATTATTCCTAATATAACAAAAATATGAAAATAAATCTTCATTATTTTTCTATATACCATGCAGGATTCTATTTGAGTGACTGGCTTCGTGAAGAAAAAAGCATTCTCTGTTGAATGTTAGCTTTTTGGGTAGGGAGGAGAAAGAGATAAATGAGGAAGTGACTGATTTTGCCAACCTAAGTTTATCTTGTTTACCTCCAATTAAAAGTTCTCTCTTACACTGGTAATAAGGCTCTATTAGTTCAGATTTCCATGTTAAAGTTATATTGACACACCTGCTATTTCTTTCTATAAACACTTTCAGGCAGTTTGTTATTCTTTTGACAATATTATTGGGGTCAGGTGTAATCCATCTGTAGTCCTTCTATAGATTTTATGGCTCCTTCTGTATTTTACTTCTAAATGTTAAGGGTAGTGTATAACCCAAAATTGGAAATGAGACTGCACTATGTATTGTATCTTTCAATAAATATTTACTTAATCAAAACATCGACCATAGTAGCATACATGAGTACAGCCAGAAGAGGTAATAGCTCACAGTAAGTACTAGGAGCAAACAGGAGTTTTCTTCTAGCCATGCTTAGAACAGGAAAAATAAAATATATACCATCCTATACTTCTGGTTGATGGAAAATGTAAACAAATGAAAGGCAATGTAGACCTATTTAACATTATCTTGTCTTTCTTTTCTTCCAAACATCTTTTAAACTGAAGAAAGTAAAATGAACCAAGTGTTATCATCAGTAGGAGATATTAAATACTCCAAATCCCACTTCAAATATTAAACTAACCAGGACCAGATAAATTATATGCCAGAAACTCATAGGACTTACAAATACAGCTAAGTCATCAGGAACCTATCCATTCTAGAACCAGAATACATCTGGATGCCAGCACTCAGTACGAGGAGGCATCTAAAAATCATTGCAAATATAAAGAATAATGAGAAGAACTGCTAACCTTAACAAAGAATAAACCACGCATAAGGAAAGCTGCTTTTAAATATTTAAGGAGTTGTCACAACAGGCAAAAAAGAAGAAATATTTGCTATGTGGCCATAGGGGTCTGTTCTAAGATAAAAGTTTACCAAGTATATGGAAGCAGATTTTAGCTTAGTATAAGGAGTAACACTAAGAATGACAGGTTGCTGAAAAATGCAGTTAAGTTTCCATCACTCCAAGTATTCAAACAGGGACATATATATATCAATTATTATGGAAATCATGGATATAATCTCACAGAAATCAGAAATAAGATAGGCTTACTTTTAAAAGGCCCCATCTATAAGATCTCCAAAACTATAATAAAAAGCCAGGACTGTAGAGAATTCTCACCTGCACATACAGACTTATAGGATGCATCATGGTTGGAGGCTGCATGTAACCTACAGGGTTGTGACTGCTCCAGAGACACTGAAAGTGTGGTGGTGGTGGTGTATTAAAAACCAAAGGACGTGGATGCACATGATAAGCACCTTTTCAAAGGATAAAAAGAAAACAAAACCTATTTTCACTTCTCTGAAAAGCTATGCATCTGTCAACATCAATTCCTTTCTCTACTCACAGAAATTTTGTTTCCTGATTGCAGGGCCCAGTTTCAGCTTTTTACCATGGAAACTTATCTGTGACTGAAAATAAAAACAGCAGCGAAACCAGATCAGTTTTGAAGCCTTTACTTCTAAAACTTTGGTAACCTAGTTCTCTAAGATCCCCACAGTCAGAGATCAGACTGCAACCACACCAAATAAAAATCTATCTGCATGAAGCTATCTTATCTACCCTCACTACTCTAGTCAAAGTGTTCAGAGGTGTCATGAACTTGATAAAAAACTTTTACATGCTATCCATCCAGTCCTGTCTCTAGTTCATGAAGCCAGATATGCCCAATAAAAAATCATTTCTGACAAGCTATGTAAGATTAAGTTTGGGATTTCAAACATGAAGTATATATATTTATAGTATTCCATACAAGAATTCAGGACTGAAACAATACTAAACAAAACTAACCTAAACTTAATTAAACATAAGGTAATTAAGAGATTTTCCCATAAGATTACTTACTTCTACTATCTTCTGGACATCCACGTCATTATAAAATGAAACAAATCCATAGCTAAAGGGCAGATAAGTATAAAATCACTGCTGTAAGTATGACCTAAAACTTCTAGTAGTCAATGAGATAACTGACAGAATCATGATAAAGGATGAAGAATATACTGAGATAAGTATTTTTAAAATGTACATAATGGATCCTGCATAAATCTTACCACATTTTTTTGTTTTCTTACCCTGATCTATGTCAGAAGTAAGGTAGCATGGAAACCTCATTCATTAACAGAAAATTCGTATCTAAGACCCTGAATTTATTTTCTACATCAAGATGGTTAAAATTTAAAATACTGTGAAATGTGTGAAGAAAACAATTGATAAAACTGACTAACCCACTTATGTGCAATAAATGAAGACAGGGAACATTTAAATACAAACATCAGAGAAATTATTAAATAGAAGAGCTGGCAACAAACTTTTATCCTCTACATAAAGGAACCTGACAAAGCACCAGACTTCATTTATACAAATGTAAGAATATCAGTTTTGAACTCTACTCTGATACTCTATAGATGCCATAGCACACTTTTTATAATTTATACTCAGCATGTTTTACTTACCCTTTGGGCACACCAGTTCGATCCGTGATTATCTTCACTTCTTTTATTGAACCATATCTAGCAAAGAAACTTCTAATTTTGGTTTCATCCATCTATAAAGAAGAATTTGACTTCAAGAGTAAAAACTTAGCATTCAAAAACTTTTCTTATACTATAAAGAAGACTTAATGTTGTGGAAGTATCTCCCTCAAGTATCCCCTAACTACCTGTAGCTCTTTGTCAAAGACAGTTTTAGTCCCTATTGGTTAATATAAAACCAATTCCAAACTTGCATGAGTACAAAAATACCTATGTTTCCAACAGGTCCAAAATCTCATTATTCACAAAGTATTTTTTAAAACAAATGAAATACGGATACAATACCCTAACATCAATTCCACCAACAAAAATGGTGTTTGGCATGATTTTGCCTTCTGGTAAAACATAGCCTTGGCTGGTTGTAGATGATGAGAACTGGGTGCTGGCCTCTTTGGAGATGGTGGTTGAGTTCATAGTTTCAGAATTTTCAGCAGACTGCAATTTTGAAAGCAGATATCATCACTAGATATACAGGCTAAGCCATACATGATGTGCTATCAATTTTGTATTTAAAGTATAAAACATTTTCATATGAATCACCTTCATTATAAATTAATAATCAAACAACTTAGTTCAAATTCAGGATTTAAATTAATTAGAGTAATCATGATGAAATTTTAACAAAAGTGTATCATACTTTCTTAAGCCCAATGTTACCCATCACCATCTCTTGTAAAATTCCATGGTAGAATACTCACTTTATATTAACTGTGAAAATTAATGGGAACTGGTAAAAAATGACTGGAAAGTTCAGATTTGTAAAATATCAAGTTAATAAAGTCATCCTGTTCTATGCCAGTAAGCAAATTTTTATTTTACTTTTTAAAAAACCTTATTAAAAAAACATGGTATATATTTTTAAAAGATAAAAAGAAAATTTAAAGCTACATTAAAAAGAAAACAAACATCAACATTTTAAACCAGTTTATCTTGCCTCATTTTCTATTCACCAAAAATAACATGGATTTTATAATCATAATATTGTTAGTATGCCCATTTTACTTTGGAAATGGACGATGAAAACCTCATTTGCTCACATATCATAGCTCCTGCTAAAAGTAACATTTTTTTCTTGATTAACACAAAATCAATCCTACTGATGTTTAATTTTCACACTAGGTCAATAGATATAAATGAAACAATCTTTTTTTTCAGATAAAGAGGCCCACACATGAAACTCATTATTTTTCTGGATTCTGTTCAGAACCGTCTTTAGTCTTCCCACACTAAGGTTAATGTAAATTTTTCTGAAGCAGAATTTACTGACAAATGTATGTTGTAAAAGCACTATAGCACAGTGAAAAAAAAATTAGTTTTAGTCAGGAGATCTAGCTTCATGTCCATAACTAGGTTATATATAAGCAACTTACTTGGCAGCCTTTTATCTTGAAAAACTACATTGAAGTGTAATTCCATCTTGTAAAGTATAAAGTGGTATGTCAATGTAAGTTAGTGTGCTGTCACTTAAATTTATTTTCAATAGGTTAAAAAAGTTTCTTTCCTGCTTTTTACTAGATACTTATTTTGTAGAAACCTTATTAATGAACAACCAGAGTTGGAACTTTAATAAACTATGGTGATCCTCTCATCTGAAATTCATTATGTTATACCTTATTGACTATAAGAGGTTAATTACAAAAGACTGCAAGAGATAAAGCTATAATACCTCTGCTTATTGAGGAAAACAAAACACAAATAAAACAGCACAGTAGTTCTGAAATTTTTGTACCTTATTTTCTCCCCAATATTCCCTTAATTTGTAGATGAACTTTGGGTACCTTTTTATTTGATAAACTGTTTATAGTATTATCTGTCTGTGACCACAGTGGATGGCATTTTAATTTAGGGCTGTTAACATCAGGTCAGAAACTGCCAGATTATAAGGATTTATGATAATATATTGATTCTCAACCAGGGGAGATGTTGTGGCCCAGGGGCATTTTTGGTTGTCACAACTGAGGAGTGTTCCTAGTATCTAATGGGTAGAGGCCAGGTATACAAAAAAAATCCTATAATGCAAATGACAGCTCCCCACAACAAATAATCATCTGGCCCCAAATCTGAAGAGGGTCATGGTTGAGAAATCCTAGGATAGCATCACCAGAATAACACAGGGGAGTCCACAGTCCATATGGTACCTACAGAAGTGAAATGGATACTTGAGGCAACTAAAGAGTAATTTGGGAAACAGAAAAAAAAGCCATTTTATATCATAGGAAGTTTGGTTTCGGGTTGGTTTGCACAAATTGGATGGCTGCCTGTTTAATTGGAATGTTAAGTATATAATTCACCAAATCATTTTACCAGTGTCCTCATAGCCTCAAGAAGGCATCATCATGGCCCCGTCCTCAGCCAGCAGGTAGCACTCAAAGCTAACAAAGCAAAGTACTGCATTTTAAGACGTCTGAGCAGCAGACACTAAATTCCTTCTCTGTGTATATTATTTTCAATTAATACATTAAAAAATCCACAACCAATAGGCAACTTTAGGTTACTTTTAAACTATTGCTAAAAATCCTCTACAAATGAATGCTTAGGCTAAAGCAAAACGTTTGTGTTTAAGTATTAATCTTAACTATCAAAGGTATAAAAGACAATAAAACTGCAAGTAAATTAAATGTAAGAAGGATATACTTTTCTTAATTATATCTTCAAATAAGTTGGTGGGTTTTGAAATGGGTACTGCTGGAATATTAGGGAGAGGTGAACTTGTAGGCCACTAAGCACATTATTTGCAGTAATATATATTCCGTTATATTTGGATAACCAAATAACAAAGATAACTAAAAGCTGAAAAAAACTGTTACTCAAGCTCATCGGTTGTCAGCTGTTCCATGTGACTTCATTCAACTACTATGTCTACTTGCAAACAAATATCTATGTATAAGGATCAGCACAGAGGTCTATAATTTGTAGTCATCACTTATATTCACCAAAGGAAGGCACTAATAAATAGAAAAGCTGAATTAAAGAACTAGGAAATGAAAATCAGAATAAAACCTTTTAGGTAAAACCAAGAGTAGACTCCTGGGAGAAAAAATATAAACAATAAAAAAAAACAATACAGGCAAAGATGAAAAACAAGCCAGGAGGCAAAAATATACATTAGCCATGAAAAAATTGTATGACTACAGATTATAAGAGAATGCTATGGATAAACTTCATGGTAATAAACTTGGAAATCTTGATGAAAACGCCACCTTAAAGCAATTTCAATTAAAAAAGAAACATAAATTAAAAAAAAAATCTTAAGACAGAACACTGGATTTCTGTCTCAGCTCCACTGGGGCTCAATTCCACTGGAAGTTTTTCAAACTGTAAAGAAACAGATAATTTTTGTGTGTGTAGATATTCGGTGGAGGGTGGGGTGCACCAAGACAGAAACAACAGTAGGTAGAAGAGGGAATAAAGGAGAAATAAAATTCAAATGCTTTTTTACAATTTTTCAAAGAGAAAAAAATAATTCTCAATTTATTTTTCAAAACTGGCACCACGTAAGTAGTAAAACCTGATTAAGATGGTCTACTCCTGCTCCCCCGCAGAGATGCAAAATTCCATCAGTATATAAAAACATAGAGTAAAGGTATAGTTTACATTGGAATTGCAAGGATGGTTCACTCTTAGGAAATGTTACTGTAATTCACCACTGAAAAAGTAGTTGATATAAAATACACCATTCATTCTTTAACTTTTAAATCAAAATTTAAGGTTTTTCTGTCTTGGTGCACCCCACACCCTCCACCCAGTATCTATACACACAAAATTTATTCTAACTTTTAAAATAGAACTAGAAGGATCTTATTTTATACCGATCTAGTTCTAAACTATCATCAGGTTTAAAGAGAAACATTATAGTCATTTCCATTGAAATTAGGAATAAGGGCATCACCTTATAACCACTATGAAGGTTTTCCTTTATATATGACAAAGCATTAACATTAATATAAAGTTTTTATAAGTTATTAAGATAAATATGCAACAGGTGGATGAAGAATTCATAAAAAGGAAATATAAAAAGCTAACAACAAACTTCAATTTCACTGATTTAAAAAAAAAAACACATCAACACAGCAAAATATTTTCCAGCTATTAGATTAGTAACTTTAAGAAGCGTAGTAAACTCTCATTGGAAAGAGTGTGGAAAAGAAGATTACATACACATCGTCAGTGGTAATGGAATATATACTGGTACAAGCTTTATCAAGAGTAAGTTGGAAAGATATATCATAATTTAAAATTATTATAAAATGGGCAAAGCTTTCCACCCAAGTGATTCTACTCCTGGCAATTTATCTCATGGAATTAATTGAATAAGCATGCCAAAATATCTGCAAAAAGACACTCATTATAGGATTTATTTAATATAGAAATCACTCATTATAAGGAAGTTTAGTAAAATAAGTAATGGTACAATCTTATACTCTAATATCATATATTTATCTTTGGAATGCTATCCACTATATTAAGTGAAAGATGCCGGTTGTAAAAAACAGTGTTACACAGCTTGGCACAACTTCTGTAAAATAAAATTTATCTATACACAATACACGCATAAAAACAATCTGGAAGGGAATATATGTATCAAAATTTGAACACTGGTTATAGGTGTTAGCACTAAGATGGACCTTTTCTTACATAACTTTCAAATGAGTTAATATGCTCGTTTATAATCAGAAGAAAAAACAAGCTATATGCACTTCCTCCCCTTGCCTCCAGAATAGGGGAGAAAAAGATTGTAAATAATTTATAGCAACTATATTGATCATTAGATAATTTTAATACAGATAAGACACAAATTACTACAAATTATTATTAATTTTTGTTTTAATTTTTGTAGGTACTAAGTTGCACGTAAATTTGCTCCCTTCTAAAAGTAGAGAGAATAATTATTATACTATCAGTAAACACACTGTATATAATTGTGACTAAAGTGTTCAGGGCTGTATCTTGACTCAACTGCGAAATTACCAAAAGTCACATAAACAGACACCAAAAGAGTACGTAGTAGCGTGCGTACATTTTTGCTTCAAGTCCCCCGTTTATCTAGAGTGAAAAAAAGCGCTCCCACAGGAAAAATGTCCACCGTCTCAGGTCTGCGCGCCCCCACCTCGAGCAGAAACGATGGCGCCGGTGAGACCTATGCCTGCGATCGCCACACGAGGGGGCCGTCCCGCCGCCGGGCTTCGCCCCGGCCTCCCGGCTTCCCGCCGCCGCGCCCTCAGGCCGCCTCGTTTCGTGGCGCCCCGCCCCGCCGCTCGCGGACACGCTCCGAACGCCCCGCCGCCCGGCGCCTCAGCCCGGTCCCGGACAGCGGCAACCCCTCCCGTCATTAGGACGGGGCCCCCCGCAGATGGCGCCAGGGTGCGTTCGCCCGCCGGAGGCCGCCGCCATCTCGCGGAGGCCCGCCGCGCTCCTACAGGTGAGCGCGGGAGAGGAGGCGCGAAGGGAGGGGCGGGAGGGGGACGGCGCGCCCTTCCCCTCAGGCCCCTCAGGCCCGACGGCGCCCGGTCAGCAAACGCCCCTCCACAGCCGAGGCCGAACCGCGGCAGCAGGGGGGCGCGAAGGCTTCAGCCTTGCACATAGTCGCCTGCAGGAAGGGTCCCCAGGGCCGCGCCTCCGCCACACCCTGGCCCTCCAGGCCGGCCGTCGTGCCTTGTGGGCCTGCTCCTGGCCCCTGTGAGGCTCTGGCAGTGGAGCACCGGGCCGGAACCCAGGGCCGAAAGCCAGGTGACCCCACTTATGGCGTCCTCCCGCACCCCCAAAACGGAGCTTCGGCCATCCTGGAGGTCCCCGCCGGGCTTGCACCCCTCAGGCCGCCTTCTCAACTCACCATGATGGCGGCTGCAAGCAGTTCTGGCCGTCGGGCCTGGAGGAGCAGAGACCGCGCTTCTGGCAGCACCCTTGGGGCGGCTGTTGGTTAGGTCTGGTTGTACCCGCCGCCCGGGGAGGAAAGGCAAGCGATCAAGTGAGAGGAGGCCCGACGGTGCCGGTGAGCTGAGGAGCCCCGAGAGCAAGATGGCGAGGCCGAGGGGCGCGGGCACACTGAGGCGGGCGACAGGCTCCCGGAGGTGGCGCCGCGCTGGTGGGGACTCGACACGGCAGCCGCAGCCAATGGGTGGCAGCGCCCCCTCCCCCTGCGGGGCGGGTGTGTGCTGGCGGGAAGTCTACGCCCGGCCTGAGGGCACGCAGGGGGAACTCAGGGGCTGCGCGTGGGCCGGCGGCATGCCCCTGGGGCAACGACGCCCTGAGGCCGACTGACAGGCTCACGGACACACACAGCACCCCGAAAGTGCCTTTGGAAAACACTTGAAATAAGTATGCACCCTTAAACATGCATTAAAATTAAAGAAAACATTTAATGTGCCTAGGTTCTATCTTAAAAATGGCGTGCTGAATGTACAGGGTTACCCGGATCACGGTCATCATCCGTGTCGCCTTCCCCTGAATCGGGCAAATGCCTGTAGCAGTACAGAATAGCAGGTGTGTGCCGAATAGGGCAGGCGGCATAGAGAATACAGAGGCTTGGAGCCTTTCTGTCACGTTTGAGGTAGATGGACTTGGATTGGAAGAAGCAGACAAGGCAGGCCTGCTTGGTGTTCAGGGCATTATTTCAAGAAAGATTCATTCAGTGCCAGGTAGTGCGGATGCAGGAGTGAACAAACAGGCAAATTTCTCCCTCCCGGGAGTTTGAATTGAAAGGTGAGAAAGTTTGGTTTGTAGGCCTTACAGGAGGAAGCTAAGCCTGCCTGGAGAATTCTAGAAAAATCTCAAGGTCAGAGAAACAAGGCCTAGAGCAAGGTGAGCAAGGCCTAGGCAGTGGTGGAGCAAATCAGTCAACTTCGAGAATCACTCCAGTACCCTGTACCCACAGGGATAACTAGCTATGACTTTTATTCTCAAACTTCTCTTTTGTACTGATGAAATCGTACTTTTGTGATCTGGCAAAGTGGTGGACTTCTGTAACTTGGAAACTGTCTCACTACCAACATCTAGCATACAGATAAAACAGTAACTAACCTTATTTTAAGTATTTGACTAAACTTACAGGAAATGAAGAGAAATCCCCAAATCCAGAAAAAGAAAAGTAAATTGAAAACCAGAGCAAAGTCTTGCTGAACGATTCATCTCTGGCTATGGGTATACACGCTGGGGGTGACAGGTCAACTAGTTGGCCTCGGACTTAACTGATTTTAAGACTGAACCCCTCCCCCTCCACAAATTCCAAGAAATGAGGTTCCCGGCAAACCACTGTAGTTGGTTATCCTAGGTGTGGGCAAGATGTCCTTAGTCTCTGTAACTTGAGAACTGGAAGTGTAAGGGCAGGAGGTCAAGGGTTTGGAGCAGCTCAAGGTGGAAGCTGGAACTGAGTACACTATGAAAAGCCATTGTCTTAAAGACATAATCCTCAGGAAAAGGGTGGACTAGGAAACTATAAAACACCCAATAATGGGCAAGCAATGAAGTTGGTCCCATTTCTGGATGAAAAGGAAAAGGAAAATGAACAATGATGACGTTTTGAAACCCTAGACCTTCATTTCACAAGAGTTTGGAGTATAAATTTATAGTACTTACAAGTGTTGCTGGAATATCACGATCAAGAAATTGATTCCCTACTTCTTCCCAAAAGATCTCTGAATGCTCGCAGAAACAAATATAAAACCAATCTGGGGGATGCTTCCATAAAAGGCTGGAAGGGACTGTCTTAAGAAAAGGACCCTTTAAAGATTTAAAGATAAGCTCACAGTGAAAAACTATAAAATGCTTGTACTATTTATCATGAGTGAGAGTGGCAGACAACAAAGCTCAAAATGTCAAAACTTACAGAAGAAGCTTCTTTGGGAGATTGTGTGTCTTTTCTTTTTCTCTCAATTTATTTGGAGTAATCCACTTCATGTCTATTTTAACGTGATTATTCTACTTAAAATTGTAAACTTAATCTAAAACTAATATCTGTACTCTCCTCTTGCATAATTTTAAGGCATTAGGATGCTTTAACTGCACACCCTCTCCCAATTCATAAGCTATTATTCACTACTATAATTTTATCCTGTTTTCCTCCTACAAATTATACACGGTGTTTTTTAGACCCACCCATATGTGTAAAAATTGACTTGCTTACCATTTCTTTGCATATCTCAGATGTTCCTTCTAGACTTTTTTCCTTGGCCTGAAGATCTACCTAGTCAAATTTCCCCTTCTCAGTGAAATTCTCTGTCTGTTCCACCTTTATCTTCCTCTCTGCTAGCCATTTCAGTCCCCAAAGGTACAATTTGGGATGGGACACCTGAGAATCTGGAGAGGAAGTATAGGGAGTCTTTGAATTTGCATTGGGTTTGCTCTTCCTCTGGCATTGAATGACCTTGGGCAAGCTGCTTACCTTCCCTGAAGCAATGTTTCCTTGTCCACAGTGATTCCTAATTCCAGTGCCTTGCTGCTATGCAACGTCTTCCCAATAAAGTCTTCTTTTAGCAGGTTTTTCTGTTTTCTGAAACAGATGAGCCGTGATTAAGCCACAGACTCATTTCAGTGTTCTCAATAATCGCTAAAATAATAACTATTATGATATTTACTGTCCTACTTTGTTTTTTAATAGCTCCATGCATGTTAGTCTCACCTTACACACGCTATAAATTCATTAATGACTTAAGGCAGAAGTGAACTGTGTAATTTATTTCCCAAAGTTCTTAAACTGGTATTAAACCTGAAGGTATGGCAAGCTCCATTAATACTTGTTGAATGGTTTTACTCTTAATATTTTTCAGTGTTCCAGAAGTAGATAAAAGGAGAGATATAGTGATATATTATCCATCAGGTAAGAAAATGCAATTCCAGATTGCTGGTTTGATGAACTTAAAATCTTTAAAAGGTTTGCCAGTTGAGAAAGGAATAGAGAGAGATACTCCAATATAAAAAACAATCGTTGTGTTATCTCTGAGAGGTAGTGCTATGGGTCTGTCACCATCACACTAACCTAAATCTTCCAATTTTCCACACAGGACATGACTCACTTTCAGAAACTGAAAAGAAATAATTTCAAAAGTGGCAATGAGGCAAAAATATATTTGGGCATTTAACAAATGTTTCTTCATTTCCTTCATTTGTCTAACTGTATGTTATAAATAAACTTTAATATTAGACTCAACAACTTTGGCCTTAATTGTATAGGTAAAACTTGGGTTTTGATTTCCTTTTAACTTAAGAATAATATTAATCTCACAGGAAACTTTAACACACTTTTAAGCACATGTGATACTAAATTAAGACTTTTCCCTTAAAGAATTTAAAAAATTCCTATTTAATTCAAAACATGACTTAAAAGTGAACAGAAGACTACTTGGCTATGTTTTAAGCATAAAATCATTTGAGTTTTCTTGACATTTCTGTTCATTATTTAAAAGGAACGCTACCGCATCACGGGAAGATGACTGTGTGAGTTGTTCAGTGGAAATCTCCTCCCAAAAACATATATATTTAAGAAAATACAATAATATGACTATTCCTAAAAGAGACACCGGTGGATGCAGTACAACAGCCAGGATACATCTACATCTGCAAGAACTCAACATCACACAAAGGGGGTAAGAAACAAGCGGCGGCCAGGCAGGAACAGAATGCCCCCCACACTAGAACACAGTGGGAAGAAAGGACTTGGAATGGGGAGAGAGTGAAAGCCCAGGACTGCTAGACAACCAGCTCTAGAAATCCTCACCCGGAGCACAGACACAAGGTGCACGGGGTGCTGGATATTAGAGAAATGGAAAAGCAAAACCTGTGGGCAGGTCCCTGTAACTGGCGCCCCTGAGACAAAAGAAAAGCGAGTGCTTTCTGCAAGTCTTAAAGAGACAGGGACCCCATAGCTGGATGAAGTCGTCCCGGCACACATAGCCAGCAGCTGGGAATCCTGGGGAACTTTGCCCTAACCCCATGGGCGGCAGTGCAGCTCTGAAGCCCCTCACAGCACTAAGCAGCCTGCCAGTTGTTCCCCCAACTGGCACAGACCCTGACACACTGGGCCAGTAGTTGGAGAGTAGCAGCGTGCACGGGTGGTGGCAGTGTCAGAGGGGACCGGGGGTGGCCCACGTGTGCTGGAGGCACCAGAGGGGACTGGGAGTGTCTTGTGCAAGCCCACTGTGGTGGCGATTGAGCAGCCTGGGAGATGCCCCCATGCGCTGGTGGCAGCGGTGCCAGAGGAGCCCAGGAGAGGTCCGTGTGAGCCCACAGCAGCAGCGAACAAGCGGCCCATGAGTGTCCCTAGTGTGCCAGCGGTGGCAGTGCCAGAGGGGCACAGAAGAGGTATACAAGCACCTGCAGTGGTTCCAGGTGGAGCAGCCCTGCTCCTAGCAGTCGATCAGAATCCCAGCCTGAGGCACAGCCACCCAGGCCAGACCCAAAGGCCGCTGCTGGCACACAGCTGCCCAGCAGGGGTACCGCTGTAGTGGAGGAGCTCACCTGGTGTGCCTGAAACTCCCAGCAGGGCTCTGCACTGCTCTGACACAGACCCTGCCTACAGAAGCTTAGGGGATTAACCCAGTGGCTGCTCCAGGAGAGCCAGTAACTGACACAGGCAGCGGAAGAGGGCAAGGCATCCAGCAAGCAGGAAAGGGCTTTCTTCTCCCAGCCGACACACCTGCAACCTGCCTACAGCCACTGCTATCACCATGAAAAGGCAGAAAATATAGTCCAATCGAAAATAGATCAGACAACCCTGAGAAAGGATCTGAAGAGACAGACCTAACCAGTCTCCCTGAAAAAGAATTCAAAATAAAAATCATAAACACACTGACGAGCAGCAGAGAAATATACAAGAGCTAAGGTATAACATTCAGAGGGAGATTACAGAACTGAAACAATCTCTGGAAGAATTTATAAGCAGAATGGATAAGATGCAAGAGGCCATTGATGGAGAGGAAACCAGAGAACAGGAATGCATAGAAGCTGATGCAGAGAGAGGTAAAAGGATCTCCAGGAATGAAACAATATTAAGAGAACTGTGTGGCCAATCCAAAAGGAACAATATCCGTATTATAGGGGTACCAGAAGAAGAAGATAGAGAAAAAGGGACAGAACGTGTCTTTGAAGAAATAATTGATGTGACCTTCCCCCAACTGGGGGAGGAAATAGTTGCTCAGACCACAGAGGCACACAGAACTCCTGAGAGAAGGGACGCAAAGAGGACAACACCAAGACACATAATAATTAAAATGGCAAAGATCAAGGACAAGGATAGAGTATTAAAGGCAGCCAGAGAGAAAATAAAGGTCACCTACAAAGGAAAACCCATCAGGCTATCATCAGACTTCTCGACAGAAACCTTACAGGCCAGAAGAGAATGGCATGATATATTTAATGCAATGAAACAGAAGGGCCTTGAACCAAAGATACTGTATCCAGCACGATTACCATTTAAATATCAAGGAGGGATTAAACAATTCCCAGACAAGCAAAAATTGAGGGAATTTGCCTCCCACAAATCACCTCTACAGGGTAGTTTAGAGGGACTGCTCTAGATGGGAGCACTTCTAAAAAGAGCACAGAAAGAAGCACCCAACATATGAAGAATGGAGGAGGAGGAATAAGAAGGGAGAGAAATAAAGAATCATCATGCTGTGTTTATACAAGCTCAATAAGTGAGTTAAGTTAAACTGTGTGGTAGTAAAGAAGCTAACCTTGAACCCTTGGTAATCATGAATTTAAAGCCTGCAATGGCAATAAGTACATATCTTTCAGTAATCTCCCTAAGTGTAAATGGACTGAATGCACCAATCAAAAGACACAGAGTAATAGAATGGATAAAAAAGCAAGACCCATCTATATGCTGCTTACAAGAGACTCACCTCAAACCCAAAGACATGCATAGATTAAAAGTCAAGGGATGGAAAAAGATATTTCATGCAAACAACAGGGAGAAAAAAGCAGGTGTTGCAATACTAGTATCAGACAAAATAGACTTCAAAACAAAGAAAGTAACAAGAGATAAAGAAGGATATTACATAATGATAAAGGGCTCAGTCCAACAAGAGGATATAACCATTATAAACATATATGCACCCAAAACAGGAGCACCAATATATGTGAAACCAATAGTAACAGAATTAAAGGAGGAAATAGAATGCAATGCATTCATTTTGGGAGACTTCAACACACCACACACTTCAAAGGACAGATTCACCAGACAGAAAATAAGTAAGGACACAGAGGCACTGAGCAACATGCTAGAACAGATGGGCCTAATAGACATCTATAGAACTCTACATCCAAAAGCAACAGGATACACATTCTTCTCAAGTGCACATGGAGCATTCTAAGATTAGACCACATACTAGGCCACAAAAAGAGCCTCAGTAAATTCCAAAGGATTAAAATCTTAACAGCAAACTTTTCAGACCACAAAGGTGTAAAACTAGAAATAAATTGTACAAAGAAAGCAAAAAGGCTCAGAAACACATAGAGGTTTAACAACATGCTCCTAAATAATCAATGGATCAATGACAAAATTAAAATGGAGATCCAGCAATATATGGAAACAAATGACAATAACAACACAAAGCAAGAACTTCTGTGGGAAGCAGCGAAGGCAGTGTACAGAGGAAAGTATATGGCAATCCATGCATTTTTAAAGAAGGAAGAACTATCCCAAATGAATAGTCTAATGTCACAATTATCGAAATTTGAAAAAGAAGAACAAATGAGACCTAAGTTCAGCAGAAGGAGGGACATAATAACAATGAGAGAAGAAATCAATAAAATTGAGAAGAAGAAAACAATAGAAAAATATCAATGAAACCGAGAGGTGGTTCTTTGAGAAAATTAATAAAATAGATAAGCCTCTAGCCAGACTTATTAAGAGAAAAAGAGAGTCAAAACACATCAACAGAATCAGAAACAAGAAAGGAAAAAACACGATGGACCCCACAGAAATACAAAGAATTATTAGAGAATACTATGAAAACCTCTATGCTAACAAGCTGGAAAAACTAGGAGAAATGGACAACTTCCTAGAAAAATACAACCTTCCAAGACTGACCCAGAAAGAAACAGAAAATCTAAACAGATTAATTACCCTCAACAAAATTGAAGCAGTAATCAAAAACATACCCAAGAACAAACTCCCGGGCCAGATGGATTTACCTTGGAATTTTATCAAACATACAGAGAAGACATAATACCCATGCTCCATAAAGTTTTCCAGAAAATAGAAGAGGTGGAAATACTCCCAAACTCATTCTATGAAGCCAACATCACCCTAATACCAAAACCAGGCAAAGACCCCACCAAAAAAGAAAACTACAAACCAATATCACGGATGAACATAGATGCAAAAATACTCAACAAAATATTAGCAAACCGAATTCAAAAAGACATCAAAACTTCATACACCATGACCAAGTGAGATTCATTCAAGGGATGCAAGGATGGTACAACATTCGAAAATCCATCAACATCATCCACCACATCAACAAAAAGGACAAAAAGCACATGATCATCTCCATAGATGCAGAAAAAGCATTCAACAAAATTCAACATCTATTCATGATAAAAACTCTCAACAAAATGGATATCGAGGGCAAGTACCTCAACATAATAAAGGCCATATATGATAAACCCACAGCTAACATCATGCTGCACATCGAGAGGCTGAAAGCTTATTCTCTGAGATCGGAAACAAGACAGGGATGCCCACTCTCCCCACTGTTATTCAACATAGTACTAGAGGTCCTAGCTACGGCAATTAGACAAAACAAAGAAATACAAGGAATCCAGATTGGTAAAAAAGAAGTCAAACTGTCACTATTTGCAGATGACATGATATTATACATTAAAAACTCTAAAGACTCCACTGCAAAACTACTTGAACTAATATCGGAATTCAGCAAATTTGCATGATACAAAACTAATACACAGAAATCTGTGGCTTTCCTATAGACTAACAATGAACTAATAGAAAGAGAAATCAGGAAAACAATTCCATTCACAATAGCATCAGAAACAATAAAATACCTAGGCATAAACCTCACCAAGGAAGTGAAAGAGCTATACTCTGAAAACTAGAAGACACTCTTAAGAGAATTAAAGAGGACACTAATGAATGGAAACTCATTCCGTCCACCTGGCTAGGAAGAATTAATATCTATCCTGCCCAAACCAATATACAGATTTGATGCCATCCCTATAAAATTACCAACAGCAGTCTCCAGTGAACTGAAACAAATCATTCTAAAATTCATATGGAACCACCAAAGTCCCCGAATAGCCAGAGCAATCCTGAGGAAGAAGAATAAAGTGGGGGGAATCTCACTACTCAACTTCAAGCTCTACTACAAAGCTACAGTAATCAAGGCAATTTGGTACTGGCACAATAACAGAGCCATAGACCAGTGGAACAGATTATAGAGACTCCAGACATTAACCCATTACATATATGGTCAATTAATATATGATAAATGTGCCATGGACATACAATGGGGAAATGAGTCTCTTCAACAGATGGTGCTGGCAAAACTGGACAGCTACATGTAAAAGAATGAAACTGGATCACTGTCTAACCCCATACACAAAAGTAAATTCAAAATGGATCAAAGACTTGCATGTAAGTCACAAAACCATAAAACTCTTAGAAAAAACATAGGCAAAAATCTCTTGGACATAAAAATGATTGACTTCTTCATGAACAAATCTCCCTGGGCAAAAGAAAATAAAAAATGAACAAGTGGGATTATATCAAGCCAAAAAGCTTCTGTACGGCAAAGGACACCATCAATAGAACAAAAAGGTACCCTACAGTATGAGAATATATTCATAAATGACAGATCCGATAAAGGGTTGACATCCAAAATATATAAAGAGCTCACACACCTCAACAAACAAAAAACATATAGTCCAATTAAAAAATGCACAGAGGAGCTGAGTAGACAGTTCTCTAAGGAAGAAATTCAGATGGCCAACAGACACATGAAAAGATGCTCCACATCGCTTGTCATCAGAGAAATGCAAATTAAAACCAAAATGAGATATCATCTCACACCAGTAAGGATGGCTACAATCAAAAAGACAAACAACAAATGTTGTCAAGGTTGTGGAGAAAGGGGAACACTCCTACACTGTTGGTGGGAATGTAAATTAGTTCAACCATTGTGGAAAGCAGTATGGAGGTTCTTCAAAATGCTTAAAATGGAAATACCATTTGACCCGAGAATTCCAATTCTAGGAATTTACCCTAAGAATGAAGCAACCCAGTTTGAAAAAGACATATGCACCCCTATGTTTCTTGCAGCACTATTTACAATAGTCCATCAGTAATGTCCTAAATGTCCATCAGTAAATGGATGGATAAAGAAGATGTGGTATGTATACACAAGGGAATATTATTCAGCCTTAAGAAGAAAAGAAATCCTACCCTTTGCAACAACATGGATGGAACTAGAGGGTATTATGCTCAGTGAAATAAGACAGGCAGAGAAAGACAAGTACCAAATGATTTCAGTCATGTGTGGAGTATAAGCGCAAAGAAAAACTGAAGGAACAAAACAGCAGCAGAATCACAGAACCCACGAATGGAGGTATAAGGGTGGGAAAAAGAAAGGGGGCAATACAATTAACATGTGTAATGTGGAGGGGGTACAGGGCGGGCTCTACAACGCAGAGAAGACACGTAGTGATTTTACAGCATCTTACTACGCTGATGGACAGTGACAGTGAAGGGGTATATGGGGGGGACTTGGTGAAGGGGTGAGCCTAGTAAATATAATGATCTTCTTGTAATTGTAGATTAATTATACCAAAATAAAAAAGGAATGCTCTGTTAATAGCTCATTCAAATCTTTAATGTGCATTTGTGCAAAGTCTGACACGTAAAAGCAAAATGCCCCCTGAATCCACTATCACCAAAGCTTTTCTTTCAAGCCACGAATTAGACAAATCTGTTTTTTTCCTAACATTCTGAACATTTTCTATCAAACTGTCCCAATTTAAGTAAATATCCATCTCTTTAAAAAAGAAACCTAATATTAGAATTCTTTTTGTTAGTATAAACAGCTGGATTCAAGAGGTTCCAGCTGTTGCAAGTTGAGCATAGATGTACCCAAAATAACAATAAGCGGAAGTACATTTTTTGTTTTGACTCCAAGCAGAAAAAATTGCCACTTATGAACTCACATTAAGTCCACAAAAATTGTACTCTTGTACCTAGTGAATAAACACTATTGTTTTAGTGAAGTGCTGTAAGACATGATGTCATATAAGTTCCACAACTTCTCATCCCAGGCTTGGGAGCAATACAGATTTCTCGTCCTTGAAAACCCACTGTTGACACTGTAAGAACCACCAGAGTCCAATAGTCACCCACCCTACATTCAGATGTGCACAGAAAAGGTAGCTTTCTTAAGCTGAACATTCTTCAACAAGCCGCCATGGGGACTCAGGCTGTGGGAGGCAGAGAAGTGTATGATGACAGGGAAACAAGTTCTGATCTGGCCCGTCAGTACTGTTTCAATCTCTTTTGGTGTCAGGACTCCTTCTGGTGTGAATTCATTTGATTGTTCTCAAGATTAGATTGTAGCTTCCTTCCCCTTTAGTGGTGGCCAGTAGATGGAGATTTTTAGAAGACCTTGTGCTGGAGGGATGAGAAGGGCCTTTGATCCTTGCTGGTACTCCCTGGTGGTGGCTGCAGGATGACCCACACCTGCTGGGGCTCTCAGCTGTGTGGTCTGGGGTGTCTGCCTGGCTGTGTCTCTGGGGAAAGGTAATTCCCCACTGGCCTGGCCCCACAGGAGCCCTGGCCGGGCTACTCCTGCCAAGATTCACATAGTGGTGTGTGGATGGTACCCACTCCAACACCCCTCCAAGGGCCCTGCACAGTTCACACTACAAAACAGGCAAAGGTTGGATGGGCTCAGAGAGGGCCCAGTTCTTGCTCCACCCAGCCCAGTCTTGGCCCTGATCAGACTGCTTTCCAACATCATTACTCGACTTGCTCACTGGACTGTCTACCTGTGAGGCCACTCCTTTGTGAAGCCCTCAGCTTTGGCTTTTCTTCCCTTCTCTGACACATCCTGGCCATCTGACGCTTTGACCTGAACTGGGGATGTCAAGACCCACTGGTCTCAGTCTGTGTGCCCCTTTCTTCCACAGTGCAACTGTGCAAAAAGGGGCACCTTCTTCTTTCTTTGGCTTGCCACCTTCCTCCTCCTCCTTCCAGAGGCTCTTCCCCCTTTTTGGGGACTGTAATGGGAATGGGGAAAAGCCAGATCACCCACAAAAGGAACATAACGGTATGGAGGAATTGTTCAAATATTTCAACTGTTCTGTGAAAGTATGAAGGTTAGGTTTGTCTGGAGCACAACTGCAATATGGTAGTGACGTAAATAAGACTGAACATGATTTTGTCCCATACAGAGGTGGGCTGTCCAGGCTCATGGAAGTCCATCACCACTCAGGGCTTCTTGGGTTGGGTAGTCCACCCTGAGTGTCCTGTAGTCCCAAGGGCACTTTCTGGTCCAATATGGAGGCTCCAGTGCCATCTGTTATGTCTACATTCTGGCCAGAAAAAGGAGGAAGAGAAGAGGAATAAGGGAATGCCCAGAAGCTACCACAGAACACTTTTTGTTTTATCTCACTTGGTTACATGTCCAGAATGTGGCCATATGGCTGCAAGGAATGTTGAGAAATGAGGATGAAGTGCCTCCCAAGATGAGGATTCCTTAACTACTTAAGGAAGGGGACATCGTTTTGGGGGAACAGCTAGAAGTCTCAGTCTCTGGCTTGAAAAACTTCCATTATTCCATCCTTAACAAGTTTCAGTAATACATTCTTGAGTTTCTAAATTTATGCTGATGTAGAAAGGGTGTTTGACTAAAAGTAAAAACAAACAAGCAAATAAACCCCTACATTCTAGCTCCAGCTTTTCCACTAGCTGATTGTGTGACTTAGAGGCACTCAGTACCTCTCTGATACCGGTTTCCTTTTCTGTAAAATAAGAAAATGTGCTAGGCGGTTCAGAAGGCTCCCTGAGGCTCTGATTGTACTGGTAACCACAAACCTGACCATAATTTTAAGATCTATGTTCTATTATCCTTACTTTGACTTGGTGTAAATACCAGAATAGACCATGAAAAGGCAAAGATGGGAACGTAAATTCTTCAATCTTATCACATTGTAAAACTGTTAATGTAATGAAATTGCCCATTATTGCCTATAGCTCTTACCCTAATCACTTGACTGTAATTGTCTTTGACCTGCTTTTCAAAATCTTACTGATCTGCAGGCAGATACAAAACATATTAACTTAAGTGGTCATAACAAGATGGATATGTATACTGATAACTGCAGAACGTATTAACAATTGGTATTGGCTCAAGGAATATGTATGAAATTATTACGAATAAAACTTTCATAATAGGTAGTACATGTTACATAATAAGTAGAATATGTTTCATATTTTAGAATTATGTTTATATTTTATAATTGTGTATAATATTTTTATTCATACTCCATAATATATAATATTATTTTATACTCACAATAACTAATGTATATTATGGGTGTTAAGTTTATAATAAATAGATAAATAAAGAAAAGATGGAGATACTAGTTGCATATTCATAGTCTCTGAGACTGTGGTCATGTAGCGTAACTATAGAGACCCCCAGAAAAAAGTCTCTGTGTCATCAGGGAGAAAATAATTGTGTAGTTAAACCACTGATTTAGTCCTTAATGCCATTTTGAACGTTCTTATGGATTAGACCTACAAACAAACCTTGGGCATGGTCTACTTAGGTAGTATTTCTGAGGATATAAATTTCAAAATCTGTTTTTCTTTTCTGTTTATTTTTGATGGGGAGGTACCAGTGGCAGAAAAGATAACAGGAATAAAACCTCTGTTTATGTTTGCAATCTCCCCTAGCAATCATGTTTAGTTATCAATGTTGATCATCTTCTGGAGTTTCTCAACTCAGAATTAAGTGGCTGCTTCTGTCTCCTATTTCTGGGATTTCTTTTCTCCTTTGAGCATTAGATAGAGGGTTTAAGGCCAGCCACTACTAAACCATACCCTTCTGTGAAGACCAACAGATGGGAGAGAGAGAGGCATCTTGAGATGCTCCCTCTTTGGAGTCCTCCACATACCATGAATGTGTGTGTCAGCCACCCAGAAGTTGGAAGGGGTTTGATGCCACTGCAAAAACCAGGAGAGGACATACCCTGCAAGTAACTGTTACATGGAACAGATGGAACATACACACTTGAATATGAAGATTTTTGTTTCAGACTGCACTGTGAATCCACTTCTTTCTCCATATTTTCACACATTTCACTAAATACAAAGTGATAATACTGATCATATGTGCTTGGACAGTAATTATATTTATCTTTTCTTTATTATTGGTTTCAGCACACAGACTCTTTGAATCTACAGGTTCTCATTTGTCTACCCCTTTTGCAAGTATAGTAGTGTTTTTACAACGAAATTGTTATATACTTGTTAGTGGAAGACTCCATGAAGACACAGCAGATTATTTTGAAAGCAATTTTTTGTTTAGGGAAGAATCACATAAAATAGTCTTCCTTGTAATTGTAGATTAAGGATACCAAAAAAAAAGAGTATTCCTTGCCTAACTAAGACACTCACTTCTCTGGAGAAAGGATGCAATGGAAATTTTTTATGCCTGTTAATATCAGTTCTTTCACATGGGCTAGGTGGGTACATGTTAGAGGCCAAATAGTGAAGAGTAAAACTGAAGGTAAAATAATTGAATTTGTTTTAGAAATTACTTGTTTCAGTGTGAGGAAAAATGGACTTGAACCAAGAACACAATTAAAAATACAAGGATGGTGAAAAATCAGGTTGGATTAATACCAACTGGTGTCACCAAGGTATAACAGGAAGGAAACAACTAGTTCTTTTCATAATTTTGATCACCCAAGACTAATGTGGCTTATGCACACTTGAGTGAAAACCAGTTGGCATTAGGGTGCTCACCATGGAAGAACTGCAGGGGTATTGGACAAGGAAATGTGGGCACCAACCACTCCCAAGAGCAAAACTGTGGTTTCACAGGAGGTGAATGTAAATGCTTAATTCGGGCACAGAAGTAGGTGGCATTGTTTGGATTGTATAGACCAGACAAAAGGATACTGGCTGAAAATGTCACGAAAGAGGGACCATGGCAGATGTAGGCTGACTGACCCAAACTCAACCTCCAACCTCTCCCTTGCCTGATTCAACTACAGAGGCTTTAAAAGTTGAAATTTTTCTTTTGCATCATCTGTTACAGCTAGGGACCAAATGGCACACTTCAGGTCAATGAGGTACAGGCAGAAGCCCTCAGGGGCAGCCCTTAGTGTGTTGCCTCCTGCATGAATATAAAAAAGCAAAGCCTCCTGAGGAGAAAGCGCCTTACCCATCGTCCCTTGCTCTTTTCCTTTTTTGGGCAGGATCATGAGTCTTGCAGGGTCGAGCACTCCTTGCAGAACCATGGACATGAAAGTCATCACATTAAGAATGGAGTAATTAAAAGAAAGAGAAAGTAAAAGCATCACTGAGCTTCAGTACCAGCTCTGCTTTACTTGGGGCCGCATGTTTCGTGAAAAAACATTCCCATAAATAGCTGCTTATTTAAGTCAGAATTTGGAGGGTTCTGTTATTTACAGGTGAGTGCCACCTTGACTCAGCAAAGGAAGGAAGGGTTTTGGATTCAAAGCTAACACAGATACCCAGGTTTTTATGTTTGAGAGAACTTCTTGAGTGCTCTTACCACTTACTAATTCTGTTGACACTAATTAATTGATCATATGATTTTTATATCTAAGCAGTGGCATTTATTCTGAACTAGTCTATATTGCTGTAGGGAAGAAAACCATGCACAGGGAAAAGAATAGTAGCTTGACCTTCTGGAGGCCCCCGTGACTTGGTCTAGGATGGAGCTAGACGTGTAGCGTGTTGCCGAGCGGACTCTGCCTCCTGGACATTGCCTCTGAGCAGGGAGTAGAGCCGGCAGCAGAACGCAGTGCTGTACCCACTGCTGAGGAGGAAGGAAGCCAGTTGGAGTCTGAGAGCCCACTTCCTACTTTCTGAGATTTAAAGTTAGAGAAAGTTGGTGGAGTAGAACGAGATGGCTGTGACCGATTAGTGCCAGTAAAAAAGGACTCAAATGATCTCAGAGAAGAGCACACTGAGGGGAAGAGAAAGTATGGGTTGGTGGTGCCGGTCCCACGCAAGGGTCCGAAGATTTGTGGCCCTTGCTGTTTCTTGTCCTACAGTAGACTTCTTTATGGTTCTCTCACTGTAGTGCCCTCCCCATGAGAGGATTATGCATCTCACCGTGAACTTGGGCATGGCTGTGTAGATCACTTTGGCTAATGAAACGGAGGAGGAAGTACCCCTGGGCAAGGCACACTGCCAGTGACTCAGCCTGCTCTGTCTTTCCCCTGGCCGGCAGCACTCCACATAGTGGCCGCTCTGCCTGCTGGGACCCTGGAGCAGAGGTGACACATGAAGAGCCACCACAGACAGATGTGGGCACATAGCTATGTGAGAAATAAACCATTGTTATTAAAAGTCAATTCAGGTTTAGGGTTATTTGTTCCTTCACCTTAGGATAGCCTAGATATCCTGACTCCTCAGTGGGATGACTCAAGGACATTTAATGACATTCAGCTTAAAGTAGATACTTCATATGTGCTCTGGGGTGCCTCATTTCTAAAGTTGGGTCCCACAGAAGGTCAAGGTTGTGCCAGGTACCAATATATTTCAGTTTGGGAACAAAATTGGTACTAGTGAATTTCTTCTTAAATATCTAAGAAAACTATCTAACCTATAGTTAGTCTTGTGTAATAATATATCCTTAAAAAAATGGTTTGGCACAATTTGACCCTGTAATTCCACTTCTAGGAATTTACCCAAAGAAAATAAGATCCCTGATTCAACAAGACATATACACCCCTATCAGAGCACTATTTATAATAGGCAAGAAATGGAAGCAACCCAATTGTCCATCAATAGATGAATGGATAAATAAATATGGTACACATAGACAATGGAATATTATTCAGCCATGAAAAGAAAAGAAATCCTACCATTTGCAACAACACTGATGGAGCTAGAGGGTATTATGCTCAGTGAAAGAAGTCAGGAGGAGAAAGACAAGTACCAAAATACTTCACTCATTTATAGAGTATAAAACAAAGCAAAACTGGAGGAACAAAACAGTAGCAGACTCACAGACTCCAAGAAGGAACTAGTGGTTAGCAAAGGGGAAGGGCTGGAGAGGGTGGGTAGGGAAAGAGGGAGAAGGGGATTAAGGAGCATTATAATTCATAATCATGATATAGATAGGTCATGGAGAAGGCAGTGTAGCACAGAGAAGACAAGTAATGACTATAGCATCTTACTACACTGATGGATGGTAACTGCAATGGGGAGTGAGGACTTCATAATATGCGTAAATGTTGAAACCACAGGGTTGTTTATGTGAAACCATCATAAGATTGTATATCAATGATACTTTAATTTTAAAAAAGAGAAAGAAATGGCATGTCATTACTGAGAATACTGCTATTGCTGGATACTATTAGAATGATTAATTGGTATTCTCCTTAGCTCCCTCTTTTCACTCCAAAGCTATATATTAAAATCAAATTCCTTTACTTGAGCATTTCACTTCTTCCTTCCCCTAACCCAGGCAGCCAGACATTGAGTCACCCTCTCCTCTAGGTGGACAGAGGCACTGAAAATAAGAAAACTAGGGTGGCATATTTGAGTCTTGAATTTTGAATACACTGGTGAAAAGGAAGATGGTTGCAGAGGTGTGAAAAGCAGGATAGACATAAAGAACCCATGGGTTGGGGAGAGAGGTACTGGAAGGACTGGAGGACTCTTTTGAAAGGGGTGTAGCCTACAAAGGAGAGACCATAAGTCCCCCTACAGTTGGCACTATGTGTTTCCAGCTCTTGGAGGCCCTCTAAAAGCTGAGGACTAGGACGTGCCTCCTGTTGCAGTCCAGAGAGGACCACTGACAGATGGCTGCCAGCACAGTGCCCATCAATCATCTAGCATGAGCGATGGCATCTGTGTTCTGAGATTTTGTACAGATCCCTCTCTCACTCACCATAAGTGACTAAGAGCCAGGAGGCTCAGGGACCCTCTGGAATATAAGGTGGGATGTGGATACCTAGTATAGGGTGATGGTAGTGAGGGGGACCTCAGGAGAAATGGCCTGCCTGGACCATGGTGGACCACCAACAGATGCCAGCAGGAAATCTCCCAGTATGCCCTTGCTCCCCAGGAAGTCACCACATGCCTGATGAACAGATGCAGGGTATTTAATTCACATTTTGCTAGAAGGACAGAATTTATCCAAATCTGTGCCATGCATTTTGTCCTAAAAATTATTTTATGGCTAAATTTTAATTTGACCTAATTAAACTGAAAACATATTATCAAGAAAAGTTTGTGCATGAATGCTCATAGCACTATCATTCACAATAGCAAAAAGTGGAAATAACTAACCAAAATGTCCATTAACTAATGAGTGGGTAAAGAAAATGGTATATCCTCAATGAGAAAGAGTATTATTCAGTCATGGAAAGGAATGAAGTACTGATTAGTGCTGTAATATGGATGAACCTTGGAAGTATTATGCTAAGGGAAGGAGCCAGACACAAAGGACGACATATTGTATATATTCTATTTATAGGAGCTGTCCAGGAAAGGCAAACCCATGGAGACAAAAAGTAGATTAGTATTTGATAGGGGGGGAAAGAAAGTAGGGAATGATTGCTAGTGAGAATGAGGGTTCTTTTTGGGGTGATAAAAACATCCTGAAATTAGTGGTAATGATTGCTAGACTTGTGTATCTATTGTTAAAAAACAAAATTCAACTAAGTAAATTTAAATATCTAATTGGCATTAGCAAGCAATTCAAGAATTGGGCAGCATCTCTTCTAGCGAGTAGACAGTTACTCTGAGGAATTGTACAAAATGAAAAGATTTTATAGGAAAGAGGGTGGAGCAAGGAAATTAATTGCAAAAGATAAGGAAGGATTGTCTCTGTCAAGGCCAACTTCCTTTAAGGGGAAATATGGGAGTCTTATCATGCAGATTACCTCATATCCTTTTTAGAGGACAGAGAGGACTCATGTGACAAAGTACCTATTGGTGCTGAGCAGAAAATTCCTGATTGACAGGTCTGACTATTTCTGGGGGAGTTTGAAACTGCATTAGGCTAAGCATTAAGCTAGCCCAGGACAAGTCACTCCCTCTTGGCCTGTGGCTTTATTTTTATAATACTAAAAACCACTAAAAAAAAAACAATTTGAAAGTTGTGATATATCTCAATAAAAATTAATTTGTAATATTTAGTTTTGATCACAAGTAAAAATATTCATACTACATAATTTGTTCTCTGTGGATTTGAGATTGAAATAAGAAAGTTTTAAACAAAAAACTTGTTTAGCTCTCAAACTGTCAATTTTAAACAAGTAAAAAGTGAATGCTTCAAAGTGAAAATGAAAAATCACAGACTTTGTTTTCTAAAATAAGGAGTGAGTTATTTGAGATGAAACAATATAATTTTGTAGAAGTGTGCATCAGTAGGCCCCAACCAGCAAATTTGATTTTTTTCTGATTATAATGTAGCAAAGATGAAATTTAGGAACAGACTATATGCTGTCTTTGATCAGCTACATTGTTTCTGATATTAAATGGGCTCGTGATTTTTAAAAAGTCATAAAAATTACTCTCATAGATTTTTGTTGAAAGATAATTTGTTGTAAAACGAAAAATAAATGATCTTGATTTCATTGTTAACTTAAAAATGATTTATTTATTTTATTCTAAGAATAATAAGACATGCAAATTAATTTTGATCATTGGCTCAGTTAATAAATCTGAGACCTATTTTTGATGTCTTCACTAATATGATCTAAATATGCATTGTATCTCATGAGCTCTAATTAATATCCTATCAATAAATTACACATTCAAAAGTGTTCTGTGGATAAACAAGTTTGGGGAATGCTGCAGTGGCATAGTTCTCTGCACACCTTTCACCAGACAGAATATGTTAGGCTATGCTACAGGAATGAAAAATCCTAAAATTTCAATTGCTTACCTATTAAAGTTGATTTTGAGCTCACATTCCATATCTAAGCTAAGTCAGCCGGAGCCTCCAGCTCAGTCAGTGTGACACGGTTTAGTCTCCACTTTCACTTCCACAGTTTTCTGGAGGGCACTGCAGTGTCCTGCATGGGCAGTTAAATGCCCTTCCCAGAGCACGTGTCTCCTCCACTCATATTTCACTGGTCAAAGCAAAGTACATGACCACACCTCATTTCAAAGGGGCAGAACCTGCAATTGGACCTCGTGCCTGGAAGGAAGAAAACCTAATTACTGAAAAGCCCTAACCCTCTAGTCCAGCCACTGTCTGATAGAAGTATAATACAAGCCCCAAATGTGATTTAAAGTTTACTAGAAGCAACATTAAATGTAAAATAGAAGCAGGCAATATTAATTTTAATATTATATTTTACTTAAACCATTTTATGTAAAATACTGCCATTTCCACATGTAACCATAAGAAATTATTGAGGAATTTTATTACTTTTTGAACTAAATCTTTGAATTCAGGTGTGTATTCATGCTTACAGTGCATCTCATCTTGCAGTACCCATATTTACATACTCAGTAGACACATGTGGTTAGTGGCCACCATATTGATAGCACAGCTGTAGTGTTTATGGCTCGGGAACATAGTGCCAAACTCTACCTCAAGCAGGGCATATCCTTGAGGAGCCTTTTTTAAATCTTTTAAAAACTCACATGTGTATTTTAGTATAAAAATAATGTCTTATAGACTGTTACTGTGTCATGCTGGCTCTGGGGAAATGGGCTGTGCTAACCTCAGAGCTATGCTTCTTGCTAGAATATTACCTTGACCTCCAGGAATGGACCAGGACCTGGAGATTTATGTCCCAGTCCCAGGGGATACTAGTTAGCTGCAGAGCCTTTAGTAAATCATGTGGCCCCCTGAGCCCCACTTTTCTCATCTGTAAAGTGGCTTGCTTAGATGAGATAATCTTGAAAGTGCCTTGTAATATCTTAAACTTTAAGATTCTAATTAGGATGATCTGGACTATCATACCAAGGACTGGATTTTTTTTTACAAGAAAACCTGGCCTTTTGTATAGTAGCCTGTGGATAACTTGTTTGGGGGCACTTTTCCCAAGGAGAACAGTGGCAGTGCCCCACCCCCAGTGGCTATCCATCTTAACTCCATCAATCCTGAGATCTGTTGGCATCTGGGGGTCCCACAGTCTCCCACGTTGAGTGGCACAGGTGGCTCCTGGGAACTTGGAAAGATTCTCCTTAGGTTTAGGGATTTGAAGCACCGTCTGGCAGCGGGTGCCTGTAAAGGGCAGTGTGATGAAACTTCCGCTGCTGGCATTGCTGGTGGGATCCCGCCGGGCGTTTCACCTCGAAGCGGAGAAAGCCCATAAAAGACCTCTGCACTCAGTTAGTGATGCACGTGTCATTGCGGAGGCCAGAGTCACTATTTGAACAGTAAAGGGGGAGAAGGATGGGAACTTCCTTCCTTCTCCCCAGGACCATGAGTGACAGTGGAGATGCCCGAGGGTGGGGCTCTCCCGGCACCGCTGAGGGCTTGCTGACTGGTGGTCCTGCTTAAGCTTTGGATGGATTTCAGCACAGGAAAAACACCTGGAAGGCCTGGGGCACAGGCATGGCACATTCCCGGGTTGCTGCCTGAGGTGCTTTCCAAACAGGACGCCTCAGCCGCTTGCCTTCCCTGCTGTGGGCTTAGAGCCGCAGCAGTGGAAACAGAAGTGTCTTCCTGGGGTCTGCTGGGAATTCACTCACAAGGCAAACTTCAGTTCCTCTAATTATTTTAAATATCTTCTCAGACAAGATGCCAGGACTAATTAGCAGAGTTCATTTACTGTCGCTTGTGTGCTTGGGAATAAAGAATTTAGAACCAGGTCACTAGGTGAGTGTAATTCATTATGAGTGTGCAGGGCAAAATGCATTAGCTGGAAATACTAATAATGGCTCTTTATCTTCTACATAGATTGAATACATGCAGTATTTTCTAATCTTTTTTTCAAACCCGTGTTAAAAATACACACTGATTGGGAGTCTATGAGGACCTCTGATTTAAACTGTTGGGTTCCCACTTGCTCAAGGAAGTGAGAAATTAGGAGCTGAGAACTTCCTGCTGAAATAATATTTATGCCCCAGAATCCATGCTAGGACATTCATTTTTAAAGCTTTTTGCAGTAACTCTAACCCTGAATATTTTTCTTACCCCTTTGGGCATGAATTCACACCTAGGTTGCATTTCCCCTTAGGAAATGGCCCTGGTGTTTTTAAAAAATAAGACAAAAGAGGACAACAGAGTGTGCATTTCAGCTTTCCTTCCAACTGAGACATCTTATCACTAAATTCCTGTGTTTCTAAATCAATTTCTAAATCAAGACAGAATGAAATAGGTAATATGAATTCAGGAGAGGTGAATTGAAGCTGTTTATTGGAAAAAATACCTATGTTTTGTTCTGTTACAGCTGGTATTTATCTCTGGCTTTCTGTGCCAAACGGCACTCAGAGTGGCTGGTGCTGGGTGAGCATTTGAGACATGCTGACTAGTTCTCGTTCTCACTCCATCATCTTGGATGACCTTACGTGGGGGATATTCCAGGACCTTCTTGGACAGAAGGCAGGCTGAAACCATTGAGAGTTACTTTGGATCTCCTTCTACAGGCCTCAGACCCAGGCCTCCACGCCTCGGCCATCTTGTTTAGAGACCATCATGGTTCCTAACTCCCACCCACTGGTCCTGTATGGTTTTAGCTGCTCCCCACCTCTCACATCTGTGGCTGCCCACAGCACTTTCCACACCCACACCAATCTTAATGTTCTATTAGACTGAAATCATCTTCTACTCAATTTCTGTGAACCTTTACCCATTCCTCAAGACCCAGCCTGAATTTCTCTCCCTGTGTGAAGTCCTAAAACACCCTGCTCCCACCCCTACACCCTCATCAAAAGTGACTGCTACCTCCCCTGGGATCTCAAAGCACACTGATTATTTCTGTCTCAAACAGAGCACTTACAAGAGGTTTTGACAGAGTTTGGGATATACTACCTCAAAATGTGGTACCTTGGCATATCGAATACTTGAGCTGAAGGAATAGAAGAAATGGTAAATGCAAAAACTCTTTGACCTTCCCCTGAAACAGATCCTAAGACCCTCTTGTGAGTGGTGCCATCCCTATACCTGGAAGAAAGGAGCACCTTTATCTCCAGGACTGAGGGTCTCCCAGAGAAGTGAACGAACAGGTCTTGCTGCGTCTCCCCCAGATTACCAAGCCTACCTCATACACTGTCCTATCCCACAACTTTCCACTGTCCATCAAAAATAGCATGAAAGCATTCAGGCTCAACAGCTTATTCCAGTCCTCATTTCCTTATGAAGGGTCCTGGGTTACATATGGCTTACATAAATCTGTATGCTTTCCTCATGGTAACATATCTTTTGTTACAGAGACCCCCTCAGCATCATCTAGGGCTCTTGTAAAGGTATGAAAGTTGCAAAGCCCTTGTTACATGGCCTGGTACGCAGTACAAATTCAGAGGCAGCTACCGCTACTATTGTAATTATCCCCATCATTATTCACAACATGAAACAATGTGGAATAGGGTTTAAATACCACTCGACTAGCAAGGTTTAATGGGGAGAACCAAAGCTGCAGTCTGTTGTTGCTCTACGCTATTCATTTAAAAAATTCTTAGGAAGGGACAGCTACATGTAAGAGAATGAAACTGGATCACTGTCTCACGTCATACACGAAAGTAAATTCGAAATGGATCAAAGACCTGAATGGGAGTCATGAAAACCATTAAACTCCTAGAAAAAAAACATGCAAAAACCATTTGGAAATAAACATGAGCTACATCTTCATGAACATATCTCCCTGGGCAAGAGAAACAAAAGCAAAAATGAACAGGTGAGACTATATCAATCTGAAAAGCTTCTGTACAGCAAAGGACACCATCAATAGAACAAAAATGGTACCCAACAGTATGGGAGAATATATTCATAAATGACAGATCTGATAAAGGATTGACATCCAAAACACATGAAGTGCTCATGCACCTCAACACAAAAAAGCAAATAATTCAATTAGAAAATGGTCAGAGGAGCTGAAAAGACAGTTCTCTGAAGAAGAAATTCATATGGCCAACAGACACATGAAAAGATGCTCCACATCGCTAGCCATCAGGGAAATGTGATTTAAAACCACAATGATATATCACCTCACACCAGTAAGGATTGCCACCATCCAAAAGACAAACAACAATACATGTTGGCAAGGTTGTGGAGAAAGGGGAACCCTCCTACACTGCTGGTGGGAATGTAAATTAGTTCAACCATTGTGGAAATCAGGATGGAGGTTCCTCAGAAAGCTCAAAATAGACATACCATTTGACCCAGGAATTCCACTTCTAGGAATTTACCCTAAGAATGCAGCAGCCAGTTTGAAAAAGACAGATGCACCCCTATGTTTATCGCAGCACTATTTACAATACCCAAGAAATGGAAGCAACATAAATGTCCATCAGTAGATGAATAGATAAAGAAGATGTGGTACATATACTCAATGGAATATTATTCAGCCATAAGAAGAAAACAAATCCTAAAATTTGAAACAACATGGATGGAGCTAGAGAGTATTATGCTCAGTGAAATAAGCCAGGTGGAGAAAGGCAAGTATCAAATGATTTCACTCACATGTGGAGTATAAGAATAAAGGAAACTGAAGGAACAAAACATCAGTGGAATCTCATAACCCAAGAATGAACTAACAATTACCAAAGGGAAAGTGACTAAGGAGGATGGGTGGGAAGGGAGGCATAAAGGGGTATTACAATTAGCATGTATAATTAGCAGGTAGGGGCAAAAATGGGTAGGGCTGTGCAACACTGTGAAGACAAGTAGTGATTCTATAGCATCTTACTACACTGATGGACAGTAACTGTAATGGGGTTTGTGAGGGGGGACTTGGTGAAGAGGGGAGCCTAGTAAACAATGTTCTTCATGTAATTGTAGATTAATGATAAAATAAAAATTTCTTAGTAAGAGAAATTTCTAACTACATTCTATTTTTACTAATTTCTTTTGCATGACTACAAAAGTAGTCATGCAGTATAACAAACCCCAATACCCATCACCCAGTTTCAACAATGATCAATATACCGTCAAACTTACTGCATCTGTATCTTGCTTACTGATCATTATTTTTCTATAGCTTTATTGCAGTAAAATTTACCTAGTATAAAATTCACACTCTGATAAATGACATATCTGACAATTGTTTAACATCCAAAATATATAAAGACCTTACATACCTCAACATATAGAAAACAAATAACCCTATTAAAAACTGGGCACAGGATATGAACAGACACTTCTCCAAAGAAGAAATTCACATGGCCAACAGGAAAATGAAAAGATGCTCCACATCACTAATTATCAGGGAAATGCAAATTAAAACCACAATGAAATATCACGACACGCCAATTAGGATGGCCAATATAGAAAAGACAAGGAACAACAAATGCTGGCGAGGATGTGGAGAAAGGGGAATCCTCCTAGACAGCTGGTGGAAGTGTAAACTAGTTCAACCATTGTGGAACGCAGTACAGAGGTTCCTCAAGAAAATTAAAATAAAAGTACTATTTGAGGGGGCAGAGCCAAAATGGCAGCATGAGTAGAAAAGTGGGAATCTCCTCCCAAAAACATATATATTTTTGAAAATACAACTAATACAACTATCCCTAAAAGAGAGACCAGAAGACACAGACTACAGAAGAACCAGACTATATCCCACCTGCGAGAACCCAGCGCCCGGTGAAAGGGGTAAGATACAAACCCGGGCCCCGCAGGACCCGAGCACCGCTCCCGCCAGCTCCTGGTGGGAGGAGAGGAGTCAGAGCAGGGAGGGAGTGGGAGCCCAGAACTGCTGAGCACCCAGCAATAGCCATCCACACCAGAGCGCAGACACACAGTGCTTGCGTGGGGTGCTGGAAACTAGGGAAACAGGACACTAAGACCCGTGAATGGGTCCCATAGCCAGCACCTCTAGGACAAAGAAAACCGAGTGCTTTTTGAAAGTCTTAATGGGACAGGGACCTCACAACTGGACGGAAGCATCCCGGTCACAGTCCAGCAGCTTGAAATTCCAGGGAACTCCAGGTGCACTAACCCCCTGGGAAACACCTCTGAGACCCCTCACGGAGGTAAACAGCCAAACAGCTCCCATTCTTTATCCATCCGGGGCCCCTCCATAGTAGAGCGACAGCGTGAGACTGGCCACGCCAACAGCAAGGGAGCTTCCTCCATACCGGCCGGGCAAGATACAGAGACCCAGTCTACACGCAATTGCCCAACACAGGCCACTAGGGGTCGCAGTTGTCTCAGTAAAGAAAGGACAGGAGCAAGTGGAAAAAGTCTTGGCTCTCCCAGCTGACAGACGAGTCAATAGCATAACCACTGCACCTATCAACATGAAAAGGCAAAAATATTTGATCCAGATAAGACTAACCCAGACATCTTCGACATCTTCTATGTCTTACCCTGAGAAGGAAACTGGGGAGATAGATTTAACCAATCTTCCTGAAAAAGAATTCTAAACAAAAGTCATAACCATGCTGATGGACTTGCAGAGAAATATGCTAGAACTAAAGAGGGAGAATACAGAAGTAAAACAATCTCTGGAAGGACTTCAAAACAGAATGGACAAGATGCAAGAGACCATTAACGGACTAGAAAACAGAGAACAGGAATGCAGAGAAGCTGATGCAGAGAGAGATAAAAGGATCTCCAAGAATGAAAGAATATTAAGAGAACAGTGTGACCAATTGAAATGGAACAATATCCGCATTATAGGGGTACCAGAAGAAGAAGAGAGAGAAAAAGGGATAGAAAGTGTCTGAAGAAATAATTGCTGAAAACTTCCCAAAACTAGGAGAGGAAATGGCCTCTCAGACCACAGAGGTACACAGAACTCCCATTACAGGGGATCCAAGGAGGGCAACACCGAGACACAATAATTAAAATAGCAAAGATCAAAGATAAGGACAGAGTATTAAATGCAGCCAGAGAGAAAAAAGTTCACCTACAAAGGAAAACCCATCAGGCTATCATCAGACTTCTCAACAGAAACCTTACAGGACAGAAGAGAATGGCATGATATACTTAATGCAATGAAACAGAAGGGCCTCAAACCAAGACTACTGTATCCAGCACGATTATCATTTAAATATGAAGGAGGGATTAAACAATTCCCAGTTAAGCAAAAGTTGAGGGAATTTGCCTCCCATAAACCACCTCTACAGGGCATGTTACAGGGACTGCTCTAGATGGGATTACTCCTAAAAAGAGCACAGATCAAAACACCCAACATATGAAGAAGGGAGGAGGAGGAATAAGAAGGGAGAGAAATAAAGAATCATCAGACTGTGTTTATAATAGCTCAACAAGCGAGTTAAGTTAGACAGTAAGATAGAAAAAAAGCTAACCTTGAATCTTTGGTAACCACAAACGTAAAGCCTGCAATGGCAATAAGTACATACCTTTCCATAATCACCCTAAATGTTAATGGACAGAATGCACTAATCAAAAGACACAGAGTAATAGAATGGATGAAAAAGCAAGACCCATCTATATGCTGCTTACAAGAGACTCACCACAAACCCAAAGACATGCACAGACTTAAAGTCACGGGATGAAAAAAGATATTTCATGCAAACAACAGAGAGAAAAAAGCAGGTGTTGCAATATTAGTATCAGACAAAATAGACTTCAAAATAAAGAAAGTAACAAAAGATAAAAAAGGACATTACATAATGATAAACGGCTCAATCTAACAAGAGGATATAACCATTATAAATATATATAAACTCAATACAGGAACAAAAACATATGTGAAACAAATACTAGAACTAAAAGAGGAAATAGAATGCAATTCATTCGTTTTGGGAGACTTCAACACACCACTCACACCAAAGGAGAGATCCACCAGATAGAAAATAAGTAAGGACACAGAGGCACTGAACAACACACTAGAACAGACAGACCTAATAGACATCTATAGAACTATACACGCAAAAGCAACAGGATACGCATTCTTCTCAAGTGCACATGGAACATTCTCCAGAATACACCACATACTAGGCCACAAAAATAGCCTCAGTAAATTCCAAAAGATTGAAATCCTACCAACCAACTTTTCATACCACAAAGGCATAAAACTAGAAATAAATTGTACAAAGAAAGCAAAAAGGCTCACAAACACATGGACACTCAACAGCATGCTCCTTAATAATCAATGGATCAACGACCAAATTAAAATGGAGATCCAGCAATATATGGAAACAAATCACAACAACAACACAAAGCCCCAACTTCTGTGGGACACAGCAAAAGCAGTCTTAAGAGGAAAGTATATAGCAGTCGAGGCATAATTAAAGAAGGAAGAACAATCCAAGTGAATGGTGTAATGTCACAAATATCAAAATTGGAAAAAGAAGAACAAATGAGTCCTAAGGTCAGCAGAAAGAGGGACACAATAAAGATCAGAGAAGAAATAAATAAAAATGAGAAGAAAAAACCAATAGCAAAAATCAATGAAACCAAGAGCTGCTTCTTCGAGAAAATAAACAAAGTAGATAAGCCTCTAGCCAGACTTATTAAGAGAAAAAGAGAGTCAACACACATCAACAGAATAAGAAACGAGAAAGGAAAAATCACGACGGACCCCACAGAAATACAAAGAATTATTAGAAAATAATATGAAAACCTATATGCTAACAAGCTGGGAAACCTAGGAGAAATGGACAACTTCTTAGAAAAATACAACCTTCCAAGACTGACCCAGAAAGAAACAGAAAATCTAAACAGACCAATTACCAGCAACAAAAACGTAGCGATAATCAAAAAGCCACTAAAGAACAAAACCCCTGGGTCAGATGGATTTACATCCGAATTTTATCAGACATACAGAGAAGACATAATATCCACTCTCCTTCAAGTTTTCCAAAAAATAGAAGAGGGGGGAATACTCCCAAACTCATTCTATGAAGCCAACATCACTGTAATACCGAAACTAGGCAAAGACACCACCAAAAAAGAAAACTACAGACCAATATCCCTGATGAACATAGATGCAAAAATACTCAGCAAAATATTAGCAAACCGAATTCAAAAATACATCAAAAGGATGACACACCATGACCAAGAGGGATTCATCCCAGGGATGCAAGGATGGTACAACATTCGAAAGTCCATCAACATCATCCACCACATCAACAAAAAGAAGGACAAAAACCACATGATCATCCCCATAGATGCTGAAAAAGCATTCGACAATATTCAACAGCCATACATGATAAAAACTCTCAATAAAATGGGTATAGAGGGCAAGTACCTCAACGTAATAAAGATCATATATGATAAACCCAAGGCTAACATCATACTGAACAGCGAGAAGCTGAAAGCTTTTCCTCTGTGATCATGAACATGACAGGGATGCCCCCTCTCCCCACTGTTATTCAACATAGTACTGCAGGTCCTAGCCATAGCAATTAGATAATACAAAGAAATACAAGGAATCCAGATTGGTAAAGAAGGAGTCAAACTGTCACTATTTGCAGATGACATGATATTGTACATAAAATACCCTAAAGACTCCACTCCAAAACTACTAGAGCTAATATCAGAATTCAGCAAAGTTGCAGGATACAAAATTAACACACAGAAATCTGTGGCTTTCCTATACACTAACAATAAACTAATAGAGAAATCAGGAAGACAATTCCATTCACAATAGCATCAAAAGGAATAAAATACCTAGGAATAAACCTAACCAAAGAAGTGAAAGACCTATACCCTGAAAACTACAAGACACTCTTAAGAGAAATTAAAGAGGACACTAACAAATGAAACTCTATCCTTGCTCCTGGCTAGGAAGAATTAATAATCAACATGGCCATCCTGCCCAAATCAATATACAGATTCGATGCAATCCCTATCAAATTACCCACAGCATTCTTCAATGAACTGGAACAAATAGTTCAAAAATTCATATGGAAACACTAAAGACCCCGAATAGCTAAAGGAATCCTGAGAGGTTAGAATAAAGTGGGGGGGATCTCACTCCCCAACTTCAAGCTCTACTACAATGCCACAGTAATCAAGACAATTTGGTACTGGCACAAGAACAGAGCCACAGACCAGTGGAACATAATGGAGACTCCAAACATTAACCCAAACATATATGGTCAACTAATATTCGATAAAGGGGCCATAGACATACAATGGGGAAATGACAGTCTCTTCAACAGATGGTGCTGGCAAAACTGGACAGCTACATATAAGAGAAAGAAACTGGATCACTGTCTAACCCCATACATACACAAAAGTAAATTCGAAATGGATCAAAGACTTGAATGTAAGTCATGAAACCATAAAACTTACAAAAAACATAGGCAAAAATCTCTTAGACATAAACATGAGTGACCTCTTCTTGAACATATCTCCCTGGGCAAGGGAAACAAAAGCAAAAATGAACAAGTGGAACTATATTAAGCTGAAAAGCTTCTGTACAGCATAGGACACCATCAATAGAACAAAAAGGTATCCTACAGTATGGGAGAATATATTCATAAATGACAGATCCTACAAAGGGTTGACATCCAAAATATCTAAAGAGCTCACACTCCTCAACAAACAGAAAGCAAATAATCCAATGAAAAAATGGGCAGAGGAGCTGAATAGACAGTTCTCTAAAGAAGAAATTCAGATGGCCAACAGACACATGAAAAGATGCTCCACATCGCTTGTCATCAGAGAAAGGCAAATTAAAACCAAAATTAGATATCATCTCACACCAGTAAGAATGGCTACCATCCAAAAGACAAACAACAGCAAATGTTGGCGAGGTTGTGGAGAAAAGGGAACCCTCCTACACTGCTGGTAGGAATGTAAATTAGTTCAACCATTGTGGAAAGCAGTATTGAGGTTCCTCAAAATGCTCAAAATAAAAATACCATTTGACCCAGGAATTCCACTTCAAGGAATTTACCCTAAGACTGCAGCTCTCCAGTTTGAAAAAGACAGATGCACCCCTATGTTTATCGCTGCACTATTTACAGTAGCCAAGATACGGAAGGAACCCAAATGTCCATCAGTAGATGAATGGATAAAGAAGTGGTACATATACACAATGGAATATTATTCAGCTATAAGAAAAAAACAGATCCTACAATTTGCAACAACATGGATGGAGCTAGAGGGTATTATGCTCAGTTAAATAAGCAAGGCGGAGAAAGACAAGTACCGAATGATTTCACTCATATGTCGCATATAAGAACAAAAGGAAACCGAATGGACAAAACCTCAGCAGGAGCACAGAACCCGAGAATGGACTAACAGTTTCCAAAGAGAAAGGGACTGGGGAGGACGGGTGGGAAGGGAGGGATAAGGGTGGGAAAAAAGAAAGGGGTCATTACGATTAACATGTATAGTGTGGTGGTGGGGGCACTGGGAGGGCTGTGCAACACAGAGATGACAAGTAGTGATTTTACAGCATCTTAGTATGTTGATGGACAGTGACTGTGAATGGGTACGTGGGGGGAAATTGGTGAGGGGGGAGCCTAGCAAACATAATGTTCTTCATGTAGTTGTAGATTAATGATACCAAAATAAAATTTAGAGAAAAAAAACCTTTATTGAACCACTGGGAGGCAAAACAAATAAAAAACATGAGAAAATGGTTCATGGAATATATTTCACTTTGTAGTAAGAAATACACCTGATTTGTCTTTTATAAAATGTCCATTTACGTGGTAATCTCTAACACTACTACATCTGGAATTAAAATTTGTTCAGCTTTACAGTATGACAGACTAATAACCAACTGAAAATTGTAATTGGTAGTGAAAGTTAGAATATTTTCACTTTTAAATATATTAGCAAGATATTTCAAGATGAACTTTACTGTTTTAACCTAGTATACTCAAAGCAAAACAAGATAGTCTGATCATTTCTTATGCATTTATTATCTTGGGAAGACATTTAAAATTTCATTCTTTCTGATCCTAGAACCATGTTTTGTTTTGTTTTGATGTTTTATACTGAAATATAAGATTTATGACTTAAAAGTGCTCTAAGACTAAGGTAACATCTGATTTACTTAACAGGAAGTTTAAAAGCCTTTTGTTTTATGGACTTTGTGAGAATACAATTTAAACCCTGTTACTGACCTTGTATTGAAGGAATGAATACAGAGAAAACAGACCTTGGCTAAAAGACAAAAGTATTTATTTTTCTGGATGTACTGTGGCCATAATTAATTTTCTCCAATATTATCTCAAGTTTTTAGTGATAGTTTTTAAAGCTGAAAGTTGTTGCATAATTTAAGAAGGAAGAAGACAGTTGTAACATTATTTTTCCTCACAGAATATATGATGACCATGGGATTTGCAGTCAGACAGCCCAGGATTTGAGTTGATATACCTAATTTCTACTTGTCCTTAGTAAGTTATGTTATAACCTCTCTGAGCCTAGGTTCTATATCTGTAAAATGGGCATGACCTCTCTCTCTCTCTTAAAATTATTGAGAGGATCAAATGTGGTGATGTAAAAAATCCTAGAAATGTCCCTGGCACATATTAGGCAATCATGTTTTACTTCTCTTCTTTTCTTTCAAGTGCTGTTTTAATCATTTTTAAAGAGAACTTGTGAGAAAGTACTATGTAGGAAATCTTAGGGAATTATAGAAAAATAATTACTAGTAAAAAAATGTAACACACTGAAATACCTGACCTGGCTACCTTTTAAAGTACAATTTTAATGTCAGAATTTACTGTATATCAGAAGAATAATGTGATATTACATTTATTTAGACAGTGTTTGCTAAGTGGTAATTTCTGTGAGCCTTATAGCAGACCTGCGAGGGTGTCAGTACATAGACTGACTTGTCCGAGGTCACGTGACTGGGAAGCAGGTGGAGCCAGAACATGAACAACTTGGAGCAAGAGCTTCCCATTGGAGTTTGAAGACAGTACTGGCTTGTGGCACCAACATGGAACAAGCCTTAATATAAAAAGAGACTTTGGGTATATTTCAGTAAGTAAATACACTTGGAATGGGTTCAAGGTGGATCTCATCTTCACCACAGTTACACTGTAGGGAATGGTGTTATGATGAGGTATAAAAGTGGCAGTATTATCCCCTGAAATACACTTTATGTTATATATACACACACATACGCACACACACACACACACACATTCACTTGTGCCTTCTAAGTATTCTATTAAACTTTCAAATAAGGGAAAAATCTTTCCCTAATATACTTCTAGGTCAATTTAGAGCTAATTGAACAGATGTCATATAATACTAATGTTAAGTTACCCTGTGTAATAAGAAAATTACACTACCTAAGTGAAGACAGTAAAGGGAAACTATCCAATGAATTATTCTAGAATTTCAAAATGAAATTATTTCTTCAAAATTAACAGTGGCAACATATGACTTTAGAAAAGTGAGTCTGAAGCCTTTCTGTTTGTATATGCCAGTTTTGGGTTATGATAATAGAAGATCTAATGTAATAGTATAGATTTCAATTGTGCAGGAAGTTGTTAAATGATGTGGCAAGACATTATTAAAATCTAACTTCTCATTCAGTTGTTTAATATAAAATCACAGTTTTTCTAGTCTTCACATACTTCCTTTTGCTATTAGGCACACTTTAAAAGCCTAATTACCTTGAGAACATAATATGACAAAGAATAAAACTGTTCAGATTTTGACAACTTTAAATAGGTACTAGCATTTCTTAAAGAGCAAACCTCACTTACAGTTAGGAAACAATATTTATATTTAAGGTTGAAAAGCCAGGATGTAGGAAAATTTTGCTAATTTGGAAGATGACCTTTAAGTGCACCAAAACCAAATAATTTGTAGGCTATGACATAGGACACATTCCTACAAAATTGTGTGAATACTGCTTTAGAGGTTCTTGAAAGACAAAGAAAGTGGGAATGAAATCTTTATCCCCTCCCAAATAAGACGGAGACTAACAAAAGAGTACAGCAGCACTCTTTCAAAGCTTGCCTTTCAAATGAGGTCTCTGTAGCACAGTTAATGATATGGTTCATAGTGGAAAACAATCTGTTTTCAAGAATGTTAATTCAAGAGTAATTTCTAATATATGAAATAAAGTTTCTTCAATACCCTTCATTCACCAGTAAAGCTTTTATGTTTGTATTATTTACTTCAATCAGATGTTTTTAATTTTACCTTTTCTCCTTGCACAAATACTTGACATGGTTCATCAATACTGACCAACAGTTTTATTCTTTTTCTTCAGAAAAGAGAGATTTTTGAGAGAGGGGGAATGAAAAAGAGAGAAACATCTCTGCCTAAACGATTTGCAAGCATCTGTGCTTTAAGCTACTTTTTATGAACACTCCTTAGTAAATGACTCAAGGTAAAAAAAGCAGAAAAGCATCCAATGTTAGAAATTGCAATCCAAAACCATGTAATTTAAACCTGCACTTGCTTCTCTTGTACTAAATGACATACAAATGGGTGGCTTAATTCTCTCAACTTTGGGAACACAATTGGTCTTTTTGTATGAACGAACATATAACAGTAAAAATATTTTGGGCAGAGTTGTTTAATTTTAATTGTACAGAAAAAAAAGAAATACTATTTGACCCAGGAATTTCATTCCTAGGAATTTACCCTAAGAATGTAAAATCCCAGTTTGAAAAAGACATATGTACCCCATGTTTATTGCAGCACTATTTACAAAAGCCAAGAAATGGAAGCAACATAAGTGTCCATCAGTAGATGGATGGATAAAGAAGATGTGGTACATATACACAACGGAATATTATTCAGCCATAAGAAAGAAACAAATCCTACCATTTGCAACAACATGGATGGAGCTAGAGGGTATTATGCTCAGTGAAATAATCCAGGTGGAGGAAAACAAATACCAAATGATTTCACTCATCTGTGGTGCATAAGAACCAAGTAAAAACTGAAGGAACAAAACAGCAACAGAATCACAGAACCCAAGAATGGACTAACAGTTACCAAAGGAAAGGAACCAGGGAGGATGGGTGGAAAGGGAGGGATAAAAGGTGAGAAAGAGACGGAGGCATTATGATTAGCATGCATAATAAGGGGGTTGGGGGCCCCGGGAAGGCTGTACAGCACGGAGAGTTCAGGTAGTGATTCTGCAGCGTCTTACTATGCTGATGGACAGTGACTGTAATGGGGTATGTGGTGGGGATTTGATAATGGAGGGAGTCTAGTAACCACAATGATGCCCATGTGATTTTTATATTAATGATACCAGAAAATTCCACACTATGTAAATATACAATTTAAGGACTTTTACTAATTTATAGAGACATGCAAATAGAATCCAGTTTTAGAATCCCTTCCTCTTTTTTTAAAGAGAGTAAAAACAACTCTTCTTTATGTCATTGCTATATAGTTTACTTTATTATTAATAAGAGTTATAATTAGAAGAGGCAATCCTTCATAAGAAGGACTGGCATGTATGGGCTATTTTCTATTTTGTAATTTTCATGCCTCTTATGATAGAAAGTTGTGTTTTCTCCACACTGCAAGGTCTGTCTGTTTGGAAAACTAGACGGTCCTTGGGCTTGCCTGTCTCCTTTTGATCTTTTCCTCCTGCTGCAGTGAAAACCATCTGGCATTTTGAAAAGGTAGATGTCCAAAAAATCAACAAACTATAAAATGTTGTTAGAGGTTGAAGATATATTTTTAATAAACGTTCAAAAGTGGATGGGATCACTTACAATAGATGATAATGGCTTAGTGTGGGCTAACGCAATTTCTTTCTGACTTCAATTTATCATGTTGCTTTGGTCCACTTAACGCAGTGTGTTTGCCAGTGAGACAGTAATCATTTCCAGGAACCACAATACTGGCTTTCATTTCTTTTCATAAATCTGACAAAGGAACAACCAACTTTAAGCTATATAGAGAGGGTTGAGAAAGCATCACTGTAGCTCATTCATTTGCTCAGAGAAACAGGTATTGATTTCTTCCAATTGTTGAGGTTATACCAGTGAGGCATCTGGGTGTGGTAGAGAGAACAGATGTGGGTTCAAATCATGACTCTGCTATTTAACTCAGCCTCAGTTACCCTTCCTGCAAAACATGGATAATAATAGTTCCTGTTGCACAGGCTTGTTGAGAAGATTGACATAATGCATGTAAAATACCTCTCTTATCCCCGAAATGCATCAGATACAAAACTGTTAGTGTCCATTTTTTTCCAGATGTTGGTTGGTCCACAGATGTTTTAGGTCAGGTTCCCGAGGAGAGCCTGAAATGGGAATTTCTGTTGAAGTGGTTTAATAAGGGAATGATCTTCAGGGTGGGCATACAGCAAGATAAGGTGGGCAAGGAGCTGAGCCACGATGTGGACTCAGGGCAAGTCTAGCCTTGGGCTGACCCACAAGGAGTCTGGTGCATCAGAATCTCCACAGTTACTCTCCACTGAGCCAGGAGGATGTTCTTTGCACCTCCTATCAGTAGGTCATTGGCCATGGGCAGCCCTTGAGGGACTGGGGTTGTCACTTCCAGAGTCAAGGGGGATCCTGCCAGCTGACGCCTACTCTCAGGACAAGAGAGCCTGCTGTGAGTCATTTGAAGGCCACCCTCAGAGAAGCTGGCATCTGGGTACATGAACCAGAAAAGGGCCTTGAAGTGGGTACCACGGCATCTCGTACAACACAGGCAAAACAGACGTGCCCCTGTCCTGCAATGGTTGGTGTATGGGGGAGAGGAGATGTGTGAAACTTTAGAGGAGGCAGACATTCTGCCATTCTTCCAGCCAGAGAGATTTTATTAAAACAGACTTTGTGGAGAAGGCAGAATTTGAGCTAGGCCTTCTAACTGAGGTGGAAGTTTATGAGAGGAGATGTGGGAAAGGCTTCATTAATGTTTTCAGTTGGGGGAATATCATTGCCCAAGACTTAGAAGGAAAACCGGGTTTCTTTCATTCAGTGTCCAGACACTAAGTGAGGTGCTGGAACACCACTGTATGTGGGTGAGTATAATGTTTGGCTTGAATTTGGATAATGTGAAAGGGAAATGAGATAAAGTTGGAAAGGTAAATAAAAAGATTGGGGAGGGGATGTTTGAATGCTCCACTAAGGATTTTAGTGTTTATTGTGTAGTATATCATGTAGAGGCCATGGAAGGTTTTTGAGTAAGTGAATGACCTGAATGGAGCTGACCCAGCCTTTTTATCCTTTCAGTGCCTGTTCCAAGGCTAAGCACCAAATTTCTTGTCTGGACTTGCAGCAGCCCACATAATGTGGACCCAGCATGCCCCCATCTCATCCCGCCCAGAGCGTCCTGGGACATTCACGACGCAAGCTACTTAGGATTACCCACAACACACATGCTATCTTGGGTGAGTCACGTAGCCTCTCTAGGCCTTCATATTCCTAATTCATAAACTCCTCACTACAAACTAGAAGGTGCCTTATGATGTTTAGGCCTGAAGAGACCCTGGGTGGTCATGGGCATCAGAGGTTCCCTGACAGGTTATCTGGGGTCACAGCATGCAAGCAAGCGACCATGACAAAGGCATGCAAAGGAGAACTGTTCATCCAAGCGCCAGGCCTTAAGAGAGGGAGGAATCATCAGTCCCAGAAGGGCAAATTCTGAAGGTCTTCAGGTGAGCTTTGAGCCACGTTCAAGATTGACAAGGACGATGCCTTTGGCAGAAACATTAGAGGGAAGACATTGGCCACCGGTGGATGCTAAGATAAGGAGAGGGATGTTGAGATCTATGCTGATGACCCTGGAGCCTGCTCCCGGGGTGGGAAGGGGCTGTTGCCACAGGCAGTCAGGCAGGAAGGGGCCTTGACAAACAGTCTGAAGACGATGGGCTTAATCACTCAGCACTGAAGGGTCAGCTCAAGGTGCTCAGCAAGAGAAAATACTGTAAATGTGGTGTTTAAGGTAGCTGTTTGCAGAATATTTGTTTTTAGTCTTTTAACAACTGGAGAAAATATTTCTTTTACCTTTTTACTCTGAAATAAGTTTTGAACGAAGTTGCAAAATAGTTTCCACTTAACCTTCACCCAGTTTCCCCTAAAGTTAACATGTTTATAATCACCGTGCTATTACTAATGACAGACCTTTAGCACTGGTAAGCTATTTTAAAATAACATACAGACATTATTCATATTTTATCAGTTTTCCTACTCGTGTCCCTGCTTATGTTCCAGAATCCAGTCCATGGCCCCACATTGCAGAGTGGTTATGCCTCCATGGCCTCCTCTAATCTGTGACAGTTGCTTGGTCCTCCTCTGAATTCATGCCCTTGATACTTTGAAGGAGTCCAGGCCAGTATGTGGGAGAAAGGCCCTCAGTCCTGGCTTGTCTGACGTTTCCTCACGATTAGATTGAGGTGACAGCTCTTTGGCAAGGATGCCACTGATGTGAAGTGATGTGCTTTCTCAGGGCATCCTACCAGCTGGAATCAATGCCGATGTGTCTTATTCTGGTGATGTTAACTTTGATCACACGCCAAGGCAGGTATACCAAGTTTCTCCACCATAAAATTACCATCAGGAAAATACAACTGCTTAAATCAGATCTTGTGGGATCTTATTGGGTTCTTCCCAAACTGAGTCTCGTTATGCGTTCCCGTTTAGAATGAGCTGTTCGTTCATTTGTTCATTCATTCATTCAATTATTATTTACTGAGGACTGGCTATGAGCCACGCACTGTGCTGGATACAACCATGCACAGAAGGGACACGGTGCCTGACCTTGTGAGACCTGGTGGGAAGAGGCATTAAACAGAATGTCACCAGGCTGGAGTGGAAGCACACAGCAAGTGGCTGTGAGGAGTATGGGAGGAGGAAGTAGTGCAGTGGACGGCTCATAGAAGATAGCAGGTCAGGGCAGGATGAGTAAGTGAGACCTGAGTGGTGGTAAGGATTTTCTAGGAGGAGGGGGATGGACTCTTTGGATGGAGTCCCTTCCTTTTCTTTTGCACTCCCAGTTTTAATTGGATAAATTCATATTCATTTTTAATAAAAGCAGTGAAATTGGGATGGCAGTATTTTGCAGTATCTATAGTGATCAATAACAGATTGTTTGACAGTTTTATAATATCTTTTATTGAACAAAGGTATTCTGAATGGAGACAAGAAGAAAACACATGTAAAAATATTTGGGCTAAAATATTAAATTTTAAACTAAAATTCAGAATTGAGGCCATTTTGTATGTAGCAGAATTTACTGAGTTGACCAGGCACTTCGGCATCTATAGAGAGAATATTTCCCCAAATTAAAAGTAGTGTGATATACAGAGAAGAGTCACTGAAGGTGTCAACAGTTTCAAAATCCATAACCATACCATGTACTTTTGAAGATTTCAGGTAATTTTATGAAAACAATAAGATGACATAAAACAGTTATTGTATTAGAGACAAATGCCTAAGAAACTGTATGTAGTACATGAATATTTATCAAGAATTATTATTCCACTGGAGTTATACAATCAATATAAAAAAGTTTTAAATTTTGCTTTAATATATATAGGAAATCATATGTTTATATTTTGGAAAGAATTATCTTTTTGTAGATAGTGTTTATTGGAACTGTTTTTGAGGTCCATTAATATAATAAAATCAAATTGTCACTTTAAAATATTCACAAAGTTAGCTATGATGAATTCCTTGTAGCGCCCCTTTTGTACTCAGAAGCTATGAATTATGGGATCCCTTCCCGTATGTCCCCTGACACACTAAGGGACACTGGCTTCTGTCTCCCTAAGGCAAGAATGGGTTGTGAATCCCCATTTCTGTCCTTGTCATCCATCTTTACTTGGCAGTGTCATCTTCTTCATGAGGCCACATAAAGGGAACAAGTACTGTATGCCAGGAACTGACTTACACTTTGACATGGACAAAGTCAGCAAGTTCTTGTAACAGCTCTGCAACATTGGTACTGTTATTACCTCCATTTTACAGATGGGCTCAGCTTAAGTTAACTTGCCCAAAGGTGCATAGCTCATAAATTACAAACCTGAGATTAGCTTCAAGAACTGGTTCATTAATTGCCCTCCGTATTTAACTTTGATCATTCTGTTCCACCTGCCAAATTTCCAGACTCCCTGTAACTGCGGTGGCCATTCACGGGTCTACTCTTACACTTCCTTATTCTAAATTCCCGTACTTGTTCCTTGTGCCAGAAAAGAATCAATACCACCCCACCACGGGAATGCTGAATGGAAAGAGATGGTGTAGTACCCGGACCTGTGGAACAGTGCTGCTGACTGGGTCCACATCACCCCTTTTTGGTGTCTTGTTGAGGCTGAACACAACTCTTTTTTTTAATTTATTTATTTTTAATTGAAGGGTAATTGACAACAGTATTACATTACATTAGTTTCAGGTGTACAACACAGTGATTCAACATTTATATACATGATAATTCTAGGTACCAGCTATCACCATACCAATTTGTTACAATATTTTGACTATATTCCTTATGCTATACATTACATCCCGGTTACTTATTTATTTTACAATTGGAAGTGTGTTTATATATATATATTTTGTGAGGGCATCTCTCATATTTATTGATCAAATAGTTGTTAACCACAATAAATTTCTATATAGGGGGGTCAATACTCAATGCACAATCATTAATCCACCCCAAGCCTAATTTTCGTCAGTCTCCAATCTTCTGATGCATAACGAACAAATTCTTACATGGAGCACAAATTCTTACATAGTGAATATGTTACATGGTGAACAGTGCAAGGGCAGTCATCACAGAAGCTTTCGGTTTTGTTCATGCATTATGAACTATACACAGTTCAAATATGAATATTCATTTGATTTTTAAACTTGATTTATATGTGGATATCACATTTCTCTATTATTATTATTTTTAATAAAATGCTGAAGTGGTAGGTAGATACGAGATAAAGGTAGAAAACAGAGTTTAGTGTTGTAAGAGAGCAAATGTAGATGATCAGGTGTGTGCCTGTAGACTATGTGTTAATCCGAGCTAGACGAGGGCAATAAACATCCATGTTTGCAGAAGATTTCTCTCAGAACATAAGGGGGGAGGTTCTAAGCCTCACCTCTGCTGCTCCCCATTTTCACACCAGATGGCCCCCTGCGACTGTGCCTGTCTTAGGTTGTTCCTCCCTTGAGGAATCTTACCCGTCTCTGGCTAACCAGTCATCTTCCGGGGCCATACAGGGAAATGTTAAGTTGGTAAGTGAGAGAGAAGCCTTATTGTTTGAAAAGGTAAGCTTTTTACTTCTTTGCATATTTATGCCCTGTGGCTTCTATGCCCAGCATTTGTCTTGAGGTGTCTTTACCACTTGGAAGAATTATGATACTCGGTAAATTCGACATGTGGCACGAGTTCTATTTAAAGGTTGTGATTAGGTAGGAAGAAGAAAAGCTATAGAAGTAGCAGGCGGGAGAAAACATGGGAAGATTGATTATTTCTTTGACATATCTTCATGTAGAGTAACTTCAACATGGATAGGTTTTAAACTACTAATTAAATTGTGCACACACATTAACATATTAGGAATATAGTTACCTAACCAAAGCATACCTGTAATTACCAGCCATCTCCAGTGAAACCAAGAAAACCAGTTAGGCACCTTAGGCATTTGTGAAAACTTATCTATGACATGTTGGATATTGTCCAACTGAACTTGAACAGTCTGAGAGAAATCAGACAAATTAAAACAACCCATTCCTGGGGACTGTTCACATGCCATATGTTCTTTTAACAGTAAATAGTCTGTAGTTGTAAGACTTTGGAGCGCTACAATTTGCACTTCTCCTAATTCTTGGTTGAGTTCCAACAGTATAGATCCAGTCAAATTTGTTGTTTTACTGTATGCACAGGCCAGCTTAGATATCTCCTTCATCATTCCCATGGCAAGTCCAGGAACTGGTGGGATGAGTGCATCTACACCTTTGACAGTGCGTGGATCTTTGTTGGAGATTTTTTTTTTTTGCTGATCATCTTCTGGCATGAGTCTTCCAGAGAGTGCAGATTTTGGAAGTTCTTTTTCATATCGTATCTTAGTTCATTTTTGGGGTAGCCAAATTAGGCTTTGATCCTCTGTATAAACACAAACAGACCCTTTGCCTACACTTTTATATGCCCTTTATATCATTGTGTAGAACTCATTAGAGGTCACCACATAGGAACTGCTTTTTTTTTTAATCATTAATCTACACTTACATGACGAATACTTTGTTTACTAGGCTCTCCCCTATACCAGGTCCCCCCTATATACTCCTTTACGGTCACTGTCCATCAGCGTAGCAAACTGTTGTATAATCACTATTTGTCTTCTCTGTGTTGTACAGCCCTCCCCTTTCTCCCACACCCCTGTGCATGTTGATCTTAATACCTCCCTTTCTTCTTCCCCCCCTTATCCCTCCCTTCCCACCCATCCTCCCCAGTCCCTTTCCCTTTGGTACCTGTTAGTCCATTCTTGAGTTCTGTGATTCTGGTGCTGTTTTGTTCCTTCAGTTTTTCCTTTGTTCTTATATTCCACAGATGAGTGAAATCATTTGGTATTTCTCTTTCTCTGCTTGGCTTGTTTCACTGAGCATAATACCCTCCAGCTCCATCCATGTTGCTGCAAATGGTTGGATTTGCCCTTTTCTTATGGCTGAGTAGTATTCCATTGTGTATATGTACCACAACTTCTTTATCCATTCATCTATCGATGGACATTTAGGTTGCTTCCAATTCTTGGCTATTGTAAATAGTGCTGCGATAAACATAGGGGTGCATTGGTCTTTCTCATACTTGATTGCGGCATTCTTAGGGTAAATTCCTAGGAGTGCAATTCCTGGGTCAAATGGTATGTCTGTTTTGAGCATTTTGATGTACCTCCATACTGCTTTCCACAATGGTTGAACAAGTTTTCATTCCCACCAGCAGTGTAGGAGGGTTCCCCTTTCTCCATAGCCTCGCCAACATTTGTTGTTGTTTGTCTTTTGGATGGCAGCCATCCTTACTGGTGTGAGGTGATACCTCATTGTAGTTTTAATTTGCATTTCTCTGATAATCAGCAATGTGGAGCATCTTTTCATGTGTCTGTTGGCCATCTGTATTTCTTTTTTGGAGAACCGTCTGTTCAGTTCCTTTGCCCATTTTTTAATTGGGTCATTTGTTTTTTGTTTGTTGAGGCATGTGAGCTCTTTATATATTCTGGACGTCAAGCCTTTATCGGATGTGTCATTTTCAAATATATTCTCCCATACTGTAGGGTTCCTTTTTGTTCTATTGATGGTGTCTTTTGCTGTACAGAAGCTTTTCAGCTTAATATAATCCCACTTGTTCATTTTTGCTGTTGTTTTCCTTGCCCGGGGAGATATGTTCAAGAAGAGGTCACTCATGTTTATGTCTAAGAGTTTTGTGCCTATGTTTTCTTCCAAGAGTTTAATGGTTTCGTGACTTACATTCAGGTCTTTGATCCATTTTGAGTTTACTTTTGTATATGGGGTTAGACAATGGTCCAGTTTCATTCTCCTACATGTAGCTGTCCAGTTTTGCCAGCACCATCTGTTGAAGAGACTGTCGTTTCCCCATTGTATGTCCATGGCTCCTTTATCAAATATTAATTGACCATAAATGTCTGGGTTAATGTCTGGATTGTCTCGTCTGTTCCATTGATCTGTGGCTCTGTTCTTGTGCCAGTACCAAATTGTCTTGTTTACTATGGCTTTATAATAGAGCTTGAAGTTGGGGAGTGAGATCCCCCCTACTTTATTCTTCTTTCTCAGGATTGCTTTGGCTATTCGGGGTCTTTGGTGGATCCATATGAATTTTTGAATTATTTGTTCCAGTTCATTGAAGAATGTTGCTGGTAGTTTCATAGGGATTGCATCAAATCTGTATATTGCTTTGGGCAGGATGGCCATTTTGACGATATTAATTCTTCCTAGCCAAGAGCATGGGATGAGTTTCCATCTGTTAGTGTCCCCTTTAATTTCTTTTAAGAGTGACTTGTAGTTTTCAGAATATAAGTTTTCACTTCTTTGGTTGGGTTTATTCCTAGGTATTTTATTTTTTTGGATGCAATTGTGAATGGAGTTGTATTCCTGATTTCTCTTTCTGTTGATTCATTGTTAGTATATAGGAAAGCCACAGATTTCTGTGTGTTGATTTTGTATCCTGCAACTTTGCTGTATTCCGATATCAGTTCTAGTAGTTCTGGGGTGGAGTCTTTAGGGTTTTTTATGTACAGTATCATGTCATCTGCAAATAGTGACAGTTTGACTTCTTCTTTGCCAATCTGGATTCCTTGTATTTTTTTGTTTTGTCTGATTGCCGTGGCTAGGACCTCCAGTACTATGTTAAATAACAGTGGAGACAGTGGGCATCCCTGTCTAGTTCCCGATCTCAGAGGAAATGCTTTCAGCTTCTCGCTGTTCAATATAATGTTGGCTGTGGGCTTTTCATAGATGGCCTTTATTATGTTGAGGTACTTGCCCTCTATTCCCATTTTGCTGAGAGTTTTTATCATGAATGGATGTTGAACTTTGTCAAATGCTTTTTCAGCATCTATGGAGATGATCATGTGGTTTTTGTCTTTCTTTTTGTTATTGTGGTGGATGATGTTGATGGACTTTCGAATGTTGTACCATCCTTGCATCCCTGGGATGAATCCCACTTGGTCATGGTGTATGATCCTTTTGATGTATTTTTGAATCCAGTTTGCTAATATTTTGTTGAGTATTTTTGCATCTACGTTCATCAGAGATATTGGTCTGTAGTTTTCTTTTTTGGTGGGGTCTTTGCCTGGTTTTGGTATTAGGGTGATGTTAGCTTCATAGAATGAGTTTGGGAGTATCCCCTCCTCCTCTATTTCTTGGAAAAATTTAAGGAGAATGGGTATTATGTCTTCCCTGTATGTCTGATACAATTCCGAGGTAAATCCATCTGACCCGGGGGTTTTGTTCTTTGGTAGTTTTTTGATTACCGCTTCAATTTCGTTGCTGGTAATTGGTCTGTTTAGATTTTCTGTTTCTTTTTGTGTCAGTCTTGGAAGGTTGTGTTTTTCTCGGGAGTTGTCCATTTCTCCTAGGTTTCCCAGCTTGTTAGCATATAGGTTTTCATAGTAGTCCCTAATAATTCTTTGTATTTCTGCGGGGTCCGTCGTGATTTTTCCTTTCTCGTTTCTTATTCTGTTGATTTGTGTTGACTCTCTTTTCCTCTTAATAAGTCTGGCTAGAGGCTTATCTATTTTGTTTATTTTCTCGAAGAACCAGCTCTTGGTTTCATTGATTTTTGCTATTGTTTTATTCTTCTCAATTTTATTTATTTCTTCTCTGATCTTTGTTATGTCCCTCCTTCTGCTGACCTTAGGCCTCATCTGTTCTTCTCTTTCCAATTTCGATAGTCGTGACATTAGACCGTTCATTTGGGATTGCTCTTCCTTTTTTCAATATGCTTGGATTGCTATATACTTTCCTCTTAAGACTGCTTTTGCTGTGTCCCACAGAAGTTGGGGCTTAGTGTTGTTGTTGTCATTTGTTTCCATATATTGCTGGATCTCCATTTTGATTTGGTCATTGATCCATTGATTATTTAGGAGCGTGTTGTTTAGCCTCCATGTGTTTGTGAGCCGTTTTGCTTTCTTTGAACAGTTTATTTCTAGTTTTATGCCTTTGTGGTCTGAAAAGTTGGTTGGTAGGGTTTCAATCTTTTGGAATTTACTGAGTCTCTTTTTGTGTCCTAGTATGTGGTCTATTCTGGAGAATGTTCCATGTGCACTTGAGAAGAATGTGTATCCTGTTGCTTCTGGATGTAGAGTTCTGTAGATGTCTATTAGGTCCATCTGTTCTAGTGTGTTGTTCAGTGCCTCTGTGTCCTTACTTATTTTCTGTCTGGTGGATCTGTCCTTTGGAGTGAGTGGTGTGTTGAAGTCTCCTAGAATGAATGCATTGCATTCTATTTCCTCCTTTAGTTCTATTAATATTTGTTTCAGGTATGTTGGTGCTCCTGTATTGGGTGCATATATATTTATAATGGTTATATCCTCTTGATAGACTGAGCCCTTTATCATTATGTAATGTCCTTCTTTGTCTTTTGTTACTTTCTTTATTTTGAAGTCTGTTTTGTCTGATACCAGAATTGCAACACCTGCTTTCTTCTCTCTGTTGTTTGCTTGAAATATCTTTTTCCATCCCTTGACTTTAAGTCTGTGCGCGTCTTTGGGTTTGAGGTGAGTCTCTTGTAAGCAGCATATGGATGGGTCTTGCTTTTTTATCTATTCTATTACTCTGTGACTTTTGATTGGTGCATTCAGTCCATTTACATTCAGGGTGATTATTGAAAGGTATGAATTTATTGCCATTGCAGGCTTTAAGTTTGTGGTTACCAAAGGTTTAGGGTTAGCTTCTTTACTATCTTACTGTCTAACTTAACTCGCTTGTTGAGCTATTATAAACACAGTCTGATGATTCTTTATTTCTCTCCCTTCTTATTCCTCCTCCTCCCTTCTTCATATGTTGGGTGTTTTGATCTGTGCTCTTTTTAGGAGTGCTCCCATCTAGAGCAGTCACTGTAGGATGCCCTGTAGAGGTGGTTTGTGGGAGGCAAATTCCGTCAACTTTTGCTTGTCTGGGAATTGTTTAATCCCTCCTTCATATTTAAATGATATTCGTGCTGGATACAGTAGTCTTGGTTCGAGGCCCTTCTGTTTCATTGCATTAAGTATATCATGCCATTCTCTTCTGGTCTGTAGGGTTTCTGTTGAGACGTCTTATGATATAGCCTGATGGGTTTTCCTTTGTAGGTAACTTTTTTTTCTCCCTGGCTGCCTGTAATACTTTGTCCTTGTCTTTGATCTTTGCCATTTTAATTATTATGTGTCTTGGTGTTGCCCTCCTTGGACCCCTTGTCATGGGAGTTCTGTGTACCTCTGTGGTCTGAGAGGCCATTTCTTCCCCTAGTTTGGGGAAATTTTCAGCAATTATTTCTTCAAAGACATTTTCTATCCCCTTTTCTCTCTTTACTTCTTCTGGAATACCTATAATTCTTATACTGTTCCTTTTCGATTGGTCCCTCAGCTCTCTTAAAATTCTTTCATTCCTGGAGATCCTTTTATCTCTCTCTGCATCAGCTTCTCTGCGTTCCTGTTCTCTGTTTTCTAGTCCATTAATGGTCTCTTGCATCTCGTCCATTCTGTTTTGAAGTCCTTCCAGAGCTTGTTTTATTTCTGAATTCTCCTTCCTTAGTTCTTGCATATTTCTCTGCAAGTCCATCAGCATGGTTATGACTTTTGTTTTGAATTCTTTTTCAGGAAGACTGGCTAAATCTATCTCCCCAGATTCTTTCTCAGGGGAAGATGTAGCAGATGCCGAAGCTGTCTGGGTTAGTCTTGTCTGGATCATATTTTTTTGCCTTTTCATGTTGACAGGTGCTATTGACTGTCAGCTGGGAGGGCCAAAATTTTCACTTGCTACTGGCCTTTCTTTACTGGGACAACTGCGACCCCTAGTGGCTTGTGTTGGGTAATTGCGTGTAGACTGGGTCTTTGTGTCTTGCCTGGCCGGAAGTGAGAAATTTCCCTTTCTGTGGGCGGAATTTGTCTCAGGCTGCTTCTCTGCTTTTGCAGCGCCCGGTGGGGTAATGGATGGGGGTGCTGCTTGACTGTTTACCTCCGTGAGGGGTCTCAGAGCTGTTGCCCAGGGGGTAAGTGCACCCGGTTTTCCCTGTAATTTCCAGCTGCTGTACTGTGTGTGACCTGGGTTGTTTCCATCAAGCTGTTAAGTCCCTGTCCCTTTAACACTTTGAAAAAGCCCCCGCTTTTCTTTGTCACAGGGGCATCAGTTTCGGCACCCGCTCAGAGGTCTTACTCCCTGTTCCCCCAGTATCCAGGGCCCCCTGTGCACCTACTGTGTCTGCGCTCTGGCCCGGATGGCGGGGGCTGGGTGTTCAGCAGTCCTGGTCTCCGTCTCCCTCCCCCTCTGCCTATTCTCCGCTGGGAGCTGGGGGGAGGGGCGCTCGTTTCCCGCCGGGCCGGGGCTTGTATCTTACCCCTTTCACCATCGCTGGGCTCTCGCTGGTGTAGCTGCAGTCTGGTCACTGTCCTGCGTCTTCTGGTCTCTCTTTTAGGGCTAGTTGTGTTTGATGTATTTTCAAAAGTATATATGTTTTTGGGAGGACATTCCCACTGTCCTACTCACGCAGCCATGTTGGCTCCACCATCAAACACAACTCTTTTTAAAAGCAAAGTTGGAATACTGCTGGATTTATCAGGAAACCTGGTTTCTAGCTGTGGTTTCCAATTTCTCATCAGCAAGATAAGCGTGCTGTTTTGTATACCTAATACAGTTGTTTTAACCATCAAATTAAGTTGTTTTAAAGTATATTCTATATTGTACTCTACAGATGTTAGTCATTATTATGTAAGTAATCATGGAACAAGACCATGTATTTGTACTATTCTTTGCAGTTTATGATAAACTCTCAGAGTATTTTATTAAATCCCTCAGTAACTGTTGGCTTAGGTATAAACATCTCCATTTTATAAATGAAGAACTGAAGTTCAGAAAAGTTTAATGTCTCCCTCTTAAGTCAACTTGAGCTGTAATTATCTAATACCTCGGTTAGGTGGCTTAAACAATAGAAACTTATTTTCTCATGGATCTGGAGGCTGCGCATCTGAGATCAGGGCACCAGTGTGGTAGGGATTTTCTTCCAAACTTGCAGACAGCTGCTTTCTTGCTGTGTTCTCATGTGGCAGAGGGAGAAAGGAGGGAACGGCAAAGCAAGGGACAGAGGGAATGAGATAGAGCAAACCGTGGTCTTCCCTCATCAGGACACTGGTCCCATCCTGAAGACCACTCCTTCAGGACCTTGTCTAAATTGAATCATCTTCCAAAGACCCCATCCCAAACACCATCACACTGGGGTCCATGCTTCATGAGTCCCTCAGGGGCCGCGTGGGAGGCAATTCAGCTCTGGCACCCCTCCTTCCGCTCTCTAGGAGTTGGAGCTCCTGTGTGGCCCAGCCAGAAATTAATCCAGGTTTCCCACCTCCACTTTTTGAACTCTTTCCCTCAAAGCAGAGTAACTCTCTGAAACTAATTCTGTCATGACTTTCACCTGCTCAATTGGGTGCTACTTGCAACAGACACCCTTTAAATGCAGATTATAATGTTTTCCTACCCATTTACCTGGCTCCTGGGGAAGCTGAATTTCAGAACAATTCTCCCCTGGTAGTAACTCCTTTATAAAAGGTACTAGCTAAAAGATTCTGGGCTGAGCCCAGTTGGAAGCTCAGAATTGCCAAAGGACCTCTGATTTTAATATGTGCATTAACTTGAAAATTATCAATACCATGGTTAAATGTATCATTTACAGAAATTGAAATTTTGGTCCTTTATTTAACCTATTTAATGCAGTGTGATTTTTAAAAACCTCTTTGATTTGCTATGGTTTTCTTGGTGGCCAGTTAAGTTCAGAAGAATTTCATTTTCCTCCTTCATAAAAGCAGTAAAGCAATGATTTTGTTTTCCTGGGGATTCTTACCCCCACACGCGTTTTAACCAACAGTTGAATAAACTGATGTCTTGTGTGGTTTGGAGTAAAAACAGTGGTTGCCCTGTGTTTTTTTTCCTCCTAATATTCTTATGTCTTCACATTTTCAGATTTATTATTTTGGTGCTTAATTATTACATTTTGAAGGTAACAAATGATCTTGAAAAATTCATTATCCTTAAAATACTAGCTCTTAAATTTTTTCTTTCTATCTTGCTATATTCCTAAGGAGAGGAAATGCCAATGTGTTTTTCACTTTAACACAACATTATAGCAGGTCATTTCTGGAATTACCTGGGAAGGTTTAAGATGTTGTCATAGGAGAACCAGAATCTTCTTTAGAAATCTGGTGAACAACACAACTAATAGTAGAACAAACCCAAAATTTCTAGAGAGGTCTGAAGAGAGAGACCCACTATTCCAGCTCCCTTTATTGACTGATTTAGCAAATGCTTTAAGCAATTTGAGATGGTTAATTTTATATGTCAACTTGAGTGGACCACAGGGTACACAGATATTTGGTCAAATATTATTCTGGGTATGTCTGTGAGGTTGTTTCTGGATGAGATTAATATTTGAATTGAGTAAAGCAGGATTGAGTATAGCAGGATTGCCTGCCCTAATGTGGGTAGGCTTCATCTAATTAGTTAAAGGCCTAAATAGAATAAAAAGTTTGAGTAAGAGAGAATTTACTGCCTGAATCAGAAACCTGACTTCCTTTTAGCTGAAAAATTGGCCTATTCCTGTCTTTAGCCTTGACTTAAACATCAGTTCTTCTTAGCTCTCGAGTCTGATGGCTTTCAGAATGAAACTTACACCAGCTTTTCTGGGTCTCCCACTTACTGACTGCAGATCTTGGGACTCGTCACCCTCTATAATTGCATGAACCAATTCCTTGTAAGATAGCAGTCCATCTATCTATCCATCTATCCTCCTATCCACACCTCCTACTGGCTGTTTCTCTGAAGAACCTTAACTAATAAACAATTCTATGTATATCCTGTGGTGGCTTTATAAAGTGACAACCTGATAAGTCCCAACTGCATTTTCCAGAATTTTCCTCCCGGTATATTTAAGGTGGCTATAGGACACATTTTCACCAAGATTTGGTGGCAGCAGTCATGTTGCTTTTATGTGCAGAGGTTGGCTTGGGGGATGGGAGGGGCTGTGGGCATGGGGGCCCATGTGCACTGCTGCAGCTCGCACACCTTGGTGCTCTCTGCTGGCCCAATTTGCTGGTGTGGAGCTGCAGCTGGGCCTGCAGTTCTCCACCTTCCCTGCATCCTTCTTTGACTCCCCCAACACATGAGCCAAGTGCATGACTGGCTCTGTGACAAAAGGCGGCAGCTACTACTTATGGCAGGACACTGTATCACTGAAGCTGGAAGTGGCAAGACGAGCTCATCCCACTCCATCTTCATGGGATCCAGATCATACATGCAGGTTACGGTTTATGCCGCAAGTTACCTCAGACTTCCTAAACCTTAGCACTACTGACATTAGGGTCAGATAATTCTTTATTGTGGGGAACTGTCCCATGCACTGCAGGATTTTAGCAGCATCTGTGGTCTCTACCCACTGGATGCCAGTACCCTATCCTCTAGGTGTCACAACCCAAAATGTCTCCAGACATTGTCAAATGTCCCTGGGACAAGGGTGTTAGGCAAAATCAGCCTTAATTGAAACCTGCTGCTTTATATCCATGATTCCTTCCCAGCTACCAGCTGAAGGCTTAGGCTCTGACACCAGGCAGAGCCTTACAGAGCCTGTATAATTAAATCCCATAATTGCGAAAAGTCAAATCCCCAAATATATTCCTTGTTGTGTATCTCTCTCCTATTGGTTCTGCTTCTCTGAACAAATCCTGAATGACAGCCCCTTAGAGTTGGTTGAGTCCTCCCCAATCTCCTGGAGGATTTACTCTTTTTCCTCATTCCTTGATTATCAGCAACCTGCACCAACCACACCCCATTACCAACCCCGCAGTGACATAATGCTGCCTTGGATGAGGGACAATCATGACCTAACAAGTGTGCTTGGTGTAGAATCTGCACATAATCCTGCCATGTGGTAATGTAAACTCTGACCTGTGCACTGCTGGGGCCTCCAAGGAGCTGACTGAGCAAAGCTGTGAGAGTCTTGGGGGGTGATTTTATTGTTTCGTTGAGAATCTAAGCCTAGTGGGAATAGTTACAAGCTATGTTTTTAAGACCTCCTAACATATTCTTATTATACATATTTTTCAAAGTGATATAAATGGAGGTGTTTTGTGTCTTTGAACCAGCGAAGGTAATTTGTCATTTACCTTGTCTCTAGTTCTAGGAAGTCTAGTAGAGTGCAGTGTTTTGTATAGCTAAATAGAAATGGTCAGCATCTAAGACCCAAGCCTTTATATCTGGTAGAGGGGTAAGAAATTCCCCTTGAAAAATTGGTAAGAGTAAGGTTGAGCTATGATTACATCAAGTCTATTTATTTTTACTAGGTGTTATGGCATTGTGTCATCTGGTGTTAGGGATCTGGTGGACAGACAAGATCTCTGCTCTTGTGGAATTTATAGTGGACTAGGGGAAACACTGCACAAATAATCACATGGTCAAGTTTTACAAAGGTGATGGAGCAGAATGGGAGTCCTTGGAGAGGCTGAAGAGAGACAGGGTGGTGTGGCTTCCCTGGGGAAGGGGTGGCTCCGTGAGAAGTAAATGGAGAGAGTCCCAAGCAGAGACAGGAAAGAACACGGCCCATTCAAAGAGCTGCAGCAATGCCAGAGTGACTGGAGTAAGGTGAACACAGAGAGGAGAGGAAGAAGGGGAGGCTGCAGAGAGGGGAGGGGATCAGACTGCTCAGGGCTTGGAGCTCAGGGAAAGAACTTGTCATTCACACTCAGGGCACAGCCACTGAAAGGCTTAAAGTCAAGAAGTGCACAATCTGATTGATAATTTTCAGAGATCCTCTGGCTGCATGTGGGCAACAGATTAGAAGGAAGCATGTGAGGATGTGGGACAGTCCATGCAGTCCAGAGGAGAGATGACAGAGGCCCCCCCAGGAATCTCCGCAGTAGAGGGGGTGCAGAGTGGACCGACTAGAGACACCATTAGAAAGTACAATGGATACAAGTTAGCCTTGACTTCAAGGTGTCAATGCATCAAAGGGAGCCGTCAGGAAGTCTGGCTTTAGCAACTCAGTGTACGGTGCAGGCAGAACGGAACGTGTGCCTCAGATATCAGTGCTGTTTTGCGTGGCATTTACACCTTGAGAACTGGAAGAATTAACACTCATTCATACAAACCAAGCACTGAATCACTTTACAAAATTGCATTCTACAACAGAAATATTGAGAATATCAGTGGGGTCACTTGGATTTTTTGTTTTCGGTAAGTTCTATTCAAGTAAACATTTAAAAAAATCTCCCTTGGGCTGTACCATGAGTTGCAGTTGTCAGTACTAATCCAAAAGTGGACTTTGGTAGAACTCAGTTTTTAAAGGTAGATACCTGAAATGTAGCTTCAGGTAAGGCTGGCTCCAGGCAATATGGTAAAGCAGCATTGCCCCATTTGGGGCTTCTCTTTGTGCTGGGCCTTTGCCACATGTTTGCTCCTACTGAGTATGACTCCCACACTATCCAGTCCCCATTATCCAAGAGATTGAAAGAAGAACATTCAGAAGAAAATAGCAACTGAGTGAATCAAAGCCCCAATGGGCCTTCAGGCTTCAGAAGTGAGAACCAAGGCATTACAATGTGCTCCATACAGGTGCCACTGCACCCCAACAAGGTGAGCTTGCACACATCAAAATTTGTGCTGTTTGTACCATTTCTGTGCAGTGATTCAACAGTAAATACCTGTACCACACACATAATATGGCTGGAGCCATTTACCAAATGATTCTGCAAGATGTGCTGGTAGGAAAAAGGTGACATAATGAGACAGGGACCATGGGTGTAGTCAGAGTAGGGTGAGGGCCTCCCAGAAAAAGCAAGGCAGGATAATTAGAGTCAGAGCAGTGCAACAACATGCCAAGAAATCCTCTACCAAAACTCCATGTTAAACATTGAACTTTAGAGTCATTCTTCAGTGAGATCAGTTAATATTCCCCAGATGAAGGAAAGTAGTCTATGTTTTTATTATATCAATTGTTTGTAATCATGAGTAAGATTCACTTTAGCATGTTAATAGGCCCAGACCTGTGTGCTATCTTTCTTCCTTTAAACCTGATGAGGTGATCTGAAATCTAGGCAAATTATGGCAAACCCAGCCATAAAGAACATAGTAAAAGACAGGAAGGATTCCATCTTAAAATTATGATTGCATTTAAATACCCGGGAAGTTAAGAAGTAAGATCTTAACTTACTCTTTAGCAGACAATAGCTCAGCTCACCTTGGGGGCTGGGAAGGTGGTCTTGTTTGATATGCTCCCAGACCCAAGTGCTGGTATCCCAGGGAGAAATCAGAGCAGTAAATCTATTGTGTTAAGTTAATTTTAAATATTCAGGGACCACTTAACAAATCCACAACTTTAAGCCTTTTATCATCCTTTCCAAAAATCCTCAACTACCTATAAAACCCCAAGACAATGCACAACTACATGCTCTCTTGTCCCCTCCTTGTTTGAGCCGGGAGCTCTGTCCTCTCACTTTAATCTCTAAATAAAAGCTTCTCCCTGGCTCTTCTACCTTGAGCGTTTGCTAAGTTCATTCTTTGACTCTGCAAACAAGAACACCAGCATCAATATCACCCAAGAAGAGTACAAGATGTTCTTTAGTAGCAACACCTGTGAAAGAGGGACCAGTATTACTATCAGGCACAGAAGGCTTCACCACAGCACTCCTCAGAGCACCTGTGAAAGGAAGGACAGAGGGAGAGCGCAGGTGGGTGGCAGCATCCAGACAGTGGGACACACCAGAGAAAGTCTCAGCCAACCCATGGGGAGTTTCAGAGCAGAGTCCCCCCAACCCCGGAGCCCCCGCTGGGCAGAAGTGGCCACACCCTGGTCCCTCACCATACTTCCTCACTGGCTGGGGGGCACAAGAGTGAGTCTGGCTCAAAAACTAAGGGAGAGCCTGTGGGTACTAACAAGCAGAGGCTGTCAGCTGACCGTGCTCTTCAGAGCTGAAAGGCAAGCTCTTTCATGGAGGGGGTCTCAGTGATTCTCCTCTGTGGCTGTTGCAGTTCACCCAAGCACTCACTCAGGCCTATATCCTTTAGAAGTGCTTTTGGCTGAAATAACAGAGCATCTGGACAAGCAGAAGCTTAGATAAAAAGGATATTTAAGTTTTTCACATAACAGGAAGTGTGAAAGTTCCAGGATTTGGTCCAGAGGCTCAATACCATCAAAGACTCAGACTCTTGGTCTCTTCCTGCTCTGCCATCCTTGAAGTGAAGGCTTTCTTTCTTTAGTTTGCCCACTCATGGTCATGCATTGCTGCTGCAGTGCTGACATTATTCCCCCAAACGTCTGGGAATTCAAAGAAGGAAATATAGGGAAGAAAAGAGCCCTCACTTTTTGAGACAGGAGAGTATCTCCCAGATGTGCCCCAAATGACATCCTCACGTTTAGCAAGAGCACATGGCCATCTGCAGGTGTAAAATGCTGGAAAAAAATGAGTTTCCAGAATTATCATGACTTGCTTGGTACCACTGTGATTCAACATTGGAACTGTCACCACAAACCAAACCAGGGTTGTGTTAGCAGAAATAAATGGGTAGGGGAGAGAGGAGAATGAGTTTTGTAGACAATGAGAAATATTTACTTAATTACTTAAGTGTGGTAATTACTTAAAATTTTTTTTAAATAGAGGAATGTATGTGTAGGTGGTGTGAAATAGGTTAAAATTCCCCCCAAAATTGTTTAACAGCACAGTTTCTGACAGAGAATAGTCTTTTAAAAAAGAAGCACTAATTCATTTACATCCAGTGGATATTTTTGAGCACCTATTATGCACCAGACACTGGTCATACAGCAGTGAGCAAAACAGACAAAATCCCTGTCCTCACGGTGTTTCTATTCCAGTGAATGAAAATAGCAAAAAATAAAATAAATATGTTTTATTCTTTCAAAGAATGTCCTATGAAGAAAAATTAGGCAGGTAAGTAGGACAGGAAGTGATGAGGCACATGACTTTGAAATGAATGACCAGGAAGATTTCTGGGGAAATGACTTTAACAAGGCAACAAATCGCATGGTCATACGAGGCGGAGCAAGTGGGAAGGGTAGTTCTGGCAGAGAGAAAAGCCAGCCAGAGGCCCCGGGGTGGGTGCCTGCTGGCTAGGTTAATCAAGTCCAGCGGGGCCAGTGCAGCTGGAGCAGAGAGAGCAAGGGGAGGACAGTGGGAAGTAAGTGGGAGCCAGAGCTTCTCGGGCCATGTTTGCCATTAAGGACTTCAGCTTCCATTCTGAGTACAATGGGGACCCACTGAGTGAACAAGATCCACGAGGGACTTCTTCCGAGGGCTCCTGTGGCTGCTGTGTTATAATAGACTGTAGGGGAGGGGCAAGGGCGGGTGCAGGAAGAGCAGCTGGAAGTTACTGTAACTGAGATCGGACCATGGCGTTCTGGGCTGCGCTGGCAGAAGAGCTGCTGAGAAGTGCACACAGTCTGGAGACCTTCTGAAAGCCAAGTCAAGGACTGGAGGTAGATTGGATACCAGTAAGAAAAAGAGGGGAGTCAAGAATGCCTCTAAGGTTTTCAGTATAGGCAACAAGAAGAGGGACCTGCCATAAACTACAATGTGGAAGATTTGGGTAGATGAGGCTTGGAGAAGATCATTAGCAGGATTTGAACATGTTGAGTTTTGAGATGCCTATCAGAATTTAAGTGCGCACGTCAGGTAAGTCTCTGGATATGAGTCTGGGTCCAAGTAAATTTTAGCTTTTGGTATATTTGCATATATACGTATATTTGCATATCATGATCATATAGATTTTAAAGTCATGAGACCACAGGAGGACCAGGGAGTGACCAGGTACCATAGTCCAGGGTGAACTAGCAAAGGAGACTGAACAGTGGACAATGGCGAAGGTGGAAAGTCCTGGAAGTCAAGCGGGGCAGGTGTTTCAAGGCTGATGCAGCCAGCAATCAGTGTGAGCAGTGAGATTAAGACTGAAAAATGATGGCTGGATTCACCAGCAGGGAAGCAGCATGGTGACCTTGACAAGGACAGTTTGGGCTGTAGGGTGGGGTCAGAAGCCTGACTGCAGAAGGCTAGGAGAGAACCGAACGAGGATGAGGAGACAGCAGACACAGGTAACTCTTCTGAATTCTGCTCTAACAGGTGACAGGGAAAAGGGATATAGCCGGAAAGGTCAGTGGGGTTCAAGAGAGGGTTTGATTGTCCTTTGTCTTTGGGATAAGAGAGTAACACATACTCTTGTGCTAATAGAATATAGACACCAGAGGAGGGCCTGGCCTTGGATGAGCTCACAGAGTACTGGGGGTGGGCAGAGGATGTGGGGCCAGGAGCTTGTGGGTTGGTAGACATGATGGAGGGAACGTGCAGAAGGTCCTGCCTGGTTACTTCTGTTTTCCCAATGGGTCACTGGCTGAAAGTGTGAATGGGGGAAAGTAGGGGCAGAAGTTGAAGGACAAGGTGTGAAGTAGTAGTGTACGAGTGTGGGAGGGTGAATAGGCCAGGGGAATGTCAGTGGGTACCACTGTGGCCCTAGCTGGAGGTGTGTCTGCTCCGGCTATTTGTTTTTCAGCGGTGTGGATGAGGTGCTCAGCAGGCAGGGAGTGGGATTTATCCCAGCTCCTTGAAATTTTGCCAAGTGAGAACAGTGAAGTGATAGGGACACAAGGTACATGAGGTGTATGAAAGGCTTGATTATAATAACTGATTTTGGAAGTCTGGCTGGGGCAGGAGCAAAGCGAAGCTGTGAAACAGGGTGACAATGTTCTATGTTGTAGGATTTGAGGTCCTGGCAGGTAGAAAGATTAGTGGGCTTGGGATGTGTGGTAGGCTAGAAGAGTCCTCTCACCCCAAGATGTCTGCATCCTATTCCCTGGAACTAGTGAATATGTCAGGTTACATGGCAAAGGGGACTTAAGGTTGCTAATTAGATAACCTTAAAAAGAGGAAGATTATCTGGGTGGACCCAACACAGTCGTAGGGTCCTTACAAATGGAAGAGGGTAGCAGAAGAAGAGTAAGCACAGATGTGACTACAGAAGGTCAGGGCAACCTAATTTAAGGACATAACTTATTTTTGCTGGCTTTGGAGGTGGCAGAAGGGGGACATGGGCCAAGGTGTGCAGCAGGTGGTCTCTAGAAGCTGGAAAAGGGAATGGATCTCACCCAGAGCCGGCAGAATGGAAGGGAACTTTGTCCTGCTAACATCTTGATTTTATTCATGTCTGATATCTGGCCCACAGAGCTGTGAAATAGTAAATCTGTGTTGCTTAAGCCACTTAGTTTGTGGTGACTTGCTACAGCAGCAATAGGACAATAATACAGGGTACTAGAGGGAAGAATAGAAATTCTGATGGTGAACCTGAGATTTTGGAGGGTTTATAGGTTCAGTTTTGACAAGGTCAAGGGCAGGACCATAGGTGGAGTCTTGCTAAGGTAGTCACCAGATTGTTGGAAAAGCACACCTCATCAAACTAGATAGTTAAAACCCAGATTTCATCATGGCTTCTATATATAGGTCAAAATTATGTGGCAAACTGTGACTGTATTAGAGTTTTTGTTTGTCTCTTTCCTTAGCAGGCACCCCCAGAGGATCTTTTGGCCCTGCCTTCTCAATCTTCATTAGGTTTAGAGCTCACTGGTATAAACTGATGTTCAGAATTGGATTGGGAGAGATCTGCTCTAAATTAACACTGTAATAAATGAGCACTGTTCACATTTCCTCACAACCGCCCTCCTCCACATACACATCAAATTACTCTGGAAATGAAATGCAAAATAAAATGGGGAAGGATTCTGTTCTTCATTAGTGGATGAGTATGAAATGCTGAGGCCTCCCTGCCAGGGGAGAAGGAGAGTGCATAGTAGGGTGCAGCACTTGAGAGTGGGACAGTTTTCCAAGTTCTTAGCTGTCATATTGCAGGCTGAGGGCCTAATGGTCTGCAGTCTGCTAGCCTGTGAACGGAACCCTGCCTGTTGTTAGCATGCTGAGGAATTTAGCAAGGAGCTTCTAACTCAGCTTTACTCAGTCTTAAAGCATTCAGGCTTTTGGATTTATTTCAATTTATCTTAGAGATATTTGGGATCTGAGCCCTGGGAGAGGCTGCACCCTACAGGCTCCATACCACACTGAGCATCTTGGGCAGGAAGCCCTCTCTTGGGCCTGTTTCTCTACCATGTCACACGGGCAATAATAATTCCTCCAGCCTCACAGGGTTATTGTGAGGACATTAAGGGATTATGGATAACAACAGTGCATGTTCAGTGTTGGCCTCAGTGCTTAGGGAAGGGATCTTATTATTATTGTCAGCTCTGATCTTGGCAGTGAAATATGGAAAAAAGACAAGAGGAAACCTGTGTCCAGACTCCCTTGATCCCAGACAGGGCCATGCTGGAGTTAATTTAAAACATTGCATTTGACCCAAAATTTGACTCTCAGTAAGTCACTTATTTCTCCAATACTTTTTGAATTCTAAATAAAGAGAGACTACTGACTGGTTTTCTTATTCATTCGTATAATGACAAATGAGATATTTGTAAAGGCACATTGTAAAAAGACGTATTTTTCCTTAAAGAGACTCTAAGTGTTAAGTATGAAGCTGCACTTTAAAATATGGTAGCCACTCACCACCCATGCCTGTTTAAATTAATTCAAATTAAAAATTCAGTTCCTCAATTGTACTAGCCACATTTCAAGTACTCAGTGACCACATGTGGCTAGTGGCTGCCACACTGGACAGTGAAGGAACAGAACATTTCCATTTACTGTTCTACTGTCTTCATTCTAATTGGCTTACACCAGTGTTCAGTAAACACAAGATCATGTGTAAAAGAGAAGGTGCACAATGTTGAAACACAAGTTGGGAAGGCAAGGAAGATAAATCCTCTCAATTTCATAAATTTGTGAAGAACTGGCCCTGCGTTATTTTGTAAAAACCCAAAGGAAAGCTAATAAATATTTTCAAGCTCTTGAAAGTTTCACTGGTATACTTCATTTTGGGTAACAGAAATTCATTCATTCATCAAATATTTATTGCCTCCCATGCCATACATCAGGTGAGGGAGTGAGCCAGCGGGTATCTGGTGGAAGAGTGTGCCAGGGCTATGGGGAAAAAGGTAGATATGCATAATAATAAGGATCTATAATGTGGAGGTGGGAAGCAGATTGGAGAGAGAGGGTGGGATAGATGGCTGAGATTGCTTCCTAGAAGGGGAGATTTGGGCAGGCTTTGAAGGAGGGGAGGAGTGAGCCAGCTGGCCCGCAGAGGAAGGACGTTCACCAGGGCACAGGTCTTAGAGCAAGGGCATGCCTGGCATGTCAAGGAACAGCAAGGAGGCCAAAGTGGCTGCAGCAGAGAAAGCAAGGAGGTGGGGGATGGGGTGTCTGAGAGGAGTGGGGGAGGGGTGGCAAAGCCTAGTCAGTTTTATAGAGCACTGGGAATACTTTGGCTTTTGCTCTGTGTGAACTAGGGTGTCATCAGGGCAGGATCATAGGTTTAAAATCCTCAAGATTTTTAAAGCAAGACAGACACATCTGATAGGTTTTAAAGTCTTCTGGATCCTGAGTTGAGAGGGTGGTGGCTTGGACCAGGCACAGTAGTAAGGTTGGTGTGAAGTGGCAGATCCTGGATAAACTTTAAGGTAGAGCCTATAAGATGTGCTGACAGATAGGATGTACGGTGTGAGAGAATGTAAGAACCCAGATGACTAAAATTTTTGGCCGGAACAATCCCAAGGGTGCAGTGGCCCTCAGCTGAGGTGCAGAAGACTGTAGATAGGGTCAGATTTTGTTTTCTTTTTTGGTGGGGAGGAGTCTACAAATCAAAAATTCAGTCGTGGACAGGCTGAGTTTGAGGTGGCTTTCAGTGGAGGTGATGGATAGGTGGTTGGCCGTAAGAATGTGGCAAGCCCTCCAAACACCAAATGTTTGCAAAGAGAATAATAAAACATTTGACAAACAGACTAAAAGTGGTATTTAAAGAAACTGAACCAACAGATAAATCTAAACAGGCACTAAGTATCATCGACATTCATAAACATGGAAATACTACACGCCTGGTTGCGAGTTGGGTCCTTCCCTCCAAGGTGTGTGCAATTTGCTTGAGAGCAATGGGAAGTAATTAGAGGGTCACAGGCTCTGAAACTCCTCAGTGGACCACCTGACATGTGACTTGTCCAAGCTGAGATGCACTGTGCTTGTAAAATACTCACCTGAGTTCAGAGAAAAAGAACACAGAATAGCTCATTAGTAAATTTTTAAAAAATTGATTACATGTTGAGATGATGTTTGGGTTATATTGGGCTAAATAGAATGTATGTACGTCTCTTAAACTTAACATTTTTAAAAACAAATGGCTTTTCATAGGAAGGAAATAGTTTGCAATGTTTCTTGCCTGGTGAAGAAGAGGATCCAGAAGTCATTACAGATTTGTGGGGGTGGGGTGCGGTGCTGGACCCCCAAGATGCTTCCCCACTGTAGCAGGAGGCCCTGTATCTTATCCTAATACAGAAGCCACGTTGTAGGGCTTTTGTTTCATTGTTTTCCCTCCACTACCTACCAGATTAAACCTGGTAATTATGTCCATATTGTCTGACTAAATGCTGCTGGTGTGTGACACAGAACTGGTTTCAGGCGGCACTTAGAGGGGCATACTGTCTTCCCTGCATAGACAATAAAGCCGGGGGTGGGGGCTGAGCCCCCAAGGCTCTCCTGTGTGGCTTGCTACTTCTGTGCCAGCTCTGGCTTGCAAGATAAGAGGGAAGAATGGTTTTGAGCACCCCTGGGAAGTGTTGGGTAGACCCCTGCTGTTCTCTAAAAGGCATTCTAAGGAAAGGCTTCACAGAAAATGAGCTGCTATCATCCTAAAACTTTTCCTTTAACTCACTATATGCCACTGTGGGCTTATTTTTTTTCTTATAAGGAGACAAAACAATGTGAGAAAAACTTGTACACTGCTCCTGTGGTGTCTCTGAAAGCAAGTTTATAAATTCCTAATATGCATTACTATTAGGTGGCTCACAGAGAAGAGGCGACAATCACAGTGGTACCTGTGGGAGGATGGAGGAGGGGATGGGAAGCAGGGAGAAAGGTCACTGTTGGAGCAGACTGACACAGTGCAGGAAGGAGGGAGTGAGTCTGAAGAAAGGCAAAGTGCTGAGGTGAGACATAGAGCTCCCTGACCCCAGCCTGGGAAGCCTCTGAGCAAGGGAAGATTGCTGCTGGAAAGACTAGATCCCCTTGGTTCATGGGTTTCCCCCCTTTTCTCCCTCTGCCTCTAATACTCTTTACTTTTAAATTAAAACTGTAAGTATGTCGACTACTGTTACCCCAGCATGATGGGAGGCTAAGAGAATGGATTCTAGAGGCAGACAAAGCCTGGGGTCTATCCTGTCTGTTACTTCCTGGCTGAGTGACCTCAGTGAACTTCCTAATCTCTCTGAGCCTTCCCCATGTTCTAGAACCGAGAGGGGACTGGTGGTCTCTGCCTGGTGGGGTGGCTATGGTAGTGAATGAGGTAGTATGGATGTGTTGGGCTGAGGGTCCGACACATTGGACATACTCAGAAATATTAGCTCTTGTAAAAATTATTTTAATAAAAATTAGGTACAATTTTAGGGGACAGAGGTAAAATGAGCATGTCTGTGGTTCATAGATGTCTGAATTTCATAGTACTCAGTGTGTCTCCTTTTGGCATAAGGCATTAAAGAGTCGATATCAAGTACTTGGCTTATAGGCACAGGTCCAAGCCACTGGTCATTTCTTAGGTGTGGATAATTAAGAAAAGGGACAGTATGCTCCCTAATACACACACCGCACACACACACACATTCCCTTCCTTAATGTTCACATAGTAAATTGGTAATCGCCAGCATTTGTATACAGTGTGAGCTGTAGCTGGATGCTGCCAGCTGGGTCCAAACAGCAAGGCCTCCCAGAGCTGGGGTTGAGGGCGCCAACGCCATGCGTCCATGTGGAATAAGGGCCTTTCTGAGTCCTCTGCTGTCAGAGCACTTTCTAGGATTGTTATGAGGATGAACAGGTTAATGCTATAAACCTTAGTGCTTTGCTGGCACAGGTTATCCACTATTCACAATATCCCTGCTGCTGGAAACCCATGGCTAATTATAACTGGTGCTTTCCAGAGTCATGGGCTGCACAGATTCAACAGACTGTGGAAAGAGCATCTTTGGTTCTGGGTCATAGTCCTGACTTGTCCCCAAATCACCCGTAGGATGTTGGGTCTGAAGATTTCATCAAATCTGTGCTTTCCTCTAGATTCCCAGGATGTTTGCACTGGGGGAACCTGAGCACATTTCCTGCTGGTCTAACCATCCAAGTTCCAGAGGTAAAGCTATTAAGGTCCCACAGGCTGTGCCTGCCAAACTCAGGATTACAACACAGTGGAGCTGCTCACAATTTGCCCATTAAAATCTTTTGTCTGACTTTCCAGGGATCTTCTGTGCTGCCATGCAGTATTTTAGCAAAGAACTGCAATAAGTTAACCCTGGATCAAAGTCGGGAAAAGTTCTTCAGGCTTTGGCTGGACCCCTACAGCAACGGAAACAACATTTCATTGCTGCCAGCTCCTGCGGAAAGTGAGCATGCCTGAACAGGAGTGAGCCCAGGGCAGGGAACTCTGAGGGCTGCTCATTGGTGGCTGGCATCAGGGCAGGCAGACATGATGACTGGTTCAGGTGTGACCCAGGGGAGCCCAAGGGAGTGCCCTGTGGATCTGGAGTGAAAGCCTTACCTTCTTCAGGTAAGAGAAGCTGCAAATTGAAATGTTTGAGTTTGAAATCAGGCTGCCCCTGGGGCGTGGGTATTTCACTCTAGCACCTGCTCCCTGCCTTCCTCAGGAGGGCCCAGTGGGGCCAAGAGGATGAGGGGAGGTAATGGGCAAGAGAGGAAGAGATGGAGTCGTGGCAGTAATGGATACTGGCTGACCATTCCAGGGGACAGAAAGGCTGGGGGTTGGAAGACAAAGCATGGGGGAGTAACAGATGGGAATAACAACCAATTATTCGTTGGAGGAATGCATTTTCCTGCTTTGTCTGGGGGCAGGGGCACAACAGTCCCCTTATGCAAGCAGAAGTCACCAGCCCAGTCCCAGGTTCACTGGGCTGGAGAGCTAGGACTCAAACCACAGCCAGGCAGTCTACAAAGCCACAGTGAGATCCTTATCCATCAAACCCTGTAGAGAACTGGAAATGTATCTAGTTAAAGCTGGCCAACAGTGCATGGCCTGGGCTAGGGAGACGGAGCACGCATTTTTCTAGACAGCAAAAGCTTACTGAGAGGTTGAAGAAAGTTCCAGAGAGAGTAGAGACAACAGAATGAACTTCAAGGATTTCCCTCTAAGAAATAAGGAGGTCCCTCAAACCATCCTGAGAGGCACCTGCTATAAGGTGAAAAGGAGAAATGGGGACAAAGGGTAGCAAATTGCCTAGTTCCTGAGTCCAGACTCTGGGGGCAGCTACAGCCCCCACAGCCACACAGCTGCAGCTTGTTCTGTGCAGAACCTGTGACAGGCCCCAGGAGCAACAGAAACCTGGCACACAGCCAGACCACATTTGAGGAAGTGATGGTCTCAGGGATGGATAAGGCATGCACATAAACACTAGTCACTAAAGATACCACAGAAAAAGTCAGATCAAGGATCATTGACATTAAACAGAGAGAAGTTACTTATCATAAACTTGCAGGATAAAATGTCATGGATGAGGTGGTATCTGAGGAATGGGTGGGGTCCTGACCCCAGGAGTTTGGAGGCAATGCAGGCAGAGAAAAGGCTAGAAGGGGGGAGGTGTGGGGATGTAAGGAGACCTGTGAGCAGTTTGGGTTGACCTGGCCATCAAGGGCCACAGGCCCTTGAAAGACACTTTACTTTGAGGCAATAGAGACTCACTGAAAATGTTTGTGCAAGCGGACACAGTGGTAAACCCTTTGCTTCCCAAGATAGTCTCTGCTTCTAATCTTTTGCAGCACTGGGCAGTCAGAAGCTGAAGTGGGGAGACTATGGGAGAGGCTCCCGCAGTAGTTTGTAAGGAGTGAGGCTCTAGACCAGAGGCCTGGCCCACGGGGTCTCCTCTGTCCGGGATGCGGTCCCTTTCCTCACCCGCTTCACACCAATCATCCACAGGACCTCTGCTTAGATGGGACTTTCTCAGGACGTCTTCCTCCATTGCCTCAGGCTAGGTCAGGCCCCCTGTAGAGGGCTTCATGTCCTCCTTTTCTGTCCATCACAGCACATACCACGACTAAAGTAATGTCATAAATAGTCATTTGTGAGCGTTTTTACAAGACTGTCAGCTGCATGAGGCCAGCGCTGAGACTCAGCTCCCTACTGCTGTATCTCAGAGCCCACCGTTGTGCCTGGCACACAGTGGGTGCTCTTACTTGTGGAATCAATGAACAGGAGAGGAATAGGTTAGTGTATAAGACAGGGTTCATACTGAGATATAAGCAGCATATCCCTGGCTGGATATGGCAACTGACTGGCTGGCTGTGCAAGGGATCAGAGAAGGCAGAGATAATGCCAAGGGTCAAAGCTCATTGATTCTTCTGTGGCTAAATCTGGTAACATGGAGAAAGGAAGAAAAGGGGCCTTGACGGAGGCATGATGTTTTGAAAACAAAACATTAGAGGGTCAACCGTGTGTTCATGTCTAATAGGAATGTGGAAATGCAAGTCTGGAAACCAGGAGAGAAACCTGGGAGAGGGTTGGGGGGTAGACAGGAGACTGCTCTCCTGAGGTCCTGGTTCCCCTCCCCTGCTTGTGATGGCACTGCCGGGTATGTGGAAAGCCACACCAGTGTGACTAGATTTGGCCATTGAAATATGAGTCAAATACATGTGTATTTCTAGGTAACAGCACTGAAGAGTTAGTGTGAGCTTCTCCATTTGTTCTCTGGCTTCTGCTGTCATATCAACAGCCTTCCAAATGGTATAGGTTTCTCAGACAGGGTCTTGAAGTAAGAATGTGGAGATCACCCCAGCAGTGCGCAATGGACACAGTGAAAATGAAATAAACCTTGGGTGTTTGAGGCCACTGAGATCTGGGAGTTATTTGTAAAGGCATGACTTCGTCTATCCTGACTGATAACACAACCATGTACACAAGGAAGTTATTCTAGTTCAATACTGAGGATAACCTGCCCTGCCAGACACTGTGTTAGGTGCTAGCATCCTACAGTGAGCAAGGCAGACATGGTCCCAGGGGAGAGAATGTAGAGTATGAAGAAAGGGAACAGGGGTTGAGGGTAAGGGGAGCTACCCTCAGGGAACCCCACGAGGCCCCAGGGATGACCATCAGCTCAGGAGAGCACAGCAGGCCCTCGAGAGGCTGAACGGGGGGCATTGCTCATCTGTGAGCTGTGCCACTGCTTCCAGTACACAGATGATATGGAGAATGACGTGGACTCGGTGCTGCAGGAGTTCGAGGGAGGCAAGGCCAGTCCTTCCTGCAGACCGTCTGCTTCTGCTGAAGGTCTGGCCTGCCTGGCAGCCCACAGCCCTGCCGGCTACCCTTCCGAAGTCAGCGTCTTGAGTTTCCTCCTGTATTATTTCTCTGCTCCTCTTCGGTTTTACTTTCAGGTGTTCTGCCGGTGGATGAAAGCAGTAACCAATCAATTGTACGAGTGAAATGAGGAGATACACCAAGCTGCCGGATCAAGGACCATCAGGTGTTTTCTATCACACTTTTACTTTTTGTGCTTTGTTTTACAAAGTTTTTCTACTTTGCCCAATAAAAAAATAAACAAATAAAATAAGTTCATAGTGCGTCTTTCCCTGAATGGTTGGACCAACCACTGTGCCTCCCTTCCCCTTCTCCCCTAGCTGGTTAGAATTTTCAAATGCCTGAATAAAGTAACAGGCTGTATCTTACCTGGGAAAGAACCTGCAATTGTCTGATAAATAGAAGCTGCTGAAAATAAAGTAGGTATCTTTTAATGCCCTGGAGTGTTCAGTGTGCTGTGGACATTAGTTAAGTGCTTTCCACTTATTTTATGTTTAGTTGAAATGGGGATCATCAGTTCATAACTCCTTCAGTTAAGAAAATTTCTGCCATATTTAAATTCATCTGTGTTTTGCCACAGTATCACAAATGGTATACTAATTGCTTTTCAGGCTTTTGGCTAAGATTGAGTGCAGTCCAAGTGACATAGTGGTACTGCATAATGAAAACTTCATATGATTCCACAGGAATGTGTTGGATTCTCTGTATTTACTAAAAGTCTAACATGTCAGATATTTGACCTCACATATATTTATGTGTGTGTATATATGTGTGTGTGTGTGTGAGTGTATGATTATCCTTTTATATGTGAATATATACCAAAAGGTTCTCTGAACATATAGCCTTTATAGATGTATATATATGAATACGGGTATACCTCTAGAGATACTGCAATTTCTAGAGGTAATGCAAGTATGGTTTTAGACTACCACAATAGAGTGAGGCAAACGACTCACTTTACTTTGGCTTCCCAGCTCACAGAAGTCATGTTTACACTATACCATAGTCTAATCAGTATGCAATAGCTTTCTATCTTAAACAATGTACATACATTAAATTTGAAAATACTTCATTGCTAAACAATGCTAATCATCATCTGAGCTTTCAGTGAGTCATAGTCACTGATTACCATAGTAATGAGAAAGTTTGAAATACTGCGAGCATTACCAAAATGTGACAGTGACACAAAGTGAGCAAATAGTTTTGGAAAAATGGTGTTGACAGACTTGCTTGAGGCAAGATTGCATTTGTATTAGTTTCTTATTGTTGCTCTAACGAATTAACCAAAACTTATTGTTGTAAAATAACAAATATTGTTTTAAGTTCTGCAGGTCAGAACTACCTAAAGTCTAAAAAAGCCTAAAATCAGGGTGTCGCCAGGGTTATGTTCTTTCTGGAGACTTAAGGGGAGAATTTATTCTCTTGCCTTTTCCTGCTTTTGAATGTCACATGTACTGTGCTAACTGTCCTTTTCATCCCCTTCCTCTTACTACTCCAAACTCTCACTTATTTCCTGTCTCCTGCTGCCACTGTAACCTCTTCTGTCGCCAAAGCATGACACTTATGATTGCATTTACGGCCCACTTTAATAATGCAGGTAAATCCCTCATCTGAAGATCTTAACTTAATCACATCTGCTGATGCTTTTACCATGTTAGATAATATAGTCGCACGTGCCACAGAGGGATGAGGATATGGTTATGTTTGTCAGGGGTGTTAGTATTCAGCTCCCCACACTTAGCTTAATTAGAGACTAAAGAACTAATTTCCAAAGGTAAACTGGAAAATGTGTCAAGCCAGAGTTTCAAAGAGGGATGTCTAGAATGCCTAAACTGAAAAATTAAGCAGTTTTGCTATTAGGATTGCCTGAGTAGCTCTATTAGATCCAACCATGCTGTAGGAAACAATTACAAACTCAGTGAAAAAATACCAAAAAATAATACAAAATAGTAACTTGGAGGCATAGGAGAATAAACAAAAATGGGATTTGAAACTTGGAACAAGGGGCAGGGTGGAATGCCCGTTTTTGCATCTTTTAGTCTGAGGACAGAACAAATATATCTCTGCACAGAGTGTTTAATGCCCTTATTAAAAATCTGCAGTGTTTCTGGCCAAAAGATTTGGAGGTCAGAGTCCATGGAACCACACCCACCAGAAAGCAAGGGGTTGACACTGGAGAGGAGGTGTGTGTGTGAGAGTGTGTGCGTGTGTGAGAGAGAGTGTGTGTGTGTGAGAGAGAGAGAGAGTGTGTGTGTGTGTGTGTGAGAGAGAGAGAGAGAGAGAGAGAGAGAGACAGAGACTGTGTGTGTGTGTGTGTGTGTGTGTGTGTGTGTGTACTGATTTCTCTCTGTAAACTTTGTTCAGGTCTGTGGTTGGCTCCTGACCTGCACAACATAACACAAAGAACTGAAACTGGAGTCGTTGCCAACTCAGGAGTTTCAGACAATGAAGTCTGAAACCAAGAAAATGATGTACCTCATTTAAAAGAAAATACATAAAATATCAATATCATCTCTTCAGGAGACTAAAACAGAATCTAGTCTCCACACATAACATTCACAATATCCTGGGTAAACACCAAATTACACAACACAATGGGAAAATGTGGCTCAATTTTTAAGAGAAAGGCCTATCAACCAAGATCAATCTTAAGATGATTTGTTGTCGGAATTATTAGGCAAGAATATTAAAGGAGCTGTTTTATGTGCACATAAAATACTACCTGAAGTACATAAAAATACTCCCACAATGAATATAAAGACTTGTAATCTCAACAAAGAACTGAAACTATAAAAAAGAACCCAGTGGACTATGCTGATGGACAGTGTCTGTAATGGGGTATGTTATGGGGACTTAATAATAGGGGGAATCTAGTTAACACAATGTTGCTTATGTGATTGCATATTAAGGATACCAAAACAAACAAATAAATAAAAATAATAACAAGAACCCAGTGGAAATTCTAGAACAGAAATTATACAGAGTTACAATCTACCTCTCAGTTATGAGTTACATAGTAAAATTAATATTTTATAACAGCAACAAATGAAGGAAGGTTCCCCCCATCACCTCCTACCCTTTTCTCCTAATTCCTGTCATGGAGTAAGCATTGAGGAGAGTCTGAGGGTGCGAGGAGAAAAATCTAAGTAAGGAGTGACTGAGTCACTTTCCTTCCATAAAGGAGTTTAAAGTCTTAGAATTTTGTGAACCCAAATAGACTCACCTAAGAGGAACGTAACAAAAAAAATCTCTGTTATAAATGGTTTATATATTCTTACTAGACTGAGAATACTGGAAAATAATCCTTTTTATGACAATACAGAAATTCTTTGATGGCCATAATTATTGGCTCCATCACCTCCCATTTAAGGACAGATCATTTCAATAGGTTTATGCATTGCACTTAGAGCAACTCTCCTAGTGATAAGAATCTCTAGTCTTCAAACCACTCTTCATTCTTAATCCTAAACTCTTGCAGCTCTCTCAAAACCTATTTCCCTTTAAGCCCAATCTTCTAACCTCCTTTCCATTAAGAAATCATTTAGTTTGTAGGAAAATTATAAGGCTATAAAGTAGTAAGTGGCTGGCAGAGGAAATATGGGGTCTAGGGGGGCAGATGCAGAAGATGAGTAAATGCCACAGGCATCTTAAAGGAAAGGAAAAGAGTTTCCCGCGGTATTCTCACTAGATGAAAATTCTTTCTTAAATTATCACCGACTTCCTGGGACCACCCTAGCAAACCATATGAAATGTGTTAAAATACTGTCTGAACATTGCATTTTATACATCCTGAAAACTACATTGTGTTAAAGGATGAGAAAAAACACAGAGTGATGCTGAGATATGCATTGCGTTGTTGTCCTCCACCATTTTCTATTCTGTTACAAGATCTCTTCATGACTTTTCATTTTCATTGTGCATGGCACTTTAATTTTATGTGATATCAGGCATCTTTCCTTAATGCTCTGATCTCAATGAACACTGTTTTTGTTTCTTTGTTTTCAACTGAATTTCAATATATACCGCGTGACTGTTTTTCCTTCCTTTGTTCACAAATATTAACAGCCCTTCAGGACCTAGAAAGAAGAGCAGACAAAACACATACCGATGTTGCAGTGAAAACGATGTTATTATACTTGTAAAGATGACATTCATTAATAACAGGAGCCCCGTCTGGTTCTGTCCACATTCTCCCTCAGCTGATACTTGCAGAAGCCCACAACACAACGGATCTTCATATGGCTTCTTAGATTTTTTCCCCGCAGTTCTCACACCAAAGAATAACTGTGCCTCGAGGCTAAAGGAATAATGACAGTTCTGTCTTACTGTTCTTTAAGAAGTGCACTCTTCTTTCTGCTGTGTACATTCACTGCCTTCCTGGTTCCCTCCCGGAGTTTCCTACTGGGTAAAGTGTTTGCTGCACTTTGTATGTATTGAAGTCGCAGGCTGAAAATACCTTTGGCATTCTGTTTATCTTGTCAGAACAGGGGGTAAACACCCAGTCTTTCGACAGCTTTCTGATGAAACGCATTAAGTCTGCGCTGCTTTTCAAATTAAAGCCTGCGGAGGTGAAAGGCCTGTGGCACGTGGTTTTGCTGAGGGTCTCCAAGACCACCTCACAGTGAGAGAGTCACCAGAAGGAGTTCTGGGACTCAGCGTATAGCTGTTCACCTGGCGAAGATTCATCGTGGTGGCAGAGTTGGGACATACGGGGGAAGAAGACCGAGGGAGACTCTGGAAGAATCCATGGGCAGGTTTCCCTTCACTCTCTTCCACCTGAGGGGTCACCGAGAGCACGCTCGTCAACCAGAAGCAAAAGTGGGCAACGTGTGCGCGATGTTTCTGCCCAGGGAAGCCCATTAGAGACAGGATCTGCGGTTCCTACTGGGGGCTAGCCACGGAGGTGCCCTCTTCCAATCCTACACCAAAATCCCAGACTCCCAGAAGGAAAGCAGGAGTTAAGGGCAAAATCATACAATTTGCACAAACAGTTTAGACACACTGAGCCACCCCTATCAGTTACGGGAAAGGTGTGCACCCTCCTGAAAACCAAGGTCCCAGATGCCAGCCACGGTCCAGTCTTACAAGTAGACCATTTTTCAGAGAGCAGTACCTGGCATGCACTTTTATCTCTTTTCTGCCCAGGGGCCAACCAGAATAGCCTTGTAAATAGGAAATTCTTGAAAACCAGCAAGGTCCTAAAAGTAAACACTCCTCATACTGCAGGTTGCTGACCTCAGCAAAGATTTTCTGACAACAATTTATTTTCTGGCTACAAATATAGATTTTTCGATATGATTCTTTCAATATGATTTCCTTTATGAAGGGAATATTAACTGAAAAGCCATGATTCAATTGATCTTACATTCATTCCTCTGTCAATGCACTCATTAACCAGCTGGTCAAGGTATTCAATTCACAGGATGTTAGAATTAATCTGACTAAAAATATATTTCCTCTTTGAACTTACTGAGAACTAAAAGCCTAATATGACATTTGGCTATGGTAACTCTGGGCATGCTCAGAGGTTCGTTGAATAGCTGAGCTGAGGCTATTGCACGCTCCTTGGGGCCATTCTCTGCATTTAATAAGGAGGACTTGGGCATACCTGGTAGTTTAGCTCAATTATTTTGTATACTCACTTTTTCTTAAACATTAAGAACTCCGCTGCATATCTTTAAGTACAAGTACCTTTTTTCATTCTTTTAACGGATAAAGGCTTGTTCATCACTATGTACATACTTCATATGTTGATAACATTTCTCTGGACTCATTCTGCTATAGGGTAGAAGAAAAATGACCCTTTTGGGAAAAACTATACCTACACTTATGTCAGTAGGATGTATTTTGTCTGCCCCTATATAACACTTCTTGATTTGTTCAGGTATATTCTGTATGGCCAAGTAAGTTCAGTTGGATAATCAAAACTGTCCCATTGCTCTTTGTGGGGCTGGCGCAGAGACTTTGCATAGGGAGATATTTAGGAGCACGGATTCTGATGCCAGGGATAATGGCATTTGAGTGCTTTCTTTGCCACTTACCATGACCTTGCACCTCTCCTCAAACCCCAAATGTGTTAAACGGGGGAATCAGTGCTCCTCCTTCTGAGCATTAAAAGGATTACATAAGTACATATAACAATAAACGAAGATATTTTAATGAGGAGGAAGAGGAGACCATGACTATGGACAAATCAGAGTTGACTTTAAATGCAAACAATGAATTGTACAGCTGGTATTAAACACAAACTTAAAAAGAATATAGTCCACACCTTCAGCCTAGCAAACTTGATTGTCTCTCTACAAAATGTGCTTCTTAGTCAAAGTAAATTTTTCTTGGTATCATTACAATTACATGAGGAACATTATCTTTACTAGGCTCCCTCCATCATGAATTTCCTCCCCCACTCCCCATTGCAGTCATTGTCCATCAGTGCAGTAAAGATGTTGTAGAATCACTACTTGTCATCTCTGTGTTGTACAGCCTGACCTGTGCCCTCTCCCACATTATACGTGCTAATCGTAATGCCCCCTTTTTCCCTCCCTTATCCTTCCCTTCCCACGCATCCGCCCCAGTCTCTTTCCCTTTGGTAACTGTTAGTCCATTCTTGGGTTCTGTGATCCTGCTGCTGTTTTGTTCTGTCCGTTTTTCTTTGTTCTTATACTCTACAGATGAATGAAATCTTTTGATACTTGTCTTTCTCCACCTGGCTTATTCCACTGAACATAATAACCTCCAGCTCCATCCATGTTGTTGCAAATGGTATGATTTGTTTTCTTGTTATGGCTGAATAATATTCCATTGTGTATATGTACCACATCTTCTTTATCCATTCATCTACTGATGGGCACTTAGGTTGCTTCCATTTCTTGGCTATTGTGAATAGTGCTGCGATAAACTTAGGGGTGCATCTGTCTTTTTCAAACCGGGCTGCTGCATTCTTAGGGTAAATTAATAGGAGTGCAAATGCTGGGTCAAATGGTCTTCCTATTTTCAGCTTTTTGAGGAACCTCCATACTGCTTTCCACAATGGTTGAACTAGTTTACATTCCCACCAGCAGTGTAGGAGGGTTCCCCATTCTCCACAACCTCACCAACATTTGTTGATGTCTTTTGGATGGTGGTGATCCTTATTGGTCTGAGATGATATCTCATTTTGGTTTTAATTTGCATTTCTCTGATGACTAGCTATGTGGAGCATCTTTTCATGTGCCTGTTGGCCATCTGAATTTCTTCATTGGAGAACTATCTGTTCAGCTCCTCTGCCCATTTTTTAATTGGATTATTCACTTTTTGTTTGTTGAGCTGCATGAGCTCTTTATATATTTTTGATGTCAACCCTTTCTCGGATCTGTCATTTAGGAATATATTCTCCCATAGTTAAGATGCCTTTTTGTTCTATTGGTGGTGTTCTTTGTTGTACAGAAGTTTTACAGTTTCTGTCGCAGTTTACAGATATAATAACAGTTGTTAATTTTTGCTTTTGTTTCCCTTGCCTGGGGAGATATGCTCATAAAGAAGTCCCTCATGTTTATGTCTAGTAAACTTCTGCCTGTTTTTTTCTAAATGTTTTACGGGTTCATGACTTACATTCAGGTCTTTGATCCATTTTGAATTTACTTTTGTGTATGGGGTTAGACAATGATTCAGTTTCATTCTCTTACAAGCAGCTATTCAGTTTTGCCAACACCAGCTTTTAAAGAGGCCTTCATTTTCCCATTGTATGTCCATGGCTCCTTCATCATATATTAATTGACCATATATGTCTGGGTTAATATCTGGACTTTTTATTCTGTTGCACTGGTTCGTGGTTCTGTTCTTCTGCCAGTACAAAACTGACTTGATTACCGTTGCTTTGTAGTAGAGATTAAAGTTGGGAAGCAAGATACCCCTGCTTCATTCTTCTTTCTCAGGCCTACTTTGGTTTGGCTATTCAGGGTCTTTTGTGGTTCCATATGAATTTTAAAACTATTTGTTCCAGTTGGTTGAAGAATGCTGCTGGTATTTTGATAGGGATTGCACTGAACCTATAGATTGTTTTAGGCAGGATGGCCATTTTGACAATATTAATTCTTCCTACCCACAAGTATGAGATGTTTCCATTTGTGAGTGTCCTCTTTCATTTCTCTTAAGAGTGTCTTGTAGTTTTCATGGTATAGGTCTTTCATTTCTTTGGTTAGGTTTACTCCTAGGTATTTTATTTTTTTGATACAATTGTGAATGGAATTGTTTTCCTGATTTCTCTTTCTGCTAGTTCATTATTAGTGTATAGTAAAGCCTCAGATTTCTGTGTATTAATTTTGTATCCTACAACTTTGCTGAATATATAGAACTCATATATTAGTTCTAATAGTTTTGGAGTGGAGACTTTAGGATTTATTATGTACAATATCATTTCATCTGCAAATAGGGACAGTTTGACTTCCTATTTACCAATCTGGATACCTTGTATTTATTTGTTTTGTCTGATTGCAGTGGCTAGGACCACCAGTATTGTGCTGAAGAGCAGTGGGGAGAGGGGGCATTCCTTTTTTGTTCCTGATCTTAGAGGAAAAGCGTTTGGCTTCTCACTGTTAAGTGTGATGTTGACTGTGGGTTTATCATATATGGCTTTTATTCTGTTGACATACTTGCCCTCTATGCCCATTTTGTTGAGGGTTTTTATCATGAATGGATGTTGAATTTTGTCGAATGCTTTTTTGGCTTCTATGGAGATGATCATGTAGTTTTTGTCCTTCTCTTTGTTGATGTGGTGGATGATGTTAATGGATTTCGAATGTGGTACCATCCTTGCATCCCTGAGATGAATCCCACTTGCTCATGGTGTATGATCCTCTTGATGTATTTTTGAATTTGGTTTGCTAATATTTTGTTGAGTAGTTTTGCATCTATGTTCATCAGGCATGTTGGTCAGTAATTTTCTTTTTTGGTCGGGTGTTTGCCTGGTTTTGGTATTAGGGTGATGCTAGCTTTATAGAATGAGTTTGGAAGATTTCCTTCCTCTCTTATTTTTGAAAAACTTTTAGGAGAATGGGTATTATGTTCCCGGGTAGTTTTTTGATTACTGTTTCAATTTCACTGCTGTTAATTTGTCTGTTTAGCTTTCTGTTTCTTCTTTGATCAGTCTTGGAAAGTTTAATTTTTCTAGGAAGTTGTCCATTTCTTCTAGGTTTTCCAGCTTGTTAGCATATAGATTTTCAAAGTATTCCTAATAAATGTTTGTATTTCTGTGGGGTCCGTCATGATTTTTCCTTTCTCATGTCTGATTCTGTTGATGTGTGTAGATTCTCTTTTACTCTTAAGAAGTCTAGTTAGGGGCTTATCTATTTTGGTTATTTTCTGAAAAAAGCAGCTCTTGGTTTCATTGATTTTTTTCTATTATGTAATTCTTCTTTATTTTATTTATTTCTTCTCTGATTTAAATTATGTCCCTCCTTCTGCTGACTTTAGGCCTCATTTGTTCTTCTTTTTCCATTTTCAGTAATTGTGACTTTAAACTATTCATTTGAGATTTTTATTCCTTCTTTAAATAGGCCTGGCTTGCTATATACTTTCCTTTACGAACTGCCTTTGCTGCATCCCACAGAAGTTGGGGCTTTGTGCTGTTGTTGTCAATTGTCTCCATATGCTTGATCTCTTAATCTGGTCATTGATCAAATACCTTAACAGTACTGAAAAACCAGAGGGGAGCTGTTGCAGCAAGCTGTATTCAGAATAGGGTTCTCACCATGGAAATGATCATGAAATCTGGGCAGTGATGCTGAAATCCCTTCCACGTGACCATGAACAGCTCCATCCCCAGGGTCCTGTGCTGAAGGGTGCTGTGCCTCTCCTCCCTGCCACCCTTTTCCATTTCTTCTCTCCCTGCCATACTGGCCTTCTGTGCTTCACCCCATCTCGTGTCTTTCTGCCCACGTCCTTGCAGCTGCTCCCAAGTCACGGTCCCAAGAGTGGGCCCTAAAGCCCAACTCTGCCACAGCACCCACCCAGATTTCAGGGAAGCTGGGAAAAGCTGCTCTCTGCTTCCTCTGCCCGACTGCTATGTCTGTCTTTCTCTCTTCCAGGGAACGGGCAACACCCCAGGAATGGCAAGGCACACGGGGCCTCAGCAGCACATGTGTGCTCCCCATGGTTCTCACTCATGGGGTACCGCAACGTTCCTAGAGTATTAGCAGTCTTTTCATAAAGAACCTGGCAGTCTTGAGAGTCTAATGATATATCAGAATACTGAAAAGACAATGCTGACAACTAAGAATATTGTATCTAGAAAAAAATTTCTTAGAATGAGACTTTAATATATTCCCACATAAACAAAAGTTGAGAAAATTACTCTAGAAATGATCCACAAGGTGATGACAGGAATCCTTCAAATTGTAGTGAAAAGAGAATAAATATCGAGAAAAAACATTTGAAAAATATATTTCCAAGGTAAAGTAAATATGTAACAAACATAAGAAACTGCACTACTGTAATATATGTGTAAACCATTTACTCTAGTAAATAATTTTAAAAAGAAGCATAAATTACAAACTGATATTGCTAATCCCTACATAAAAATAATGTCTTCCATAATATAGAGGTCAGAGATGTGAGGAAGACTTTCTATATCATTTGAAATTAAGTTGGTATCAGTTGAAATTGAGTATTATAACTCTCAGATATTTCCTTTAATTGTATTGGTAAACACAGGGAAATATTTAAAGTATATAATAAAAAATGAGAAGGGAGTCAATATTGACCAATAGAAAAAAATCAGTGAAACACAGAAGAATAGAGAAAGGAAGAGAAAGACTAAGAAAGCTCCAAGACAGAAATGAAGAAAAAAGCAACACAAATTATTATATATCTGTTAATTAAATATGTATCTGGAGTACATGACCTAATTGAAAGACCCACTAAGATGTTTAAATATTTCAACTATCTGCTCTCTAAAAGAGAATTTCTTTAACCTAAAGAAAAACCTGGGCTAAACTTAAAAGAAGAAGAGATCCCACCCAGATTTCATGCAAATAGGAACCCATGAGAGTAGTGCTAGCCATATCTATATCATACAAAATAGATTGTACACCAAAACCTGTCATAAGGAACGAATGGTTAAAATAATACATTACAAATTTATCATTAACGTGTATAATGAATATTTATACTACATAAAAGTAAATTGATTATATACATAAAAATTGTATTCAAGAAGTCTGAATTTTTTTTCAATTGCAGATAATTTATGACTGGTGCCATACTGTAGTAGTAAATGTTTTCTATTATTACTTGATAAATTTCAAAGAGAAATGCCAATATAAGGACAAATAGATATCTTAATTCTCATATGAAAATAAGGCTTAAATCATACAGATACCTAAATCATTTTGCCATTTTCCTTTAAATGTTCAGATATATTTTTTCTGTTTCTGAAAGTAAATTGTTGTACACATAGACAACATTACACATATCATAACAGAGGATAGATAGCAAAGAGTATGAAATAACCTAGTGATTTTTAGATGATTACATCTAGATAGTAGCATTTAAAGAAATATTCACTCATAGAGTTGTATGTTTTTAGTCATAACATTGATGGAAATTTTAATTTTGCATTTATGTTTATAATATATTGCTTTTATTAGGACACAAGTATTTATTTAATGGACAGGACCATGAGGTACTCACTGAAAGTGCAAAGAGTATCAAATGTTCAGTTTCAGGCCAGAGTTTTATTCAATCTACATCAACTGGTTTGGGTTTTCCTTTTATCTTTCAATGCAGTGTCTGTCAATTAAGAATTCTTTTGCTTCTTCAGATCAGTAGGCTATAAAATAAAATATTAACGTTAATAAAAATGAAATCATGCTATTTATTTACAAACCTCCCCTCAAATACAGCAAACAGCTTAACACAGTTTTCTTAGACTTTTACAGGAAACAATGAATTTCTAAAATCTGATTACTATCAATAAAATCTAGAAATACAGAAGAAAATTGGTAAAATAAAACCTTAAAACATAATGATCAGAGTACAAATGCATTTTTTCTGTATTTTAGGAAACATTAACACTTCAAAATTCTTTTAAATTGCAGAGAAAAATCAATTTAGTTATTAACCAATCAACTGTTGAAGCACAGGGAACTAATACTTAGGCATTAGGAACTTGAGATAGAAACCAGATACTAACCTTATTTGGAAGGAAAATTGAGGAAATTAATCCATAATTTACAAAAATAAAATGAGACATCTAGTCAATCTATGGGAAAGGAACTGGAGGGAGGCAAAGAATAAATCTGTTAACTTTAAGAATAAAGCAAACAGCTTTTAAAGTTAAAAAAATACAACAGATAATAACATTCACAAGATTAATACAGCACTTCAGCACTTGAGCAATCTTTTACCATGGTTACATTAGGGCAATTTACTATGTAATCGGCACAATAGTTTTGCATGAGGAAACTGAGATTTAAAAGAAAGGAAACCCTGCCAAGTGTAATTCATTATGTAATTGCCATTATAGTTTTCCATGAGGAAACTGAGACTTGAAAAGTAAAGAAACCCTGCCAAGTGTAACAAAAAGACATGAGATTAATGGGATTGGAATCACAGTTGACTCCCTACAGATTGTATAAATGAGACACAAACTTTACTCTAGAAATCCATGTGTTCTTTAACAATTATATTTTACTTATTTAGAATATACGAAAGCATAAATTACTTTTCAGTTTATTAAAGACAAAGACAAACCAGATGGAAATTCTAATTACAACAGGAAAAAAGCATTAAGAACCTAAACTACAGTAATCAAACAAAATAACACTCTTTATTTTTAAAGAGTTTGTACTGTTGTAAGTAAAATTAAGAAAGAACATGCAAGAGAATAGTTACATTATCTGACAGACACTACATATAATGACTAAAGAATACATTAGACTGAAAAGGGGATGTGAAAATGAGATCAAAGGGAAAGTGACAGGTAATTGTGTATTATCAAATTACAAGCTTTACACATAAAGGCAACTAACTATAGCCACTAGATAAGTAAAATATAAAAGTACAACAAATTATGAAGGCACACAATAATATTTAAAATTGCATAAAAAATTTGTTTTCTTTCCTTTTTTGTTTCAAAGTTAGAATACTCATTGCCTTCATTTATAAAACTGACAAACTAGCAATGTAAGTATAGTAAAGACTAAGATGAAAAGATACTGATGCTGAAAATTGGAGGGACACAGTGGCTAGGAATCCAATGTGATAACCTCTCCAGATACAAACAAAAAAGCTAAAATGTTTTGAATACAGAATCACCAAGACCCGTTGAAGAAGAGAAGAAGGGGTAGAGCTGTGACAGATCAGATTCGAAGCCTTTCCCCTACCATAGCCCACAAAAGGGATGAAAAAGAATGGAGTGAGGAGCTGATAAGAGCTCAAGATACAGCAAAGTAGGCTCTGCTGATCTGTTCTGAGAAGACCAGACCCCACCACACTGAGCTTTGAAAATTAACAGGGCTGGAGACCAGAGTTGAGTCACCCATGGATGCTAAGACTCCTGTCTCCTGTCACCGATGAGGCCTGCTGCATTGGTCCCACTGAGACACAACACAGAGGCAGCAGTTTGAAAAATCTACTGGTGGTGAAAAGTGTTCTGGAGGCACAGGAGTACTGATGGTGTAAGCGCAGGCTTTTCCAGCCCTAATGCAGCCCAAGTAGGCCAATGCCTGCAGCAGCCAGTTTGGAAACGCTCCCTGCTGGCTCAGCCCATGCATTCTGTGGAAAACATGCTCACCCAACATACTCAGTCCAGCAGTAGTTATATTTTGCAGGAATCCAAGTAAAGGGCACCCCCACACAAAGTGCACTGCAAAAGAAATGTCAGCTATCTCACAACAGAGGAGCAGTGGAGAATCACCACTGCTGGCAGGCAGAGAAAAGGTGGGCTCTGCCCACAGCCCACCAACAGTAATCGTGGCACAGCTACAACTGGAAAAGGGGCTCTTGTGTGCAGGGAGTTTGCACTTCTGGGTGCTGCATGACACACATGACATAAAGCCACTACTGGGAAGATATGGAGGCATAGTGGATCTATCTAATACAAAGGAGGAAACACAGACAGCCAAGTAAAATTAAAAGAGTGAGGGATATGTTCCCAACAGAAGAACAAGACCAACAAGTAAAAAATGAAACTGAAATAAGCAATCCTCCTGATTAAGGACCCAGAGCAATAATCAATAAATGTGTTCACTGACTTGAAGGCAACAACTCAGTATCTCAGCAAGAACTTCAACGAGAGGGAAAATATTAAAAGGAGACATAACAGAATACAATAACCAGAAAAAAATACAATATAGGGAATTAACAGAAGGCTAGAAGAGGCAGGGAAACATAACAGTCAGCTAGAAGAGAGGGTACTGGGAAGCAACCGAGTTGAGGCACAGAGAGAATAAATAATTCAAAAAGTGTTATCATAGTATCAGAACAGTGCAATATCTCCAAATGAAATAATATTCACATAATAGGGATCCCAGAAGAAGACAGAGGCAAAGGGATAGAAGGTTTATTTGCTGAAAAAACTGGCAAATTATTTCCTATTTCCCAACCTGGGGAAGGAAACAGACATTCAGGTCCTGGAGCCCAGAGAGCCCCTAAAAAGAAAGACACAAGGAGGTCCACACCAAGACACAAAGGAATTAAAATGGCAAAGATCAAAGACAGAATCTTCAAACTAGCAAGAGAAGAGCAGACAGTTACCTGCAAGGCAATCAGTCAGCAAAGGCCATCAGTTTTTCCAGCGAAACATTACAAAGAACAAATGAGTGGCATGAAATAGTCACAGTTCTGAAAGGAAAGATTCTACCACCAAGAACTCTCCACCCAGCAAGGTTATCATTCAGCATCAGACGAGACACTGCAAGCCTTCCTGATGAACAGAGGTTACAGGAATTCACCACCCCCAAACCAGCCTCACAATATGTTTCAGGACTTGTTCAGATGGAAATGTTTTTAGGTTTAAATGGTTTTCATTGGTGAAAGCAAACCTACAGTAAAAGTAGTGCAGCAATCACTTATAAAGCAATTATGGTGTTCAGAAGGGAATAGTAGTAAAATCACCCATACACAAAATCAGCCAGGGATACACAAAAGGTGTAGATTATGACATCATACATACAGTGTGGAGGAGGATAGAGAGAAAGTGTCTACACACAGAAACATGCAGAATAAGGAGAAATGAATCCAAGCATAACACTAAAGGCAATCATCAAATTACAAGAACCATGAGACAACTAGCAAAACAGAAAGAACAACATAGTTATTAGTAATTACTTTAAATGTAAATGTAATAAATGCACCAAAAAAAGATACAGAGTGGTAGAATGGATAAGAAAGCAAGATCTATATGTTTCATATAAAAGACTCACTTCAATCCCAGAAATACACAGACTAAAGGTGAAGGGATAGAAAAATATATCCCACTCAAGTGGAAGAGAGAAGAAGGCAGGAGTAGCAGTACTTATATCAGGCAAAACAGACTTCGCCACAAAACAGTCACCAGACAAAGTAGGTCATTACATAACAGAGGAAGAGATCAGTGCAAAAGGAGCATATAACAATTATAAATATCTGTGTGCCCAACATAGGAAAATCTAAGTATATAAAGCATATATTTAACGGGACTACAGGGAGAAACTGCCAGCAACACAATGAAGTGTTGAAATTTTAGCACCGACTAACACCACTGCATAGAACATCCAGACATAAAGTCAGTAAGGGAACAGTGGCAGTGAACAACACATCAGACCTGTAGGACTTGACAGTTATATATACATCATTCCACCCAAAAGTACCAGAATGCACATTCTTCTCAAGGGAACAGGGAATAGTTTCCAGAATAGATCATATATAGGGATGAAAAACAAGTCTTAACAAATATATGATTGACATTCTATCGAGCAACATTTCAGACCACAATGCTATGAAACAAAAAGTCCACTACATGAAAAAGAATTGGTGAATAACACTCAAACAAATGGAGGATAAATAAGATGCATCTGAACATTCAGTGGATCAGTGGGGGGATCAAAGAGGAAAACACAGTACACAAGGAAACCTATTAAAACAGAAACACAACAGTTCAAAATACTTCAGATGCCAGCAAAAGTTGAAGAGAAAATACAGGGCTGCCTCAAGAAATGAGAAAAATTTCAAACAGGCAATCTCATAGAAGAATAAACAAAGACCAAAGCTGGTAGAAAGAGGGACATAATAAAGACCATAGGAGAAATAGAAAATATACAGAATGAAGCAATAGAAAAATAATCAAAGAGCTGGTTGTCTGCGAAAATAAGAGACTGAGCCTTAGCCAGATTTCTTCAGGAAAAAAAAAGATAGTACATAAATAAACAAAAACAGAAAAAGAAATAGTCACAATGGACACCACAGAAACACAAAGATTAGAGAATTCTGTTAAAAATACATGCCAAGAAATTGGAGAATCTAGAAGAAATGGGACAATTCCCAGAATAACACTCCCATCCCATGTGGATGCATGAGGAAACAAAATCTCAATGGACTATTTAGCAGTAATAAAACTGAAGGTAATCAAAAAACACCCAAGAAACAGAGGGACAGGACCAGATGTCTTCACAGCTGAAAGTTACCAAACATTTAAGAGAGAGCTAAGACCATCCCTAAAGAATTGCAAAATGAAGAATAGGAGGGAACACTTCCAATTCATTTTATGGAGACAGCATCACTCTTTAACACCAAAACCAGAGAAATACACTACAAGAAAGAAACGTGTAGACCAATATCACTAATGAATGTAGATGCAAGGTCCTCAACAAAACACTGGCAAAACAGGTTAAAAAGTACAGCAAAAAGATCATCCATCCAACCAAATGGGATTACTTCAGAATTACACGGATGGTACAATATCTGTAAATCAACATCACTGAACACATTAACAAAAAAAGATAAAAACCATACGATTGTCTAAAGCAGATGCCAAAAAGCATTCGACAAAATGCAGCATCTGTTCTTGGACAAAAATTCTCAACAAAATGGGTACAGAGGGTACACACCTCACCATTATGAAGGCCATATAGGACATACCTATGGTTACTGTTCTATTCAATGGCAATAGTTGGAAGCTTTCCAATATATGGAAAGAGACAAGGATGTCCACTCTCACAAGGTTATCACTATTCTACATAATACTGGAAGTTCCAGTCATGGCAGTCAGACACAACTATGAGATAAAAACATCCAAGTTGGTGAGGAGGAAATTAAGCTTCAGAAAGTCAGTTGGTGCAGCCAGTGTGGAAAGCAGTATGGAGGTTACTCAAAAATCTAAAAAGAATTCCATATGGCCCATTAAATCCACTGCTAGGAATTTATCCAAACAAAAGTATATCCATGATTCAAAAAGACATGTGCACTCCTTTATTTATCACTGCATTACTTAAAGTAGCCATCTATGGAAGGAACCATAGATGAATAGATGAACAAGATGTAGTACATATACATGATGGAATATTATTAAGCAGGAGAGAGAGAGAGAGAGAGGAGAGAAATATTGCCTTTTGCAACAAAAGGGTATTATGAGAAGTGAAATAAGCCAGGTTGAGAAAGACAAATACGATATGACTTCACTTACTTTGGAATATAAAAACAAACTAAAATAAAATGAAAGCGTTGTGTGGGTGTTTAAGGTGGAGGGTGAGCAGGATAAAAGGGCTTAAAAATCCCAATTGTAATTTAAATTGGTCACAGCGATGGTAGAACAGCAGGGGGAATATAGTCAGTGATTCTGTAATATCTTCCTATGTTGAGAAACCATAACTGCACCTTAGGTGGTGAGGTCTTAATAACATGAGGAACTACTGACCCACTCACTGTGTTGCATATTCGAAAAAAATATGAGACTGTATGTCAACAATTGTTCAATAACAATACACTCTGTGGACTGACACAGAACAGACCAAAGACCAATGAACAGACTAGAGAGCCCAGATACAAATACAAACACATGCATGTATGGTCAATTAATATATGATAAAGTAGCCATGGATCTACAATGGGGAAATGGCCTCTTCACCAACTCGTGTTGACAAAACTGGACAGCTACATGGAAGAGAATGAAACTCGATTATTATCCAACGGAAACTCAAAATGGATCAAACACCTGAAACCATAAAATGCTTAGAAGATAGGCAAAAGTCTCTTGAATATAAACATGAGCAACATTTTACTGAATGCATCTCTTCAGAAAAGGAAACCAAAAAAAAATGAAGAAATGGGATTACATCATGCTTAAAAGCTTCTGTAGAGCAAAGGACAAAACCAGAAGAACAAAATTGCATCTTACAGTATGGGAGAATATATTTGTAAATGACATATCTTTTTGGGGTTAACATACAAAATACATAGGGCCCTGCAGGGAGAAGCTACTAGTCTATGTCGGTACTTCCATGCACCCAGCTACCCTCTGATATTTACCTGGGAGCTCCTTGTTGATGCAAAGTCCACCCAGTACACAGAGCTGACCGTGTTATCTCCATCCATGTTCTGGCATGTAGAAGGTCAGAATCCATCAATCCACAATAGGGCTGTGGGAATCAAGAGAACAGGGGAAGAGATAGAGGCTTCTTACCATCCAGGACTACCTGCTGTTGGCTGCCCCACAGCCTTTGAGGTGTATTCCAAGAGTCCCAGTCATTACCATCTTGCTCCTGAGTTCCTTTGAAAACGTTTAAAAATTTTTTTTTTACATTTTGGCTGCACTATTGGTGGTAGAATATACTATAATATGGATCATCTCTACTTCTGTATTTATTTATTCATTACTAGACCTCAACCACAGTCTTCTTTTTCCCCTTCCACCTCTCTCTGCCTCTAGGATGTACTGTATGCAGTCATGCACTTTGTATTAATATATTAGAAGTCTACAAATATGTTTTGTACTTTCATACTGTTGGACACTTATAATCAAAACTTTTACTAGGGTATTGAATAAATTTAGTCTTATTAGAAAATTAAAAAAAAGAAAATGTTCTGCTCATCGTCATCCCTGGCCCAGTTTACATATATAAAATTTCAGCAGGCAAAAGGGAAGAAACCACAGCATAAAATTCCTCTTCATCTCCTGTGATATTACCCTCACAGGGGCCAAAGTGCAGACCCAATGGCAGATCAGATGTTTCCTTACACACTCCAAGCCCAGACTCAGGAATGCTCAATGGTCTGATTTTCAGCCAAGTGGGAAGAGTGATTGCTGAGCAGTTGAGGTTTCCCTTGTTAACTGCAGTGTCCTTTGCAAATATAGCAGACCCATGAGGAGCACAACTGTCAATGATGTTCTGACACCTCTCACAATCTGGAGATGAGAGCAACATTTGTTAAGAAAAGCATAGTGCACGTTCTTGGATGTAGAGTTCAGAAAGAGTGCCAGCACTCACACCATTTAGCTTCAGTCCTATACTCCAAGTCAGCAGAAGAAGGGAATAATGTGCGGACTAAAAGATGAGATGAAATTACTGTACCAAGACACAACAGCCTTCTCTGAGTGGGCCAAAAGGGTCACTTAAAGAGGTTGTTGTCATCCTGGGGCTTGCTGACCTCTTGGGATGCACAGACCTTTCTTTCTCGCAGGCTACATATCTTTCCTTCAGTCGCCTTACTCCCAAGTTCTAAGTTGGAGAAGAGTAGGTACGTAAGGTTGGTGAGGTCTGGAATGTTAATTCCTTTTGTTCAGAAAATGAATTCTCTTGCCATAAAATGATCCCCTGTCCTTCTACACACTCTGGTTTTCATGCCATTAACTACTGGTTCAGCAAGACTAGGATTCAACACTGACTAAGGATGTTTAATTGAATTTCAGTTATTCTCATTATCAGGTTAAACTTCCCAAAGTTGGTACTTACAAAATGGTTCGTTTAAACATTTATTCATTCAGAGAATATTTGTTGAGGGCATGTAACATGGTGAGGCATTAAACAAAGGTCTGGGCATACAATACCAAGAAAGTATGGTCGGTTATCACAGACAGATGGATTGGACAACTTGCACAGGCCAATTCTTTTATTTTTAAATTATTGTTTTCAAAAAATACATGAGCTATGTATCCTTCTCTTCACTGTACAAATTAACATTCAGGAACTCAGAGAACGTATAAGATTTTCCCAAGTCCCTGGTGCTAATTTCAGGCCTCAGGTTAGTCCAGCTTAAACCCAGGCCTATCCAAGTTCAAGCCACATGCCTTCACCATATTCATCACTTTCTATAGGATTGAGAGGGACTAAAATTTTTCTTCTCATCAATTTTTTGTCCTGAGTGATGTCCAGAGGTACTTGCTTTCCCAGAGGGGACACTTGCTTCTGAGCCTCCTCTGAGCCACTTATGTTCAGAAAGTTTGCTGTTTCTGACAATTCCTTCAAACTATATTCATTACTTAGTGACACCTTGGGTGTCCCCTTCAATGGGAGAGTCACGTGTTAAAAGATGATATGCATTCATTTACTTCTTTAAGGCTTATGATTTGTTTTCACATGCATGACTTTAGTTAATACTTCAATAACCCTTGCAAATACAGCAGGAATCTGAATACTAGAGGGAAAAGAAAGGGCCTAAGTGGGCAGTGAAAACAAGAGTAGAACCCCTGTAATTTTTTAAATTCAAAGTATCATTGATCTTATGTTCATTTCAAGTATAGAGGCTTGGCCTTCCCTTTGCCTCTTGGTTTCCAGGTGGAGAATCGGTACACCTAAACTCCACTCCCAGGCCATTTCAATCACCAACTAAATACACTCGGGATATCAATGATCAAGCCCATTTCTTCTCGTTTATCTAAAGCATAAGTCTTTTGAGGTGGCTCTAGTTCCATCTTTCTGCCTTCCAGTTGAAGAACTATGCCTACAAATGCGGTTGCCAAGTTAAGGTCATAACGGTAATTGTTGATGCAGTCATCTCCAGGGGAAACAGAGGAGGTCTCGCATCGTGAGACTACCACTCGCGAGACCACCGCTCGCCTGCCCAACATTCGTGAGACCACCGCTCGCGAGACCAACATTCGCGAGATCACCGTTCACGAGAAAACATTCCCGAAACCATATGTGAGACCACACTTCTCGAGCCCAGGCTCGTGAGAACACCGTGAGCGAGACCAACAATCGCGAGACCAACTTCGCGAGACTACCGATCACAATCCTGAGGTGTAGTCAACGTGGTCTTCGAGGGTGCGGAGGTAAGTCCTTCGTTGCCCAAGAGCTAAAACTGCAGCTTACTGCTAGTCTCTCAGCCGTCATCTCAAGGGTGAAGTGTTCTCACGGTGAGCTCCCCTAGGGCACAGGATTCTCGTGTTGGTTTTGTGGCTGGTGATAATGCGTGAATAGTCAGGTTCCTCCCTGCTTGTCGCTGTTTCGGCCGTCCTTGGTTGGGACTCACCAGAGATGTTTTCCTCCATCCTTTACAAGCTTATGGTTTAGTCAGGCTCTCTCGTTACTGTGGCTTTCCGTCTGTTTCTTGCTTCATTTTATCTGAGATGACTCTGTGACTTGTCGCCCTTGTATTTCTACTTTACTGCTCAAACGGACTTTTCTTTCACAGATGTTTCTCTGAATATTTTTCCTTCCCATCTCTGCATCACAGTTTCTCTTGTTTATCACCTTTTCGTTTTCAGTGTCTTCCTCTCTGCTCATCTGCTTTAAATCTCTGAATTTTTTAGAATCTATTTTTTGCACTTCCTGTGTGCTTATTTTTCTATCTCCTCTCCTCTCTTATTGGTGTTTCTATGACCCACTGTCTGTCTTTCTCTTAAATTTGGTTTAAAAAATGTGTATGAACTGTTCCTCCCCAGTTGCGGAATTTTGTTCACACTTGCTCCCTTGTCATTCGAGTTCTCAAAGGATAGAAGTACTTTGGCGCTGTTTTTCTGTAACTGTCAGACTTTGTGTACTAGCCCTATTCTCTTTTTCTCCCCCATATCTCCTTGCTATGTAGTCTGTCCCTTTTTATCCTCCTTTGGAATCCCTGTGACTTGCTTTTGGTTGTGGAGCTTCATTTTGTGCCATTTTTCTCTCTTTCCTGTGCTGCCATTATTTCCATTTTTATTCCTTCTGAGCCTTTTCTCTTCTCATTATCTTTGTCTCTGGTATTTTCTGTTTCTTCATAGAGGCCTTTAAGTCTCTTTTGGTTTCCGTGTGATCCTGTACATTTGATTCTCTCTAGTGTTGCCTCCTCCGTCCTTGAACCAGACATTTTTTATCCTTCTATTCTTTTATGATGGCTAAATTGTGCTATTTCACTCCATGAGTATTATTTTGCTTTACTTCCTCTTGTTTTCTCTGTTGTTTAATGTTTACTTACCGTCTCCTCTCTCGTCACATTATGATTAAAAACACTTTTGAAATCATTTTTGTGTTTTTCACCCTGCTATTACTGAGATTCACTTCTTGTTTCACTTTTCTTAGGCTTTTTCCCTAGCTCTTGATTATCTTCCTTTTTATGTTTTTAATTTTAAAACGTCACGTATGTCTTCTCGTTTTTAGAATATTTTACCCTCCTTATCTAGCCACTAGGGCTGTGTTCTCCATTAATCTGAATAATAGAGATAGTTGCTGATGTTTTTATTATTTTTCTCCCATCCCCTTCCACGATTAAAGGAATAAGACATAAAACATAGGATCAAGGGAAGGGAGCAACATTGGATGCTTTTCTTGCTCATCTTTTGGCTTCTTACCATCCTCTTATTTTAATTAATTAATGTGTTTGTTTATTTTTATTTTGGTGTTGTTAATGTACAGTTACTTAAACATTATGTTTAGTAGACTCCCCATATTATCACGTCCCCACCACACACCCCATTATAGTCACTGTCGATTAGCATAGTAAGATGCTACAGAATCATTGTTTGTCTTCTTTGTTTATACTGCCTTTCCCATGACTCTCCACTACATTGTTTGTGCTAATTTTAATGCCCCTTGTACCCCCTCATCCTTCCTTTCCCACCCATCCACCACAGTTCCTTTCCCTTTGGTAACTGTTAGTCTATTCTTGGGTTCTGTGAGTCTACTGCTGTTTTGTTCCTTCAGTTTCTTCTTTGTTCTTGTACTCCACAGATGAGTGAAATAAATCATCGTATCCTTGTCTTTATCCCCTGGCTTATTTCACTGAGCAAAATACTCTCTAGCTACATCTATGTTGTTGCAAATGGTAGGATTTTTTTCTTCTTATGGCTGAATGATATTCCATTGTGTATATGTACCGCATCTCCTCATCCAGTCATCTACTGAGGGACACTTACCTTGCTATTGTAAATGTTGCTGCAATAAACATAGGGGTGCCTATGGATTTTTCAAACTGGGCCCCTGAATTCTTAGGGTAAATTCCTAAGAGTGGAATTCCTGGGTCAAATGGTATTTCTATTTCGACTTTTTTGAGGAACTGCTGTACTGCTTTCCACAGAGATTGAACGAGTTTACATTCCCACCAGCAGTGTAGGAGGGTTCCCCTTTCTCCACATCCTCACCAACATTTGGTGGTGTTTGTCTTTTCGATGTTGGCCATCCTAACTGGTATGAGGTGATATCTCATTGTGGCTTTAATTTGCATTTCATCTTCCTCCTTTTTATCTGAACTTAAGTCTTTTAGTTGACAAAGTTAGGAATGGGATTTTCTTGGATTTCATAGGGTTTAATGAAAATGGCAGAAGAACACTCACCGTTATCTTCATGTGCTCCTACCTCTGTGGAAGAAGAGCAATTCAAAAACAGAAATTTGATAATTTTCTCTGTGGCTGCAGACCCCCACAAAGATGCCTTGACTGAAACCCCCAAGACTCTGTCCACTTTTTCCAGGACCAAGTCTGGCACTGGCTCTGTCAAGAAGTTGGTAATCAAAAACTGTAAAGGTAATGTAATCATATTTAATGATTTCAGTTTGGCTCCCTATTGCTTCTTTTATATTTTAAAGTGTAAATATTTTTATTTTTTGAGGTGCCATCATTTTTAGAAGGTTTGGAAACATTGACTTTGGACTCTAACTATCTGAATCCTAGTCGGAATATAAACATAGTGTAAACTGTGACCTTTTGGGAATGGCTTTATTCTTCAGATATATCTTTCCTTGTAAAAAATAAAACAAATGTCCTTGGTTTTGACAGAACCATTCTAGATGGGCACATCTTTACAGATTCTGTCTTCTTAGTGAACAGATCTGTATTATTAACTGAGAAATGGTTTTCCCATGGTAATAAAAAGAGAAAATTTTAATTTTTTAGAAGTCTATAGAAAACAGGGCAAAACATGCATGTAGCCAGTGAATTAAGGTAAAGAGGCTTTAATAAGAGTACTATGAAGTAGTGGTTCATCTTCACTCTTTTGTATGTGAATATTTGTCCTAGCATCATTTGTTGAAGAGACTATTTTTCCCTCAGAATGGTCTGGAGACCTAGTTTTCAATAATTTCATCATAGCTGTATAATAATTATGCATTTTATAGACCTTGACATTGTCTTCAAGTCATTTGTTTCATAAATTTTTTGCTAGATAAACTTCTGGTGCTGGAAGAGTACACTGAAGAAACATGGCAAAAATTAAAGGAGGCTATACAGGCTATCCAGAACAACGTCTCCATTAAATACCACCTGGAAGAACTCTACCAGGTGGGTGTTACTTTCAATACAACTATTTAGTAATTGTAATGGAGGCAGGATTTTTGTATCTAATTGAAAATTTGTTTTGGATCTCTCTGATCTGTTTTATAATCATGCATAAAATACACGAAATCTGGCACTGCGCAGGGGCGGGGTGGCCGGGCCTCCAGGTGTCTTCCGGGTGGGGCCCGGTGGGATGGCAAAGGGCAATGTCCACCCTGGCTCGGGTAGTCAGTCTGCACTTAAATATCAACCATTTTCCGTTTTTGCTTCTTCCCTTAAAATTTATATTTATCCAGTACATTTAATTGAAAAATGTATGTTTTTTTATTCTTTATTTTCTTTTTATTTTTTAATTGTTTATATTTTCAATTATTAAAAAATGTACAAAATAAAGTTTCATTGCTGGTCTTGTAAGAGCTATACAATTTTCATAAATGTATCCTATAACTTCAGCAGTTCACCTATTTCAAAAATTTGGAATTCTGTTCATTTGTTATTCTTAAGACCACCTCAAATTTAAAGGCTACCTTATTGTACATTTAAAGTGTATCATAACAGTGTGGTAGTTAATAAAACACTATTTTTTTTCTTTTGATAAAAAAATACACGAAATCTGTCTTTGACTATAGTCATGCAATCCATTAAAACTTTTTCTCTGTGCTTTTTTAAATTTTGGCATCATTAATCTACAATTACTTGAGGAACATTATGTTTACTAGACGCCCCCTTCACCAAGTCCCCCGCACATACCCCATTAGTCACTGTCCATCAGTGTAGTAAGATGCTGTAAAATCAGTACTTACCTTCTCTGTGTTGCACTGTCCTCCACATGCACCCCCTACATTATACATAGTAATCATAAGGACCCCTTTCTTCTTCCCCCTCGTTTCTCCCTCTCTTCCCACCCACCATCCCCAGTCCCTTTCCCTTTGCTAACTATTAGTCCTTACTTAGGTTCTTTGAATTTGCTGCTGTTTTGTTCCTTCAGCTTTTCCTTTGTTCTTATAGTCCACATATGAGTGAAATCATTTGGTACTTGTCTTTCTCCACCTGGCTTATTTCTCTGAGCATAATACCCTCCAGCTCAATCCATGTTGTTGCAAATGATAGGATTTGTTTTCTTCTTATGACTGAATATATACCATTGTGTATATGTACCACGTCATCTTTATCTATTCATTTACTGATTGATACTTAGGTTGCTTCCATTTCTTGGCTATTGTAAATAGTGCTGTGATAAACATAGGGGTGCATCTGTCTTTTTCAAACTGGCTGCTGCATTCTTAGGGTAAATTCCTAGAAGTGGAATTCCTGGGTCAAATGGTATTTCTATTTTGAAGTTTTTGAGGAACCTCCATACTGCTTTCCACAGTGGTTGAACTAATTTACATTCCCACCAGCAGTGTAGGAGGGTTCCCATTTCTCCACCACCTTGCCAACATTTGTTGTTTTTTGTCTTTTGGATGGTGGCAATCCTTACTGGTGTGAGGTGATACCTCATTGTGGTTTTTATTTGCATTTCTCTGATGACTGACAATGTGGAGCATCTTTTCATGTGTCTGTTGAACATCTGAATTTCTTCTCTGAAGAAGAGTCTGTTCAGCTCCTCTGCCCATTTTTTTAATTGGACTGTTTGCTTTTTTTTTTTTTGGTGTGTGAGCTCTTTATATATTTTAGTTGTCAACCATTTTTTGGATCTGTCATTTATGAATATATTCTCCCATACTGTAGGATACCTTTTTGTTCTATTGATGGTGCCCTTTGCTGTACAGAAGCTTTTAGCTTGATATAGTCCCACTTGTTCATTTTTGCTTGTGTTTCCCTTGCCCGGGGAGATATGTTCATGAAGAAGTCACTCATGTTTATGTCCAAGAGAGTTTTGCCTGTGTTTTTTTCTAAGAGTTTTATGGTTTCATGATTTACATTCAGGGCTTTGATCCATTCTGAATTTACTTTTGTGTATGGGGTTACACAATGACCCAGTTTCATTGTCTTTCATGTAGCCCACCAGTTTTGCCAACACCAGCTGTTGAAGATGCTGTCATTTCCCTATTGTATATCCATGGCCCTTCTATCATGTATTAATTGACCACATATGCTTGGGTTTATATCTGGGCTCTCTATTCTGTTTCAGTGGTCTCTGGGTCTGTTCTTGTGCCAGTACCAAATTGTCTTGATTACTGTGACTTTGTAGTAGACCTTGCGTCCATTTAGCATAATTCCCCCTGCTTTGTTCTTCCTTCTCAGGGTTGCTTTGGCTGTTTGGCATCTTATGTAGTTCCATATGAATTTTCAGACTATTTGCTCTAGTTCATTGAAGAATGCTGTAGGTATTTTGATTGGGATTGCATTGAATCTGTAGATGGCTTTAGGCAGGATTGCCATTTTGACAATATTAATTCTTCCTAGCCAAGAGCATGGGATGAGTTTCCATTTGGTTGTGTCCTCTTTAATTTCTCCTAAGAATGTCTTGTAGTTTTAGGGTTACAGATCTCCCACTTCCTTGGTTAGGTTAATTCCTATGTATTTTTTTTTATGTGATTGTGAATGAAATTGTTTTCCTAGTTTCTCTTTCTACAGTTCATTGTTAGCATTTAGGAAAGCTTCAGATTTCTGTGTGTTAATTTTGTATTCTGATATCAGTTCTAGTAGTTTTTGAGTAGAGTCTTTAGGGTTTATTATGTACAATATCATGTCATCTGCAAATAGTGACAGTTTGACTTGTTCTTTACCGATCTGGATTCCTTGTATTTCTTTGTTTTGTCTGATTGCCGTGACTACGACCTCCAGTACTATGTTGAATAACAGTGGGGAGAGTGGGCATCCCTGTCTTGTTCCCAATCTTAGAGGAAATGCTTTCAGCTTCTTGCTGTTTAGTATGATGTTGGCTGTGGACTTATCATATATGGCCTTTGTTATGTTCAGGTACTTTCCCTCTATGCCCATTTTGCTGAGAGTTTTCATCATGATTGGATGTTGAATTTTGTCGAATGCTTTTTCAGTGTCTGTGGAGATGATTATGTGATTTTTGTCCTTCTTTTTGTTGAGGAAGCATATGATAATGGATTTTTTAATGTTGTACCATTCTTGCATCCCTGAGATGAATTCCACTTGATCATGGTCTTTGATCCTTTTGATGTACTTTTGAATTCGCTTTGCTAATATTTTGTTGAGTATTTCTGCATCTATGTGCATCAGCGATATTGGTATGTAATTTTCTTTTTTTCATGGGGTCTTTGCCTGGTTTTGTATTAGGGTGATGCTGGCTTTATAGAATGCGTCTGGAAGTACTCCCTTTTCTTCTATTTTTTGGTACACTTTAAGGAGAATGGGTATTATATCTTCTCTATATGTCTGATAAAATTCAGCAGTGAATCCCTCTGGCCCGGGGGTTTTGTTCTTGGGTAGTTTTTTAATTACCATGTTAATTTCTTTGCTGGTAATCGGTCTGTTTAGATTTTCTGTCTCTTCCTTGGTCAGTATTGGAAGGTTGTATTTTTATAGGAAATTGTCCATTTCTTCTAGGTTTTCCAGCTTGTTAGCATATAGTTTTTGTAGTGTTTTCTAATAATTCTTTGTATATATGTGGGGTCTGTCATGATTTTTCCTTTCTCAGTTCTGATTCTGTTTATGTGTGTAGATTCTCTTTTTCTTTTTATAAGCCTGGCTAGGGGCTTATCTATTTTCTTTATCTTTTCAAAGAACCAGCTTTTGGTTTCATTGATTTTTTTCTATTGTTTTATTCTTCTCAATTTTATTTTTATCTTCTCTGATCTTTATTATGTCCCTCCTTCTGTTGACTATAGGCCTCATTTGTTCTTATTTTTCTAATTTTGATAATTGTGCTTTAGACTATTCATTTGGGATTGTTCTTTCTTCTTTAAGTATGCCTGGATTGCTATATACTTTCCTCTTAAAACTGCTTTCGCTGCGTCCCATGGAAGATGGGGCTTTGTGTTGTTTTTGTCATTTGTTTCCATATATTGCTTGATCGATCTCTATTTTGATTTGGTCATTGATGTATTGATTATTTAGGAGCATGTTGTTAAGCCTCCATGTGTTTTGCTTTCTTTGTATAATTTATTTCTAGTTTTATAGCTTTGTTGTCTGAGAAGTTGGTTGGTAGAATTTCCATCTTTTTGAATTTACTGATGCTCTTTTTGTGGCTTATTATGTGGTCTATTCTGGAGAATGCTCCATGTGCACTTGAGAAGAATGTGTATCCTGGTATCCTGTTGCTTTTGGGTGTAGAGTTCTATAGATGTCTATTTGGTCTATCTGTTCTAGTGTGTTTTTCAGTGCCTCTGTGTCCTTAATTATTTTCTGTCTGGTGAATCTGTCCTTTGGAGTGAGTGGTGTGTTGAAGTCTCCTAATATAAATGCATTGCATTCTATTTCCTCCTTTAATTATGTTAGTATTTCCTTCACATATGTTGGTCCTCCTGTATTGGGTGCATATATATTTATAATGTTTATATTCTTCTGTTGGATTGACTTCTCTGTGTTTTTATATGATTTATTTAGTTATATCTATGCTTTGTATGCAGTTGTACTCTTCAGTGTATATTCTTCAAGTATTTCCACATAGTTTAGCAAGTTCTTGTGCATATATTTCTGGCTCTGCAGAGAGAGTTCTAGCCTATTTTTTAAAACCCGAGAGGAATATACTGAATCACAAATGGACTTCAAGGCCATTTTGGGCCTTGTATTTAATTTAATAAGTAGGTAACTAATGGAGGATAAGATCACAAGATAATTAAATCATCAAATTGCCTGCTTGTTTTATAATTTCTTTATACTGTATTCATCTTTTTCCTCCATTCTGACTATGTAATGACCTCAAGTAAATGCTCCCTAATACAGTAAAATCTGAGAGAAACTATTCAGGAGTAATTTTATTCATTGGATTTACTCATTTATAATAATGCAGTTACTATTGCATTTGCTTCTTTTTGTTATTATCCTTCACTCTTACTGTATAATACATGAACTCTACAAATCAGAAGCCATTGACATTGTTTTCTGAATTTCTTTTCATTTCCTTTTATTTAGGTTCAGTGTAATGCTTTCACATACTTGCTACCTCGATCACTTTTACTTTTTTCTCATTCTTGTAAAATTTGTAACCCTGACCATCAATTCTTTTGGATAAATACTTAGATTCTGTAGTACATTCCTTGATTGTTACTGATATATTGATATATTGATATGTATTGCTTTTACAAGTCTCCCATTTATCAGCCATCTTATGAAATCACTTGATAGGCTTATTGAAATCATTAGGCAAGTAATACCAACTTACTGATTCTGAGATGTTTTGTCTCTAACGTGCTAATAATAAAAGTATATTATTATGATATGGTGTAATTTTAGGAGGATAAAATGATATGTGATTTACATAAGGATTTGGAATAGTGTCTGATAGTAAGCACTAAACTGAAGCAATCATTCTTTCTCTTCTAGTTCTTCCTTCTTCGGAAGTGGAATAGTTTCAGTTATATGCCTTAAGTTTACAGATAAAATCAGAATATTATTCCCTTAGATACATGTGTCTATTCATTTCTAAGAAGAAGGTGGCATATTTACCTTGTATACTAAAGCATTTTTACATATTCCTTTGAATATACAGTTCTTGAAGCATTTATCTTGCCTAATCCTTTTCTATTGTAGGGAAATACACATAAAATAGTATCATTTTAGTTTTACATTCTGTGACATCCAGTACGTTCATAATATGTTACCACTAGCATTATATAGCCTAAAATCTTTTCACGACCTCAGTAGGAAACCTCACACCCAAAGATTTCTATCCATTCATTTTTGAATCTAGCCCCCGATTTTTGTTAATCAGCGTCCTGTATCTATTGATTTACCTAATCTGAATTTTCCATATAAATGGAATCATATAGTCTGTCACTTTTTGTGTCTGGAATAATATTTTCAAGATTCATTCATGTCATAAAATGTTTCAGTACTTCATTCTATTTCATGAAAAATAATACTCCATTGATGATTACCACATTTTATTTACACATTCATTAGTTAACAAATATTTGGGTTGTTCCTTATCACATACTTGTGATATGAATATTTGTATATGTTTCTGTTCGAACACATTCTTCCTTTTATTTTGATTTTATGCCAGAAGTGGAGGTACTGTGTCATGTTGTAATTGTATATTTAAGTTTTTGGAGAACTGCCTAATAGTTTCTTTGTAGTGGCTGCATCATATTATTTTCCTGTACAAGGCAGTTTATGGGGATCCAGTTTTTCTATATCCACAACACCTTTTATTTTCTATGTATTTAATAAGAGAATTTGTAGTGGTTCTGCTCAGGTTTACATTTTCTGAATGACTGTTGATGTGAAGCATCTGTTCATGATACTTTTGGCTTATTGTTTATCTCCATGAAAAATGTTTATTCCTATCCTTTGTCCATTTTAATTGAGTTGTTTATCTTGTGTTAAATTGAATAAACTTTTTTTATACTATGGACACTGGACTTTTACATATGTGATTTGCAAATATTTTCTCCCATAATATAAAATACAAAAGTTTATATTAAGAATTAATTTGATAAAAAGTTATCTGACCGTAACCAATTCAGTAACAATTAGTACATTTACAGTGCTGTGCTCTGTAAAGTGTGCACCATCTCTATCAAGTTCTGTTTTTATCACTTAAAGGGAAATCCTTTCCCACACTGAACAGTTACTTCTCATTTACTACTCCTTAAGTCCCTGACCAACACTAATTTGCTTCTCATCTTTTAAGGATTAACTTGTTCTGTATATTTCACATGAATAATATTAAATAATATGTTATTTCTAGTGTCAATTTTTTTTTGGTTAGCATAATGTATTTAAGATTTGTCTATCTTGGAATATGTTTTTGAACTTGTGCTTTTTCATGGCTGAATGATTTTTTATTATATGGCTGTACCACAGTCTGATTTCCATACATCCCTTGGTAGGCATTAGCTTAATGATTATTTAATTATTTGTGTTGTTTTTGTCTTTTGTTTCCATATATTGCTTGATCTGTATTTTGATTTGGTCATTGATGTACTGATTATTTAGGAGCATGTTGTTAAACCTCCATGTGTTTTGCTTTCTTTGTATAATTTATTTCTAGTTTTATAGCTTTGTTGTCTGAGAAGTTGGTTGGTAGAATTTCAATCTTTTTTAATTTACTGATGCTCTTTTTGTTTTATTCCACGTTGTTTTCCTCCACATTGTTTTCCTCACTGTCACACCATTTTGCATCGCTGTAGTAAAGGTATTAGGGTTCTCTTTTCTGTACACCTTTGCTAACACTTGCTATTTTTAGTTTTTTGGTTATAACTGTCGTTATGAAAGTGAAGTGATACCTCTACAAGTTTTTTATTTTAGTTTTGCAAAGGGCTGATGATGATGAAAATGTTTATATGTGCCTGTTGGAATATCTGTAATTTTTTAAAGAAACTTCTCAAGTCCTATTTCTATGTAATTATTTAAAGTGATGTTATTCACGGAACACAACTGATGCAACAAAAATTCTAAAACGTACAATTTATGATTCTGTGCAACCATCATTTCGATTAAGTTCCAAACGTTTTCCTCACCCTAATTGAAATCCTGTCCCTACCAAGCAACCACTCCTCTTCCACCATACCCCAGCATTTGGCCAACATTCACCTGCCTTTTCTCCTTATGGATTTACCTGTTGTGAATGTTTCATAAAACAGAATTGTAAATCTTTTGTCTCTTGTTCTGAATATTCAATGAAACAGAGTTATATGATATATTGTCTCTTGTGGTAGTTTTCTTTGACTTACCATAATGTTTTCATGATTCATCCAGATGATAGCATGCATTAAAACTTCATTGTGAAATTATATTCTACTCTGTTATGTGCCACATTTTATGTATTCACTTGTTAGTTTATGGACACATTTTTCCCACTTACTGACTACTGTTAACTAATACTGTTGGGAACATTATCGTAGAAGTATCCCTGTCTGTTTTCAGTTAATTTGAATATTAAACTTGGAGTAGAATTTCAGGTTGTGTGGTGGTGCTTAACTTTGAGGAGCTGCCAAACTATGTCCCATATAAAATTATAAATATTTAATATTTCCTTAGGTGTAGTACATGAAGGCTCTAGTTTTTTCATTTTTGATCAACACTTGGTATTCTCCATTTGAAAAAATTATTTCCACCCTACTAGAAGTGAAGTGACGTTCACTGAGGTTTACATTTCTCTAGTGGCTTATCTCATTAATGCTATTTGTAAGTGCTTATTGGTCATTAGTTTATCTTGGAAAATGTTTAAATCCTTTGTTGATTTTTAAATGGATTGTCTTTCTGTTTTGAAGTACATAAATTTCATATATATGTTGGTTATTATAACCATACCAATGTGATTTTCACCTGGTTGTTTTCCATTCTGTGGGTTGCCATTTCACTTTTTGATTGTGTCAGTTAATGGGCACAAAAGTTTTCAGTTTTACTGAAGTACGGTTTCTCTCTTTTTCCTCTTTTGCTTCTGCTTTCAGTGTTACACTTAAGAAACTACTGCCAAACCCAAGGCCATGGAGATTTTATCCTATCTTTCCTTCTGAGAGTTTTACTATTTTGGATCTTACAGCTTACCCCTTTGGTGTGTTTTAATTCTTGTACATGCTATAAGGAAAGGTTCACCTTTGTATGTATGTGGGTATGAATTTATTTAAGAGATTGCTCTTCGCCCTTAAAAGTTATTGGCAGACTTGTTAAATATCCATGGAGCCATTGATATAAATTGTATTTCTAGGCTCTAAATTTGATTTCTTTAATTTATATTTCTATTCTTATTCCCAAACCACGCTGTCTTGAGTGCTGTATCCTAGGCTCTATTACTGTTTCCACACATCCTTTTTCCTCTTCACTTCTTAGACTAAATAATCTCTAATAAACTATCTGCATGTTTGCTGATCCTGCCTTCTGTAAGTTCATTTCTGTTGATTCCCTTTATTGAATTTTTATTTCAGCCTTGCATATTTTTCAGAATTTTGGTTTCTTTTTAAAGGTGTACATTTCTTTCTTTAAGTTTTCCTTTGGCATGGCATTCACCCCTGTTTTCTTTTGTTTCCAAGCTTATTTTAGCCACTTGAGTGTATTTGCAACAGTTGATTTAATTTATTGTAACAAGCCAGTATCGATAGTTTTTATTCATTTCTTTATTCCTGGAATAGACCATCCTTATAATTTTTTTGCAAATAGAAGATCTGAGTATTGTAATGTGGCCTCTCTGAAGGTCATATTTTGTCTTTACCCCAAGGCAGAAAAAAGATGCTGCTTTGTTTGTGTGCTAAGTATTTGCCTTCTAATCACCTTTCTGAAGCATTTTTTAAAGACAGAATTTCTTTATTTTGCGTGGGCTTTTGACATTCCTTTTCATTAATTTATACTCAACCAGTCATTTTACTGAAATTTGCTTCAATCCTACAGCCAGACAAAACAAAAATTGTGTTGGGGCATTCACTCATTTTTAGCCATGCTCTCTACTGTTCTGCTCTAGTCTTCTGTCGTTTCAGCTGGACATATCCTGAAGGTAAACTTGATGTGAAATTAGGGGTTACTCAGGTCTTTTCTGAAAATGTATACAGCCTTGGGCATGTGTGTGGCCTCCTACATGTTCTAAGAATACACACGAAGCAGTTCAAAACACTTACTTCTTCATACTTAACTTTCCAACCTCTGATCCTTTCTAGGATATTCTACATGTTCCTTGTCCCATTAGTTATCTCTTGCCTCAGATGGCTAAGCCTAGTAGTATATTTGCCTGTAATTTTAGAGAAAGTTCCCTTCATAGCTCCCTCTCTTGAGTAGATTCCAAAGGAGACACAAAGACAAGCCCAAGAGCGGAAACACGCATTTACAATTCCTTGAGAACAAGGTCTGTATTCCCTCGACTGTCCCCAGCAAGCAGTGGATTTGCTATCACTAAGTTAAGTGGGTGCTTTAACACAAGGATCTATTACTGAAACGTAGCAGCATCTTTCTTCAGTAAATGCTCCTCTGATTTAAGTTTTGGTTAGATTCCAGAGCTCTGCAATCGCTGATTCAGAGCCCCTTTTTTGGCCAGCCTAATTGTCATTTAGTGTAGAGAGGGGGTTTTGAAGTTTTCTGTAACCTGTTTTGGTGACATCACTCCATTAGTAAGGTATATTTTAATATAAACTAAATGGTCATTGCATTATCCATCAGCATTTAATAAAATTGTTTATGGTTATGATTATTGTACAACCTGTCTTTAATTCTGTTTCCTTTTTGAAGTCTTATACAACAAATTATGAACTAACAAGACAAGCCATGGGTTTAATATCTGTAATTTCAGATTACATTTTTATTTAAAATTTTAATATCTTGATATTACTTTCTTTAAGATAGTTTTGTGACCATTAATTTGGATGGAAAATCTTAAGTATATTTTCTTAGGTTTTTGTCATATATTGCAAATTTGGAAATAGAAATTTACAATTTTGTGGTTATATTAATGTATTGACATTTGTATTAGTTCCTTAATCTGTATGAAGAACTCTGTTTTCAGTATTCAATACCTTTAATGAATATAGAAAAGTATTTCATTTTTTCAAGTGTTGTTTAAGCAAATATGTTTACAATTTTTCAGATTGTTGAAAATATTTGCTCCTTCAATTTATCTGCAAACTTGTATAAACAACTGACGTGGCTTTGTGAACTCCATATGAAGGCACAAGTTCATCAGTTCAGGGAGTATCCTTTTTTGAAACCAGATGCTGCAAGTTCTTTTCCTTTCCTTAGATCATCTTTTCACTTAATGATTTTATCTTAGCTTTTATAATAATCTTTTTGAAATACACATTTGTGCACAATATTATATTGGTTGTGGATGAACAATCTCCTGATTCATCATCTGTATAAATTATGTAATGCTCACCATAATAGGTTTTAGTCCATTTTTGACAATATATATTTTGTAGTTTCAACATATGGCAGACAAAGTTTGCTTCATTTTCATTTTGAATAACAAATGGTGTTTTATGAGATCAATTTAATAAACGTTTTCTGTATTTATTTTATTATCATTAATATACATGAGCAATATTGTGGTTACTAGATAACTCCCATTATCAAGTCCCATTATATCTCATTATAGTCAACGTCCATCAGCCTAGTAAGAGGCTATTGAGTCACTACTTGTCTTCTCTGTACTATACTACCTTCCATGTGCTCCCCCCACAGGTTATGTGTGCTAATTGTAATGCCCTTTGTTCCCCTTATCCCTCCCTTCCCACCCACACACCCAGTCCCTATCTCTTTGGCAAGTGTTAGTACATTTTGGGTTTCTGTGGTTCCACTGCTGTTTTGTTCCTTCAGTTTTTGCTTTGTTAGTATGCTGCAAAAATGAGTGAAGTCATTTGGTACTTGTCTTTCTCCTGACTTTTATTTCACTGATCATACCACCCTCTAGCTCCAGCCATGTTGTTGAAAATGGCAGAATTTGAGTAGAGTAATTGTTAGACATGTAAAATGAATTTTATTTTTTAATACTTTACGTGCTAAGACTTAGAGATGTTTGGACTTCTGATAAGCATTAACCTATTCTACCAAATACTTTGTTTTAGAAGCCATGTCTTCCATTTTCATAGTGTTAATTTTAGAATGTAAACTTTTTCTTAACATTACCTCATGAATTCTTTGGATAGTGACTCTTTCATAAAGAACATTGATCAATGCTGGCAAAATCATTGCAGGCAAATGGTAGAGTATAATAATTATGTTTTTAGTTGCAAGTATGTTGTCAAATTTGTGAGAATGTTCCAGCTAAGAAAAATAAAACATGCAGTTAACTCATGCTTTGTTTAAAAACATATTTGGAAGTGCTTTTATGATAGAAGTTTTTTCTGAATTATATAAATTGAAATTGTAGTTGATTTGTCCACCTACAATTTGGAAAATGTTTTTTTTAAAAACATAATTTTAGACATAAAGTTGAGTTTATATTATTAGAGCCAAACAAAGAGGCATAAAATGTAAGGTTATTTATAACCACATCACTTTGAAATTACAAAACTGAATCTCATTAAATAGTTTCTGAAATTAGTGATTTATAATCAGGTTTTATTGTGCCAGGGAGTGTGCAGAAAAGGAGTTGGAACCACATCAAAGGCAATATGCTGAGTTGGGGAAATATTTTAGATTTTCCATAGGAGGCATTACTCTTTTTTTGCTACTGATAATATGATGTGAAATATGTGTGCTTCTCAGTTTTGGTGTAATATAGCATTAGAATAATATGGACTAATACAATTAATATACTTCTAAAATTTGTAATGCATTTTATGTATTTTTTATTTATTTAAAAATATGTAAATACAAAATGATGCGACTTCAGTGTTTGGCATTAATTGAAAACAGTTCTTTTTCTCAGTTTCCTACATAAAGCCTGAAGTTTGATTAGGGTTTAAACTATTTATTGTTTGGAATAGTTAGTGGGAGCTTATAATTTGAAAATACAAAAAGGAGAGCACCAAATCAATTAAAATGTGAAAGTGTTTATTTTACTATTGTTTGTTTTAATGAGGTGCCTTTCATATTTGGTTGCACTAGGTGTTTGTTTCTGGAATTGCTAAGCCCAGTGCTCACTTATTTCCAGTTAGGTGTGTCCTTTCTGGTAATTGATGGCTGCCATATCACAGCTTTCTGGTTTTCATACCCATGTAAAAATGTGATAGTCTTAGCTCAACATAAAGACTGTGAACCCTGTCAGCATCACATCTTTGATCTCCCACAACTCTGCTCCCTGCCAGAGTTCCCTGGACAGCATACCTACCCTTTCCCATAACACTTCCAAAGGCACCGGGCAAAGTTCTTCAAGGGAGTTATCCCAGGTGCCATGAATGTTTTAAGTTACAAGCAAAAAAATAAAAATACATAGATTTTTTTCTAAAAACAATATTAATGAATGCAATGATCACCTAATGTTGATCGCACAAACACATTTTATAATCTTTTACGTTTATTTACAACATTTCCAGCTAATGTGAACATGCCATAAAATTAAGTCTGTGACAACATAGTTTACCTTTGTGGGTGTTTTTTTTTTGTGCAGTTGAAAGATACTATGTTAAGGGGAAATAAGCATATCACCTATAATCATTTCTCCATGCAGCATTTAATCTGCCAGCCTGGAAAGTTCTTAATTCATTCTCTAAGACACAATTGAAGAGTTATCAATTCTCTGTTGCTTTCTAGGATCTTACAAGCCCCCCATCCAATTCTGGTTTCCTCTTGTATCTCTTTTAGTTTCCCCCAGATGTTTAGGCATATTCTATAACTTAATAGGTGTGTTTAAAGTATTAGTACTCTGTCTCTTTTCACAGTGTGAATTCTTTAAATACTTTTTGAGATACAACATGAGTCTCACATGTAGAATGTGATGATTTGATAACAGTTATATATGGCTGAAAGATTACGATGGTGGCATTAGCTAGCTAACACATTCATCACCTCATATAATTACTTTTTAATTTTAATGGTGAAAACATGAAGGATCTCCTCTCAGCAACTTTCAAGTATTTAATGTAGTAGTATCAAATGTAATCACCATGCTTTATATTGGATCTCTAGAGGTTGATTTTCACTTAAGATTTGTATCTTTTGTTACTATTTTATATTTAATATATTAAACAATTCTTTTTATTAAATTATCTTTTATTAAATAAGATTACTTCAATGTAGTACTTACAGAATACTCAGTTTAATTTTCTAGTAAAGTAAATACCCGTAGAGATAACCCAATTAGTGCAAGTTCCTGGGTTTTGCCAGTGCTTTTTAATAGTAAAAGGGGACTTGAGATAGGAACACTTGAAGACTACCATTCTAGTGTTTGTTTAAATTACAATTAACTTACATATATCAATATCTTCATAATAAATCCTAATAAGTGTCTTTTTAAATGTTTTGTCTTCAAATATAAGCCATAGGAGCTTAAGTTTGTAGAGTCTTGGCATTAGTAGTGAATTTATGTTTCTTCTTGATATTCTACCTGCAATTCTATACTGTAGATTTTTCCTTACATTTTTCGATCTTCTAATCTTGTACTCATAGATTTTCCAAGATTTATTTGTTAGGCAAACTATATTAGCCCTGTTGAATATCAGTATTTTATGTAAAACATAATCTTTATATGAATAAACGTTCATAAATCTCTGCTAATATTTATTATTAAAGGAGGAATTTAGAACAAATAGTGTGGAAAGTGAGGGAAAAATGTAAAGTTACTTTTCCAAGACAAAGAGATGTATTATTGCCCATATTTGATCTTGCAACTGGTAATAATATATACAAATGCCAGAAGTAAGGTGCTTTTCTTAAGAATAAGGTTTTGACAGGTAGTCAATAATTTAATAAAAATATATTTTCTTTGTAAATGCTTTATCTTTGTTTTCTTTTTGACAGATCATGATCAGGAACATTTTTCTGTTCCTAGATAGAACTTATGTTTTTCGGAATCCAGAGTTACATTCTATTTGGTAAGGATGACAGTGATTGCTTTAAAAGAATTGTTACAGGCAACTCAATGATCATCTGTTTGATATGTGCTAACTGAAAGAAAATACACAAGAGAAATACAAGTTTCAAAATCTGTACTTATTCATATCATAACATTTTAAATATCTTTAAAATTATATTAGACCACATGGTATCCTAGATTGAAATGTTAATTTATCCCTTCATCTTAGTGTTAATAAAATATCTTGTTGATGAAGCATACTACTTCTAGGACCCATTCTATGAAAATCACTTTTCATGTGTTTTATACTAAATTGACAGTACTTTGGAACTTGAAATGGGAATATTTGAAAGCCTTAAAGCTATCCTAAATACTGCTTTATTTATTGGAATTATATATGTCTTTCAGTGAACTTTACTTAACTCTTAGATATTATTTAGATCTATTTTAGACAATCAAGAAACAAACAAAAATTTAGCCAACTGTGGACAGATGAGTTTAATATAAAATTGTATGTTGTTTTGACTGTGGTTTATGCATTTACTTAAAATCACAACCGATAGCAAAACACAAGCTGAAATTTACGGGGTTGTAATTACCACTTATTTAGACAGTTCCTTTTTTATAGGGACATGGGGATCCAATTATTTAAATCACACATAATGTGTGATCAGAACATTCAGAGCAAGACTATACACGGGACTCTTCTGTTGATTGAAAAAGAAAGAAATGGCGAGGCGGTTGATCGATGTTTGATTCAAAGACTTTTAAATATGCTTTCTGATTTGGAAGTGAGTAATTTCTTAACTTTTATAAAATGGAAGTGAATTGTCAACTAATAATCTAAAGCTAGATTTTACCTGAGTTTCTTTGATTGTATCTTATATTTACATAGAATCTTTTGAGAATAAATTACCCAAAGAAACAAGGAAGTTCTGTGCAACAGAGGGAAGGAACCTCGTGCAAAAACAAGAGGTATTTGGAATGAAGATTATGATTATTAGTTCCGTGATTCATAAAGCAGATTATTCAATGCCTTACTATGAGACATTCCCTAATAGTAAGGTCTAACAGTTTTGGCCTGATATGGTTATGTGCAATAACCTATACTGTCCTGCATTTTATGTATGTGAAGACATGGATTTTGTGGTGACACTTATATTAATGAGAGATTCATTTTTATTCTTGGTCACTTTTGCTAAAGCTTTGTTGATTTTGTTTTGGCCAGTTGAGTTTTCACATTTGTTTTTCTTATTTCTCCTTGCCTTAAATTCCATGCTAAATGTTGCTTTCATCACTTGGTTAAGGTTCATATTGACCTTTTCCGTGTGTCTTCAGGAGCAGAGTTGGGTTTTTGTTTTTAGACCTTTCTTTTAACTATATTCACAACTATCAGCTCTCCTGTAAATAGCATGCTAGCTGCATTACTTAAATTTTAGTGTGTTGTATCTTCATTTTCATTCACATTAAAGTGCTTTTGAGTTTCCCTTGTGACTTTTCTTTAACACAGTTACTTAGAATTTTGTTTAATTTCAACACATTTGTGAATTTCCCTTATTGCCCTTTTTCCATTTTACCACCATTGAATTGAGATAAAATGTATCATAAAAATCATACACTTTGTTTGATTTCAGTACTTTAAAATTTGCTGACTAACAAGGCTGATGGAGTCTATCCTGTGAAATGTTCTTTGTGTGCTTGAGAAGTATGCATACTCTGCTGTTGGCTGTGGAATGTTCTTTTAGAGATTGTTAATTTTAGCGTTGCTCAGATGTTTTATTTATTTGCAGGTTTTTTGTCTGAGTGTTCTATTTCTTTTATATCTTGCATATGTCCTCCATATATATACACACACATCCTTCCATAGGGTATTAACATCTATAGCTGTAATTGTTGAATTACTAATTTTTCTCTTCATTTTTCAGAACTTTGATCAGTTATTTTATAGATTTGTGGTAGTTACACTAAAAACTGAACCACAGATTTTATTTACTTTGTATTTTTTTATTTTTTATTTTGGTATCATTAATACACAATCACATGATCAACAGTTTAGTTACTAGATTCCCCCCATTATCAAGTCCCCAGTACATTCCCCATTACAGTCACTGTCCATCAGCATAGTAAGATGCTATAGAGTCACTACTTGTCTTCTCTGTGCTGTGCTGCCTTACTGTGCCCCACCTTACATTATGTGTGCTAATTGTAATGCCCCTTATTCCCATAACCCCTCCTTTCCCACGCTCCCTTCCAGTCCCTCTCCCTTTGGAAACTGTTAGACCTTTCTGGGGTTCTGTGAGCCTGCTGCTGTTTTGTTGCTTCAGTTTTTGGTTTGTTCTTGTGCTCCACAGATGAGTGAAATCATTTGGTACTTGTCTTTCTCCTCCTGGCTTATTTCACTGAGCATAATACCCTCTTGTTGCAAAGGGCAGGATTTCTCTCCCTCTCTTATGGCTGAATAATATTCCATCATGTATATGTACCATATCTTGTTCATCCGTTCATCTATGGTTCCTTCCGTAGATGGCTATTTTAAGTAATGCAGTGATAAATAAAAGGGTGCACATGTCTTTTTGAATCAGAGATATTCTTTTGTGTGGGTAAATTCCTAGGAGTGGAATGAATGGGCCCTATAGAATTCCTATTAGTTTTTTGAGGAACCTCCATACTGCTTTCCACAGTGGTTGCACCAACTGACTTTCCCACCGATAGTGTGGGAGGGTTTCTAATTCTCCACATCCTCCTCAACACTTGTCATTTCTTCTCTTAGATATTGGCCATTCTGGCTGGAAAGTAATATCTCATTGTGCTTTTAATTTCCATTTCCCTGATGATAGAGATGTGGAGCATTTTTCATGTACCGGGTTATCATCTATATGACTACTTGGGAAAAGGATCTGTTCCTTTCCTCTTTTTTAAGGTTCGTTACTAGTTATTCTGGTGTTCTTTATGTATATTTTGGATATTAACCCCATTCCAGATAAGTCATTCATGAATATAGTCTCATGCTGTAGGTTTCCTGTTTCTACTGAAGGTGTCATATGCTATACGAAACTTTTGAGTTTGATGTGGTCCCACTGTTCATTTTTATTTTGTTTTTATGGCCAGGAGATGTGTCCAGGAAAACATTGCTCATGCTTGTGTTCAAGAGAATTTTGCCTGTGTTTTCTTCTAATGGTTTTATGTTTTCATGTCTTACATTTAGGTCTTTGCTCCATTTTGAGCTTACTTTTAGCTATGTAGTCAGTAATCCACTCTCATTCTCTTGCATGTAGCTTCTGAGATTTCCCAACATCAGTTCCAGAAGAGGCTGTCTTTTCCCATTGTATATTTGAGGCTCCTTGTCACACATATGCTTGAGATTATATGTGAGCTCTCTATTCTATTCCATTGATCTGTGGTTGTCTTTCTTGTGCCAGTAGTATATTGTTTTGATTATTGTTGGTTTGTAGTAGATCTTGAAGTTAGGGAGCATAATTCCCACAGCTTTGTTCTTTTTTCTCAGGATTGGTTTGGCTATTTGGGATTTTTTGTGGTTCCTTATGAATTTTAGGATTATTTGCTCTAGTTGATTGAGGAATGCCATTGGTATTTTCATAGGGATTGCTCTGAATCGGTCAATAGCTTTGGGCAGGATGATCATTTTGACAATATTAATTTTTCCTATCCAGGAGCATAGGATATATTTCATTTATTTGTGTCTTTTTAATTGCTCTCATGAGTGTCTTAACAGTTTTGGCCCCCAGGTCTTTCACCTCCTTCGTTAGGTTTACTCCTAGGGATTTTTTTTTTGGAAGCCATTCTAAGTACAGATCTTTTCCTGATTTCATTTTCTCTTGATTACTTGTCAGAATAAAGGAATGCAGGAGATTTCCATATATTAATTTTGAATCCTGCCACCTTGCTGAATCCAGTTACTAGTATGTGTATGTGTATATATATATATATACCATGTAATGTGATCATACTGAAGGCTTAACTTCCTCCTCACCAGCTTGGATGCCTTTTATCTCTTAGTTGTGTCTGACTGCCATAACTGGGACCTCCGGTACTACGTGAAATGGTGAGAAAGTGGTGAGTGTGGACATCTTTGTCTCGGTCCATATCTTGGAAATTTTCAATTTTTTTGTCTTTGAATATGATGATAGTAAGCATGGGTATGTTATATATGGCCTTTATTATGGTGAGGTGTGTACCCTCTGTACCCAATTTGTTGAGAATTTTTAACCAAGAATGGATGTTGCATTTTGTCAAATGCTTTTCGGCATCTGTTGAGATGATCATGTGGTTTTTATTCTTTTTGTTAATGTGTTGGGTAATGGTGATTGACGGATATTGTACCATCCTTGTAATTTTGCAGTAATCCCACCTGGTTGGATGGATGATCCTTTTGCTGTATTTTTAAATCTGTTTCACCAATGTTTTGTTGCATCTGTGTTCCTCAAGCGATATCAGTCTACAAGTTTCTTTCTTGTAGTGTGTTTATCTGGTTTTGGTGTTAAAGAGTGATGCTGGTCTCATAGAATGAATTTGGAAGTGTTCCCTCCTCTACTATTTGCAGTTCTTTAAGAAGGATGGTATTATCTCTATTTTAAATGTTTGGTAACTTTCAGCTGTGAATCCAGCTTACCTGGTCCTTTGTTTCTAGGGAGTTTTTTGATTACCATTCAGTTTCATTACTGCTAAATGGTCCGTTGAGATTTTCTGTTTCGTCATGGGTTCGTCTTGCAAGGATGTGTTCTTCTTGGAATTTGCCCATTTCTTCTATATTCTCCAATATATTAGCACATATTCTCAAATAGAATTCTCTAATATTTGCATTTCTGTGGTGTCCATTATGACTATTTCTTTTACTGTTTATGTTTATTTATGTACTCTCTTTTTCTCCTCTGGAGAAATCTGGCTAAGGATTGGTCTCTTTTATTTTCTCAACCAGCTCTTTGATTCTTTTTCTATTGCTTCATTCTGTATATTTTTATTTTTGCCCTGATCTTTATTATGACCCTCTTTCTACCAACTTTGGTTGTCATTTGTTGTTCCTTTCCTAGTTGCTTTAGTGTTCAGTTTAGATTCTTCATGTGGGATTGTTGTTCTTTCTCGAGGTAAGCCTGTATTGCTATGTGCTTTCCTCTTAGAACTGCCTCACCACATCCTACAGGTTTGGAGCTGCTGAGTTCTTTTCTTTTGTCTCCATGTATTGAATTATCTCTGTTTTAATTCAGTCATTGATCCTTGATCACATAGAACTATGTTATTTAGCCTCTGTGTGCTTTTAGGCATTTTTGCTCACTGTGTGTAATTTATTTCCTGTTTCATGTCATTGTGGCCTGGAAATTGCTTGATAAAATTTTAAACTCTTCTAGTTTATTGAGGCTTTTTGTGGCCTAGTATGTGATCTGTTCAGGGGAACATTGTGTATTCCCTTCAGAAAAATTGTGAATTCTGCAGCTATTTTGTGGAATGCTCTGCAGATATGTGTTTAGTCCATCTTATCAAATGTCTGTTTCAGATCCTTTTCCTTATTTATTTTCCATCTGGTGGATCTGTCTATTAATGTCAGTGGTGTGTTAAAGTGAGTGAGTTGCAGTGTATTTCCCCCTTTAATTCTGTTTGTATTTATTTGTCATATATTTAGGTGCTCCTGCGTTGTGTGCATAGATTTTATAATCATTATACCTTCTTGTTGGACTCACCCATGGTCATTATGTAATGTCCTCTTTGTTGTTAACTTTCCTTGTTTTGAAATCAATTATGTCTGATGTAAGTATGGCTATTTCTGCTTTTTTCCCTATTATTTACATGGAATTCCTTTTTACATCCCATCACTTTCATTCTGTATATATCTTGGGGCTGAATTGAGTCTCCCTAGGCTTCATATAGATGTGTCTCAGTACTTTGTACTTATCCTTCTGCCACGTTGTGTCTTTTGATTGGAGCATTCAGTCCATTTACACTTCAGGGAAATTTTATTAGGTATGTACATATTGCCATTTTACTGATTGTTTTCTGGTTGTTTTTTGTAGCTGCTGTCTGTTCCTTTCTTTGTGTCTTACACTCTTCGCTTGTTACTTGATGGGTTTCTTTACTGTTGTGATTGGAAGTCACAATTCCAGATTTTCCTGTACCTCTCATAAACTTTAGGTTTGTGTTTATTGTAAGAGTCATAGTTTCCTAATTATACAGGAATCCATATTAAGGTGGTAATTGTTCTTTTTCAAACACAGTATAAAAGTACTTTCTTATTCTTCTTTCTCTTCCACCTGTGGAGCATGCCTGTCCTCCATAAGCATACAGGTGTTACAACCTCCCTCAGTTCTCGACCTGTCCCTTGTGTCCATCCCTATTACAGCCCTATTCCATGTGCACTCATGCTCCCACAGCAGATCTCCTCGGCCATGTGTGCAGAGTTCCTGAGTGCATATCCCCTCCTGGTTCCATTCCTCTTCCTCCAGCTGCAGTGGGGGAATGGCTGGAGACCCGATTGATTGTGGCTCTGCCAGTTTACGCTTCTCAGTGTGGTATTCCCCTCATCACCCTGTGAAGTTGGTCAGTTCTGTATTTTTCAGGTCTTTTTCATTGTTGTAGTTGCTCTACTTGCTTCCTTTGTGTGTTGGGAGCAAGACAAACTTGCCATCCTTCTCTGCCATCTTCCCACACCACAGGTTCTTTCTCAGGGTTGCTTTTGCTCTTTAGGATCTTTTGGTTTTTTGTGTTTCCCTATAAATTTTAGGATTGTTTTCTAGTTCATTGAAAAATACCATTGGCATTTTGATAGGGACTGCACTGAATCTGTCAACTGCTTTCACTAGGATGTACATTTGAACAATATTAATTCTTCCTATCCATGAACACAGGAGAGATATCCATTTATTTGTGCCCTTGGTTTCTTTCATCAGTGTCTTAGAGCTTCCAAAGTCCAGGTCTTTCACTGTCTTGGATAGGTATTTTCATGAGCATCGTTTTCCTGATTGATCTTTCTGCTACTGTGTAGTTAGTACATAAGAATGCAACAGATTTCTGTGTATTCATTATGTACCCTGAAACTTTGCTGAATCCAATTATTCTCATGATTTTATGTTGAAGTCTTGTGGAGTTTTTTCTTTATATGGTGTCATGTAATCTTCAAACAGTGATGGTTCAGCTCCTTCTTCACCAATTTTAAGACTTACCTCTGTCTCATTTGATTGCTGTGACTGGGATCTCCAGTACTATGTTGAATAAAAGTGGTGAGAGTGGGCATTCTTGACTTGTTCCTGATCTTACAGGAAAAGCCTCCAGCTATTCGCCATTGAATAGGATGGAGGCTGTGGGTTTGTCGTATACACAGCCTTTGTGTTGTTTAGGTATATTCTCTCTTACCATTAGGCTGAGGATGTTTATCATGAAGATGCAGAATTTTTGTCTGATGCTTTTTGTGCACCTCTGAAGTGATCGTATGTATTTTGATCCTCTTGTTAATGTGGTGTATCATATTGATTGATTAACAAATATTTTGCCATGCTTGCATACCTGGAATAAACCCCACTTGGCTGTGATCAGTGATTCTTCTGATTATATATTTGAATTCACATTGCTAATATTTTGTTGATATATTTCCTTCTGTGTTCATCAGGAATTAGAGGTCTGACATTTGCCTTTTTTAAGAATCTTTTGTTTTAGCATTAGGCTAATGTTGACCTGGTAGAATGAGTTTGGAAGTACTCCTTTCTTTTCTGTATTTTGTGACACTTAAGAAAGGAAGGAACAACAAAACAGTTGTTTGAATTGTTTGGTAGGGTTCACCTGGAAGGCTCTCTCGTCCAGGATTTTGGTTCTTGGAGCTTTTGGATTACACGTTCAATTTCATTCTTGGTAACCAGTCTGTTCAGATTTTCTTTTTCTTTTCAGGTCAGTCTTTGAAAATTGTACGTTTCTGAGAATTTATCCCATTCTTGTAGGGGATCCAGTTTATTGGCATAAAATTGCCTTTGAGTATTCCTGTATTTTTTAACCATCTGTGGTGTCTGTTGTGACTTCTCTTCCCATTTCTCATCTTATATATTTGTGATCCATATGTCAACTTGTTTATGCACTCTTTTTTCTTGAAATGTCTGGCGAGGGTTTTTTCTGTTATGTTCATCTTTTCAAAGATCCAACTCTTGGCGTCATTGCTTTTTTTTTGTATTAGTTTCATAATCTCTATACCTTTTTTTATGTTCTGATCTTTATTGTGTTCCTCCTACTAGTGTTGGCCTTTGTTTGTTCTTCTGTGAGTTGCTTATCTGAGATTTTTCTCATTTCTTGAGGCAGCACTGTATTTGCTCTTGGGACATTTGCCAGAGTCCCAAGTTGTGTTTCCATTTTCATTGGTTTCCTTTGTTCTTTGATTTCCTCTTTGATATGTTCATCGATCAATTGAATGTTCATAAAGATGTTGTTTCTCCTCCATATGTTTGAGTTTTATTCACAGTTTATTTTTCATGTAATGGACTTTTTGTTTCATAACATTGTGGTCTGAAATTATGCTTGATAGAATGTCAATCTTAGATTTTTTTGAGACATGTTTTTCATCCCTATATGTGATCTGTTCTGGAGAACCTTCTGTGTGCAATTTAGAAGATTGTGTGTTCTGCTAATTTTGGGTGGAACGATCCGTATATTACTGTCAAGTCGTCCAGGTCTGATGTGTTGTACAGCGGCACTGTTCCCTTACTGATTTTATGTCTGGATGTTCTATGCAGTGGTGTTAGTTGGTGTTAAAAGTCCCCTACCTCATTGTGTTGCTGGCAGTTTCTCCCTGTAGGCCTGTATTTGCTTTATATACTTAGATGCTTTTATGTTGGGCACATAGACATTTATAATTGCTAAATCCCCTTGTTGCACTGATGCCTTCCACCGTTATGTAATGACCTACTTTGTCTGGTTACTTTCTTTGTTTAACAGTCTATTTTGTCTGATACAAGTACTGCTACTTCTGGTTTTTTCCCTATATGGGTTGCATGAAATACCTTTTCCCGTCCCTTCACTTTTAGTCTATGTTTTTATGGGTCAGAAGTGAGTATTTTGTAGGCAAAATATAGATAGGTCTTGTTTTTTTTAATCCATTCTGCCACACTGTGTCTTTTGTTTGATGTGCTTAGTCCTTTTACTTTTTAAGTAATTACTGATAACTACTTTGTTACTGCCATTTTGCTAGTTGTTTTCCAGCTCTTGTGATTTGGTGATTTCCTTTAGTGTTATGCTTGGATTGGTTCCTCCTCATTCTTCGTGTGTCTACACATAGGAATTTTTCCTTCATCCTCCTCCATGCTGTAGGAATGATGTCATAATCTACATCTTTTGTGTATCCCTGGCTGATTTTGTGTATGGGTGATTTTACTACTATTCCCTTCTGAACACCATAATTGCTTTACAAGTGATTGCTGCCCTACCTTTATGGGCTATGCCCTACCTGTATGTTTACTTTCACCAATGAAAACCATTTAAACCTAAAAACATTTCCATCTGAACAAGTCCTGAAACATATTGTGAGGCTGGTTTGGGGGTGGTGAATTCCTGTAACCTCTGTTCATCAGGAAGGCTTGCAGTGTCTCCTCTGATCCTGAATGATAACCTTGCTGGGTGGAGAGTTCTTGGTAGTAGAATCTTTCCTTTCAGGACTGTGAGTATTTCATGCTGCTCCTTTGTGCTCCGTAATGTTTCTCTGGAAAAGCTGAGGGCCTTTCGTGACTGTTTGCCTTGCAGGTAACTGTCTGCCCCTCTCTTGCTGGTTTGAAGATTCTCTTTGTCTTTTATCTTTGCCAATTTAATTCCTTTGTGTCTTGGTGTGGACCTCCTTGTGTCCTTCTTGTTAGGGGCTCTCTGGGCTTCCAGGACCTGAATGTCTGTTTCCTTCCCCAGGTAGGGAAATAAGGAAATAATTTGCCAGTTTTTTTGGCAAATAAACTTTATATCCCTTTGCCTCTCTCCTCATCTGGGATCCCTATTATGTGAATATTATTTCATTTTGATATGTAGCACTCTTCTGATACCATGTTCACATGTTTAGAATTATTTACTCTCTCTGTGCCTCAGCTCAGTTCCTTCCCAGTACCCTGTCTTCTAGCTCACTGTTACGTTCCTCTGTCTCCTCTAGCCTCCTGTTCATTCCCTATATTGTGTTTTTCGTGTGGTTATTGTATCTTCTGCTCTGAGTGTCTCCTTTTTATATTTTCTCTCTCTTGTTGAAGTTCTTGCTGAGATACTGAGTTCTAGCCTTCAAGTCAGTGAACACCTTTAGTGACCATTGCTCTGAGTCATTTATCAGGAGGATTGCTTATCTCTATTTCATTTTGCACTTGTTGGTATTGTTCTGTTGGGAACATATCTCTCACTCTTCTCATTTTATCTGGCTCTCTCTGTGTTTCCTCCTTTGTATTAGATAGATCCACTATGCAGCCATGTCTTCCCAGTAGAGGCTTTATGTAGTGTGTGTCATGCAGCACCCAAAAATGCAAAACTCCGTGCTCACCAGTGCCCCATTCCCAGTTGTAGCTGAGCCACAACTACTGTTCATGGGCTGTGGGCAAGGCCCACAGGTTTCCTGCTGCCAGCAGTGGTGGTTCTCCTCTGCTGCACTGTTGTGAGACAGCTGGCATTTCTTTTGAGATGCACTGTGTGTGTGGGGTTGCCCTTTGCCTGGCTTCCTGCAAAATCTGACTACTGCTGGACTGAGTATGCGGAGTGGGTATGTTTTCAGCAAAATGCATAGGCAGAGCCAGCAGGCAGGGTTTCAGAACTGGCTGCTGCAAGCATCTGGCCAGTTGGGCTGAAGGAGGGCTGGAAATGCCTGCCCTTCCTCCATAAGACCTGCTGTGCTCCTGCACCCTTTCCAACACCAGCAGATTTTTTGAACTGTCGCCTGCCTCTGTGTTGTGTCTCAGTAGGACCGATGCAGCATGCCTCATCGGTGACAGCTGACAGGAGTCTTAGCATCCTAGAGTGCTTCAACTCTCTCTGGTCTCCATCCCTGTTAATTTACAAAGTTCAGTGCAGTGGGGTCTGGTCTTCTCAGAACAGATCAGCAGAGCCTACTTTGCTGGTATCTTCAGCTCTTATCCGCCCCTAAATCCATTCTTTTTATCCATTTTGTGGGCTGGGCAGGGGTGAAGCCTTGAAGTCTGATCTATCACAGCTCTGCCCCTTCATCCTTCTCAGTGTTATCTTTTCATCACCAGGTCTTGATGATTCTGTATTCAAAATATTGTGGCTTTTTCTGTGTATTTTGAGGAGGTTATCACATTGAATTCCTAGCCACTATTTCTCTCAATTTTTAATATCAGTGTCTTTTCATCTTACTTTTTACTATAGTTACATTGTTAGTTTGTCAGTTTTATAAATGTAGGCAACGACTATCCTAACTGTGGAAGTAAAAAGGAAAGAAAACAAATGATCTTCTATAAAAATTTTAATATTATAGTATACCTCCATAATTTGTTTTTCTTCTACTCCATACTTCCTTAGTGCAGTATAGTTAATTGCCTTTATTTGCAATGCTTCTAATTTAATAATTCACAATTACCTGTCAATTTGCCTTTTACCCAATTTTCATATCCCCCTTTCAGTCTAACTTTTCTCTTAGATTTAGTCATTATATGTAGTGTCTCACAGGTAGTATAACAATTCTCTGGCATATTCTCCATTAATTTTACTTACAGTAATATAAAATATTTTTAAAACTTTGTTATTTTATTTGATTATTGTAGTTTAGACACTTGTTGTTTTTTTCCTATGGTAATTATAATTTCCAGCTGGTTTGGCTTTGTGTTGAATAAACTGAAAATCAGTTCCCACTTTTGTGTATTCTCAATAATTACTGTATAATTGTTAAAGAACACATGGCTTTTTAGTGTAAAATTTATGACTCATTTTATAGAATCTGGAGGTAGTCAACTGTGATTCCAATCCCGTTAATCTCATCTCTTTTTGTTACTCTTGTCCAGCTTTCTTTACTTTTAAATATCAGTTTGCTCCTGCAAAATGATAAAGCCAATTACATAATGAATTACCTTAATGCTACCATGTTAAAAGAGTTGCTCGAGTGCTTAAGTGCTGTATAAATCTTGTGAATGGTATCATTATCATTGTATTTTTTTATTTTAATGTTATAAGCTGTTTGCTTTATGCTTTAAGTAAATACGTTTATTCTTTGCCTCTCTCCAGTTCCTTGCTCATAGATTCAGTAGATGTCTCATTTTATTTTTGTAAATTATGGATTTGTTTTCCCAATATTCCTTCCAAATAAGGTCACTCTCTCGTTTCAAACTCCACATGTTCCTAATACCTAAGTATTAAAGCCTATGGTTTAACAGTTGATTGGGTAATAACTAAATTAATTTTTCTCTGCAATTTTTTAAAGAATTTGAAAGTGTCAATGTTACCTAGAATACATCCCAAATGTATTTGTATTCTGTTCATTATGCTTTAAGGTTTTATTCTTAGCAATTTTTCTGTTGGATTTCTAGATTTTACTGATAGCCTACAGATTTTAAAAATTTATTGTTTCCTGAAAAATCAAGGCAAACTGTGTTAAGTTGTTTTGTGTATTTGAGGAGAGGTTTGTAAATCAATATCGTGATTTCATTTTTACTAACCCTGATACTTTATTTTATAGCGACCTGATCTGAAGAAGCAAAAACATCCTTAACTGACAGAGACTACATTGAAAAATACAAGGAGAACCCAAACCAGCTGAAGTATATTGCATAAAATACTGGCCTTAACCTGAACAGAAGGTCCTCATGGTTCTGTCCTTGGAATAAGCATTGGTGTCTGAATAAATGCAATATATTAAAAATATAAATGCAGAATTAAAATTTGCATCAACATTATCAGTTAAAGCATACTCCTCTGTGAGTAAAATTGTCTTTAACTGCCGCTATCTACAATGTACTTAATCATCTAAAAGTCACTGTGTTATTTCATACACTCTGCAATCTATCCTCTGTTACGATACGTTTCATGTTGTCTATGTGTGGAACAAATTATTTTCAGAAAGAGCAGGAATATATCCAAACCTTTAAAGGAAAATAGCAAAACAATTTATGTATCTGTATGGTTTAAGGCTTATTTATTTACATATAAGAATTAAAGGTATCTATTTGCTGTTAAAATGGCTTTTCTGTTTATACGTTACCAGGAAATAATAGAAAATATTCACTATTACAGTATGGGTCCAATCTTATGATGTATCTGCAATAGAAAAAAATTATTTCAGACTTCTTGAAAACAATTTTCTTTATGTATATAATGTACTTGTAGTACCTAATACAAATATCTATTATATACATGTTAATGATAATTTTAATGTGATATTATTTTAACCATTTGTTCCTTGTGACAAGGTTTTGGTGTATAATCTATTTTGTCTGATGTAGATATGGTTAGCCCTACTCTCACGGGTTCCTATTTACATGGGATCTCATTTTCATTTTATGTTTATCCTAAGTGTTTATTTAAGTAAAAACGATTCGCTTTTAGGTAGAATATAGTTGGAAAATATTAAACATCTTTGTGTGTCTTTCAATTAGGTCATTTACTCCACATACATATTTAATTAACATATGTAAGAAGTAGTATTGCTTTTTTATTACTTTCTGTCTTGTAGCTTTCCTAGTCTTTCTCTCCCTTCCTCCATTGATCTGGATATAATATTCTTGTTTGTCAGCATTGTCTTTTCAGAATTCTGATATATAATCAGACTCTCAAGACTACCTACCAGGTTTTTCGTGAAAAGGCTGTTAATATTCTAGGAACAGGCCAGTGTCTGTGAGTGAGGCCTGCAGGGAGTACACGTGTGCTGCCAAGGCCCCATGTGCCTTGCCCTTCCTGGGGAGTTGCCCTGTTCCCTGGCAGACAGAAGGAAAGAGAGAACTAGGGGTAGGTCTGAGGAAGCAGAGGGAGGCGCTTCCCGCCTACCCTGACGTCTGGGGGGTGCTGTGGCAGTGGTGGGCTGCCGGGCCTGCTCTGGGAACCGTGACTCGGCAGCTTTAGCACTCCCTGGAAGCCGCAAGGACGTGGGCAGAAAGACAGGAGACGGGGTTCACAGAGGGGCAGTGTGGCAGGGAGAGAAGGGAAAAGGGTGTCAGGGAGGAAAGGCATGGGACCGTTCTCCACAGGACCCTGGGGATGGAGCTGTTAATGATCACATGGAAGGGATTTCAGCGTCACTGCCCATATTTCACAATCATTTCCATGCCGATGACCCCATTCTGAACACAGAAGTGCTGCACCAGCGCCCCTCTGCAAGCAAGGGTGTGGGAAAATGCGTGGGATTGTGGGGCGGCCTGGGGCTTGGCTCGGGGTTATGTTCTGCTTCTGCCCAGACGCATACTGGCACCACCCGTGGCGCCCAAGGCGTTGGAGGGGGCGGGGCTGCTGGGAGTGACGGACGCTCTAGCTGACTGGAGCAAATACATATGGGTGGCCATTTCCCAGCATGTCCTTTATTTTTTACTTTTGGTTCTAACCTGTCCCTTTTCCCTTCCTGCTTTACTGCGAATAAACTGGGTCTGTTCTGACTCTTACTTACATCAGAACATCTGAAACTGGAATTTCAAGCACAGGTTCCTTAGGAAAGAATACCCATCAGAGAAAAACAGAACTCAGTAGTCGTGGGATGCTCATTATTGAGGAAAGCACAGCCCTCCTTGTGCATCCACCTTGTTCCCGTCATGACAACTGACAAAGTAACAGGATGATGCTCACAAGCTGCTCAGGTTTGATCCCTTGCTCTGCCACTTCCTACCTGTGTGACCTAAAACAAGTAACTTAATCACTCTCTGTACTTTGGTTTTCTTGCCTAAAAATGGTAGTGATAATAATAGTACTTACCTCACAGGGTTATTATAATGACAATTAAAATTAGATAACCCAGTACCAGGCACAGAGTGTTCAATAAATGTCTAAATGTCAGCTATACTTGTCATGATTGCTGGCTTGGAACACCCCTGACACTTAAGATACTGTTATCCACAGATGAGGAAACTAAAGCTTGGAGCAGTCAAGACCCCTGCCCAGGGACACAAAGCTAAAATAAACAGCCGAGCCAGGATTTGGTCATGGCTTGAACTGACTCTAGAGCCCGGACTCTTATTTACGGCTTCCCCTAAGATGGGTAGAATTCTCTGAAGAGCCTCTGAGGCACAAAGGCCCAGTGCCGCATGGACAGTTATCAGAGACAAAAGACACGTCCTCCCCCTTCTTCCTCAAGTGGGTTCCATGAGCAAGGAAGAAGCTGACCTCGTAAAGTGGCCCTGTGAGTTAGAGGTATGGAATGCAGCTCTTGGATACCAAACTAGGACCTCTGTAGGCTGCCTTCCACACATATCCCAACCTCTATATCCAGCCCCTTCCCAGAGTTCTGGATATTCTGCCCTGTAAGTCATATCCCCCTTTTCAACGAGAATGGACCCATTCGTTTGCTAAGAGCTGAACTTACTTGACTTTTGAGCCCAAGGTCTTTGGAAGACAATTTTCTGAGGCTTTAATCTTCCTGCTGAAGTTGGTCCCCTTTAGCTCCCAGGCTTTCTGAAGATGCAGAAGTTTTAGAGAGCTTAAATCTTGTACAGGGTATAAATTGATCTGAAATTCCTTAATTCTGTCCACAAGAAAAGGGTCTGTTAGGAAAACACACTAGTGGGTCTTTGCATATATGAAGGTTGTGGTGGTGGTAGTTGGAGGTATAAACACACACACACAGTCACTCACATGGCTAGTCTGGTGCATGAGACAATTAAAACAGAATAGAAAAACACTTGATTTCTGCACATTCTCCCTTTGTGCCAGGCCTGCACTAGAACCTTTACATTCATTACATCCTGATGAGTATCACTGGCTTCATTTAAGATATGCAGATATAACCGATAAATGAACAGCAGAGCTTGTATTTGAACTCAGGTCTATGTGATTCCTAGCTCATGTATTTCCATTAACAGATCACACTTGTCTGGGCTTTCAGACCAGGACTGGGGACAGGGCAGCAATAAAAAGATAAATGGATGACCAGACATAGAACCATGGATGAGTCATATAAGCTCTTGGAGCCCTAGTAGGTTTATTGTAAGAATTACAGATAAAGTATGTGCTCTACTTAGCAGAATACCAGGCATGTAATGGGCCCTCTATGATAGTTACTAACAAGATCTCCAAGAGAATACTAATCAGAAATAAAAAATGAGTAAACCTACTACTTGGGAGCACTATGCTGAGTGAAAGAAGGCAGACACAAAAGAATCCATACTGTATGATTCCATTATATGAAACCCTAGGAAAGACAAATATACCTTTAGTGATTGATGGCTGCTGAGGGCCGGGGGGGAAGGGGAGAGACTGAGTGGGAAGGAGCACAGGGAACTTTCTGGGGTGGTGGAAATGTTCTGTAACTTGACTATGGTGGTTACAGTATGTTGGTCAAAATTCATTGAACTACACACTAACGGTGTGCCTTTTACTGGATGAAAATTAAACCTCTAAAGCATTGATTTAAAATACAGATATCTGGTGTTAGAATCAAGCATCACAAGTAATGATGAAGAAAAAAAAATAGCAGCAGAATCACACACTCCAACAAGGGACTAGTGGTTACCGAAGGGAAGGGGTTGGGAAGGATGGGTGGGGAGGGAGAAGGGGATTAAGGCGCAGTGTAATTCACAATCACGATATAGGTAGGTCACAGGGAAGGCAGTACAGCACAGAGAAGACAAGTCGTGACTCTATAGCATCTTACTGCCCTCAGAGACAGTGACTGCAATGAGAGGCGAGGACCTGATAAAATGGGTGAATGTCAAAACCACAATGTTCATGAGAAACCTGCAAAAGATTGTATATCAGTGGAGCTTTAAATAAAACGCAATCAAAACTTTTTAAAAAGTAATGTTGACAGAAATAAATCCAAACTGTGTAAGTAGGCCTGGATTATGAAATAAACCTGAATAAACCTTTCTGAGAGGGTTTTTGGCAGGATGTATCAATATTTTGAATGCCTAGTCAGTCACAATGGATCGATTATTTGACCCAGTAATTCTAAGAGTGTATCCATTATGTGTGCTAGGTTCAAATATCACTTCCTTCAATATTCTTTCATTTCCTTACTTCATTCAGTAAGTTAAACAAATATCAACCGTGTCTACCAGGCACAATAGTAAAGGTCACAGATTTTGTCCTTGAAATGGTAGTCAAGTATATGAAGTACCTAAGGTTTAAAAATGCTTTAAGAGATGTAAGCACAGGCTACTTCCGCAGCACAGAGAAAGGGCATTCAACTCAGCGTGCGAAGGCCAGAGAAGCCTCTAGGTTGGCTTGTGGAGTGAGCCAGGTGCAGAGGTGGGGGAGTGCCCCAGGCACGGGGACCACCACGTCCAAAGGCACAGAGGTGGCTGGAATGCCACGTTCAAGGGAGTAACAGTAAGCTCCATTAGAGGGGAAGACGGGGATGGGGAGGTGGTCGGGGTAGCAGTGAGGAAGACACTTGGCCAGGCCAAATCATAAAAGACCTCGAAAGCTGGGCTAACTGCAGCTGTTACCCAGGAGGCAGTGGGGAGCATAAAAGTCCGTGTGTCGTCTCCAGCAGGCCTCCACTTCTGTCTCCACTGACAAGCCAGTGGCCTTTGTAGGTGAAATGTTTTCCAAACTACTGCCGTTTCCCTCACCTCCAAGCTCAGCAGGACCTCCCCTTCCTCCTTCCCCGCCTCACTGATAGCTTCCATTTCTTCCTGATTCACCAGATCCGCCAACCCTCTGCTCAGGGCAAACAGCCTTCCTTTGTTCCATCAATGTATCCACACTGCTTGCCCTACCTGGAACAGCTTGCTTTCTACACCTGCTCAGATTTTTCAGCAGCTCAAGGTTCAGCTCAGATCCTGCTTCCTCCAGGAAGCCCTCCCTGACCCAGCCCACAGCAACATCTCCTCTTCTGAGCTCCAGAGCACTGCCTGGCCTCCCCAGCCTGCGGGTAGGGATCCGAGGATAGATGCTGTGAGGACAGCATTAGGCAACAGTCAGTAGTAGCCTCAAAGTCCCCGCAGCCTGTGGTCTTGTTTGGGTACAAACCTCTAGAGGCTTTCTCAACACGAGAAGGAGGAGATGGCCCAGATGGCAGTGACTAGATAGGAGGAGCCAGGCATACTCAGCCAGGTAATGAAACTTCGTGCATGAAAGATCATGGCAGGCATCCTTCAAGGCTAGACTCTAGTTCTGGAGCCAGAAACAAACACAGAGACCATCTAGCTCAACCTACACCTCCGGGATGAGGAAAACGAGCCCAAGGCTTGCTGAAGGGCACACAGCAAGTCACCCTTGAGTGAGCACTAGAACTGAGATCTCCAGTAGCAGAAATCTGTGGTTTTAGGTGCCAGACACCGGGCCACCTTTTCCCACTATCTTCTCCCTCGTTTACTTTGTGGGAAAACAACATTTCTTATTCTCAGACCCTCAGAACACCACACTGATGACTCCAGCAAAGCCAACTTGGTTCAGAAACAACTAGTCCCAAGGCTCTAATTCAAAGGACTGGGAAGAAGTACTCTTTTCCAATGGACTGCAACTGGAGAGATGGGAATTCAGAGGTGAAGCAGACCTCTCACCGTGAGAAGAGAGCCTTGCTGAGAAGGCGGCTTATGTGAATGAAGTACCAAGAGATGGAAAGAGACAGACAGTCAGATGCTAAGCCCTGGTGACATGGAGCTCCTGAATCCAGCTGATCTTGAAGCTAGAGAGTGATGCCAGGACTCCTCAGACACAGGAGCCACCAACTTCTGTTAGAAGTTAGTGAGAATGCAGACAAACGCTTTTCTCATCCAGGTTCACAGACCATTGTCCTGGTTCCTACCTGTATGTAGTGTAACTGCCTCCTAGGGCTTTTTAGGGCTTGGATTCACATCTGAATTCTGCTGCCGATGATCTGGGTGACACAGGGTGAGTCGGTTTTCCCCTCTGAGACTGAGTTTACTCATTTGCAAATTGAGAGAATTGGTCCACAGCCTCCCCAGATTCAGGGGTTCCATAGTCCTGGGCAGACTCAATAAATGAAGGGGCTAATCTGCTACAACGGCAGGAATGAGCACTAAGGGAAAGGACACATGGCCATTCACAGCTGATGCTCCATAGAGGGACCAGCAGACCTGGCACGGCCTTCTCAGCCAGCCTCTTCCCAGCACACCCTGCCCCAGCCCCAGGGTCAACCATTCAAAGCACATGATTTTGGCCAGCAGCAGCTGCAGGAGCTCTGACTGATGGCGGTAGAAATTCAGAGCCTGCTACCGGTTACAGAGGGCCAGGATCTCTTCCTATGTCCTCCAGGAAGGCTTCTTCTCTGTAATCTGAATGGCCTTTGGAGGTAAGTGACTCTGGGGAGAGAGGGTGAGAGTGACCCAGAGGACCCAACAGTTTCTTCCAGGGCCCAGCTGGGCAACTCCCTACACACCTGCTTTTATGCTTTTCCACTCCCCATACAGCAGTGGCGGACATGTAAGGAGGGCTTACTTTGTGCCCATCATTAGCATACACATCGTAAACACATCATCTCCCTGCATCTCCCTTGCCCCAGCCCAAGAAGCAAGGCACTATTACTATTCCCATTTGACAGAACTATAACCTGGATCTGCCTGCCACAGGCCAAGGCCTGTATCCCCAACTACTGACCATGCTGCCTCTGCCATTCACAGATATACAAACCCCAGTCAACGTGGGACCCTCGTATGCAGTGTGGAGACCTCCCCTGCCTCAGCCTATTCTCTGGCATGCTACAAGAGACTAAGGTATGAAGAGAACCAACAGAGACTGCTAGATAACCCTCACGAACCAGGACTCCTGGACCAGTGGGCAGGCTAATGTGCCCAATCACCCTCTGTTCCCACATGCTAGGGAACTAGGACTGGAGTGGTTAACACCACCACTGGGTGCCCACTCCACTTAGGATAAAGTATTAAGTCCATGTCACAGCCAAGGGGCCCCGTGTGGTCTGATACCCTACCCTCCTACCACTGTGCAACCTTAGTTTTCTGTCACAATCCCAGTGCTGTTCTGAGAGGCATGTTGTCTGTGTGTGTGTGTGTTTATCAGTTTGATTGAGATACAACTCGCATACCATGTGATTCCTCTTTTAAAGTACACAATTCAATGATTTTTTTTTGTATTCTCAGAGTTGTACAAACATCCTCATGACTGATTTTAGAACCATTGCAGCATGACAATGAGAAACCAAAGAGAAACCTGGTACCCATTAGCAGTCACTCAAAGGTCAGGTTTTTTAACTTGGGTCTCCACCCTTCACCTCTGGGTTGTAGCCAGGATCAGACACAACTCATACAAGAGGCTGAGAGGTTTGCCTGTATGATGGATTTTCCTTCATGACTGATGCCGGACCTGTCTCTAGAGTTCTATGGTTCTAGTTCATCCTGTCTGAAGGCAAAACTTGCGTAACCATCAATGTCCAGTGTCAGACAACAGCCAGTCTTGAAAGATGAAAAAACCAAGAATTTGAACAACTTCACTCTGTGTTATACACAATGGGGCACAAGGAGTTACATCATGCCCAGGAGAGGTGGACAACAGGCCACACCTTCATGGTCCAGGGTGGCATAGACAGTCCTGGTACCACTTACAAAGCTCTGTTCTCCCTCCTTTCCTGGGAAGAAAAACGAATATGGCTACTCCGGGCTATAGTTAAGTCAGGTCTACACTGGTAAGAACTTCAGATCTTCCCCATAAATAGGTAAGTACCTAGAAAATGAAATTAAATTTCAAATATTAATTTAAAACCCACGATTTGGTATCCAGGAGAAGACAGGAAGATAACAATGATTATTGAAATTCAAAGAGGAAGTTACACAGGCCAAAGTCTCACACAAATATAGGGAATTCCTCAGCCAAACATCAGACTGGCCATCCAACACCCAGGTAGGGGACAGGTATACAGAGTTTCTCAGAGAGTTTGGGGCACAGCCAGATACTGGTGCAGGCCAGGGATTTCCACATCACCCTGCTTAATTACTCCTGTGTGGAGCTCTCATATCCTTTGCTTTGCCTTCTGCTGTTGGCACAAGGATCTAGTGTAACAGATCTCCCCTGCCACTTCTGCTCAGCTATAAAGCAACAATAGGTTCAGGGGGCTACAGGCTTGTAATGCCAGGACAGGAAGTGATCACTGAGATCAGCGATTTTATAGATGAGGAAACTAAGTAGCTAGCTCAGGGTGACACACTGGGTTGGTGGCAGGACCCATACTGATGAACCCAGCTGTTCGAGGCCCCAAATGGAACTTCTTCTAGGCCATGATGCAGAAAGAAAATTCCAAGTAGCAAGGTCATAGCTATGCATACCTCTTCTGCAACAAAGTCCATGGAATCACATGTGATTCGGCCTTGCTTTCTATCCTGAAAACCCAAGAAATGGGGGAGAGGAAGGAGAATCAGCAAGACTGCTCCTGCGATTCTGTATTTGAAGCCTCCTGCGTACCTGGACCACTGGGAGAGGCAAGAAGATATAGAAGCCTCCTGCCAGCGGGCCCCTCATGTCCACCTCTGCTCTAAAGCTCAAACCCAGCATGATACTTGGGAACAGCATTGACAATGGCCGAGAGAGCTGGGGGTGGGGAGGGGAAGGAGAGGAAGAAGAGTGGAGAGAGAAAAGAGAGAGGGAAAGGAAGACAACAAATGGGCAAGTATAGAGCAGAAAAAAAGATGGATAAAGGGAATGAATAGCTGAAGCCAGGCTTTATTACGTGCCTCTAAGACGACACACATGGTGAATCTTCCTTATCTTACTGCATTTCAACATCAAGACAAAGGAGGCATTATTAGGCCTCATTGGAACTTGAGGGGTTAAGAACTTGCTCAAGATCCTTGCCTAAAGTCTGGAAGGAGGAGATGTTAAGAGGTCTTAGAAGTGAACTAATCTTCCCTGTCTTTAACAGATGCAGGAGGGATGTGAAGAAAGCGGACATAAAGGGACAGGGAGAAGGGAAATATATGTAGGGGCAAAGGAAAGGGACAAACAAGGTCCTGCCACCGTGCCACCATCCTGGGTCACACCAGGATCCCTCTATTTATCTCTCCAGGTGTACGTCATATCCTTCCCTAGCGCCAACTCAGATCCCCGTCCTCTCTTCCAATGTACAGTTTGTGCATTGTGTGTGCTTCTCAGGAAGGCCAATGAAGGAAAGCAGTGGTGCTCAGAAAGATCCAGATTCACATACTCTGATGACAACTGGTGTGTGGCTCTCCCCCGCAACCCTACACAACAGACACCCAGCTCTCTGCCTGGTGGCCATCTGACCTGTGCAGGCTGCCTCTAGGGGCTCTGGTGTCCTGAAGTCCACCCTGACTGGGCAATATCATTAGGCCTAGCCTCACATGCCACAGCTGGTAAACCTCACTCTGGTCTTCAGCTTCCAGCTGCCTGCGCACCAAACCCAAGTCTGGTAACCAAAGATTCCTGGCCACCAGGGTCCATCGCTTCTTCATCACATGACACCATGAGTCAGAATATCCTTCCTGAGAGTTAACCCTAGGTTACAACTCTACTCCATCGCTTCCCACCTCATGGCCCAACCAAGGGCAGAATCTGCTGCAGGCATGTTTGCTTTGGCCAGCACAGTGTCTTTCAAACATATTAATTTCAATGTCTTTAGATACGGCATAACCTTCCTTTCCTTGGGCCCTCAGGCAGAATCTACTCCTTGCTGTATCTTAAACTCAGCCATACATAGTTAAATTACCTGCTGGTCCGTCAGAAACCAATCTAAGACCAATTTCCCTTCCTCCATCCCCACCCCCATTCCCCTCTACTTCAGAAACAACTTAGGGAAATTTCATGGAGAGAATCACTGGATGCAGGGGGAGTGGGAGGCAGGGGTTGTATCTAGGCCCTCTTGGTACAATAGAAAAATGAGCAGAGACTGTCCAGGTATTGGCTGGGCAACCTATGGAGCCCTGAACAGCAATGAAGACACTTTTGATGATCTAGAATAAGTTAACATAATGGTGATCAACTTTTCTGAGCTACAAGGGCTTTGTGATCTACCGTTGGAATAAAATATTTGAAACTGGCATCTTCTAAAAAATCTATAAAGCATGGTCACCAGAGTAGGTAGGACCCTGAAAATATTCTTTTCTGCTTAAGTTTTTTAGGGGACAGGAAATAAGGTGGAGAAGATGAAAGTGCTACGTATTCAGAACCCCCTGTATGTTGTGATGCCTGGATTTGTCTGTTTTGATCACCATTGGAAGGGAAATGGCTTTTTCCCCACTCCTGCCATTGCTTTTCACATGGAGGTAATTTGCTAGAAGAACACTGCCTAGCTCCTCTCCTTCCACACTGAGGAGTGACTGAAACACCTTCATGAATTTGGAAGGAGAAATTGGCCATGAACATCTCTTCTTCTTCACTCTGAGCCCACCTTCTGCTCTGCCCTCCTCTGCCATGGGTTTAGGGCAGAAAGGCCTGATACTGCAGTGGAGACCTGCCCTGGTCTGCCACTGTCTGCAACTGTGTGTGTAAAGATGTCTAATTCTGGGCTTCAGTATTAGTTAACCCTCTTGTTGGATGACACTCGTCACCTCCAGTATATTCTCATCATTAATAAAAGTGGCATTTGGGTCTCCCATCTGCTTTATCTTTGGTCTTCTCAGTTAGTTCAGAACTCGGAATGGGAAGTAGGTTGTATATTTGGGCCCCTTAAACCCTCAAAGTCCTGCTAAACCCTGCTGCTTACATCCCAGATGGAGAAGTTGGGTGCTTTCTGTGAGCAGTCTCAATGATCTGGTATTTCCAGAATCCCCTGAGGCCTTGGTGGAACATTTTACACACTCGGATCATCACAGTGATATCCACTGTGAGCTTGTGAAGTCCCAGGGGAAAGAGAGCAAACAAGGTAAGTGGAAACTCTGTTTTCAACAGTCAACAGCAAGCTGGGTGGAGCTGAACAAGGTGATACATAACAGGACTAAATGCAGTGGTATGCTGGAACAGTGGTAACATGTTCAGGAAGTTTGTATTTTCAAGCCTGTTAAAATCATGGCGGCAGCTTGATCTTGCCATTGTGGGAGTGCTTGTGCCATGGAAACTGGCAGCTACTACAAACGGGACACCTCCCCAGGAGGCAGTTAAAACATTCACCGGAGCAGGTCTAGTTAAAAGTCAAGGCCTTCACTTCAGTTCACAAAGTAAGGTGCCCAAAGAATGGCAGGCAGTGAGGGGCGATGTAGAGGGCCTGAATTTTAGAGTCGGATGGACCTGAGGGAAAAATGGTCAGAGAGATCATCGTTGCTGGCTTTGAAATGAGAGGAAGGTGGCTGTTAGCCAAGCAACGTGGGTGGTCTCTAGAAGCTAGAAAAGCCAAAGCAATGGACTATTCTCAGGACCCTAAAGAAAGAAATGCAGTCCTGCTGATGCCCGGTTTTAGCCCACAGAGACCCTTGCCAGATTTCTCCCTTCCCTAAGATTAATAAATTTGTTTTGTTTTGAACCACTGAATCGCAGCAATATGTTAAAGTAGCACTAGCATACTAAAAGAATACCTAATCCAAGATGGGCCATCCAATCTTTTCCCTCGGAATTTGGAATTAGGCCTGAGAGCAAATCAGCCTCTCCCAGGGCTCCTGACACTCGTCAGCAGTTCCTTCTTCAGGACCTGCCAAGAATAAGACACCTTATATCTGTTCATGATTTGGCAAATGGCACAACTTGCCCCTTTGTCTTTCAAGGGTCCTAACCATAAATCCTTTCCCAATCATTCAGTTATATTAACAATGAATAGCTTCCTCAGAGGCAAGGTAAGAGCTCCTCTCCACTTCTCATAGCCTACACAGCCACTGCTGGAAACCTGGTTCTGATAAAAACTCATCCTCAGAATCTCCCGTGTCACAATGGATGATTCTACATGGAAGGGTCTCTGCTCACAAGCAGTTCATAATATGGCAGAGAAGGAAAGTATTTTCACAGCTATAGGAGAAAGTCTTACTATAAAAAAGCTATAAAGATGTACAAAGAAAGGGCAGGACCAGTTCAGAGAGCCCAAGATGTGGCTGAAACGTGAAATGCACAGGAGATGTGGTTGGAAATGAGGATGGGCTGGCAGAGGTAATAAACACTTCCCCCATGAGCCAAACTGAGCTTGAAGACTGCTTTATTTTACCCACATGGTATCTGGTTTAAAATATTGTTAAAACTTAATTGTCTTCTCTTTACATGGGGAATGGACTCTCCAACTCACTAAAGTCCTGACCCCACAGAATTCTGTTACCTGTCTGCCATGTTACCTATTTGCAACACCCAGTACTGAATCTATATGGCCTCTTCTAGGTATAAAATACTTTAACTATCATCACTGGTTACAAAATGGTGGCCCACCGGCCATATCTAGCAAGCAGAACTGAGAGAAATTATAATAATCTGCTTTTTCCACTTGTAAGCATTTTACTGATATTCAGAGACACCACTCATAACTAACTACTCTGCTATAGAACTTTATTTTAGAAATCTATGTTAAAAAGTGACTCACATATGACCCAGCAATTCCATTTCTGGGAATTGACCTGCAGAAAACAAAATCACTAATTTGCAAGACGAGTGCACTCTTCTGCTTATCATAGCACTATTTACAATAATAGCCAGGTTATGGAAGCACCTAAGTGTACATCCATAGCTGAGTGGATAAAGAAGATGCGGGACATATACAATGGAACATTACTCAGCCATAGAAAAGAGTGAAATCTTGCCATTTGTGACAACATGGACAGACCTAGGGGATATTATGTTAAGTGAAGTAAGGCAGACAGAGAAAAGCAAATACTGCAAGCTCAGTTATACATGGAATCTGAAAAACAAGAGAGATGAGCAAACAAAACAGAAATAGACTCAGACACGGAGAACATACTGCTGGTTGCCACAGGGGAGAGACTTGAGGGGGCGGAGGATGAAATAAGTGAAGGGGGAAAGTATCAGTGAGCATGTTTGATATCTTGATCTGCATTCTGTGTAGACTTCACTTGGAGAAATGTATTTGCTAATCGTTTTCCAATCAATTTGGCGGGCTCTGTGGTGGATGGTTACATGAATATATACACATGTCAAATTTCAGCATGCTGTACACTAAGATTTGTGAATTTTATTCTATGAACCTCAGTGAAAAATGAACTTCAGTAAAAAAATGTATTTAAGAAGTGACTCTATTGAAGCTCCCTTCCCGATAACCAGGAAAGGTTTTTGGGACTTGCTGGGCCTCACCACAAAAGCAGTGACCTGAGTCACATGAGTGGACAAGAATTAAAGGTCTCAAGTGAGTCATCCTCTGATCATGAGGACGATACTGATATTGTTTATTGACTGCCCATATTTGTGTTTATGACAAGATCTGGTAAATAGAGATATTTCATTTAGGTCAGTACAATCATATTCATAGGCATCACTGGGAATTTTGAAGCATAAACAGGAAGATCATTCAATTAAAAGAAAAAAAATCATGTCAACCAATGTTTTACTGTAATGAGCACATGAACAGCATGGTAGTGAAATATTCTTCTTAGTATAATTAAAATTTATCTTCATCATATTTAACCTTACTTGCTCCGAGTTGATATTAAGTAATTCTGTTTATTCAAGTGCATGTTTCTGTGTAGACTCCACTTGGAGAAATATATTTTCTAATCATTTTCCAATCACTTTGGCAGGCACTGTGGACCGTAAGATAACATGATCTTAATGAGAACAAACTTGAAATACCACCTATAAAACAAACTTGGAAGCCCAAGTGTACAGAAACAGGAACAGTAGTGAAGACAGAGATACACAAGAGAATGAGGTACACAAGAGTGAAAAACCATGGTCTCATATTTGCTGTTGTCATGAAATTATATACATAGCTTGCTTGTCAAAACCAGGTTTTTCCATATGAATAATACAATTGCATGACTGTTGTTCCAGCAAAAAATGATGAAAGAAAATAAATGGAGGGGAGGGAGAGAGGGAGGGGTGTGATAGAAGGAAGGAGAAAAGAAAAATCACTTGGGAAGATCTGTTTCATTGAGAGGAAATCCATTTCACCCCATGAAATAAATGGGAACTTCCAAATAACTTGGAATTTGGGCCCAGCTTTCACCAAGTAAGAAATGGATAAAGGGAATATGGTCTATATGTATAAGACAGAGAAGAAAGCTTTTACAATTGAGTAACTTAAATTGCACAGAGAAGTTGAAGTCAGAGAAATGAAAATTCAGGAATTATATAGATCCTAGGCATTTTTGGCAGAACGGGGAGGGAAGATGGAGGAAGTTGATGTATCCATACATGCGTGAAATCCTGTGAGCTGTGGCAATGTTATGCTCTAAGGTGTATCCATAAATTTCACATGGAGAATGTACAGAGCATCATGTACAGTGGATTCCCACTCATGAAAATAGAGAAAGAAACAAGCATTACAATTGTGTTATACTCTGTTATTCATGAAGAAGAACAGAGGAAAACTGATGAGAAATGGAATCTGCCTCCCTTGCTTGCAGAACTTTGCAGATCCTCTTCCTGTGTTCTCAATTTCTTGCATGTTCTAATCAGATATTCAAATGCAATTTTTTAAATTTTGGTATCATTAATCTACAATTACATGAATAACATTATGTTTACTAGACTCCCCCCATCACCAAGTCCCCCCGACAAACCCCACTACAGTCAGTGTCCATCTGCATACTAAGATGCTGTAAAATCACTGCTTGTCTTCTCTGTGTTGCACAGCCCTCCCCGTACCTCCCACATTATACATGCTAATTGTAATGCCCTCTTTCTTTTTCCCCACACTTATCCCTCCCTTTCCACCCATAGTCCCTTTCCCTTTGGTAACTGTTAGTCCATTCTTGGGTTCTGTGATTCTGCTGCTGTTTTGTTCCTTCAGTTTTCCTTTGTTCTTATACTCCACATATGAGTGAAATCATTTTGTACTTGTCTTTCTCTGCATGGCTTATTTCACTGAGCATAATACCTTCTAGCTCCATCCATGTTGTTGCAAATGGTAGGATCTGCTTTTCTTTCTTATGACTGAGTTCACACACCTCAACAAACAAAAAGCAAATAATCCAATTAAAAAATGGGCAGAGGAGCTGAATAGACAGTTCTCTAAAGAAGAAATTCAGATGGTCAACAGACACATGAAAAGATGCTCCACATCGCTTGTCATCAGAGAAAGGCAAATTAAAACCACAATGAGATATCACCTCACACCAGTAGGGCTTGCCATCATCAAAAAGACAAACAACAACAAATGTTGGTGAGACTGTGGAGAAAGGGGAACCCTCCTACACTGCTGGTGGGAATGCAAATTAGTTCAACCATTGTGGAAAGCAGTATGGAGGTTCCTCAAAAAGCTCAAAATAGAAATACCATTTGACCCAGGAATTCCACTTCTAGGAATTTACCCCAAGAATGCAGCACTCCAGTTTGAAAAAGACAGATGCACCCCTATGTTTAGCACTGCAGTACTTACAATAGCCAAGATATGGAAGCAACTTAGTGTCCATCAGTAGATGAATGGATAAAGAATGCAATTTTTGTACCAATTCTGCTATTCTTTATTTACTTTCCCCTTAGCAACAGTCCTGGGAATGATGATCAAGGGATGGGTTTAAAATGTAAATCATCAGCTAGAACATATTCCATTGTTTGAAAATATCATCAAAGCCACATCAGAACATATATGTTCTTTTAAACCCACGTGGTTTTATTTATTGTTTCTGTTTTGTTTTCAGAAATCAAGATTGGATCACATTTGCATTCCCATTTCGCTCTGACTCACACTGAATCACATTTCACGTTGGCAAGTGAAAATGGAATGGGGGATATTGTTGACTCAGGACCAAACACATCCTCACTCCAAAACAACTTAAACTTTACACTCTGCTAACGCACGATCTCTCCAGCAGCTGTGTAACTGAATTCTGATGACTGCAGCATTGCAGGTTCTCAAAAACCCAGCAGCATTTGTGACTGTGATTTCCCTTTAGCAATCCCCATGAACAAGCACCGTTACTCCTTGACAGCACCAATCACAATTTTTGACAAATAAGTTGGCTGTCCTTAGCCTTGCGGGTTTGTCTTCACAGGCCCCCTGCACTGTGGAGCCCTGTGGAACAGAAGTTCAGTGTATCCTGAACCTGCACCTCTCCTAACACATCTTGAACAAAAGCTTGTTTAACCTGACCAGGACCTTTGCTTCATTTCTTTGTGAAGCAAGGCTTCTCCTGGGGCTCACGACTGGGTCATGTCTCCGCAGGGGTGCCCTGAAGTCTGTCCAGGCTGGAGCGCTGCTGGACAGCAGCGGAGGTCAGGGAGCGTCATCGCCGATAAGGGAGCCACGCTGCCCTTGGCAGCCCATCCACTGGATTAGGGCCCGTGCGCGGCCCTCGCGAGCCCATGGCAAAGCACGGGAGGCTCTGGCTCAGAGAAGGGGGCCTTGGGAGCGGCTGCACACAAAGGGAAAGTCAGCTGGCGACTAGGCCAACTGGGTTCATGAGTCAGACTGGGCTGCACGACCAGGCCTAACCTGTCCCTTACACCCCAGTGGGGGAGCCCAGGGATGGCCCATCACAGGCCCCACGCAGGGGATGCGCCGGGGTGGCCCCTGGGCCCAAGGCCTTCTGCATGGTTTCCTCTCATTTTTCCCCAGAGACAATACATATGCTCTTAAGATCTTTGCAGGCACCGAAAGCGCCAAACAGGTCCATCAGAAAATTTCCCTCCCGTTTACAAAAAGTACTAAAACCGTTATTGTTTTTAGGCCGACTACGCCTCCCAGAAGACCTTGTATGGTAGAAGAGTGGCAGGAGGATAAGGTGGAGTTGCCATTCCAGCTAGGAGGAAGTCAGGTAGTTGCACGGGTCAAACCTGCTCTGGGAGATCCTCACTGGCTTGGAACCAGTAGATCTCAGCTGGTCTGGCCATACGCCAGGCACGGTCGCAGAGGTAGATTAGGAAAGTACAGAGCCAAGTGACTGACGGTAAGGCCTCAGACTAGACTACCAAGAAAGACCACATGAGGATCCATGCTAGCAGGGGAAACAGCAGGCCTTGCTGAGTTACAGCCTAAAAAATTGCCCCCTTAACATTTCTGGTGTAGACAGTCACTGAAGTAGGGGATTTGGCTTCCTGGACAGGAAGCCTGGCCCTCTCTTCTCCCCTTTGTAGGCGCCCCCCACCTCGACCCATGTGCTGAGTGAGTGTGGCTGACCAGATCTGACCCCAGGGCCTGACCTAACCTCCCTCCGATCAGGTAAGCTCATGTTTCCTCCCCCTGGCACTATAAAGGAAGCAGGAGCTGGGGTAGCTGGGGATGAGGAATTCCCAACAAACGCTTAAAATCAAATACTGAAAATTCCTTCTCCACTGGCAGATGCAAAACCAGAGAGCCCAGTACCCGATGGAGCCAGAATGTCTTCAAACATAAGTCTCACAACTCCAGATTTCAGAACATATTGCAAGGTTACAGAAATCAAAAAGCAAGTTGCTGTTATCGTAAATACAGACAATGGAACACGAGAACATAATAGCAAGTTCAAATAAACCCTCACAAATATGGCCAGATTATGTTCCTCCAAGGTGATAAGACCATTCAATGGTGGAAAGAAATTAACAGTCTACTCAGCAAATAGTCTAAAAGAATGGTGCTGGGCCTACTCTTACACCACATGCAAAAATCATGGATCAATGACCTACATGGAAGAGTTGAAACTGTAAAACTCCTGGAAAAAGGCAGGGGAAAAATTCTTGGTGATACTGGATTTGGCAACAGTTTTCTGCATATGAGATAAAAGGTATTGGCAAGAAATGCAAAAATATACAAAACGGCACTATTATCATGCTCAAAAACTTGAGTACATCAAAAATCATAATAAACAGTGAAATGACAACCTGAAGAATGGGAGAAAATACTCGCAAATCATAAATCTGGTAAGGTGTTAATATCCAGATTATATAAATAATTCTGACAGCTCAACAAGAACAAATAAAACAACTTAAAGAACAGGCAAAGACCCAAACAGAAATACCTTCAAAGATGACATTTTAAAAAATCAAAACACAGAAAGTGGTTCCTTCTCAACAATCATTAGGGAAATATAAACCAGAACTATGTGGAGATATCGACTCATGTTAGGATGCCTATCACTTAATAAAGAGGAAGAATATAGTTGGCAAGGATATGGCAAAATTGGAACCCTCCTACACTGCTGGTGGGAATGTCATATGGTGCAGCTGCTGGGGAAAACAGTATGACAGCTGAAAATAGAATAATCATATAATACAGAAATTTCACTTCCTGTCCAAAAGGACTGAAGGCAGGTTTTGAGGTGATATTTGTTCAGCCATGTTCATTGCAGTATTACTCATGGTGTGTGTGTGTGTGTGTGTGTGTGTGTGTGTGTGTGTGTGTGTGTGTGTGTGTGTGTGTTTGTATTGTGGAAAGGAAATTCTGAAATATGGTGCAATATGAATGAACCTTAGCACATTATACTAAATGAAATAAAACACACACACACACAGTATGATTCCCCTTGCATGTGGTACTTAGAGTAATCAAAATCATAGAGACAGAGAGTAAAAGAGTGGTCACCAGGGAATGCAGGGAAAGGGAATGGAGAGTTATTCTGTAATGGGTATAGAGTTTCTTTGTAAACAAGGTGAAAAGAGTTCTAGAAATCCATAGTGGTAGTGACAGCTCATTATCAACATATTTAACAACTATGAATGTACATTTGAATTTTCTGTGAATTAAAAAAAAATTAAAGTATTTTGAATAATAAGTCTTATTTTGTATTTTTAAAATGTTGGGTGTTGTTTTACCACAATAGGAAGTTGGAAAAATAGATAAATGTTTATGAAAACTATGCAAATATGTACACAGACCTATGAGTTGAGATTTTGGAAGAGACCTCCTGATGATATTTTGAGTCTAATTCCTCTGAAGCCTTCAATTTGCTTTAAGGAGACTTTTATGAAGTTTTGGAGATTAGTTATGACACACACACACACACGCGCGCGTGCAGAAAAATGAGTTTGCAAAAGGAGAAAAGGTTAGGTGTTTGTTTTTAAAAATTGAGATCACACAGTGCCACAAATGGGGTGGTGACTGACACAAACTCCAGACTCGTTTTCCAGGCCCAGATCACCTGCTGAAAAACCAGGACTTCTAGGGGAAGAACAGAGAGAGAAGTGCAGGCAGAATGTGTGGAAGGCGTATGTCTCTATACATGACAGGCAAAAAAGCCACGAGTTTCCACCAATTTCTGCTCTCAGTGAAGCTCTTCGCATGTGCTCTCTTACCCCTAAATTCAGGATAGGCACCAGGTATCTAGCAACAGGTATCTAGTCACCAGGAGCTAGCAACAAAGGCGAGGAATCAGGGTGTAGCCGATGCTGAAGAAATGAATCTCAAGACCACAGACTGGTTGCCTCACAGACCACTGTGCCAAGGAAAAGGCTACATAGTATTAATATCTCTGACTCCAGAAATCTCTACCTGGAGGGTCTTGGCAAACATAACAGGTGAACTTCTCAGGGACATTTTCTTCCAGAAATCCCATGCAGACCCCATGCTGCCAGCACTGACATTCTTCACACAGGTAGAATTAAAGAAGCAATAAAAATTAAATTCAGAACGTATCCTCCATCCAAATATAAGTCCTACCTGTGAGGAGAGGGAACAGTGGAGAATTACCACTCCCAGCTGACTTACCATGAGCTGAGAAGCGAATCCTCGCCTACAACTGTGATGGCCAGTGACAGCCACTAGGCACATGTGACTCTACATTCAAATTAGTGAATTAAATTAGAAAGACTTTAGAAGAAGATTAACAGACCTGAGTTTGAATTCTGGCTCACAATATTAGCTGTGGGGGTTTGCACAGATCATTTCTCAACCTGGGATTAGGTGTTGCTTTCTGCATAATGGAATACTAGTCCAAGGATCATGTGGGATGCCTGAGAAGAACAATGGGTCATGTATAAAAGCTCCTACCTCAGAGCCTGGCACATAGCTTTCACATATTAAGAGGCTACCACACTACGAACAGGCAAGCTAATTCCCTCTGATGTTGTTGTCCTGCAGTAACCATGTGCTAGCACTTTGCATTTATTCTCCCTAAACCTTAACACTGGTCACGCAGCTGAAGAGAGGCAAAGGTAGTTCAGAACACAAGCCTGGCTACGTGCAAAGCTAGTTCTTTAACCCCTAGGCTCCACTGCCTTCCCTGGTTAAGGGGATGGGGAGAAGAGGGGCAGGTGCCAGAGAGAAAAAGAAAGGAGCGGACATGAGGGGGCACTGGGAGACATGTATGGATGGCCTGAGGATAGTAAGCCTCAGGGCAAAGAGTGCAAAGCACCCTTGCTTTAACCCACATGCAGTAGAGAATGGAGAGGAAAAGCAGATAAAGGAGATACTGGGTTACTTCAAGCAATTCCAAACTAGGGCCCTAAAATGGTGTCTCTGGAAGGTGCACAGTGAGCTTCCCAACATGGCCCTGAGGGTAGACCAGCAGCCTCGCCACAAAAGATTAAAAGTCCAAAGCTCACACAGTCCTTAGCCACTTGGAGTCAGGCCCTGCTGGCACCAAGAGGGTTTGTGTGGCAGGTATTAACCCTCAAGGAGGCTAATCACATCAGACCCAGTAAGGACAGAGCTGCTGGAGAGACTTCTGATAAAATCTGATCCAAATTCCTTAATACACAGATGAGGAAAATAAGACTCAGAAGGAGAGTAAAAGGTGCATACCAACAAAGGCAGCTGGCAGCAAAACAATGCCCTGAGAATTAAGAATGAAAGTCTGTCTCATGAATGAATCTGTGTCCGGAGAACTGGGATTCACCAAAATTGAACCAAATACAGGTAAATTGAAAATTTTAAAGTAATTAATTTTCATGCGGGTCTGGCTAAAATGCACAGATCATTTTTAAAGAGTTTAAATTCAGAAAAGTCCAGAAATGATAAAATATCTAAGGGCAAATCTAAGACTATCTAAGCATAAAATATCTAATACAAAAGAACGAAGAGTAAGAATGAAACATACAAGACCTCTATGAAGAAAATATTAAAACACTATTTGAAGGAAATAGAAACTTGAGTCTTTTGGTAAATGTACCTTATTCCTGGACAGCTAAGAGACATTATAAGGATGTTGTTTTTCCTTAGGTTAACATATAAAAATAGCACAGTTCCAATAAAATAAAAAATAGCTTTAGAACTAAACAGAAGTTGATTCTTTAATAGCCAGGAAAGAGGTCTAAGTACATGTGAGTATAAAGTAAATAATGGAGGAAATAAGTTAATAAAGGTGACATGTCAATAGGGGGGTAGAGTATTGGGACAGCTGGGTAGCCATAGTGCTCACCTTGTTCCAGGATAAATTTCAAATGGATCAGATATTTGTCTACTTTACAAAACATAAAGAAACTGCAAAAGTACAGAAGTAGCCATAAGAGAATTTTAAAGTAAATATTTATGAATTCCAAAGAGGAAACATCTGTTATTCAAGTCCAAGAATCTATTAAAGTATTTGAAACTTTGATAAATTTGATATCATAAAAAGCAGTAAAACCATTCAAAATACAGATGACAAAGTGGGTCAAATATTTGTAACTGCTCTCACAAGCAATATGAAACATATCTCCAAAAAGCCTTTATAAATGAAGAGGAATGACAAACTATCCCACATAAAAATTAATAAAAGTCATGAACAGGCAGGTTGAAGGAAATACACTAATTCTTAAAAGATCTTCACATCAACCACCAAAAGAATCAATTGATGTAAAGTTACCTGAATTAAGATAAATTAATGTGAAATGAAACCAGGTTAATAATCTGTATACACATTCTCTAGGTTTTAGAATTCCATGTAAGTACCAATGCTTTATACTTACACGGATTCTCTGGTTTTATAATAAAAGTGTAATTATATTTTTTACCATGAGAGTATTATTGCCATAAAAATCTGTTAACAGAACGTAATTCATTTATATATGCATGTACATGTATGTATCCCAAAGTATTAGTAGAGGTTATCCCCAGGTGAAATAATCTGGCTAACTCTTGTTTTGTTCTTTGTGATTTTCTGCATTTCCCAAGTACTACAATAATTAAAACTTTTTCGTTGATTAAAGAGCAAATTAGAAAATAGCAATATTAATAGGCTATTTTTTCATTTATCTGAAGAGAAAAGGTAAAAGTGGTTGCTGTTACCCCCTTCATGCTGACAAGGGTGCCCGTAAGGGTATTCCTTAGTGCAGCCTGCACTGAGGGATTCCAGAATGTCTACGAAAAACAGCTATTCTTGTCAAATATAAATGCACATATCCTGTGACCCAGAAATTTCACTTCCAAAGGTCGGTCCTGCAGGTATTCTTACATAAAATTATTCAATACATTACTGTTAAGATTAGAAAAGATCTGCATGTCCACCTGCAGGGGAAAGGTTAAATAAATGATGATCCACCTATTATTCAGCCAGAAAGAAAAGAACAGGGAAGAGTGTTTGAAAATGAGATGGGTTTCAAGTTATATATTTTTAAATGAAGAAAACTCATTGAAAATAGTACATATAAAAGAACATTTTTTTAAGATGGTTGCACAGCACTGTGAATGTACTCCATGTCAATAGACTTAAAAAATGGTTATTAAAGTGGTGAATTTTACATTATGTACATTTTACCAAAACACCAGGAAAACAATGGAGAGAATATATATATATATATTTTTTTCCCTATGACACTAACCTGAGTCCTTTTCTTCCCAACATACTGAAGACCGTCAGTGGGCTTCTCTCATCTAAGAATGACTGCAAACCCTAAACATCAGGAGAACCTTAATAATCACAACTCACAGGAATATGAAGAAAAGCAGGCAAATCCATGCTGAATATACTAAAAACATCTCATGCAGGAATAATTTAAAATCTAAACTAAGCAAGCCTACGAGTTATACACATCAACAAAATACTGAGTCCCAATTTTTAAAAAAATTCAAAACTTATTGAGGACAAAACATTGCCATGATGAGAGGCTGGCAAACCAACTTCTTAGTCTCAAAAATCCAACTTTAGAACTTTGTGACTCCAGAACTTTAATGCAACCCAAATTTAAAAGACACATATGAAATGTCATATATAAAATGAGCATTTGCTGATAGTCAATTTTTATTTTGGGTGAGGACACGGTGAATATAAATGTGGAAAGAAAAGAAAATGGAACATCAAGTTAGACATGAACCTGTAATTTCCAAACTTTAAAATAAATTAACTTGCTGCAACAATTTTAAACAGTATAATATGATGGACTGGAACATCACATATTTTAATCATAATATTGGATCACCTTCCAAGCAAGACAAAAAGGCAGAGGATATGAGCTGAAGTTTGCTGTTTCATTACAGAAATAAAAGTAAAAGACTAACATGCAATAATACTGATCTCTCTGTGTGTGTGTGTGTGTTTGTGCACACATGTGTGTGATTAAACTTCAGAATTGGAAATACTGTGTAGCACACTGGCAGGGCTGCCTGTTTCCAGGGTAACAGTGAGTGTGGGATCAGCCACAGGGAGGACCCCACCTGCCTCTGGCATGAGTCCTGGGCTGTACACCAGGTCACCACTGAGGATGGTGAGGCAGCAACAGGAAGCCTTGTTCAGGAGCTGCTTGGCCCTGGGGAAGCAAATTTCAGAACCCAGAAGAGGAACCAGTGAGGCTGGCGACCCTCCAGCTGCCCGGAATCCATGCCCGATCACCACAGCCTGCAGCTGAGAACCATTCCTGTGGCAGCAGAGGTATGTGAAAATTCAAAGAAGTACCTAAAAGCAGCCATAATAGTTAGCTAAATGGGACATGTCATTTTACAAATGCAGGTGTATAAAGTAAGGCTGTTTATTAAGTCTGACAATAGTAAGTGAAATGAAAATAACAAAGTCTCATCATTTTTTCCATCTCTGAAACTAAACAGCACCAAATCCCAGTTAAAGCAGGGAGAAAGCTCCAGCGTTGGTGGTAGATAAGAATTTCTTTGCAGCTGGAAGGGGGCATCATGCTAGAATTTTAAACAGTAGAATATGATGGACTGGAACATCATGTATTTTAATCATAATATTGGGACACCTTCCAAGCAAGACAGAAAGGCAGAGGATATTAGTTGAACTTTGATGTTTTATTACAGAAATAAAAGTAATAGCAAAATAACTGTTTCAAGGCCATATAAGTACTTAATAAGCTCATTAAACTTTAAGTACATTACAAAACTGTATAAAATATTTTACTTTATCAGTCTTCTTTTCTTGGACTTCCTACTTATCCTGAAAATTAATTCTCCATTTATATGTGCAGTTCCTTTATTCCTGGCCTACAGTGAGCTGACAGCACACTCAGGCAGTCATCACCTCTTGCTGCCTCATGTACACCCTGAGGCCTGCTCCCTGTCTCTCATCTGTCCGACTGCAGCCTGACAAGCCAAAAACTCTAGAGACCAAGACATCTCTGAAATGAAAGGGCTTCTGGAGACTTTACAGATGCAGTCAGATAAGGACAGTCCCAGGCTGAATGTTCAGCTTCACCAGCAGGAACACAAGGTAACAGAATCATACATACCACATTGGGAACTGCTCCCACCTCCCCATTAAATGAGGAAACCATACAAGGAAGAAAGGGAACAGTTAACTATTAGACAAGTGAATGAAGCAGATGTGACTGTTCTTATAAAAATTATTCAACATCTTAAGTGCTCATTGAAACAAGCTAAATTTATTTCCTAAGAAACCATATGATAAGGAAAATTCTGACATGTTGTAACTGCAGGGGAAAATCCCAGGGAAAAATGCCATTGAAACTGAAATCAGTCAAAAGGAGAAATAAAATGGGAGAAACTCATTTATTTCTTACAAGGTGTTCACTTCGGCTCCCCTGTGTCTCTCATGATGGGTCTGCAGGAGAAGACCCCACCCAACCTCTTTAGTGCAGATGAGCCCTCTCTTGCCCTTGTAAATTACCTATTCATAAGGAAGTGGACTTCTTCTCTCCACCCCTTGGAAACCCCTATTGTATGGATATGCATTAAAGCCAGGAAGAGATTCTGGAAATATTGCAATTGTGCCCTCAGCCCACCCTTCCAGAAATCTCTCCTTTCAATCTACTCATTCCCCATCTTCTGCAATGTCCTCTGTGTGAGAAACTGTAGCAGTGTAACCAGACCAATAACATACAATAGCAACAGAAAAAAATCATAATTCTCAAGTCAGAGCACTCAGCTAGGTTCCAAGTCCATAAGGGCATAGCTCACCCACTCCATAGGCAGTCAGCAGATTAACAGCTAGGGAGTTCAGAGCAATCATCATGCAGCAGGTGCACTGAGGGGGTGTATCCAGGCCTCAGGGACTATAGAATAAAATAACCTTTGGGGCACTAAGATACATAGTTTAATGACACCAGCATACCCAAGTCTTTCCCATCAGGTAGGGTGCATGCAAGAGAGTTGTCCCATGAGAGGACAGTGGCAGGAATGGATCTCGTCCTGGTCCAGTATATTTGACATTCGCTCACCTACCGTGGGAGTTACAGATGGATCAATATGTAGTGCTACAGGAGTTGCATGCACTGGCCATAAAGATAAAACATAATTTCCCTGTAGGATGTTCTTACCTCCTGTACAGTGTGGTTAGACTGCTGTGATCTTTGGGGGCCTCTCTGCTGTTACTCCAGGAACACACGTGAGGCCAGCTTCCAGGTCATTTCTCCAAGGTGACAGAAGGGCCAGCCACTGCTGGTCTATGTGGCAAAATGTTCACAGCCACATCCACTTAACAGTGACTCCGGGGTTTACTTCATGTTGTGATGGCAACAGGAAGTTGCTCTGCTGGCCATATCGTGGGCTCAGTAACTCTTCTTTAGTTTGCACATACAGCTGTACAGGAGATTCCTAACAACCATGCTCACAAAACAGTAGGCAAAGTCAAGACTTCTTTAAGCATTTTTTCTTGAAATATTTAACAGATAACATTAACTTCAATGACTTTAGGTAATCTTAGGCAGCTGATAACCATAAGAACATGTCCATTTCACATTAATTTCAATTAGCATTAATGCTTAATATCTTTTATTAAAATTTTCTAGAAGTTTTAGAATGCCCAATTTTTACAAGCACTTGTCTTTAAATCCATTTTTATTAATACCATCTGGAGGTAAAAAAATATTTCTCATTCACACACTTAGACCCACAAACATACAGATTGAGACACAATGCCTACAGTTAGCAACACTTACACAGAAGAACACATACACAGATAGACAAACTGACACAAAGTTTTGAGTTGTTAATATTCAACTGCCTTCTTTCCTTTTAGCTTACTTGTTTAGAGATACCTTAAAATCTGGAGGCTTTTAAACTAGTTGAGCAGCACCTATTCTAAAAGGATTATATTGGGCTGCATTTTCTCCAAGTCCTCTTCTCTGCCTGGAGTTAATCTTTCATCATAATGGGAGGCAGAGGCCAGCGTCACTCGAGATTTTGTTACAGAGATTAGCAGTGTCATCTGTCTATTAGATATGGCATCTAACAATGTCAAAGTGTAAGGTGTCAAGCGACCATAGTCTTTGCAAACAGTCTTTAATTCTTTTAATACTTTATATGGGATGGGCTCCCATGATACACTTTCATCATCAAATTCTCTTCCAAAAATAAATGGGTAACATAAATTCTATGTCTTCTTCTTGTTCTGCTTCCTTTTAAGGCAGCCCTTACTCCAGTAGGAGTCTTCTGAGCAAATCTGTGCTGTTTAACTTCTAAAACCTCTTTGATTAAATTCCACAATACAATGGCTTCTGTAGGGACCTTCTCACATCTGTGGCTTGCGTAATTGTTCCCTTATATCTTCCCCAACCGTCTGCCAGGTTGTGAGACTCACTGTGCCTTGGTCAGGAAACCAAGGACAACATTCTTGGACAAAATCTAAGAATGTTGCTAATTGTCCATTGCTGACTTTTATTCCTCTACCTACAAGCATGTGCATTAAAACTTCAATAAAGAGTCCTCTTTCTTTAGGCTCTGTATGGCCCATATCTTGTGGATTTCTTTCCTGTTGCACTGAAACTTCAACAAAGAGTCCTCTTTCTTTAAACTCAGTATGGCCCGTAGCTTCTGGGTTCCTTGCCCTTTCTCACTTTGTCTCATTGTACAAAGGGGTGTGCAGCACCCTTGCACAAGATCCTATCCATCACCGTAATGAATCTCGCTTCTCGAGCCCCACGTTGGGCACCAATTGCCGGAGGCCAGCTCCAGTGAAGGGGTGTGAAGCCCAAAAGAATGAGACAGGTTCGGCGCCTGGAAAGACAGGACACAGAGTCAGATGGACGTTTTCTCTCAACAAAGTGCCTATGACAACTTTATTTATACCATTTTGCACAATGATATGTTAACTTTTTATTATTCTGTTGGTTATTTAGTATAGGTAGTTGGTTAATAAGTATAGGCAAGCTATTTTCTTTCTTCTAATTCTAATCTGGTCATGGCTGGACAAGCGTTAGACAGGTAATTGTTTTACTGTTCCTTGAATGAAACTTTTCCTATCAACATGCACTCTATCGTGTTTTACGTTTCTATGCAGCGCAGTTTCTAAGTAGTGCATGTGACTTTAGGAGAGTGAAGTATGTAGCAGCGACTATGGAGTCTATCAGCTCGGGGTGAAATACAGGTCACCTAGTGCCACAGTTAGCTAGGATTCTTTCTCACAAAAATATTCTTAGAGGCTTTAATCAATTTATAGCCAATCTAAATTCATAAACTCATATTTTCACCTTATACCCCTTTATAGGGCACAGTAGGCAGCAAACTAAATTTCCCCTTCTACATTGCTATTCTGTGTGGATACCGAAATCTCCCTGACATATGCTACCCAGGTCTCCCTGACTCCACTCCTGCGTGGTGAACAATGCAAGGGCGTTCATATCATAGAGACTGTTTCTGTTTTAACTACAGATCTTAAAACTATGGATGATTATTCATTTCATTTTTATACTTTATATGTGTATCTAATAAAATGTGATTGTATTAGGCAAATGCAAGGTATAGATAGAAAGCATGATTTAGAACTGTAAGAAGGCACGTGTAGATGAACAAGGTTTGTGCCTGCAGACCAGGTCTTAATCCAAGCTAGACAAGGGCAATAAAACATCCACGTATGCAGAAGATTTCTCTCAGAACAGGGGGGGTGAGGTTCTAAGCCTCACCTCTGTTGGTCCCCAATTTCTCACCTGATGGCACCCCTGTGACTGTGCCTGTCTTCGGTTGTTCCTCCCTTGAGGAATCTTACCCGTCTCTGGCTAACTAGCCCTCTTACATGGCCATACAGGGAAATGTTAAGCTGGTAAGTGACAGAGAAGTAATATTCTTTGAAAATGTTAGTTTTTCATTCTTTGCAAATTCATGTTCTCTGGCTTCTATGCCCAGCAGTTGTTCTGAAGTATCTTAACTTCCTGGAAAATTACAGTATTTGAGTATCTCACATATAAGGCACAAAGCTTAGTAAATGGCTGTAATTAAGAAAGGAGAAAAACAAGCTGTAGGAGTGGCAGAGGGAAGAAAACATGAGAGGATTAATTAAGTGTCAACAGGGTTATTCCATTCAACATTATCTCGTAACTCTATTTCTAGGAAACTTTCCATCACTAGTTTCACTAGCATTGTAAACAAGGGGGGCATTCTCAGTGGAAATGGGGTGGTCAATGTTTGACTAACTGACAGCAGGTTTCGGTACTTTATGCTAAGATCGCCATTTGGCCCCTGCGCATTCCATTCTTCAGGAGCTCGGTCCTGAAAAGCTCCTGGGAAACTTATGTTCTCATCCTTTCCACACTGCTCAGCAAAGGTTAGTTAACCCTTTGCAACAATGCAAGCAACACACAAAGCCAATAGTATAATGGAGAAAAACAAAATCAAGGTGGGTAATAGGGGGAGATAGCTGCGAAGGCCCCTGCCTTATGGGGGTCTTCTTCCAGCCTGAGTTTTGCTATGCAGCTTGAGTAGCATGGCTCCCGGCAGTCTCTGCGTCATTTTTGCCAATTATTATAAACACCTCAGTATGAATTCCCGGAGTTGGATGTGCTGGACTATGCTAGGCTCATTTCAACTCTTTAAAGTCATTGTCAAATTATGTTCCATTAATGATTTGCAAATTAATATGCTCAAAATAATCAGGGATTCTAGGCATCTTATTCTTACATAAAATTTTTAGAACACCAGTTAGCACCCAATGCATTCACAGAACGCTTAAATGTACCTTTTAGACCAGGACAGTGTCTAAATACTAGCCCTTCATAAACCGCGTCTCTTCCCATCTGTTTATTTTTTACTCTCTGGTGTTCCTGGGGTGTCTTCATGATGCCTCTATGCCGTTCTCAGTAAAGCTGAGCGTAAGCACTTCTTCGTCAAAATGACGGGCCTCCTTATTAGTGTTTGGGTATGGTCTCTGGGCATATTCCTAGCCAGAAGCAGATTCTGGCGCGTGTGGGAATTTGACAGCACCATTGCTCCCGTTGTGTTCATTGGATTCGGGATGCTATTTTCAAAATGCAAACATCGTTTAGCTGTGCATGGAGAGCAGTCTCAATGGGAGCTGCATCCTTTCGGGTGAAATTCGGTATGGGTGGGACCCGATACTGGGTGGCGAATAGCATGGTGTCACTCGCCCTTACTTTGTTCTCTGAGGCATTTTGGGTGCACCGATCAGTGACACACACCCAGAATTCAGCCAATTTTATTACAAAATCACCACCTCCTTTCTTTTCTTCAGCGGCAGTGGTGGATATCACTGCAGTGACCTGGAATTTCTATGTGGATTTTTATGGTCAAACCACCCTTGACTTTCCACCTAGTTTTCCAGTTAAAAAAGAAATGCTAGTAAATAAACTCTTCACCTATGTGCTCCTACTAAGAATCACAATGGTCATCCTCTCACTAAAAGTGCCACCTATTCTTGTGTAACAAATGTTCAGCAAAATGGTCAAATCGAGTGAACCCATGACTAACCCGAATGTTCAGAGGAAGTCTGAATGGGCTGCTCTTCGCAGTTGCTGGCATTTGTTTTTGTGAAGGAACTCCTTATGTACACATCACACTGTATCATCTGCTCATTGAAAATAAAACGTATTTGGGTTTCCACGGTACATCTGAAGCTTATTGTCTCCTCTGCTGTTCTATTCAGAAACCAATTCCTTTCCTTGAAGCTTTTCAGTTCCTGAAATCTAGGCAGATATGTCATGTACATACACTGTCAAAAATCAAAGGCAGAAAAAAAACACTGCTATGGCACAAGCACACATGTACAGCATCAGTGAGCGTGGCCAACTCTAAGCTGAGCCAGTGGCTATCAGAGAGCTCAGATGTGTGCACAGGAAGCCAATATGCTTAGAGCTTAGAGATCTTGAAGATAATAATTGGTTGGTTACAGCAGGGTTTCCTCACTCAGCAGTATTGATGTTTTGGGCTGGGTTCTGTGGGGAGGGGGGCTGCGCTGGGCACCATAGAATGGTAAGTGGCATCTGCGGGCTCTTATCCTCAGATGCCAGTGGGGGTTCTCTACCCCAGTTGGGACTGAAAAATGTCTCCAGAAATTTTCCAGTGTCCATGGGTACATGTGCAACCAGTAGGTCAGAGGTAGGTACCAACGCTCGCTGACAGATGCCATGGCATGTTGAGACAATTTTAAGGCAGAAGATTTATAAAATAAAACTGCACACTCAACAGACCCTAGCATCCATCTGCCTGCGACTTTGGATTCTTTGAACTCAAATGTCTATTGGGGTGATTTGCCTGCCTTTCCCTGGGCACCTTTGGCAAGATCAGTAAAAATGAAATTGCTGAGATCTAAAATGCCATGACAGTACTGGATATCTAGACAAGACTGTGCTGTTGAGAGACTTAGGAAAGTTGGAGGATAAATCTGCAAAAATTGCCTGAAAAACAGCACAAAGGCAAACGGCATGAAGGAAACAGTGGTATAGCCCTGAGGAGGCAAGGAGATGAATGTGAGAAGGCCCCATATGAGTCTCAAGGCATTTCAGTGGCATAAAAATAGATTGTGAAGAAGGCAGTACCGAAAGGAGGTTGAAAAATTTCAATAATTAGGGAAAGTCTTAGATGGAAATAGTACATTGAGTCTTGAGCAGGATAAATAAAAATAGAATCACACCTAGACATATGATACTGAAAAGGCAGAAATTTCAGACACAAATTCCTAAAAGAGTCCAGGGAGAAAACTGAAATTAATGATGAAGGATGTACATTCAACCAGTGAGCCCCAGCCTTTTAAACAAAGAGCAAAAACAGTTAAATAGGATCCTCAACATACTGACCGAAAGTAGTGGTCATCCAGTAGTTTTCTATCCACAAAACCATCAGTCAAGAACGATGACAAAATGAACATAAAGAGCTTATGAAAGGAGAGTCTTTAGGAACAAAGTAATTGGACCCAGAAAGGAGGACTTGGATTGAGAATCAGTAATAAACAAAGAAATTGGTAGACACATGGGTCATCTACCTTTGCATTGATTAGAGCTCTGAACTCTGTCTATACCCTGGAGTTCACAGACATGTAAGGTAAGGGATGAAAATTTTGGGCTAGAACTTTTTAATGTCCTTGTGTATTCTGAGTCATTGATTAACTTTGGATTATAAGCGTGTTCTATATGTTAGAATGTTAAGGGTAGCCACTAAAAAAAAAAGGCCAGAAGGTGAAAAATGAGAGGAAGGACTGCATACAAAGAAACAAAAGTGAAAATTTTCAGAGGTAACATGATTATGTAGAATATCCAAGAAAAGACTACATGGTCATGATTCCATGTATAGGGATTTTTCTAGGGAGGGCAACAGTATGGAGAAAGAAATAAAGCAGTGGTTTTCTTGTGCTGAGGCAGGAGTGGAAATGCTGGCAAGTGGGCAATGGGGAACATTGTGGGCAGACAGGTATGTTCCAAAACTGCGTTGTGGTCATGGTACTACAATTACATACATTTACTAAAAATGCTTCAAACTCTATACCTTAAATGAGTGAATATTATGGTATACAAAGTGTATCTCAGCAGAGATGTTTAAAAATAAATCCAACTGCATTCCTATATACCAGGGACAACTTTTTAAAAATGTGATTTAAAATAAATGCTATTTACAAGACTTATAAACAAACTCCAAGAAGGAACAAGTGGTTACCAAAGGGGAGAGGTGGGAAGGATGGGTGGGGAGGAAGGGAGAAGGGGATTGAGGGGCATTATGATTGGCACACATGGTGTGGGGGGGAAACCATGGGGAAGACAGTGTAGCACAGAGAGACAAGTAGTGACTCAGTGGTGTCTTACTACACTGATGGATGGTGACAGCAATGGGGTATGGGGAGACTTGATATGTGTGAATGTAGTAACGACGTTGTTTTTTCATGTGGAAACTTTATAATAGTGCATATCGGTGATACCTTAATTTAAAAAATTCATTACAACAAAAAATATGCTATTTACAATGGTAAGAAAACCAACAGTGGTCAAAGGAATAAATCTGAGTGGAAGATGTGCGAGATTCTCAAGGGGAAAGAAAAGAATCTCATTTAAGACTTTTAAAGTGAGATTAACTTTGTGAAAGACAAGTAAGTTAATAAAGACATAGACACTGTTCATGGATGAGATGACTCAATATTATTAAGTCGGCAATTCTCCATTTAATGTACTGCCATCCAGAAATGCTCAGGAGTTTTCTGTTCTTTGGGGAGCATGAGTTGCTGTAACAAAAGATGAAACAACAGTGACTTCCCACGGTGTAGTTGTATTTCTGCCTCAGGTTGTGTCCTGCAAGCTATGACTCGGAGACTCCAGTCCCTTCCATTTTGTAGCCACTTTTCCTCAACAGGTAGATGGTGAGTTGTCAGGGCCTGTTTGCCTCAATCTGAAGTGAAAGGCATGTGGAACATCACTCAGGGGGCACTTCAGAGGCTGGCCAGGCAGTGGGGTGCAGTACGTCTGCTCTCTTAACAGTGACTAGTCCCAGCCACATGGCTGGGAAATTTGGCTCTGGGACATGCGTAGGAGAGAAGAAAACCAGATCGTGGGGGACACACAGCCGTGTTTGATGCACTTTCTCATGAACCTTGATGAGCTGCTATTCCCAGGCTCCTCCTGAGCTGTGCAGTATGGACTTCTTCTGGACAGTCATTCCATGAGAACTTCAGAGCCCCGGGAATATAGACTTCCACTCCAGAAGTCACAAAAATCAGCCAGGGCTCATATGTATAGTTTGTGGTAGAAAATGGAAGTCACACCTTAATGTTACCAATGAGGTGTATCGATCAGAGCCATCATTATATACACTCTGTAGGCCTTTGTGTGACTTACAAACTCCTCAACCTGCCTGCACGGCCACCGCACCCCAGGCCAGAATCTAACGTGTTGCCTGCTGGCAGGTGCCTGAAATGGGAAAGGTAGCAGAGCCAACAGTGTGACACTCAGCATCTTCAACAGCCCCTTACAGTTTGACCTCGGCTTGGTATTTACCTCAGTCCCCCAGGCACTCCACCTGTAAACGTGGAGCAGTACCTGAGGAGGAGGAGTTGTCCTCAGCACGTCGACACTAAGAGGCATAAACCGGGCTAGGTTCTTCAACATGCCCAGTAAACACTCCGTGCATGGTAGTCATGTGGCCGCCTATTCCTTCAGCTCTGTTACTGGAACTTACACACGGGCCCCACTTGATAGATGCCTGGCAGTTCTCACTGATTCTCTCTTAAGAACAATGGTACCCAAACATGCTTTTCTTTCACTTTGTGGCCCACTCATAGGTGCCTTGCTGGGTCACAGGACTCTATTCTACAAGTCTAAATGGGTTCCAGCCCAGGGCGTGGGCCACAATACCTTTTTTGTCACTTCTAAGAAAATGTTGACAGGCCATCAGCTGAAGGCAGAGAAGTGTCAAGTTGGTTTTCAGAAAGATAAAGAAGCAAATCCTTAAATCTGAGAACCGGTAAGCTTAATGTCAATAACTATAAAATTCCAGGAAATGACAAAGGTATAATTTGTGAATTCATAGGATGATGGCAATCTTCAGTGGCCAGCACGAATTTCCTAGGAACAATCTAGCTAATCCAGTGTCCCCTTTCCCTCAGGTTAAGGGCTGCTCAGGTTGTCATGACAGACAGAATGGGCTGCAAGGCCTTCTGACATGTGTGACTGAACCTTTGGGGAGAAGGAGGGAGGTCCGGCTCTCACAGAGCAAAGGCTAAGAACTTCGGGTGGGGTCACAAAGTGTACCCCAGGTGGACCAATGCAGGTCAGGGAGGTCGTTCTTCACCCTACAAACCAGGCTGCCAGCTGGGCCCAAAGAAAGCCCCCACGGTCAGAGCTGAGGGAGGCATGATGAAGGCTGTGAAGTGGGTGTCCATGGCTGTGAGGCTGATTCTAGAGCCTCCTTGCTTCAGACAGAACCTTCCCATTTGGGGGCATGTTTCCCTGGTTTCTCCTTGAGAGCCCTTTGGATCCTTGACAGGAATGGGTCTGACTGAAGCCACTGAAATAAAGCTGGGTTTGTACAGATGCTAAAGTCACTGCTCTTCCAACTTTGGATCCTGCGAGCAGGAGGGTGGGATCATCCCAAAATGGTGAGGTATGGGAGAGATGTCTAGACTCTCCTTGCAGAGAAGAGAAAGCAGCTTGAGTTTGTCTGAGTGGGCAGTTTTCAACTAGGATCATTCTGTCCCCCAGGGGACATCTGGAAATGTCTGGGCACATTTTAGGTTGTCACAACTTAGGGAGTACAGTCCTGCTGCCATTAGTGAGTAGCAGCCAGCGATGTTGCTAAACAGCCTACTGTGTGCATGTTGGCCTGAGCACAAAGAATCATGCAGCCCCAAATGTGCACAGTGCCCATCTGACAAACACCTCTCACCTCTGTAAGCATAGCATGGGAACACTGTCTCACACTTACATTTTCAAGTTAAAAACAAAAACTATTTTACTTGGTTTTGAAATGGGAAAAGGGTGGAGGGATGAATTTTTTTCAGCTGCTCTTTAATAGTGAGCATCAACAATTTAACTGGTGAGGCCAGTCTGTGGTGGGAAAACAAAGGGGACAGGAGAGACAGAAGTGCAGTTTTGCAAAGAAGAGGAAAACTACTCCTGTGCTGCAAACATTCTTAAGAAAGCTGGAGGTTCACGGTCATTTCAAAACAAGTCTACTTTACCCACAGGCTCTTTTCTGGAAAGTCCGGCTTTGAAGGAAGGGAGGCTGGTTTTCTAGCCAGTCTGTTCGCATAAGGTTGCCACACGATCACAAGAGACCTCTGGGCAAGAGGAAATACCGCCCACCCACCCCTGAAGGTGGCACCGCCCTATTCCCAGCTGCGGATATGGGCTGGGGGCCGGTTTCCCATTGCAGAGTTGAGGACTCGGGCCGCAGCCCTCTGCACGGGGGCAAGGGCCACGTGGGCACGGGCACCAAGGTGCTGAGCCCACGAGGCATTTGCGCTTGTCTCCTCCGGGGCTTCCCTGGCCGAGGCTTGGTCCACAGGGCTGGCTGCGAGCCCCAGAGAGCCGGCCACACGGCCATGTGCGGGGAGGCGGGCCGCCAGATCCGCGGACCACACGGGGCCAGGCACATGCGGCCACCCGTGTCTATGATAAGGAAAACATTTAACAGTTACAGGGTCAGCGATCCAGTCCGGTGGTCCCCTCTGCTTCTCAAAAGAAACACTCAAACAACTCCCAGTCCCTTCTACTTCATCCTGAAACTCCTTTTTCACCCTGCTTGCTGCCTGCGTCATAGAAATGTTACAGATACGGAAGCAGAAAAGTATCAGTTGCTCCCCTTGTCTTTGTTTGGGGCTCAGACCTTGGAGATTACTCCCCTCTGAGCCTGCTGGTGTGAAATAAAACTCAGCTCTGAAAGACTTCTGAGTGCCGCTAAGTTCTTCCCTCAGGGATCCAGTCCAGGTTTTCAGGTTTTCCTTCATATTTGGCTCCCTAACCAGGAATCCCAACCATGCTGGCCCATTGTTGCCACCGGCTTGGGGCAACCGTGGGCCGGTGATGGAACAGGGGACTGCAATGGAGAAGGCGCACCCTACCTGATCTTTTCTCAGTCCCCCACCCGGTCGCCATGGGCCAGCCCCACTCCGCTGTTCCTGCTGGACTCAAGCAGGCTTGGCATGTGGGGACCTGGTTCTGACATCAAATCCGGGAAGGCCCCAGGGCCCTTGAGCCAGCCAGTCCCACCCACTGGGGTGGAAGGGGAGCCTGATCACCTCCCTGGAGACTTCTCCGAAGTCTAACAGGTAGACTTTCCAAGGGGGTCAATGTTTAAACTAGTGTGTGTGTGCGTGTGTGCATGTGTGTGTGTGTGTGTGTGTGTGTGTGTGTGTTTGCAGACCCCTGAAGTCATTCAGTGTGCACTGAATCTGTGATTCCATGGTCTGCACTACAGCCTCTGAGTGGGCCCTCATCCACATTCATGGTCGGCCATCACAGCATTTTGGTGACTCAGCTTCAGCTGACCTGGTCTAGGACTTATACTGTTCAAGGCTGACCAAAGTTTCCAAAAAGAAACTTTCTGATTGGTCTCCTTCCTAGAGGAGGCACCTGTCCTCTGTCTGCTGTTGTGGTACCATTACACTGACGTGTCTTGGGGTCAGAGTACAGCCAACCCACAGTTCTTGACACCATGATCAAAATTTCAGGAAGGGATTTTCAGGAGACTTCGCAGTAAAATTAACTCCTGGAACGTTAAAAACCCTGTGTGAATCCAAATGGCCCACTTTTAGTGTGGGGTCTCCTCCAGAAGGAACCCTAGATGTCCCAATAATCTGCTGAGTGAGGTGGGTCATCACTGGAGACCCAGGTCATCCTGACCAGTTCCCACATAACGACTCCTGGTTAGAAGTTGCCCAGACTCTTCCCCCTTGGTTGCAATTCTCTTGCAAAAGGCAGAGACAAGGTACGATCTTAGTCACCTCAACAAAGCAGCACACAAAGGATCAACAAAAGCCTGAGCCTCTGCAAATTCCTGCTGGTGATCCAGAGGAAGAGCTAATGTTGCTCCCACCTTATACACCACCAACTCTGGCAGCACTCAGTACCCAGTTCTGTATATTCCACCCCTTCTGTCTCCATGCCAACTCCAGAATCAGTGGACCCACTCACCCTGGAACTGCAGCCAGCTGAACCCTTGACTGGGAGCAGGCACCCTACAGATGCCAGTGCAAGAGATGAGGGAGCCTGAGAGGTGAGATAAGAATGGGACCACTGAGCCAGGCCAGTCCATGCTTTACTATCAACCCTTTTCCATGACAGACCTCCTCAGCTGGGAACACAACATCCTGTCATCCTTGGAGAAGCCATAAGCCCTGGTTGATCTCATGGAATCCCTCTTCCAAACTCATCAGCTGATCTGGGAAGACTGCCAGCAGCTTTCCCGCACCCTGTACAACATGGAAGAGAGGAGACAGATTACAAAAGGGGCTCACCAAAACCTGAATTAGCACACACCAGCCAGGGGCCTAGATCAAGCTGCATGGGCTGAAATTGCTGTCCCCGAGGAGCGCCCTGAGTGGGACTTCACCACCCATGACAGGCAGCACCAGATCTACTGATATTGGGACGCCCTCCTCCAGAGGATCAAAGCCAGGCCCAAAAAGCCTATGAATATGACCAAAGTATTTTCAAGTCAGTCAAGAACCAGGAGAGATTCCTGGGGACTATTTTTAAGACTGTGTGAAGCTTATCGCATCTACACCCCTTTTGGCTGTGAGGCACAAGAGAGCCAGCAGATGGTCAACACCTCATTCGTGGCCCAAGATTCCCAGAGATCAAATGAAAGCTTCAGAAACTTGAGGGCTTTGCCAGGATGAATATCACTCAGCTGATTGAAATTGCCCACAAACTATATCAAAAAAGAGAATTTGAGGCTGACAGAGAGGCTGAAAGAAGAATGAAGAAAAATGCAGCCTCCTAGTAGCTACCCTAAAAGGAAGAGATGACCAAAAGTCAGAGAAAAGCTGGCTTCCAAGAGTGGGGAAGCCTAGGACATTCCTAGCCAGGGGCCAGTGTGCTTACTGTAAAGAGAAGGGGCATTGGAAGAACGAATGCCCCAACTGTGGCAAAGCCCCGAAGCCCGGTCGCTACCGAAATGAGCCTCAAGGAGAAAGGATCACTTGCCTGGCAGGAGCAGTCGCAGACTGACAAGCACCGGGCTCTCTCGCACTCAGCCCCCATGAGCCCACGGTCAAAAAGAAGGTTGGGGGGCAAAACATGACTTTAATACTTAACAGAGGAGCAGAACACTCTGTGGTCACCCTCCCTGTAACTAACTACAGTGAAAAAGACTGCAACTATTATAGGAGCCACCAGGACAAAAGCAGTCCAGCAACACTTTTGCCAAGCCTACAATGTGAACTTGGAGGCCACAAGGGCTGACATGAGTTTCTCTACCTGCCTGAGAGCTCCATACCCCTCCTCAGCTGAGATATACTCTCAAAGCTCACAGCCCAAATAACTTTTGAACCCTCTGGGTGCACCAGCCTCAAACAAAACTCATGCCAAGAAGAGCCAGGGTCCCTTGTACTGGCATTAACTGCACCTAGGGAAGAGGATTGCAGGCTATTCTGTCCCCAGGACCCTTCAAGTGTCCCACCTGAATTCAGAGCTAAGTATGGTCTGAAGACAACTCACCTGGCCTTGCTCATAACTGAGCCCTCCTTGTCATTGTGGAATTAACTCCGGGGCCCCAGCAACAAAGACAGCGGCAGTACCCCCTCTCACAAGAGGCAAGAGCAGGCATCCAGAAACACCTGCTCAGACTCCAAAAGGCAGGCACACTAATTGAGGGTCAGTCACTCTGGAACACCCCACTTCTACCAATAAAAAGGCCAGAAGGAGGGTACTCGCTGGTTTAAGACCTGCAAACCATCAGTAAAGTGACTGTTTCTTTACACCCAGTGGTCCCAAATCCATACACACTCCTCAGCCAGATCCCAGGGTATGCCAAATTGTTCACTTGCCTAGACATAAAGGATGCCTTCTTCTGCCTCTGGCTGGTCCCCCAAAGCCAGCCCTTCTTTGCCTTCAAATTGACTGAACTGGATACCAGGCAGCATATGAAGTTAACATGGATGCGGCTTCCACAAGGGCTCAAGAACTCACCCACTCTCTTTGGAGAGGGGTTGGCTTCACATCGTGCCAGCTTTCTGAGAGAAGCCATGCACTTCACCCTCCTCCAGTATGTAGATGACCTCCTCCTTGACAACGACACCCAGGAAAATTATGCAAAAGGCACAAAGGCCCTCTTGCAACTCCTGTCAGACTCAGAATACCAAGTCTAATGGTAAAAGGCACAAATATGCCAGCTGCAAATCCTGGACTTGGGCTTTATTCTCACCTAGGGAAAAACGGCACTAAGGCCAGAAAGGAAAAGACCATTACCTCCTTATCCCAGCCACATACGAAAAAGGGCATATAAGAATTCCTGGGGGCTGTTGGGTTCTGTCAAATCTGGATTCCTGGATTCTCAGCAATGGCGAGACTCCTCTATGGCCTCTTGGGGAGCCAGACCAAGAGCTCCCTGTCTGGACAGAAGAGGCAAAACTCACCTTCCTGGAAATACAGGCTGCTTTAGGACAGACACCAGCCCTAGGCCCATTAGACATGGAAAAGCCCTTCAGTCTCTTCATAAATGAAAAGGAAAATGTGGCCCTCAGGGTTATAGCACAGATTGCTAGGCCCTGGCAGTGACCAGTTGCATATCTGTCAAAAAGCCTGACCCATCTCCTGGACATAAACATGAATGACTTATTCATGAATATTTCTCCCCAGGCAAGGGAAACAAAAGCAAAAATGAAAAAGTGGGACTACTTCAAATTGGAAAGTTTCTGTACAGCAAAGGATGCCACCAAAAGAACAAAGAGGCATCCTACAGTATGGGAGAAATATTCATAAATGACAGATCTGATAAAGGCTTGACATCCAAATTATATAAAGAGTTCATGCACCTCAACAAACAAAAAGCAAATAATCCAATTAAAAAATGGTTACAGGAGCTAAACAGACAATTCTCCAAGAAATTCAGATGGCCAAGAGACACATGAAAAGATGCTCACATCACTGGTCATCAGAGAAATGCAAACTAAAACCACAAAGAGAAATCACCTCATAACAGTAAGGATCACCACCATCCAAAAGACAAACAACAAATGTTGGTGAGGATGTGGAGAAAGGGGAGACCTCCTCCATTGCTGGTGGGAATGTAAATTAGTTCTGCCATTGTGGAAAGCAATATGGAGGTTCCTCAAAAAGCTCAAAATAGAAATACCATTTGACCCAGGAATTCTACTCTTAGAAATTTACCCTAAGAATACAGCAGCCCAGTTTAAAAAAGATAGATGCACCCTATGTTTATCATAGCAGCATTTACAATAGCCAAGAAATGGAAGCAACCTAAGTTTCCATCAGTAGATTAATGGATAAAGAAGATGTGGTACATATACACAATGGAATATTATTCAGCCATAAGGAGAAAACAAATCCTCCCATTTGCAACAACAAGGATGGAGCTAGAGGGTATTATGCTCAGTGAAATACACCATGCAGAGACAGACAAGTACCAAATGATTTCATTCTTCTGTGGAGTATAAGAACAAAGGAAAAACTGAAAGAGCAAAACAGCAGCCAACTCACAGAACCCAAGAATGGACTAACAGTTACCAAAGGGTAAGGGACTGGGGAGGATGGGTGGGAAGGGAGGGATAAGATGTGGGATTAAGAAAGGGGGCATTATGATTAGCATGTCCAATGTGGGAGGGATACAGGGAGGGCTGTACAACACAGAGAAGACAAGTAGTGATTCTACAACATTGTACTACACTGATGGACAATGACTGCAATGGGGAATGTGGGGGAACTTGGTGATGGGGGGAGTCTAGTAAACAAAATGTTCCTCATGTAATTATAGAGTAATGATTCCAAAATAAAAATAAAAAATGAAAGAACAACAACACAATAACAAAAAAGACTGGATCCAGTTGAAGCAGGGTGGTCACCCTGCCTCAGGGTGCTGGCAGCCACAGTTCTACTCGTTAAAGAAGCAGATAAACTCACCCTGGGACAACTAAATGTCAAGGTCCCCCATGCTGTTGTGTTCCTCATGAACACAAATGGACACAGCTTCCTCTCCAAATCCCGGTTGGCACAAATACCAGTGGCTCCCCTCTGAAAACCAATGGGTCACTCTTAAAACAGTACAGACACTGAATTCATTCTACCCACCAAAAAGGAGAAACCAGATCATGACTTCTCTGAAGTAACTGATGAATGTCTATGGAAGTCATCCAGATTTTCAAGACCAAGCAGTAAAAAATCCAGAACTCATACTGTTCAGTTATGGCAGCAGTTACCTACAAGAGGGTATGTGGGGAGTAGGTTATGCAGTAACTATGGCCACTGAGGTCTTATAAGTAAAAGCCCTGCCAGCTAGACGGTTAGCACAATGAGCTGAACTGCATGCCTTGATTCATGAATCACCATCAGTGAGAGCAAGTGAACCAACATCTACACTGACTCCCAATATGCCTTTGCCACTGTACACATACATGGGGCAACCTACAAGGAAAGATATCTTCTCACAGCAGCAGGAAAAACAGTCAAGATAAAGGAACAAATACTAAAACTCCTTGAGGTTCTCTGGCTCCTCAAAGAACTAGAAATTCTCTATTACCAAGGACACCAAAAGGGAAACAACCCTCTAACACAGGGGAATCAGCTGGCAGGTGAAGCAGCTAGAGCAGAGGTAGTAAGGACGCAGGTGAAGCTCCTTCCTTCACTATGGCCCTAACATCCTGCATGGACGCACCTACACCCAAGTGCACTGAGAAGGAGAAGGACTGGGCCACGGCTGAAGGAGCCACTCTAACTGAAAAAGGATGGTGGATGCTGCCAGCAGGTACATCTTTGTCCGAACTGCAACCAGAAGACATTTAGGCAGCAAGTACCATCAGCTCACCCACCTAGGAAAAACTGTACTGGGAGCCCTCCTCAAAAAGCAATACTACATCAGCCAGCTGCCAGCATTTATGCCATGCAATAAGTGGGCAGTGCATGACTTGCACCAGAAACAATGCTTGATCTGCACCGTAACCCCTGCCAGGTGTCCAAAGGGCAGGAGTTGTCCCCTTTGAAGACTGAGATAGATTTCACAGATGTCCAGCCAAGTAGAGGACTCAGATACCTTCTAGTGATAGTGTGTAAATACTCTGGGTGGGTCAAAATCTTCCTGAGCAGGAAAGAATGAAGCCAAGAGGTAGACAAAGTCCTCCTGAGAGAAATTGTGCCCTGGTTTGGCCTACCATCTACAAGTCACAGTGACAATGCACCTGGATTTGTAGCAGACATAGTAAAAATTTTAGCTAAACCTCTCAACATTAACTAGAAACTCCATACTGCATATAGGCCACAAAGTTCAGGGAAAGTAGAGCAAATGAATCGCACCCTCAGGGGAACCCTAGCTAAGTTTTGCCAAGAAAGTGGATTCCTGTGGCCGGACCTACTGCCCTCTGGCCCTCCAGCATGCACGATGCACACCTGGGACTCAAGGCTTTATTCCCCTCTGAATTAGTGTATGGATGCCTCCCACCCCGTGCCTAGGAAGCGTCTCAGAAAACCTACACCAGTTGGGATATAAGGGAGCAGGAGAACAGCTCCAAGCCTTGAGAGCCACCCTAAATAATCTGCAACAATACACCATAGAAGGAGCCCAGATCTCCTTAGGGACTCCAGTACATTCCTTCCAGGCTGGAGAGTCTGTCTGGGCCAAAGGTTGGAAAAGGGACCCCCTTAAATCTCAGTGGACTGAGCCCCACATTGTTGATCAGACCACTCCTACTGCCCTCTAAATGGCTGGTATTGCTCCGTGGGTCCATCATTCTAGAGTGAGAAAGGCCCATGATTCAGACAAAGATATACATCAGTGGAGGCCCAGCTAGGCCTCCAGAATCCTCTCCACCTCCGAATCTGATGATTATCCTCTGACTAATGAACACCTGCATGCTGTGGATCCAGGCCCTCGCTGGAGTGGTATCTCTCATCCTGGGCATTGGACTCTCTGCTGTTGCCCCTCGGACTGGACTGTTCCTCAAAAAGTTGCCCTTTCTATTGTCCATTGGGTAATAGTAGCTTGTTTTGCTGTGTTTACCTGTCTTTCCTAACTATACTCAAGCCTCAGTCGGCATATCCCTAGGACCTCTCTATGATGTTATTTATATGCCTTCTTTCTCTTCCCTTCCTCCCCAGGACTTCTGGGGAACCTCAGTGTGGTTTCATAAAGTCAGACAAATGAGGGACCAGGTTCAGTGCCTGATCAGTTGATTAGAGCAGGGTCACCCTTTGCCTTAAGGATGGGAAAAAGTACTGGACTGGAACAATAAGTAAACAGGACTCAGACTGTGCAATTAGGTGAAGAAAGGGATCCACTGTCTGCTGGGCCCAGCTCACACACATTGGAATGTCTGATGGTGGGGAGTCCAGGTTCAGGTACGAAGTGACAGGGATGAAAAGGCCAAGCAGGCCCTAAGGGCACTGACTAAAGGGCCACCAGCTTACTGCAATATTGATTTCTCAGAAATCTGACAACTAACTAAGACTCTAGTGGGTCAACCAGGTCATTACAGCAGCCTATGAGCTGATTTGAAACATCAGCAACTAGATACAAACCTGCTGGCTTTGATTGCCCTTAACCCACAGGGCATATATTGGAACCCCAGTGCCCTCATACTGGAGCTCCACTCAGGCAGCCAAAAATAATACATCGCAGAAAAAGAGAGAACTAATTGGTCTGGTAGCCTACAACATCCAGCTGTAACCCACCTCAGACAGCATCATGTGCCTGACCAACTCGAAGGCAGGCAACATTAGCTGTGGCTCCACCCCAACCCGGTTGTGTTCCAAAACCTACACTGTCAATCAATCAAACACTACTGTCTTCCCTGGGAATTTTTGTCCTGTGTGGAAGTACTGCCTTCTGATGCCTCCAGATGAGCTGGTCCAGTTTATGTACGCTGGTCCTCCTCACCTCTGACATGTCTGTCTGGTCTGACCAAGAGGTTGCACCAGTATTGGTCCCTTTCCGAGGATACAAAAATGGACAGTTCTAAGCATGACTTTGTTGGGTGTGGGAACACTTGCAGGAAGTGGACCAGGAGCAGCTAGCTTAGGCTCTTTGCTGCACTTTGATCACAAACTTTCTCAAGAACTAAATGAGGACGTGGAAAAGGTTGCAGACTCCCTCTTTTCCCTGCAAGGTCAGATTAATTCACTTGCAGCAGTCCCGCTCCAAAACCAATGAGCCCTAGACCTGCTCATGGCAGAAAAGGGAGGAACCTGTGTATTCTTAGGCTAGGAGTGCTGTTATTATGTGAACCAGTCAGAAATAGCAACCACAAAAATCAAAGAACTGAAAGAAAGAATATTAGAAAGGAGAAAGGAATTAGAGACAGGGGTGATGTGGGGACTCAGCCAGTGGTCCTCCTGGTTACTTCCACTGGCTGGGCTCCTCATCTCTAGCCTCCTCCTCATCACTATCGGCCCCTGTGTACTAAATACCCTCACAAAGTTCATAGAAAACACTATTACAAATTGAGTCACCATGACCACTCATATACTGGCTGTGCAAGGCTATTGGTCAGTCATAGATCAGGATGATGCTCCGTAAAATGAAATGTTTGAGGGGACATCAGAGGGGCTAGTGACAAGGGGAACATTTAAGATTTACAAGGTCAGCAATTGTGTCCAGGTGCCCCTCCACTCCTCAAAAGAAACACTCAAACACTCCTGGCCCCTTCTCCTTCATCCTCACTCCCCCAAACTCCTTTTTCACCTGCTTGCTGCCTGCTTGCTATGCATGTAGAAATGTTACAGATACAGAAGCAGAAAGATACAAATTTCTCTCCTTGTCTTTGTTCAAGGCCCAGACCTTGGGAGATTACTCCCCTCTGAGCCTGTAGTGTAAAACAAAACTCAACTCTCCAAAACCTTCAATTGCCACTTGACTGTCAGTGATCCAGTCCAGATTTTCTGGTTTTTCCATAACATCTTGAGTCACACCCATTCCCACAGGCCCCAGAACTTACATCTCACTCTCCAGTAAACCCAGGAGACAGGCAACCACTGAGGAAGCTAACTTGGCCTGCTACCGAGCCCAGGATTCCCAGGGTCTGTGGAGCGCCCCACTCATCTTGCTCTCCAGCCAAGTAAGTGCTGGTGCACCTGTGCGTCCTGGTAGAAGAGGCTTCCTGGTTGGGCAGAAATCTTGAAGAATTTGCAGTAACTTGTGTCAGCAAAATTGAAAACATGAAGTCACTCTGGTAACCAAGAATGTGACTGCACATTAAATCTAGTTACTTTGTAAATGGGATTCAGTTGTTCACCCTAAATTAATGCAGATGAGTACCTACCATTAAAATCAGTCCACATGATCAATATTGTAGTTGCTTATTATTGTGCCATTTTATCCCTTACTCGCTTACCTCCTGCACCCATGCCAAGCCCCCCAACCCCTGACACCCTATTAACCACCTGTCATTTCTCAATGACTTTGCACCTATTGTTGTTGTGTTCCATCTATTTTTCTCTGTTTTTAGATTCTACAAAGAAGTGAGATTATATGCTGTTTGTCATTCTTCTCCTGGCTTGATTCACTGAGAACAATACCATCTAGATCCATTTGTACTGCTGCAAATGGCAGGATTTGTTTTCTTCTTATAGTGTTCAATAATGTTCCATTTGTGTTTATGTACTCTTTATCCATTCATTTCTGGATGGACACTTTGTTTCTGTATCTTGGCTATTGTAAACACTTTGGTGATAAACATAGGGGTGCATATATCTTTCAAACCAGGGACTTCGTTTTCTTTGGGTAGTTTCTCAGGAATATAATTCATGGATAAATGGCATTTCTATTTTTAGCTTTTTGAGGAAGTTCTGTACTGCTTTCCACAGTGGTTGTCCAGATTTGAAGATCCACCAATAGTGTTTGAGTGTTCCTATTTCTCCTCATCCTGGCCAGTACTTGTTATTTCTTACTTTTTGGGCAGTGGCCATTATAATCCAAGGAAGGTGCTATCTCCTTGTCAATTTTTTTTGCATTTACCTGATGATTAATGTTGTTGTCCATCTTCAAATTTCCTGTTGGCAATCTGTATTTCTTCTTTAGAGAAATGTCTGTTCAAGTCCTCCATCCATTATGTTATTTGTTTTTTTTTTTGGATGTCGAGGCATGAGTTCTTATAATTCGGTGTTAACCCCTTATCAAATCAGTCATGTACCAATATGTTCTCCCATAATGTGACAGGACCTTTTTTTTCTGCTTATGGTGTTCTTAGCTGTACAGAATGTTTTTAGTTTAATGTAGTCCCATTGTTCATTTTTACTTTTGTTTCCCTTGTCCAAGGAGATGTGTTCAGAAAAAAGTTGTTCATGTTATATTCAACAGATATTTGTTTGTTTTCTTCTAAGAGTTTTATGGCATCATGACTTGCATTCAGGTCTTTGATTCATTTCAAGTTTACTTTTCTGTATGGAGTTTGTCAACAATCCAGTTTCATTCTTTTACATGTAGCTGTCCAGTTATTCCAATTGTTGAAGAGGCTGTCATTTCCCCATTGTATGTCCATGGCTCCTTTATCATATATTAATTGACTATGTATGTGTGGGTTTGTTTATATCTGGGCTCTTTATTCTGTTCCATTGGTCTATGGGTCTGTTCTTTTGCCAGTACCAAATTGTTCTGATTACTGTGGCTTTATAGTAGAGCTTGAAGTTGGGAAGCATAATACACTCAGATTTGTTTTTCCTTCTCAGGATTGCTTTGGATATTTAGGGTCTTTCGTGGTTCCATATGAATTTTAGTACTTGTTCTAGTTCATTGAAAAATGCTATTGGTATTTTGGTAGGGATTGCATTGAAGCTGTATATTGCTTTGAGCTTAATTTCCATTTTGACAATTCTTTCTATCCATAAGCACAGGATAGGTGTCCTCTTTAAATTGCTGGTGTCCTCTTTAATTTCTCTCATGAGTGTCTTGTGGGTTTCAGAGTAGAGGTGTGGGGTAAAATTTCAAAATTTCCAGAATCTTCCACCTAGCCCTAGTTCATTTACATATCAATGGGTGTTTCACAATGCAGAGCCTCCTCTCTGTCTGGGAAAGGGCTGGAGAGATAATAGCCATTTGCTTTTCCGCTCTGTTCCTGGTATGTATTTGGCTGGGCATCTGCCAGTCACCAAAGACCTGCTAATGGAGTTCCTCCTAGAAGTGATGGGTGGGAAGTGGAGAGCAAGGTGAGGGGGAAAAGTGTGAGTGGTGGCTGGGGAAGTTGGACAGGGCTTGGCCTAGTTAGTGAATTTGAACAAGCTGTGAGCAATAAAAAATGATTTTTCCCAAACTACCCTTCCCCTTATTTCAGTTTCCCTGGTCTCATATGGGATTCACCAGGTCTGGTAACACCCTTCCATCTGGCTATACTAGGTCTTTCATCTCCTTGGATAGGTTTATTCCTAGGTATTTTCTTTTGGGTGCAATTGTAAATGGAGTTGTTTTCCTGATTTCTCTTTCTACTAGTTGTTAGTATATGAGAATGTGATGGATTTGTGTTTTGATTTTGTATCTTGAAACTTTGCTGGATTCAGTTATTAGTTCTAGTATTTTGGTGAATTCTTTAGGGTTTTCTGTGTATAATAGCATGTCATCTGTAAAGAGTGACAGTTTAATTTCTTTCTTTCTTACCAATTTGGACGCTTTTTATCTATCTGTGTTGCCTGACTAATGTGGCTGGGACCTCCAGTAACTATATTGAATAAGAGTGGTGAGAGTGGACATCCTTGTCTTGTTCTTGATCTTAGATGAAAAGCTTTCAGTTCTTGCTATTAAGTATTGGGCTTTTATTATGCTGAAGTAATGCCCAGTTAGTTGTGACTTTTTAACATGAATGGATGGTGAATTCTGTCAAATGCTTTTTTTTTTGTTTCTAATGAGATGATTGTGTAGTTTTCATTATTCTTTTTGTCAATGTGATGTATGTTACTGATTGGTTGATCGACGAATATTGTACCATCCTTGCATCCTTGGACTAAATCCCACTTGATCATGATCATGAAGGATGATATTTTTTATGTATTTTTGAATTCAGTTTGCTAATATTTTGTTGAGGATTTTTGTGCCTATGTTCATCAGGAATATTGTTCTGTAATGTTCTTTTCATTGGTCTATTATCTGATTTTGGTATTAGAGTGATGCTGGCCTCACAGAATGAGTTTGGAAGTATTCTTTCCTCTTCTGCTTTTTTGGATTTCTTTAAGAATTGTGGATATTAGCTGTACTTTAAATGTTTGAAAGAATTTGTGATGCCCTCTGGTTCTGGGATTTAGATTCTTGGGGGATTTTTTATCACCAATTCAATTTCATTGCTGGTAATTAGATTCTTCAGACTTTTTGTTTCTTCCTAAGGCTTGAAAGGTTGCACTTTTCCAGTAAGTTCTGCATTTCCTTATAGGTTGTCCAATTTGCATATAATTTTTTATAGTATTCTTTAATAATTCTTTGTAATAATTCTTGGTGATACATGTAGTAATTATTCCTTCTTCATTTCTGATTTTTTTATGTGTGTACATTCTTTTTTCCTGTTAAGTCTGCCTAGGGTTTTATCTAATCTATTTTCTTGAAGAACCAGCTCTGGTTTCATTGAATTTTATTCTTATCAATTTCATTTATTTCTGTTCTCATCTTTATTATGTCCTTCTTTCTACTGACTTCAGATCATTTATCCTCTTTTCCTACTTTGTAATTTTAGACTGTTTATTTGGGATTTTTTTTTTCTGTTTCTTGAGGTAAACCTATATTGCTTTCTATTTTCCTCTAAGAACTGTCTTTACTGCCTCACACAGATTTGGGCTGGTGTTTTTTTATGTATCTGCTTGTATTGCTTGATCTCTGTTTTAACTTATTCACAGATCCACTTATTATTAAACAATCTTATTGTTTCAAATACACAAAACAGTGATTTAACATTTCACACATACCTCTTACCTCCTACATTGCAGTCTCTATCAATGTAGCAAGATGTTACCATCATTATTTGTATTCTCTGTGCTATACTAACATCCCTGTGCTCCATGCATATTGTGTTTGTGAAATGTGCCCCCAATCCCCTTCAGCAGCCCCCACACCTTCCCCAGCACCTCTATTTGGTAACCATTAGTCCCTTCTCAGAAACTATGACTCTATATCTTTTTTGTTCCTGAGTTTTGAATTGTTATTTTACTCCACAACAGAGTGAAATTATTTGGCATTTGTCTTTCTCTACCTGGATTATTTCACTGAACATAATACTCTCTAGATCCATCAATGTTATTGCAAATAGCAGGATTTTTCTTTTAATGGTTGAATGATATCCCATTGTACACATGTACTCCCTCTTCTTTATCCATTCATCTGTGATGTACACTTAAGTTTCTTCCATATCTTGGCTAATGTAAATACTGCAGTGATAAACATAAGGGTGCATATGTCTTTTTGAATCAGAGATCTTGTTTGGTTCAGGTAAATTCATAGGAATGAAATTCCTGGGTCAAATGGTATTTCTATTTTTGGCTTTTTGAGAAACCTCCTTATCACTTTCCACATTCGTTACACCAACCTACATTCGCTCCAACAGTATAGAAGTGTTCCCCTAACTCCACATCCATACCAGCATTTGTTACTTCTCTTTCGTATAGGTAGTTTCCTAACTGGTGTGTGGTGATATATCCTTGAGGTTCTAATTTGCATTTCCCTAGTGATTAGTCATGTGAAACATCCTTTTGTGTCCCTCTTGGTCATCTGTATTTGTTCTTTGCAGAAGTGTGTGTTCATGTCATTTGCCCATTTCTTAGTTGGGTTGTTTTTTGGGTGTTGAGGCATATTAGATTTTTATATATATTTTGGGTATAAACCCCTTACTGAATGAATCATTTAAGAATATATTCTCCTGTTCTGTAGATTGCATTTTGTTCTGCTAATGGAGTCCTTTGATGAACAGAAGCTTTTTGATGTACTCCCAATTGTTCATTTTTTGTATCCCTTGTCCAAGGAGATGTTTTCAGGAAAAAATTGCACTTGTTTATGTTTAAGACATTTTTGTCTGTTTTTGTCCAAGAATTTTAAGATTTCATGACTTACATTCAGATTTTTTATTCATTTCAAGTTTACTTTTGTGTATGGAGTTAGAAAATAACCCAGTTTCATTCTCTTACATGTAGCTCTCCAGTTTTCCCTACATCAGCAGTTGAAGAGGCTAGTTTCCCCACTGTATCTTAATAGCTCCTTTGTTGTATATTAATAGACCATGTACGTGTAGGTTTATATCTGGACTCTCTATTCTGTTCCACTGATCTATGGCTCTGTTCATGTGCCAGTACCAAATTGTTTTGATTACAGTGTCTTTGCAGTTGTGCTTGAAGTTATGGAGCTTAGTAATCCGTCATCTTTGCTCTTTCTCAGGATTGCTTTGACTATTTGGAATCTTTTGTAGTTCCATATGTATTTTAGAACTGTTTGTTCTATTTCATTAAAGAATGTCGCTGGTATTTTGATGGGGATTTCTCTGAATGTGTAGATTGCTTTAGGAAGGATTGCCACTTTTACAATAATAATGCTTCCTATCCATGAGAGCCAGATAGATTTCCATTTATTGGTGTCCTCTAATTTCTCTTGAGTCTTTTGTTTTCAGAATAAAGTTCTTTCACCTCCTTGGTTAGTTTTATTCCTACGTATTTTATTCTCTTAGGTAGGTTGTTTTCTGAGAGTACTTGTAAATGGGGTTTTCCTGATTTCTCTTTCTGCTACTTTGTTTTTAGTATATAAGAATGGAGCCATTATTGTGTATTACTTTTGTATCCTTCAAACTTAACTGAATTCAGTTCTTAGTTCCAAAGTTTTTTGGTGCAGTCATTAGGGCTTTCTATGTACAGTGTCATGTCATCTGCAAATAGTGACAGTTTGAATTCTTCCTTACCAATCTGGATGCCTTTAATTTCTTTGTGTTGTCTGATTGCTGTGGCTAACAGCTCCATAACTCCTGAAAAAGTGGGGAGAGTGAGCATCCTTGTCTTTTCCCTATCTAAAAGGAAAAGTGTTCAGATCCTCACTGTTAAATATGATGTTGGCTGTGTGTTTGTCATACATGGCCTTTATTACATTGAGGTACTGGTCCTTGATACCCATTTTTCTTTACTTTTTATCACAAATGGATGCTGAATTTTGTTGAATGCTTTCTCAGAACCTATGAAGACAATCATATCCTTGTTTTCCTTTTGGTTGATGTGGTGTATGATGTTGATGGACTTTAGAATATGGTTCCATCCTTGCATCCCAGGAATAAATCCTACTTCATCATGACAGACGATGTTTCTGACATATTTTTGAATTCAGTTTGCTAGTATTTTGTTGAGTATTTTTGTATGTATGTTCATAAGGGATAGTGGCATGTAATTTTCTTTTTCTGTGGTGTCATTTCCTGGTTTTGGTATTAGAGTGTTGATGCCTCATAGAATGAGTTTGGAAGTATTCCCTCTACTTCTAATTTATGGAAAACTTTAAGGAGGATGGTTTTAGGTCTTCACTAAATGTTTTATAAAATTTAGCAGTGAAGTCAACTGGTCCTGGAATTCTGTTCTTAGGTAGTTTTTGATTATGAATTCAATTTTGTTGCTTGTTAATTGGTCTGTTCAGATTTTCTGTTTCTTCCTGGGTCAGCGTTGGAAGATTGTATTTTTCTAGAAAGTTGTCCATTTCTTCTGGTTATCCAGTTTGTCAGCACGTAATTTTTTAATAGTACTTCCTAATAATTCTTTACATTAAAGGAGTGTCTGTAGAGATGTTTCCTCTCATTTCTATTCTGTTTATGTGTGTAGACTCTTTTTTTATTGATAAGTCAGTGCATGTCCTGAGCCTATCACAAGCAGGTGGGAAACAAGCACATACAAAAATGGAATCTTCATCCCAAACAAGTATACAACAATAACTGTGTATATATCATAGAAATGGGGTGAATGAGGTGGGGCACAGATATGGGGCAAGCATCATGATTAACTTTTCCCAACTATGATGAAAACTGCTGAGACATAAACAGTATAGCAAGAACAGGAGGAACTCCATCTTAATGCTTAGATTCCATTTTGAAAAGTAGCATGGAAATACCTAGGAATAAACCTAACCAAGGACGTAAAAGACCTATACCCTGAAAACTACAAGACACTCTTAAGAGAAATTAAAGAGAACACTAACAGACAGAAACTCATCCCATGCTCTTGGCTAGGAATAATTAATTTTGACAAAATGGACATCCTGCCTAAAGAAATCTACAAATTCAATGCAATTTCTATCACAATACCAACAGCATTCTTCAACGAACTGGAACAGATAGTTTTAAAATCATATGGAAGCACAAAAGACCCCAAATATCCAAAGCAATCCTGAGAAGGAAGAATAAAGCAGGGGCATCTCGCTTCCCAACTGCAAGCTCTACTACAAAGCCACAGTAATTAAGACTATTTGGTACTGGCACAAGAACAGACCCACACACCAGTGGAACACAATAGAGTACAGATATTAACCCAAACGTATATAGTCAATTAATATATGATAAAGGAGCCATAGACGTACAATGGGGAAATGACAGCCTCTTCAACAGCTGATTTTGGCAAAACTGGACAGCTACATGTAAGAAAATGAAACTGGTTCATTGTCCAACACCATACACAAACATAAATTCGAACTATATTAAAGACCTGAATTTAAGTCATGAAACCATAAAACTCTTAGAAAAAAAAAGCAAAAATGTCTTGGACATAAACATGAGTAAAGTCTTCATGAACATATGTCCCCAAGAAAGGGAAACAGAGGCAAAAATAAACAAGTGGGGCTATATCAAGCTGAAAACCTTCTTTACAGCAAAGGACACCACCAATAAAACAAAAAGGTATCCTACGGCATGGGAGAATATATTCATAAATGACAGATCTGATAAAGGGTTGATATCCAAAATATATAAAGAGCTCACGCACCTCAACAAAGAAAAAGCAAATAATCCAATTAAAAATAGGCACAGTTTAATTATTTAATATGGTCTTAGCCTTCATGACATAGTATTGGTCATGTAGTTCAACGTTTTGATACTTTTCTTCCTGTAGTCTACTGATTGAGAATAGGAGGCACAGAAGGCTTACTCATTTCCTTCATCAAAGGAAGTAATAATAAATCACATTACACCCCATTTAATGGTGCAAAACTACATAATGGCATCATGTTTTCTGCATTATGTGAAATCTAACATAACTGCAAATATGTAGCTCTCTAGCAAAAGCACAATTTTCTTAAATTATTTGCTCATCTTGTGGAAGCTCTTCAATATTTTGCAGTATAAATCATCATCAAAAATGAGAGAAGCACAGTATTGCTGAGTAGTGTTTTTACTACAACATAAGCATTAAACACAAATGATAACTCAAATAAATATATGTGGCCATTACCAATGGCTGAAAGAAAAAATTATGCCAACAGCTCTACTTTGCATCATAAAGCCAAATTATTTCTAAAATCTTATGATGCTGAAAACAACTACAATCTTGAATAGTGACTTTTCACTTAAAAGAATAATCACAAACTTGTGACATAAACATTATATATATTTTCAAGGATACTGTAGCTTCTCCCATAACACATTTCTCTGACAAACTATTTCTTGCACTGTAGAGAAATACCACAGACAATATTCAGTGATAATTTATATAATACAAGGTACGATTTCTGTCATAACTACATCTGGTTCATTTTGCTTTTCTCATTTTTCTCCTCCAGCATGACTCAGAAACTTTATTGCATTAAAATCCCACATATATTCAAGTCCTAAGATGTAGAATTCCCCCTTATGGTATTCTTTGGCTAACTTCTCATATAAGAAATTCATGATTTTTCTCCTAAACCATATATTTTCCTTTGCAAATCCTGCTCTCCATGTCCCCTTTAAATCCTAAAATATAGTGACAGTAACAGACTTGCTGGAAAAATACCCCATTCTAGGTTGTGTGTAACATTAATGTGATGTCAGTTGGACAGCCTTGTAAAAATATGTGAAATAAAATATGAGTTTAATGGACAAATTTGAGGTCCCAGGTCAGAGAACTCTAGCATTCTTTACCTCCAGTAGAGTATAAGAAGAAAAAGCTGACACAAAGTTGGAAATAAATGTTCAAGATGGATTAAGTCAAGTTTTCCTAATAAACTGGAAAAGCTGTTTACCATGAAGCACATAAATGATCTGAATTTGATACTCTCTTGGGAGTTCAGGCATTTTTGTTTACATTAGGAATATTATAGTAAAAGATTATCCTGGACGTACTATGTCCAGGCACTCAAACCATTTCTATTGCTTCCCTGTAGAAGTACAGACCGTAGCCATCCTCACATCATCCTTCAACAAAACTAGCCTTTTTTTCTGTTTGTAGGGTGAGCCTCAAGAAAAATGAAGTGTGTCTTCATTATACACAATAATTTTTACTATTTCCTGAAAATTAAATTTTTAACAAGTTTGAAATACCATTTCTAGACAGTGCAAAAAGGACAGGAAAATATACACATTCACGCAGACATCTAATCTCTTTCCCTATCCCTACCTGTATCTGTACTCTTTCACGTAAAGAACTGAGAGCAGGAGTGGATTAGGATAAGTATTGAATCTGAGCTGTGCTAACTTTCCTCCCTATAACCAGACAGAACCTCAGATTCAGAATTGGATGAAATCATTTTTTAGATAATAAGCTTTGCAATGCAGAACTTTACTATTAACAAATTATACAAATAAGGGTAAAATTTATGCAGTTTTAACACACATAACCAAATAACATAATTTGAATTCATTCTTGTAATAAAAGCTCTGAATTTTCTAACTCTGTTCAATTGAATTTGCAAATTTGATGTTGCATTAACTTTACTTAAGCTAATTCTTACCTCATTTTCCCACTTGTATTTTTTTATTTTGTTACCATTAATCTACAATTACATGAACATTATGTTTACTAGGCTCTACACTTCATCAAGTCCTCCCCACAAACCCCATTACAGTCACTGTCCATCAGTGTAGTAAGATGCTGTAGAATCACTACTTGTCTTCTCTGTGTTGTACAGCCACCCCATGCCCCCTACCCACATTATAAATGCTAATTGTAATGCCTCCTTTCTTCTTCCCCACCCTTATCTCTCCCTTACCACCCACCCCGCCTAAGTCCCTTTCCCTTTGGTAACTATTGTCCATTCTTGTGTTCTGTGATTCTGATGCTGGTTTGTTCCTTCAGTTTTTCTTTTTTCTTATACTCCACATATGAGTGAAATCATTTGGTACTTATCCTCTCTGCCTGGCTTACTTCAATTTGCATAATACCCTCTATCTCCATCCATGTTGTTGCAAATGGTAGGATTTGTTTTCTTCTTATGGCTGAATAATATGCCATTGTGTATATGTACCACGTCTTCTTTATCCATTCATCTACTGATATACACTTTTAAAAAGCTCTTATTGATGAAATTCTATCTCTATTTAAGAAAATCTGTCCCAATATTTGGAATTGGATTGTTTCCTGAATTGGAAATATGAATAAATACATATAAATATAAAATGGGCACAGGATCTGAACAGACACTTCTCCAAAGAAGAAATTCAGATGGCGAAGAGACAAGTGAAAAGATGGTCCACATCACTAATCATCAGAGAGATGCAAATTAAAACCACAATGATATATCACCTCACATCAATAAGGATGGCCACCATCCACAACACAAACAGCAATAAATGTTGGTAAGGTTGTAGAGAAAGGGGAACCCTTCTTCACTTCATTGAGGGGCCTCAGAGCTGCACTGCTGCCCAGGGGTCTGGAGCACCTATAGCTCCTAAGAATACCCAGCATCCTGGGCTGACTGTGCCAGGATGCTTCCATCTAGCTGCAAGGCCACTGTCCCTTTAAGACTTTCAAAAAGCACTTGCGTTTCTTTTGTCCCAGGGTGCTGTCTGCGGGGATCTGCTTGCAGATTTTACTGTTCCTTTTCCCTAATATCCAGCACACCATGCAATGTATGTCTGTGCTCCCAGTGCGGATGACTAGGGCTGGGTATTTAGCAGTCCTAGGTTCCCACTCCCTCCCTGCTCTGACTCTTCTCCTCCCACTGGGGAGCTGGGGTGGGGGCACTCTAGGGACCTGCTAGGCTATGGCTTGTATCTTACCCACTTCGTGTGATGCTGAGTTCTCACAGGTGTAAATGTAGCCTGGCTGTTGTACTGTATTCACTGGTCTCTATTTTGGGAATAGTTGTATTTGTTGTATTTTCAAAAATATATATATGGTTTTAGGAGGAAATTTCCACTGCTTATTCATGCTGTGATCTGGGCTCCTCTTTTCTCAAGTATCTTTGATGAGCCCAATTTATTTTTTACCTTTACCTATATGCTGTTTTTATTCTCCTCCACTTCCTAATCAAGTAATATACAACCTGGGCAATTAATAAGGAAAGGAACCCCAGCCATTAACAACAGCAAAACTAAGAAGGATTCCATCTAGAAGATAAGATTGCATTTTCAAAGCCAATTAAGTAAGTTTCTTAACATACTCATTAGCAAACAGACAATAGCTCAGCCCAAATCAGGGGCTTTGAGCGTGGAGTCTGGGCAGATAGTCTTGTTTGAAAGCTCCCAGACCAAGCCTATTGTATCTCAGAGTGGAGTCAACATATTACATTTCTTCTGTTAAGTTAGTTTTAAACATTCAGGGACCACTTACACCCACAAGCCCTTTGTCATAATACACAAAAATTCTTAAAAATGGGAGACCCCCAACCTTTCATGGCACTCCTCTTTCTGAGGTCACCTACACTTTCTAAGTGCATAGACTTTCTCTCTTTCAATAAAATTTGGGTCAAGGTGACTCTCTGCCCTAAGGTCGACTGCTGCATCTATTCTCTCTTTAAGTAACTTTAAATAAAACTTTTACTCTGATTCACTACTCTGTCTCTGCCCTTTAATTCTTTGTCGCAGTGGGACGAGAACCAAGGAAAATAGTCAATGCTCCCTGCAACATCCCCACGTCTTTGACCAAGCACTACCAAACTAAAAATAGAAATACCTTTTGACTCGGGAATTCCACTTCTAGGAATTTACCCTAAGAATGCATCAGACCAGTTTGAAAGACACATATGCACCCGTATGTTTATCGCAGCACTATTTACAATAACCAAGAAATGGAAATAACCTGTGTCTTTCAGTAGATGAATGGATAAAGAAGATATGTACATATACACAATGGAATATAATTCAGCCATAAGAAGAAAACAAATTCTACCATTTCCAACAACATGGATGGAGCTAGAGGGTACTATGATCAGTGAAATAAGCTGGAGGAGAAAGACAAGTATCAAATGACTTATCTCATCTATGGAGTATAGGGACAAAGCAAAAACTGAAGGAACAAGAAAAGAGCAGCAGAGTCACAGAACCCAAAAATGGACTATCAGTTACTAAAGGGAAAGGGACTGGGGAGGATGGATGGAAAGGGAGGGATAAGGGGGGAAAAGGAGGGCCATTAAGATTAGCACATATAATGTATGTGGGGGAACATGGGGAAGGCAGTATAACAGAGAGAAGTAGTGATTCTATGGCATCTTACTACACTGATGGACAGTGACTTTAATGGGGTATGTGGTGGGGCTTCATAATAGGGGAGTCTAGTAACCATAATGTTGTTCATTTAATTGTACATTAATGATAGTAAAATAAAATAAATAATTACATAATTTTTTAAAAACTAAGTTGATGGTCATTTAATAATAACACATTCCTCTCCTTAATCCCTAATTTCAATGACAAGTGCAAATGCTTGCTGCCCAAGTAAAGCAATTGCAAATCCAGTGACCCCAGTTCCTCCCCTCACCTCAACCATCCAATTGTCCAATATCTACCCTATTTTATCTTCTGTATTTCGGCTCTACCTCTCCTGTAGCAATTACCTTTCAAATCATATGTATATTCTTCCTATCTCCTTTCAATACAATTCAACTGATCTAATTTGAACATTTGGTATTATCACATCTAACATTAAAATTCTGTCTCATTAGCAACTGTTTTCTAATGTGACAACTGAAAATTTTAGCCAAGAAGTTTATATGGACTTCCATTTTAAACAAGGACAGCATAAATGGAAGACATAATCTTTTTTCCCACGATTTTAAGCATTTAAAAAATGAAGATATGATTGATAACCACTCTTATGAAGTTTTCACAAGGAAAACAATATGGTTATTGCATTCACCCTTATTATTGAGTAGCCACCATGCCCCATTGCAGTCACTGCCCATCAGTGTAGTCAGATGCCACAGAATCCCTATTTGTCTTCCCTAAGCTATACTGTCTTCCCCATGACCCCCCACACACCATGTGTAACAATCAAGACACCTCACAATCCCCTTTCTGCCACCCTCTCCACCTGGCCTCCCACACCCCTCCCCTTTGGTAACCACAAGTCCCTTCTTGGAGTCTGTTAGTGTGCTGCTATTTTGTTCATTTAGTTTTGCTTCGTTGTTATACTCCACAAATGAGGGAAATCATTTGGTATTTGTCTTTCAATGCCTGACTTATTTCACTGAGAATAATACCCTCTAGTTCCATCCATGTTGTTGCAAATGGAAGGACTTGTTTCTTTCTTATGGCTGAACAGTATTCCATTGTGTAAATATACCACCTCTCCTTTATCCATTCATCTACTGAAGGACACTTAGGTTGCTTCCATATCTCGGCTAGTGTAAACAGTGCTGTGATAAACATAATGGTGCATATATCTTTTTGAATCTGAGAGGTTGTTTTTTTGGGTAAATTCTTAGCAGTAGAATTCCTGCATCAAACCATATTTCTATTTTTAGTTTTTAGAGGTACGTACATATGGCTTTCCAGAATGGTTGAGTTAATTTACATTCCCACCAGCAGTGCAGGAGAGTGCCCCTTTCTCTGCAACCCTGCCAGCATTTGTTGTTCCTAGTCTTTACTATGTTGACCATCCTTACAGGTGGGAAGTGATATCTCATTGTGGGTTTTAATCTGCATTTCCCTAATAATTAGCCATGTGGAACATCTTTTCGTGTGCATCTTGGCCATCTTGATTTCTTCTTTGGAGAAATGTCTGTTCAGCTCCTCCACTCATTTTTTAAAAGAGTTATGTGCTCTTTGCTTGTTGAGGTGTGTGAATTCTTTATATATTTTGAATGTTAACCCCTTGTCAGATATGTCATTTACAAATACATTCTCCCATACTGTAAGATGCCATTTGGTTCTGCAGATGGTGTCCATTGCTGTACAGAAGATGCAGTCCCATTTGTTCATTTTTTATTTAGTTTCCCTTGCCTGAGGAGATGTGTTCAGGAAAAAGTTGCTCATGTTTATATTCAAGAGATTTTTGCCTATGTTTTCTTCTAAGTTTTATGGTTTCAAGACTTACATTCAGGTCTTTGATCCATTTTGAATTTACTTTTGTGTATGGGGTTAGACAATAATCCCGACTCCTTCTCTTGCATGTAGCTGTCCATTTTGCCAACACCAGCTGCTGAAGAGGCTGTAATTTCTCCATTTTTTATCCATGGCTCCTTTATCATGTATTAATTGACCATATATGCTTGGGTTTATATCTGGGCTCTGTAGTATGTTCCACTGGTCTGTGGGTCAGTTCTTGTGCCAGTACCAAATTGTCTGGATTACTGTAGCTTTGTAATAGAGCTTGAAGTTGGGGACTGTAATCCCTCATGCTTTATTCTTCCTTCTCAGGATTCCTTTGGCCATTTGGGATCTTTTGTGGTACCATATGAATTATAGAACTATTTGCTCTAGTTCATTGAAGAATGCTTCTGGTGTTTTGATAAGGGGTGCATTGAATCTGTAGAGTCCTTTAAGCAGAATAGCTATTTTGATAATATTAATTCTTCCTATCCATGAACTCAGGATCTTTCCATTTGTCAGTATCTTCTTTAATTTCTATCTCGAGTTTCTTCTAGTTTTTAGAGTATAAGTCTTTCGCTTTCTTAGTTACATTTATTCCTAGGTATTTTATTCTTTTTGATGCAATCGTGCATCGAATTGTTTACCTGATTTCTCTTTCTGCTAGTTCATCTATAGCAGTGCAACATATTTTTGTGTATTAATATTGAATCCTGCATCTTTGCTGAATTCACATATCAGATCGAGTAGTTTTGGAGTGGATTCTTTACAGTTTTTATGTACAATATCATGTCATCTGCAAACAGGGACAGTTTAATTTCTTCCTTGCCTATCTGGATGCCTTTTACTTCTTTGTGTTTTCTGATTGCCATGTCTAGGCCTTCAGAACTATGTTGGACAAAAGTGTGCAGAGTGAGCAACCTTGTCCTGTTCCCCATCTTAAAGGAAAAGCTTTCAGCTTCTTGCTCTTAAGTATGATGTTGGCTGTGGGCTTGTCATTTATGGCCTTTATTATGTTGAGGTACACTTGCCGTCTATGCCCATTTTGTTGAGAATTTTTTTTATCATAAATGGATGTTGAATTTTGTAGAATGCTTTTTCAGCATCTATGGAGATGATCTTGTGGTTTTGTCCTTCTTTTGGTTGATGTGGGGGATGATGTTGAAGGATTTTTTAATGTTTTATCAGCCTTGCTTCCTTGGAATAAATCCTACTTGATCATGATGGATGAGCTTTTTGATGTATTTTTAATTCAGTTTGCTAATGTTTTGCTGAGTATTTTTGCATCTATGTTCATCAGGGCTATTGGTCTGTAGTTTTCTTTTTTTTGTTTTGTCATTGACTGCTTTTGGTATTAGAGTGATGTTGGCCTCATAGAATGAGTTTGGGAGTATCCCTCCTCTTCTACTTTTGGAAAATTTTAAGGAGGATGGGTACTAGGTCTACATTAAGTGTTTGATGAATGCAGCAGTGAAACCATCTGGTCCAGGAATTTCGTTCTTAGGTAGGTTTTTGATTACCAATTGAATTTCCTTGATGGTAATTGGTCTATTCAGATTTTCTGTTTCTTCCTGGGTCAGCCTTGGAAGGTTGTATTTTTCTAGAAAGTTGTCCATTTTTTCTAGTTTCCCCAATTAGTATATAATTTTTCATATTATCCTCTAATAATTCTTTGTATTTCTGTGGTATCCACCATGATTTTTACTATCTCATTTCTGATTCTGTTTATGTGTTTAGACTCCCATTTTTTCTTGGTAAGTCTGCCTAGCGGTTTATCTATTTTGTTTATTTTCTCAAAGAACCAGGTCATCCTTTCATTATTTCTATTGTTTCATTCCTCTCAATTTTATGCATGTCTGCTCTAACTTTTATTATGTTCCTCCTTCTACTGACTTTGTGCCTTATTTGTTCTGAAGACATAAGCTTTCACTTTTAGTTTGATATCAGAAGAAATGAACTTCATTTATAACATAAGGAGTGTGTGGTGAAAAGTTCTACAACTAGGTCAAAAAATAAACTTAAAAACTGAGATGAATTATTACAAAAAGTGATTTTTCAGGACTCAGAATGAAAATATTTTATATGAAGTCCATTGCCTTCTAAAATGGCAGACAAAAATCAACATATTTAAGTATGCTTTTCACTCTAGAATTTGCAAATTGTTACTTTAAGGGATATTTGAACTACAGCATTAATGAAGATCAGTATATATTTGTAAAACTGCTCATTGTAGAAAGTAAAAATTGTACTTAATGACTAATTGGGACAAATAGCTTATATAGAATTAGCCCTGATACCATACTTGAAACACTACAGAGAAAAACAAAACAGGTGTAGTAAATAGACTAGTTGAGGAAGGAAAGAAAGTCAGTCTTAAAGCCATAATGAATCTATAAATTCACAAGAGGAAATATCATTTGCCATTATTAAATCACCCAGTGCCAATATAAAGTGCCAATCACTTATTTATACCTACAAATTTTCCTGTTTGTAAAATTTTTTGGTGTTAAAATCAGGCTATTTGTAGTTAGAATGTGTGTATAAGATTGCTTCCCTAGACACTGTGAGTAGGGGAAAAAATATCATAAAAATCTCTAAAACCAAGAAAAATCTGAATTTGAAAATACATCTGACCCAAAGATTTAAGAAAAAGAACTACATAACTTTAAGTCCTTTCTTGGAAGGATCTTATTCTGTGCCCCTTTATTGTTCTATATCAAGTTTTTAAATAATGCAAAGGTCATATAATTTAATGGTCTGTTTCTGATTAAATGTTAACACCTTAGAACTGATCATTCTTTTTAAGAACCCTGCAGAGTGCCTAGGCACCAAGTTGGTTTATAATAAACACCCACTGAATTAAAGAATTAAAAGGTTCTCATTATACCTCAGTAGATAAGTGGAAGATCAAAAGATATCTTTTCATTTACTTTTTGTTGGTGTAATTTCTGTACTTTAAGTATAAACGAACTATGAAGATATAAAAAGCACTATACACATGGTCAACACACTCCGTAGATTCAGAATAATTAAGAACTAGGGAGAAAGGTAAGAAAGAATACCACCTGTGCATATCTTTTTCATTACACTTCTTACAACTAGCTGATTTCCAATTGTTTTAAAATTATATATAATTTATATACTTAAAAATACATAACTTTTACTTATGATATGTTTTAATGTAATTCAAATGAAATTTTAAATGGTAAATAAAAGCAATAAAAATAATAAAAAATCAAGTTCACATATCAAGAGAGAAATGGATATTAAGATCAATGAAGGATGTGAGTTTCAGGCTTTTAAATAATTAGTATGCTTCACTTAGAAATGCAGATTCTAAGAAAGTCCACAATTGGGTTATTTTATGTTTGAAACAGTGTGGATGGAGGCGTGAAGATTAACATCAAATGAATCAAAGCAGAGGAAAAATAATTCAAGGAAAAGACTGTTTTTAAAGGATCAAAAGAGGTCACAAAACATGTTAAATTAATACCACTTCCTTTTTGACAAAGTACTGGATTTGAGGACTGTGGGATTCACATATAAATCCAGTATAAAAATCAAATGAATAAGCATATATTACTTGATTGTTTATAGTTCATGATGTGTGATCAAAACCGAAAGAGTTCCTTGCATTTTTCACCATGTAAGAACTTGTTTGTTATGCTTCCGATGATTGGAGACTGTTGAGTTAGGCTTGGGGATGATCAATGATTGTCTATTAAGTCCCCTATACAGAATTTTATTGTTGTTAACAACCATTAGATCAACAAATGAGAGGTGCCCTCTAAGCACCAGTCTTGCACGGTTAAGCCTCGAGACCCCTGGCTGTCCCTTTCAGATCTTCAATATTTCATCGCATCTCCTCCCTTGACTGTGGGTCAGAGGCAGGGAGGGACCAACAAGTGGTGCCTGAACAGGGACCCTGAAACTCAGAGTGGGGAAGCTCCAAAGATCGTCGATTCAGCAAGACTCCCAGGAAAGCTTATGTAGGGATAGGGTTGAGACATCAGGGACACCACAATGGGCCAAAATGAAACTAAAGCACCTAAACCAGATTATTTAAAATTACCCAATACCCTCCTAAAAACATCAGGAGTGAAAACTTCTAAAAACGGGTTGCTCAATTTCACAAAGATATTAAAAATTATTGTGACTTGTTGCCACCACAGGGAACCCTTAAACAAGTTGATTGGGATCATGTATTAGGAGACTTTAAAAGGCTCTAGACAGGGAAATGTCATCCCTGTGCCTGTTTGGTCTTTATGTAATTTGATCACTCTCTCCTTGCAGCTTTTGCAAACCCCCCACTTTCTGAAACCAAGTCAGATACACAGGAGTGTAAGAGAGAGCTCTTGGATGATGTGGTGAAATCAAGTAAGCGATCTTCATCCCCACATCTGTCTGACTCCTCGTCGTCCTCCTCTTCCTCTATTTCAGAGACTGATGGTGAGAGTCCCATTCTTTCCTCTCATCGTAAGGAACACTCAGCTCCTGTTCCTGCTGCGTCTGCCCTCACGGCATGAATACATAAAGCCCAGAGGGAGGGTGATATAGATGCTTACCTGACACCCTTAGTGGCACCAGTTTATTGGACTCCTTTTGAGCCAAATGAGGATCGTGAATTTCCACAAGGAGGGGTCAAAGCACTTTATACACCTTACCTTACAAGACATTAAAAGACTTTAAGCAGGCGATTTCCTCTTATGGTACTAATTCTCCATATGTTGTTCGTCTCTTGAAGGTGTTGGCAGAACAGGAAAGGACAATTCTTCACGATTGGGATTTATTGGCTTGTACTTGTCTAGACTCTTCTGATTTTTAACAGTTTAAAATGTGGTGGTATGAGGAAGCAAAATCACAAGCTTTGAGAAATAAGCATGCCAATCCTCCAATTCTTATAACTGCTGAACAACTAGCAGGACAAGAAGATTGGATGCAATTACAATCTTTGTACAAGCTGGGTACAAAGACACGGCAGTAACACAAGTACGTCTGTGCTGCCTAAAAGCTTGGAAAAATATACAAGCAGCTGGAAAGCCTGCCTTCCCATTTAGTAAACTGAACAGGGCTCTTCAGCCTATATGTAAAAAATGGCCCTCAATTCATAACATTCATTATATGGATGATATTCTCATAGCTCTACCTAAACATCTACCTCTTACTACTATTCTCAGTGAGACTGGAGTTGAATTAAAACAACAGGGCTTAGCAATAGCCCCTGATAAAATACAAATACAAAAATACAAATACAAATACAATTAATTGTTTTGGGAATAAAATTCAATAAAATTCAATAATCCCTCAGAAAATTCAGATAAGGAAAGACCATCTAAAAACTTTAAATGATTTTCAAAAGCCCTTAGTAGATAACAATTGGATCCAACCGTTATTAGGTATTCCTGCTTATAAACGACATCTTTTCAATACCTCGAAGGGACCCCTAGATATTAACAGTCCTAGAGACTTAATCTCAAAGGCTGAAGGAGAACACAAGCAGATAGAACAACACATTAAAATGCTCAATTATCAAAAATTGACTTACACAAACCCTTACTTTTATTAATTTACTTTACTCCCCATTCTCCCACAGGATTGCTCTGTCAATGTGATGGATCATTAGAATGGATATTTTTGCAGTATCAAACTAAACCCTCATTACAACCTCACATTGACAAAGTAACCTCCATTATCCTTAAAGGATGACAGAGATTAACACACATGATTGGTCAAGATCCTCACCCCATTATTCTTCCATTATCTAAACAAAATATTATGCAGGTATTTCAAGAAAATATTCATTGGCAAATTGCACTTTCTGATTATTTGGGAAATATTAACTGTCATTACCCTAAGAATAAATAATTTTCCTTTTCTCAGTGCCATCAATGGATCCTTCCTCAAAAAAAAACCTCCCTTAATTCATTATCAAGTACTGTTACTGTTTTAAATGTGGTACAAAATCTTTTAAAGTAGCCTATACAACTTGTTCTGGTTTGTCAAAAACTTTTCAAATGTCTTTTACTTCTGCACAACAACGAAAAAAAACGTATCGAGCCCTCTCTTCATATTATCGAGGTGTTTGTGGTGTAGGACGCATTCTTCCTGCCCTAATACATCATCCTGGATATAAGCACAGAAGACTTCTCCGAGCTGTGCCACCTGATTGTGATGACAACTTGAAGTTGTTAGGTCCTGTTGCTGTGACTGTTGCTGCTGCATCAATCTTGCCAGTTCCTGGACTTGTCTTAGGAATGCAGAAAGAAATATTCAAGCTGCCTTGTGTGTACAGTAAAACAACGAATTTGACTGCATCTATATTGTTGGAACTTAACCAAGAATTTGTAGAAGTACCAGTCGCAGTACTTCAAAATCGCACTGCTATAGATTATCTGCTGTTAAAACAACATATGAGATGTGAAGTGTCCTGGATGTGTTGTTTTAATTTATCTGATTTTTCTCAAACAATTCAAAACCAATTAGACAATATCCATCATATTATTGATGTTTTCACAAATGCCTGGGTTACCTAACTGGTTTTCTTGGTTTCATTGGATATAATCAGTAATTGTAGGTCTGCTTTTGTTATGTGTCTGCATTCCTATTCTGTTAATGTGTGTCCACAATTTAATTAGTAGTTTGTTAAAACGTATTCATGCTTACATTACTCTACAAGAAGCATGTCAAAGAAATAATACATTTTCTCATGTTTTCTTCCATCTGCTGCTTCTATAGCTTTCCTTCTTCCTTCCTAATTAAAGACCTTTATCAGAATTCATGCCTCATACTTGAAATTACCGAGTATCATAATTCTTCCAAGTGGTAAAGATACCTCAAGACAAGTGCTGGGCATAGAAGCCACAGGGCATAAATCTGCAAAGAAGTAAAAGGCTAACCTTTTCAAAGAATATTGATTCTCTCTCACTTACCTACTTTACATCTGCCTGTCTGGCCCAGAAGATGGCTGGTTAGCGTGAGACAGGTAAGATTCCTCAAGGGAGGAACAACCTAAAACAGGCACAGTCACAGGGGAGCCATCAGGTGAGAAATTCTAGGTCAACATAGGTGTGGTTTAGAACCCCCTCCCAGTTTTCAGAGAAATCTTCTGCACCCATTGATGTTTTGTTGCCCTTGCCTAGCTTAGATTAATACCTAGTCTATAGGCACAGACCTGATCATCTACACTTGCCTCCTTAAAGCACTAAGTTATGCTTTCTATCTTTATCTTACATCTACCTACTACTTCAGCAGTTTATTAAAAATAATAAGGGAGAAATGTGGGATTCACTTATAAATCAAGTATAAAATCAAATGAGTAATCATATCTGACTTTATTGTTTATGGTTCATGATGCGTGATCACAACCAAAATAGCTTTTGTGATATGACTACCCTTGCATTGTTCACCATGTAAGAACTTCTTCACTATGTAAGAACTTGTTCATTATGCTTCAGAATATTTGAGACTGTTGAGAGTTAGGCTTGAGGTTGATTAATGATTGTGTATTGAGTCCCCTACACAGAATTTTATTGTCGTTAACAACCATTTGTTGAATAAATATGAGAGGGGCTCTCTCAGCATCACTCTTGCTCTGTTAAATCTTGAATCCCCTGGCTGGTCCTTTCAGACCTTCAATATCTCATCACGTCTCCTCTTATCTGTGGGTCAGAGGCTGGCAGGGACCAACAGAGGACCAAAGCAATGATGTGGATACAATAATTACACAGCTGATCTGTGCTTATGGGAAAACAACAATAAATCCTATGAGTCTGCAACAGTACTTTCTTCTGTACCTTTGGTTCATTTACTTTCCTAATTTTCCCTGTTCTTAAAACAGAAGTATTCTCTGAGGTTCTATTTGTCACTGCTTTCATTCTCTGATGGAAATGACAATTACTAGGTGGAATATTCCCCAGTTAGTTACTTTTCCGATGGCTCTCTGAAGTCTTGCATTTTCAGCAGCTTTTAATAAAATCTGCATCCATCTTCTCGATCCTGCTACTCTGTCAAACTGATGGTGTATCATAATTATAACCCAATGCTTTCCTCTTGAACAGATAGGTGTTTTAAAATGCTGACTCTAACTAGATGGGTGACCTACAACTGTTATAACTGTAGTTAATCACTTATTACAGAACTCACTAAGCTTACTAAGTACTGGACAATGAGAACCTATGTGACATAAAAACCCAAAGGGTTAATGTACTCACTCTTTTCCCAAGTCAAGTTCTCTCTATTCTGTGCTTTCCTCCTCTATACTTTTGTCCTTCATACATACTACTTTCTTGAGAAAAAAAGAGCTCCTCCCAAAGATTCCTGATTTCTGTAGAATCCAAAGGATATATATTAACTTTTTTGATTGAACATTAATGTTAAAATTGAGATATAATGGTTACATGTAAAAATACACAGATTTCAATCTATGCATTTACATGCAGTGTCTTGCCCATGTACACCACCACTGTCTCTCTCTATTTTCCCTACTGGCACAATACAAAACAGGAATATGTACAAAATATTTCTAAATCTACAGGCCTTAGCCAAGAGCCCTTCTATTCAATCAGTACTCAAATATTCATTAATAAAGACACTATAAATAAGCATTCTTAGCTGGTGAAAGTACATTGACAAAGGTTGCTGAATTTAGTTAATAATTTGAATCAGAGTGATGAGAAAAAGCAGTACTAATTAAACATTAGACAACTAAAGTTCGGAGTAGAATTCTGAAATTACAATTAGGATATCAATATTTAAAATGATTTTATATTTTGTAATCAAGTATTCAAAAACCAACCGTCCCACACACCAAAACAGAAATTCCAGGTGAAACAGATTCCAGTTAAATAAGTAAGATTCATCTAGGTTTTTAAAAAATGCATAAGGAAACTATGGATAAAACTGTTTTCAATAATTCAAGGGGAATATAACCCCTAACTTTTTATATTGAAGGTTAATGGTACCATTGCCACAACAAAAACAATACATTTAAGCTTTCACCATAGAGCATGGGAACATCCCACGTAATGGAAAGTCAGGTCTTAATGTGCCACCTGTCAAATACTGAGAAAGACCCTGCCAAACTGGAAGGGTCTAGAGGAACATTAAGGAGAGAGAATGAAAATACAGAAGGGAGACATATTTTATGTTAATCAATAAGTTAAGAATAACACAAGTTGATAATCCCCTTTTCTTGATTCCTTTTTCATCCTTATCTCACACTCTCTTATCAATGCATAAACCCTTGAGCTCTAGCTTCATAATACTCTGTAGTGTGATCCCTCTATTCACTTCTACAGTCTCAACTGAAGTAGTGTGGATTGCTGTAATTATTTTGTTGCATTGCTAATCTTACACCCTTCAATCCACTTTCCGAAAATTTAAGATTCTTATTTCAAAAGTATAGAACAGAATTAATCCCTTTACTTGTTTGAATCCTCTAGTAGTAACCTACACCATTCAGAATTACCCCTACCTACAAGGCCATCTATTATTTGGTACCTGGTCACATGCATGAACTCATCACCAAAGCTATTATTCCCTTCATTCTGAAATAGTCATATTGACTTTTCTGTCACACAAATACGCCAAAGTTGTTCTCATTTAAATTTTTCACTTATTTTCAAGCCTGAAATGTTCTATTTCTAGCTTTTCTTACAGTTGTCTTCTTTCATTATATCGGTCCAAGCACAGAAATCATGCTTTCAGAACTTTGGCAAAATCAGCATTCTCTGATCCTTTAACAAAAATTCAAATAGTTGTCTGTTTTATTTTACTCATGTTACTCTAACAGTAATTTATTGATTTTATTGGGAATTTGTTTCTAGTTCCACTAGCATTTAAACTACACAAAGGCATAGATTTTGTGTTATATGTTACAGAATATACCCCCATTGTCAAGAACAGTGTTTCACATACTCAACGGTTGTTGAGTATGATTCACTTTGCATAAATCCTTAAAAAATTTATGCATTAGGAACAAACAGTACATTTTCTCTGATCATAATGTTATTTTCAAGAATTTGAGTTTACAATTAGTATCATGAACAAGTTCCCAAATGACCACAAACTGTGGATTTTAAATAGAAATTGCTACATTATGTATGGGTTTTCACTAAATGCTCTTTCAAATCTTACTAATTTTATATTTCAAACATGTATCAAAAATAGATGAAGCCACTCAATCAAATAGTGCCCAGAACCATTACCTAGGTCTCACAATCGTTATTTGGATGTATCTGTTAAAACAAAATTTTGAATATAGAATTTGAAACTGTTTATCATAAGCCAGTATTAAAAAAAAGACTGGTCTAGTAAGTTTGCGACACTAAATCTTCCTCTCCCATTCAAAATGTACATGAAATTACACAGGCCCTTAAAAGACTTATCAAGAACAATAACTTCCACCCATTCTGAAACAATCACATTGTTTCAATAACAAAAAAAGCACAGTAGCTTAAATGTTTAGTGTATAATTTCCCAATATTTGACCAGAATTACTTTTCAGTGGTAAGAGAAGAGGGTAAGGAGCAAGAAAAGCATGTAAATCACAATCTGCAGAAACACTGCTAGGTGGCACGGTCTTAAAAAATGTACTCTAACTGCACTTACTAAAAAAATTAACAGAAACAAGGCTACTAAATGAGAAGTTACCAAAATAGATATTCAAATTATTAATAAAATTTGCAGTGAATCAAGAACCTAAAGGATTTAATTACAAAGAACATTTTACTTTTAGTTAAATCACTATTTTAGATGCAAGTTCTTTATGGGAAATTTACATCTTTCTTCCTTCCTATTGGTGCAGGTAGACTTGTTATATTAAAACTAAAGATATCCTTGGAAAGCGCTTGGTCGCAGGGCAAGAGAAAGCACAAATACATGAATTTACCCATTCAGAATCATATATATATTTATCACTCTCTGTGTCATAATAGCCATACTCTGATTGTTTGGAAAGGAAGAAAATACTTTTAACATGTGAATTTAAAAGTGAAGTAGAGAACTTCAGACTATTTTGTAATGATGTGAACTAATATAGTTCTCTGGGGAAAAAAAAAATCAGTGAAACAATACCTGTTTATCTTTTCTGCCCTCCTCTCCAAAGATGCACCACTACAACAATTTTGGAAAGCACTCCACTTACTTAATCATTTCAAAAAGCTTGGGATCTGAGACTTTGATATTTCATGCCATATTCCAGGTAAGATGAACCATGGGTATTACCGACTTCACACTTTGAAATTTGTTCCACTCTTACCGTTTCACTGCTAATTTTTATTGCCAGGCTAAAGGGAGAAAAAGAATTTTTTTGTTTATAAAATAGCAACCTGATGTAACAAAAGCATTATCACCTTTCAGATGATAAATTTAACATGAATTCTGAAAACCTAAAAACATTATGTCTTAGGAAAATTCAGGTTTAAAAATACTTCTCATTTAAAGAGAAGTTAACAAAAGGCTAGGTATTATTCTGGACTCTTCTTATACCTTATCTCCTTTCATCCTTTCAAACCTTTACTGATACCATAATTTTCATGATCTGGAGAGAATCAAAACCTTTCCCCCAAAGTCACTAATTTAGCAAAAGTAGAGCCAAGGACTCGCTCATGTATTTTTTTTTCTTCAAAGAGCAGATTATTCAGCATATATATTAAGAAGATTTTGTCATACTTAAGGCTTCTCATATGACATACCAGATGAATAAAAATTTGAAAGAAAAACTATTCTGCTTAGCATTCCTCCATAAAATCTCCTTTTATATAAACACATAATACCTGAAAATATCAGAAGTATATACTCTCTGTCTACAAAAGGACTCATTTGGTATTTGACAAAGTATCTGTTTTTGGATATCTATTTCTTAACTTGAATTTACTCTCGGTATTAACAATTAAGAATTTTTGAGAAAGTTTCCTTTAAAATGTAAAATCTGTTAATGTAATATTTAAGAAGATTATTAGTAAGGTGGAACTAAAATACTGCTAGTGCAGGTCCACTCAGATTCATGCAGCCCATTCTTCTTCTGTCCCTAGTACCACTACTATATAGCACCACTATGTGGACTCTGTTCACCTGGGGAAACCCTGCCAGCAGAGCTCCTGGCCATTTCCCTGTAGCCCCATCACAATAGAACCCTGGTCCACACTCTAAGAGCCCTAGATGGCTAGCCAAAACCACCAAACTTAAGACTACTCAGAGTACACTCCCACACTCGGCCACACCTTCAAGAGTGAGTGAGAGAGCACTTTCATTTCATCCATACAAACACAGAAAACTCAAACAAAATAAAGAGAGGAATATGCTTGAAGCAAAGAAGAAAAATTTCAGAAAAAGGACAAGATGAGAGTTAAGCTGTTTACCAACAGAATTCAAAGTAATGGTTATAAATATGCTCATTGGGCTTAAGAGAACAGTGGAGGAACTTTGAGAGGACTTGAAAACGAGATGGAAAATGCAAAAAAGCACCAATCAGAAGTGCAAAGTACAATAAAGGAAATGAAAAATGCAATAGAAGATTAGAGGATTCAGAAGAAGAGATCAGTGATTTGGAAGAGACAGTAAGAAAGTATTTAAGCTGAACACTAGAAACAAAAAGAAGAAAGAAATGAGACTAGAGTAAGGGACCACTGGGACCACAAAAAACATGTGAACATTCCATTCAAGAGTCCCAGAAGGAGAAGAAGGCACACATAAAATTTTCAGTCATAGTATCAGTTGGTCACAGTGATGGTACTACAGAATGGAGAAAATAGCCAATGATTCTGTAATGTCTTTTATGTTGACACACAGTCACTACACAGTGGAGGTGAGGATGTAATAATGTGGGTAACTGTTGAGTGGATAAGTTGTAAAATTGAAACAATATAAGAGTGTATACCAATGATACTTCAATTAAAAATAAATTTAAAAATCAATACCTGTTGAAAATAAACAAATATATAAGAAGACGTGGTACATAAAATGGAATACTACTAAACAATAAAAAAGAATGAAATCTTCCCATTTATTACAACATTGATGGACCTCAAGAGTATTATACTAAGTGGAAAGACAAATATCAATTGAATTCACTTTTATATAGGATCTAAAAAATGAAATAATCAAACCAGAAATAAACTCACAGACACAGAGAACAGACTGGTGGAGTAGATTTTGGGAAATGGATGAAACATGTTAGAAGGGAAAAAAATTAGTAAGAATGTTTGCTATCTTGATGGGTGTGATGGTTATATGGGTATATTCACATGTGAAAATTCAATGAACTACACAGTAAAATTTTTGCTTTTTACTCAATGTACCTTAATTTAAAAAAACTACGAGTTAGGTAGGGGACTAACATTCCAAGCCATATTGTTGCACCAGCCAACAGCCTGAACCTAATGCACAGTGCCTGCATTTATCCAGACCAAATCTCCCAGTCTTCAAATAAACCTATGTATGGGAACACTTGCTTCATAAAGATTTTCAAGGTTGGACCACCAAGAAATCATTAGAAAATTTAAATTATTTATGGAAAAATTATGTAATGTATAAGACTTTTAATATCTCAGGAAAGATGGGGGAATAATTTCAAATATTAAAAGATACTCTGTATACTTCATTAAAACATATGGAATAAGAACTGCACCTTTCAAAAGTTGCAGCTTTAAAATGAAAGGGGCAACTCTGCAAAAATCAAGAGCAGGTGAGAATAGGTAGATTTATTCAGGATGTGTACTAAGTGTTTAAACTTAGTTTTCAAAAGTCCAAAATGTTATAATTTTAAATTACACTTAAACAGAATTTAAATTTTCCTTCAAAAGGAGTATTTTGATTTATTCACTCAAAATAATCATTGCTGGAGAACATCTTAATGTCTCAGAATTCTTATAAAAAGAAACGTTAGAAAACAATTTGGAGAGGGGACTGTACCAAACCACTTAACTTCTGGAAGATGGACAATGAAAGATGTTCTCTTGATTCAGCAATGGGGGAAATTTCTTTTATTTTCTTCCAGAAACTGAGAGAAGGTTCCTATTCTTGCAAACACCCATTCACAGCCCAAAGGCAAAAAAATAAATTATTACACTTTAATCTTAAATTCTGTTATTTTATCACTCGCCTCTACAATATTATGTATCTTAATGTAGTTACATTAATAACATTTTTATAAAGAATTTAGTAAGGGTCCTTCAGCGTTTCAATTATTTAATTTTCTGAGGAAAAATATTCTGGTGGAATTACTCATTTATGAAGATCTAAGAAAAGCTTTTGCTTTATTTCTATTTATTATCTTAACATATAGAATAATGGATTGTTCTGAGTTGTCTAATATTTACTTCCATCTTAGGAGGAAAAAGGAGGAGCAGAAGTTTCCATACAGACAACTCAAAGACATCTTTTATCATATTTTTTAGTTGCTACTCAGAATAATAATACAAGGCACAGTATAGATTTCACAAATGACAATTCTCTCTTCCCTGCATGAACTGCCATTTCACTGGTACATACAAGCTCAAATAAAAGTGGATTACTCATTTTTTCTGATACATTTAAAACTTTTAAATAGGTCACCTTTCTTACCCTGAGAAAATCTTATACATGAAGCTGATAAAAAGTGATTCCTAGCCAGTAAATAAAACTTTATAGTTGTGGTTTTATTAACCGTGACACTTTTTCTTAACAAGACATATTCACTGAAGACTCTCCAAAATGATAAATAAGAAACAGTATATGAAATATGTGTGCTGACTTTAAAATAATCTCATATGTGAATTATAAGTGAGAATTTCATCCATTTTTAAGCACACATTGTAGTAAGTGATGCATAATTTACATTACACCACACCACTATCATTACTACCTCTGAAAATGGGTGTTTGCTTGCCAGAGACATTGACAATTTTAGACTGATTTACAAAGATACACAGCTTAAGTAATTAACAAGGTATAAACTTGCTTAATTTTGTCCTACTTGCCATTTATAAAATTAGTGATAATAAGTCTAATTTTCTTTTAAAGTACATTTATCAAATAAATGTGGCTTCATGAATCAATTAAAAAATCTAAGAGAAACAATACACATCCTTCCATACAATATGAATCCTCTGAATTATACCTGTTAGTAGTGCATTAACTAGTTTAATGTACCATCATTCAGTATTCCAGATAATATATAAAAGATTTCAAATAAAATCACTCAAACGAAAATTTCTGCTAAATGATAGCTAGAAGACTAGAATCATATTATGTCATTTAAAAATTTGTCTTCTCACAATTCCTTTAAACCAAAACCTAGAAACAAAATACAGTTAATTAATACAACAAACCCTAAAAGAGCAACAGGAAAGAAGTCTGATCAGACTGCATACAGACCTCAGGAATAGAGCATACCTCATGAAACAGGGTAACATATGAAAGACCTAATCCAGTGTGACCAGGCCCTTTCACCACCCAGCTCACTGGCATGAAGAAGAAAAATGAAACAGGGAAAAGGGGATTAAAGATGGCAGCATGAGAGGAGAGACAGAGGCTTCCTCCTAAAACTGAATACAATTAGAAAATAGAGTTGGTGCAACTAATCCTGACAGAGAATCAGGAAAGAGGATGGATGGTGTCAGACTGCACACATCTGGAGAAAAGAGCAGACCTCACCAAATGGGGTAACGTACCAGAGCTGTGGCTCCACAGGACCTGAGCCCCTCCCCAACCCCAGCTCACTGGTGTGAAGAAGAGAAACGGAGCAGGGAGGGAGTGGAAGGCTTGGGACTGCTGAATACCTAGCTCTAGAGATCTGCTCTGGGAGCACAAACCTACATTTCATGGTGCTTTCATGAGACTCGCATGACTACCGGGTTGGAAAGTTAATACAGGCAGAGTTCCTGGGGAGACTGGGACTCCGGCCACTTGTGGAAAGCAGGGATCCATATCCAGCTTCTCTGGGACAAAAGCTTATACCTGTGTGCCCGGCCCACTGGTTCAGGTGGTGGAGACAGGCACAGCAGCTGGGAGGTGGGGAACAGCTCTTTCCTCCCCCCAGGAACCAGTACCGATCCCCCGCGACCCCCGACATTGCTTCAGGGGCTGGGCAGGTGCAGAATAGAGCTTCTGGACACTAGAGGGCGCCATATACAAACATGAAACGCCAAGGGAACCTTGTCCAGAGTAAAATTGTTAATACAGTGCCCGAGAAAGATTCAAATGATGTGGACCTCATGACTCTTCCTGAAAGGGAGTTAAAATAAAACTCATTAACATGCTAATGGAGGTACGGAAAGACATCCAAGAATGCAGGAATGAATTCAGGTCAGAGATCCAATTGTTGAAGAGCACGATGGAGGGTATTAAAAGCAGGTTGGATGCAGTGGAGGAGACAATAAATGAAATAGAAACTAGAGAAGAGGAATGCAAAGAAGCTGAGGCACAGAGAGAGAAACGGATCTCTAAGAATGAAAGAATATTGTGAGAACTGTGTGACCAATCCAAGCGGAACACTATTTGCATTATAGGGATACCAGAAGAAGAAGAGAGAGAAAAGGGGATAGAAAGTGTCTTTGAGGAGGTAGTTGCTGAAAACTTCAGGGAAGGAGATAGTCTGTCAGGCCATGGAGAGCCACAGATCCCCCAACACAGGGGACCCAAGGAAGACAACAGCAAGACACATAGTAATTAAAATGGGAAAGATCAAGGCTAAGGACAGACTGTTAAAAGCACCAAGAGGCAGAAATAAGATCACATACAAAGGAAAGCCCATCAGACTAACATCAGACTTCTCAGCAGAAACCTTACAGGCCAGAAGGGAGTGGCATGATGTATTAAATGCCATGAAGCAGAAGGGCCTGGAACCAACCTTACTTTATCCAGCAAGGTTATCATTTAAATTTGAAGGAGGGATTAAACAATTTCCAGATAAGCAAAAGCTGAGAGAGTTTACCTCCCACAAACCATCTCTGCAGCCTATTTTGGAGGGCCTGCTATAGATGGAAGTGTTCCTAGGGTTGGATAGCTGTCACCAGAGGTAGTAAAACCACAGTAAAGAAAGTAGAACAGCTAATTACAGAGAAAATGCAAAATTAAATCAACTCTCCCAAAGTCAATCAAGGGATAGACAAAAAGTACAGAATTTGATACCTAATATATAAAGAATGAAGGAGGAATAAAAAGAAGGAGAAATAGAAAAGAAACTTTAAATTGTGTTTGTAACAGCATACTAAGTGAGTTAAGTAAGACTCTTAGATAGTAAGGAAAGTAACCTGGAACTTGTGGTAACCACAAATCTAAAGCCTGAAATGGCAATAAGTACATACCTGTTGATAATCACCCTAAATGTAAATGGACTGTATGCATCATTCAAGAGTCACTGAATGGATAAACAAATAAGACCCATTTATATGCTGCTTACAAGAGACTCACCTCAAACCCAGAGACATGCAGAGACTAAAAGATAAGGGATGGAAAAAGATATTTCATGCAAACTATAGATAGAAAAATGCTGGTGTTACAGTACTAGTATGAGATAAAATGGACTTCAAAACAAAGAAAGTAACAAGAGATAAGGAAAGACATTATGTAATGATAAGTGGCTCAGTCCAACAAGAGGATATAACCATTATAAATATATGTGCACCCAACACAGGAGCACCGGCATATGTGAAACAAATACTAACAGAACTAAAGGAGGAAACAGAATGCAATGCATTCATTTTAGGTGACTTTAACACACCACTCACTCCAAAGGACAGATCCTAGGGACAGAAAATGAGTAAGGACACGGAGGCACTAAACAACACACTAGAACAGATGGGCCTAATAGACATCTACAGAACTCTACACCAAAAGCAACAGGATACACATTCTTCTCAAGTGCACATGGAACATTCTCCAGAATAGACCACATACTAGGCCACAAAAAGAGCCTCAGTAAATTAAAAATGATTGAAATTCTAACAAACAACTTTTCAGACCACAAAGTTATAAAACTAGAAATAAATTATACAAAGAAAGCAAAAAGGCTCACAAAAACATGGAGGCTTTACAACATGCTCCTAAATAGTCAATGTATCAATGACTAAATTAAAATGGAGATCCAGCAATATATGGAAATAAATGACAACAACAACACAAAATGCCAACTTCTGTGGGACTCAGTGAAAGCACTCTTAAGAGGAAAGTATATAGCAATCCAGGCACACTTGAAGAAGGCAGAACAAACCCAAATGTATAGTCTAAAGTCACAATTATCAAAATTGGAGAAGGAAGAACAAATGAGGCCTGAAGTCAAAAGAAGAAAGGATATAATAAAGATCAGAGAAGAAATAAATAAAATTGAGAAAAATAAAACAACAGAAAAAAATCAATGAAACCAAGAGCTGGTTCTTTGAGAAAATTATCAAAAGAGATAAGCCTCTAACCAGATTTATTAAGAGAAGAAGAGAACCAACAAACATCATCAGATTCAGAAATTAGAAAGGAAATATCACGAGCGACCCAACAGAAATACAAAGAATTATTAGAGAGTGCTATGGAAACCTATATGCTAGGAAGCTGGAAAACCTAGAAGAAATGGACAAATTCCAAGAAAAGCACAACCTACCGAGAGTGACCAAGGAAGAAAAACAAAATCAGAACAAACCAATTAGGAGCAAGCAATTGAAGCAGTAATCAAAAAACTACCCAAGAACAAAACACCTGGGCCAGATGGATTTACCTCGGAATTTTATCAGACATACAGAGAAGATATAATACCCATTCTCCTTAAAGTTTTCCAAAAAGTAGAAGAGGAGGGAATACTGCCAAACTCATTCTATGAAGCCAACATCACCCTAATACCAAAACCAGGCAAAGACCACACCAAAAAAGAAAATTACAGACCAATATCCCTGATGAATGCAGATGCAAAAATACTCAACAAAATATTAGCAAACCGAATTCAAAAACACATCAAAAGGGCCATACACCATGACTAAGTAGGATTCACCCCAGGGATGCAAGGATGGTACATCATTTGACAATCCATCAACATCATCCACCATATAAAGAAAAAGAAGGACAAAAACCACAAGATCATCTCCATAGACGCTAAAAAGCATTTGAAAAAATTCAACATCCATTCATGGTAAAACCTCTCAACAAAATGGGTAATGAGGGGAGGTAACTCAAAATAATAAAGGCCATGTATCATAAACCCACAGCCAACATCATACTGAACAGTGAAAAGCAGAAAGCTTTTCCTCAGAGATTGGGAACAAGACAGGGATGTCCACTCTCCCCACTGTTATTCTACATAGTACTGGAGGTCCTAGCCATGGCAATCAGACAAAACAAAGAAATACAAGGAATCCAGATTGGTAAAGAAGAAGTCAAGCTGTCACTATTTGCAGATGACAAGATATTGTACATAGAAAACCTTAAAGACTCCATTCCAAAACTACTAGAACTAATATCGGAATTCAGCAAATTTGCATGATACAAAATTAATACACAGAAATCTGTGGCTTTCCTATGCACTAACAATGAACTAGTAGAAAGGAAATCAGGAAAACAATTCCATTCACAATGGCCTCAAAAAGAATAAAATACTTAGGTATAAACCTAACCAAGGAAGTGAAAGACCTAAACACTGAAAACTATAAGACAGTCAAGAGAAATCAAAGAGGACACTAACAAATGGAAACTCATCCATGATCTTGTCTAGGAAGAATTAATATTGGCAAAATGGCCATCCTGCCTAAAGCAATTTACAGATTTGATGCAATCCCTCTCAAATTACCAACATCATTCTTCAACAAACTAGAACAAATAGTTCAAAAATTCATATGGAAACTCCAAAGACCCTGAATATCCAAAGAAATCCTGACAAGGAAGAATAAAGTGGGGGCTGAACTCGCTCCCCAACTTCAAGCTCTACTACAAAGCCACAGTAATCAAGACAGTTTTGTACTGGCAGAAGAACAGAGCCACAGACCAGTGGAACAGAATGGGGACCTCAGATATTAACCCAAATATATATGGTCAAGTAATATATGATAAAGGAGACATGGACATGCAGCGGGGAAATGACTGTCTCTTCAAAGATGATGCTGGCAAAACTGGACAGCTAAATGTAAGAGAAAGAAACTGGATCACTGTCTAAAAAAATACACAAAAGTAAATTCAAAATGGATCAATGAACTGAATGTAAGTCATTTAAACATAAAACTCATAGAAGAAAACAAGGGTAAAACTCTCTTGGACATAAACGTGAGCAACTTCTTCATGAACATGTCTCCCTGGACAAGGGAAACAAAAGCTAAAATGAACAAATGGGACTATATCAAGCTGAAAAGCTTCTGTACAGCAATGGACCTCATCAATAGAACCAAAAGTTACCATACAGTATATGAGAATATATTTATAAATGACAGATCTGATAAAGGGTTGATATACAAAATATATAAAGAGCTCACACACCTCAAAAAACAAAAAACAAATAACCCAATTAAAAAATGGACAGAGGAGTCGAACAGACAGTTCTCCAAAGAAGAAATTCAGATGGCCAAGAGACACATGAAAATATGCTCCACATCACCTGTCATCAAACAAATGCAAATTAAAACCACAATGAGATATTACCTCACACCAGTAAGAAACACCACCATTCAAAAGACAAACAACAACAAATGTTGGTGAAGTTGCGGAGAAAGGGGAACCCTCCTAAACTGCTGGTGAGAATGTAAATTAGTTCAACCATTGTGGAAAGCAGTATGGAGGTTCCTCAAAAAGCACAAAATAGAAATACTATTTGACCCAGGAATTCCATTTTTAGGAATTTACCCTAAGAATGCAGTAGCCCAATTTGAAAAAGACATCTGCACCCCTATGCTTATTGCTGAACTATTTACAATACCCAAGAAATGGAAGGAACCTCAGTGTCCATCAATAGATGAATGGATAAAGAAGATGTGGTACATATACACAATGGAGTATTATTCAGCCATAAGAAAAAAAACGAGTCCTACCATTTGGAACAACATGGATGGAGCTAGAGGGTATTATGCTCAGTGAAATAAGCCAGCCGGAGAAAGACAAGTACCAAATGATTTCACTCATATGTGGAGTATAAGAACAAAGAAAAACTGAAGGTACTAAACAGTAGCAGAATCACAGAACCCAAGGAAGGACTAACGGTTACCAAAGGGAAAGGGATTGGGGAGGATGGGTGGGAAGGGAGGCATAAGGGCAGGGAAAAAGAAAGGCGGCCTTACGATTAGCATGTATAATGTGGGATTGCATAGGCAGGGCTGTGCAACACAGAGAAGACAAGTAGTGAGTCTACAGCATCTTACTACGCTGATGGACACTGACTGTAATGGGGTTTGTGGGAGGGTACTTGGTGAAGGGGGGAGCCTAGTAACCATAATGTTCTTCATGTAATTGCAGATTAATGGTAATAAAATGAATATAAATAAATAAATAAACAAAATGGTGGAGACTGTTAGAGTTAAATTTTTTTTTAAAGATTCACTACGCTTTCAAAATATGAAAATAAATAAGTCCCCTGATACAACAGGAAAATTTCTTACCAAAAAGTTGGGGAAAAGCTAGGACAAGATCTTTCAAATGAGCACAATTGAGCGACCTGTATTTCTGGCTCCTACTTTTCTTAATGCCTCATCTCAGTGTTCACATCACTAATTTTTAATTGAGGTTTATGCCCAGAAATTAGATCATGGCTAGTTTCATTCAGCCTGTTGCTACTTTAATCAATACTTGCCACAAAAGATTTTGAACCTATAGATTGTGTTTTGAGGACAACATTAATTAAGTTTCCTAAAATAAATGTGTATCTGTTTTTTGTTTATTCTTTAGTGCTAGGCCTACAGTGGCCTTTGGATTTGTAGAATTAAAAATTAAACATATAGGATCTCCTTCAGAGTAAGTTTCCCGATACTCAATGTCTACATAGTGAAAGTTGATTTTATTTATTTTCAAACAAATTTTAATTGTTGATATATATACAGCATGAAACATTTATAAATAAAATACAAATAAGCATAAAATAGAAGGGTACAATTCATTGGCATTTACAATACTGTGTACCCACTACCATCAATTGTTTCCAAAACGTGTTCATAATCCGAAATGGAAACCATGTAAATACTAAGCAATAACACTTTATTTCCTTTACCACCAACTTCTGGTAACTTCTAATCTGCTTTCAGAATCTATGAGTTTACTTAGCTTAGGTATTTCTTTATGTGGAATCGTACATTATTTGTCCTGTTGTGTATGGCCTCTTTTTTCATTTAGCATGTTTTCAGTGTTCACACATGTGGTAGGATGTGACTTTATAGATGTATAAACATATGAGGTACATGTTTACATCTTTTCTATATACACATACTTATGCATATGTATGTATGTATGTAGACACACACACACTTTAATTGCCAGTTCATCTGGCAATGGACACTTGAATTGTTTCCACATTTTGGCTATTATGAATAACAGTGATATGAAATTTGGTACACAAGTATTTGCAAAATTTCCTGTTTTCTTATTTTACGTATGTATCTAGAAGTGGAATTGCTGGGTCATATGTTAGTTCTATGCCCAGAATTTTGAGGAACTGTCAAATTGTTTTCCACAGTACGTGCAACATTTTCTATTCCCACCAGCAATGTAGAAGGACTGTAGACTTTAATTTTAAGAAGATGAAAGCTATATCATCTTCATTATATATGAAGTAAATGCCCAGACCAGAGGTTTATTCTCAAGATCTTTGTTTTAAGTGATTGTTAATCCTCCATTTAAAACTTTTGTTAAAGGCATATTTTACTGGTTTGGCAGTTTTCTTGATTTTAGTTTTTAGTTTTTAAGTTAAAAAAGAGCAACAACAGCAAAAATCCCTCCATTCCAAAAAATATTAATTTCCTTTGGTTGATTTTTACAGATGTATTTAATTGAATGGTAATATTAATAATAATGCTTTAAATAAAAAAATTTAATGTTAGGTCAATTCTGAACCATAGGACCACTGCATTAGGACTTTGATTTTTTTAATTAAACTATCATTAATATACAATCTGATGAAGGTTTCGCATGAACAACATTCTGGTTTCAATATTCATCCACATTATCAGGTCCTCACCCTTCATTGCAGTCACTGTCCATCAGCATAGTAAGATGCTAGAGAGGCATTACCTGTCATCTTAATACTGAACGGACTCCCCGTGACCCCCCTACATTAAGGTTGCTAATTATAATTCTCCTTAATTCCCTTCTTAATCCCGCCCACCCTCCCGAACCCCTATCCTTTGGTAACTGCTCATCCCTTACTGCACTCTGTGACTCTGCTACTTTTTGTTCCTTCAGTTTTGCTTTGTTGTTTTACTCCACAAATGAGTGGAATCATTTGGCTGATTTCACTAAACATACTACCCTCAATTCATGGAATACTCCATTCATGTCGTTGAAAATGTTAGTATTTGTTTTCTCCTTTTGGCTGAGTAATACTCTATTAAGTATGTATACCACATCTTCTTTATTCATTCATCTGCTGATGGACACTTAGGTTGATTCCATATCTTGCCTATTGTAAATAGTGCTGCAATAAAATAGGAGTGCATTTGTCTTTTTGAATCAGGGTTCTCACTTCTTTGGATAAATTCCTAGGAGTAGAATTACCATAGGGTCAAATGGTATTTCTATTTTTAATTTTTTGGAGGAATTTCCTCATTGCTTTCCACAATGTTTGAACTAATTTATATTCCCACCGTTGGTGTAAGAGGATTCCCCTATCTCTTCATCCTCATCAGAATTCGTTGTTCCTTGTCTTTTGGATGTTGGCCATCCTAACTGGTGGGAGGTGATTATCTCACTGTGGTTTTAATCTGCATTTGCCTGATAATTAAGGATGTCAAGCGTCTTTTCATGTGCCTGTTGACCTTCTGACATTCTTCTTTGGAGAACTGTTAGTTCATATTCTCTGCCTATTTTTTTAAAGGGATTTTATTAGTTTAGTGACTGTTCATGCATGTGTGTCTTTTCTTATTTTGGGTGTTAACCCCTTCTCAAATAAGTCATTTATGAATATATTTTAACATATTGCAGGATACATTTTTGTTCTGCTGATGGTGTCTTTTGCTCTATAGAAGCTTATTAGTTTCATACAGTCCCATTTCCTCTTTCCTGATTTTGTTTCCTTGCTTAAAGAGATGTGTTCAGGAAAATGTTGCTCGTTTACATTCAAGAGAGTTTCACCTATGTTTTCTTCTAAGGGTTTTATGGTTTCATGACTTGCATTCAGGTGTTTGATCCATTTTGAGTTTCTTTTGTGTATGGGGTCATATAATAATCCAGTCTCATTCTCTTGAGCATAGCTGTCCAGTTTTGCCAACACCAGTTGAAGAGGCTGTCGTTTCCCCATTGTATGCCCATGGATCCTTTATCATATATTAATTGGTCATATATATGTAGGATTATGTGTTGGCTCTCTATTCTGTTCCATTGATCCATGGGTCTGTTTTTTGAGCCAGTACCAAGGTGTTCTGAATACTGTGGGTTTGTAGTAGAGATTGAAGTTAGGGAACATGATCCCCCAGCTTTGTTCTTCCTTCTCTGGATTGCTTTGACTATTTGGGGTATTCTGTGGTTCCATATAAATTTTAGAACTAATTTCTCTAGTTTTTTGAAGAGTGTTATTGGTATTTTATTTTTAATTATGGTATCATTGATATACACTCTTATGAAGGTTTCACAAGAAAACAATGTAGTTATTATATTCACCTTATTATCGAGTCACCCCCATACCCCATTGCAGTCACTGTCCATCGGTGTGGTAAGATGCCAGACAGCCTCGTTTGTCCTCTCTGAGTGAGCGATGCTGTCTTCCCCATGACCCCACACACACTATGTGCACTAATCATGATATCCCACCATGCCCTTCTACCTCCCTCCACACCCGCCGTCTCCCTCCCACCCCTCTCTTGTTACCATGAGTCTCTTCTTGGAGTCTGTTAGTCTGCTGCTATTTTGTTCCTTGAGTTTTGCTTTGTTGTTATACTCCACAAATGAGGGAAATCTTTTGTAACTTGTCTTTCCCTGCCGGGCTTATTAAACTGAGCATAATTCCCTCTAGCTCCATCCATGTTGTTGCAAATGATAGGATTTCTTTCTTTCTTCTGGCTGAATAATATTCCTTTGTGTATATGTACCACATCTTCTTTATCCACTCATCTACTGATGGGCACTTAGGTTGCTTGCCTTCATTTCTTGGCTATTGTAAATAGTGCTTCAATAAACATAGGGATGCATATGTCCTTTGGAATCTGGTAACTTACATTCTTTGGGTAAAAACCAGGAGTGGGTTTCCTGGATCAAATGATATTTCTCTTTTTAGTAGAGGAAACTGCATACTGCTTTCCACACTGGTTGAACTAGTTCACATTCCCACCAGCAGTGTAGGAGGGTTCCCCTCTCTCCACCTCTTTGCCAGCATTTGTTATTCCTAGTCTTTTCTATGTTGGCAAACCTAACTGGTGTGAAGTGATATCTAATTGGGGGTTTTAATTTGCATTTCCCTGATAATTAGCGATGTGGAGCATCTTTTCATGTGCCCATTGGCCATCTGGATTTCTTCTTTGGAGAACTGTCTGCTCAGATCCTCAGCCCATTTGCTTTTTGGGTGTTCAGGCATGTGAGTTCTTTACATATTTTGTTTGTTAACCCCTTGCTATTGGTATTTTGATAGGGATTTCATTGAATCTTGGTTTAGATATGATGGCCATTTTAATAATATTCATTCTTCCTATCAATGACCATGGGATGTATTTCCATTTATTAGTGTCTTAATTTTAATTTCTAAGCGTCTTGTTTTCAGGGTATAGGTCTTTCACCCATTGGTTAGTTTTATTCCTAGGTATCTCATCCTTTTTGTGCAATTGTAAATGGACTTGTTTTTCTGTTTTGTCTTCCTGCTAATAAATGGAGAGCATATAAGAATATAACAGACTGTTTATAAATTTTATATCCTGCAATTTTGCTGAGTTCAGGTATTAGTTCAAGTAGTTGGTGGTAGATTCTTGATGCATTTTTTGTTGTTGTCTGATTGCCATGGCTGTGACCTCCAGTACTATACTGAATAGAAGTGGAAAGAGTTAGCATCCTAATCTTGTTCCCAATCTTAGAGGAAAAGCTTTCAGCTTTTCGCTGTAAAGAATGGTTTTGGCTGAGTGTTTTCAGTATATGGTCTTATGTTGAGGTACTTACCCTTTACATTTTGTTGAGAGTTTTTATCATGAATGGATATTGAATTTTGTTAAGTGATTTTTCAGCATCTATTGAGATGACCATGGTTTTTGTCTTTCTTTTTGTTGATGTCATGTACAACTAATTTTCAAATATTTTACCATCCTTACATCCATGGAATAAATCCCACTTGATCATGATGTATGGTCTTCTGGATACACTTTTTAATTGTTTGTTAATAATTTCTTGAGTATTTTTGCATCTATATTCATCAGAGATATTTGTTTGTAATGTTTTGTTGTGTTTTTGCCTGGTTTTGTTATTAGAGTGATGGTGGCTTCTTAGAATGAGTTTGGAAGGATTTCCTCCCCTTCTACTTTCTGGAAAATTTTAAGGGAAACAGATATTAGGTCTTCACAAATGGTAAAATACATCTGTGACGCCATCTGGACCAGGTGTTCTGTTTTTTGTTTGTTTGTTTGTTTGTTTGTTTTAGGTATCATTAATCTACAATTACATAGGGAATATTATGTTTACTAGGCTCCCCCCTTCACCAAGTCCCCCCAACACACCCCTTCACAGTCACTGTCCATCAGCATTGTAAGGTTCTGTAAAATCACTACTTGTCTTCTCAGTGTTGCACAGAGCTCCCCATTCCCCACCCCACTACACATGCTAGTCGTAATGCCCCATTTCTTTTTCCCCACCCTTGTCCCTCCCTTCCCAACCATCTTCCCCAGTCCCTTTCCCTTTGGTAACTATTAGTCCATTCTTGGGTTCTGTGATTCAGCTGCTGTTTTGTTCCTTCGGTTTTTCTTTGTTTTTAAACTCCACATATTAGTAAAATCATTTGGTACTTGTCTTTCTCCACCTGGCTTATTTCACTGAGCATACCCTCTAATTCCATCTATGTTGTTGCAAATGGTAGGTTCTCTTTTTTTGTTATGGCTGAGTAATAAACCATTGTGTATATGTACCATTATCTTCTTTATCCATTCATCTACTGATGGACATTTAGGTTGCTTCCATTTCTTGGCTATTGTAAATAGTGCAGCGACAAACATAGGGGTGCACCTGTCTTTGTCAAACTGGAGTGCTGCATTCTTAGGGTAAATTTCTAGTAGTGGAATTCCTGGGTCAAATGGCATTTCTACTTTTAGCCTTTTGAGGAACCTCCATAATGCTTTCTACAATGGTTGAACTAATTTACATTCCCACCAGCAGTATAGGAAGGTTATCCTTTCTCCAGAACCTAGCCATCATTTGTTGTTTGTCTTTTGGATTGTGGTGATTCTTACTGGTGTGATGTGATATCTCATTGTGGTTTTAATTTGCATTTCTCTGATGACAAGCGAAGTGGAGCATTTTTTTCCCTGTGTCTGTTGGCCATCTGAGTTTCCTCTTTGTATAACTGTCTGTTCAGCTCCTCTGCCCATTTTTTAAATTAATTGTTTGCTCTTTGTTGAGGTGTGTGAACTCTTTATATACTGTCTAACCCCACGCACAAAAGTAAATTTGAAACGGATCAAAGACCTGGATGTAAGTCATGAAACCATAAAACTTTTAGGAAAATCATAGGCAAAAATCTCATGGACATAAACATGAGTGACTTCTTCATGAACATATCTCCCTGGGCAAGGGAAACAAAAGCAAAAATGAACAAGTGGGGCTTTATCAAGCTAAAATTATTCTGTACAGCAAAGGACACCATCAATAGAACAGGAAGGTATCCTACAATATTGAAGAATATATTCATAAATGGCAGATCCGATAAGGGTTGACATCCAAAATATATAAAGAGCCGAGGTGTTCTGTTTTTAAGTAATTTTTTGATTATCAGTTTCATTTCATTGCTTGTAGTTGGTCTGTTCATATTTTCTGGTCCTTCCTGGGTCATGCTTGGAAGGTTATAGTTTGGTTGATAGTTGTCCATTTTTCTAGTTTATGCAGTTTGTTGTCATATACTTTTTCATACTATTCTCTAATAGTTGTTTGTTTTTTGTGTGGTCTCTACAGTGGTTTTTCCTTTTTCATATCTGATTCTGTGTATGTGTTTACACTCTCTTTTTTACTTAATAATTCTGGCTAGGGTTTCAATATTTTGTCTGTGTTCTCAAGGAATGAGCTCCTGATTTCACTGATTCTTTCTATTGCTTTATTCTTCTCAGTTTTTATTTCTGCTCTGATCTTTATTATGTCCATCCTTCTTCTGACTTTGGGCCTCATTTGTTCTTCCTTTTGTAGTTTCATTAATTTTGAGTTTAGATTTTTCAGATGGGATTGTACTTCTTTATTAAGGTATGCCTGTATTGCAATAGTTTCCTCTTAGATAGCTTTTTGCTACATCTCACAGATTTTGGGGTGTTGACTTACTGTATGCATTTGTCTCCATATTGCTTGAACTCTATTATTATTTGATCTTTTGATCCATTGATTATTTATTAGCATGTTTTTAAGCCTCCATGTGTTTGTGGGCTTTTTGTTTTCTTTGCATAATTTATTTCTAGTTTCATACCTTTGTGATCTGAGAAGCTGGCTGGCAAAATTTCAATCATTTTTGGTTTACTGAGTCTTCTTGGTGGCCTAGTATATGATCTATTCTGGAACTAGTTCCAGGTACACTTGAGAAGTATATGTATGCTGATGCTTTTATGAAGACTGTTCTGTAGATGTCTATTAGGTACATCTGTTCTAATGCATTGTTCTGTGCTGCTGTCTTCTTACTTATTTTATGCCTGGTTATTCTGTCTTGTGGTGTGAGTGGTATGTTGAAATCACCTAAGATGAGTCATTGCATTCCATTTCTTCTTATAATTCTGTTAGTATTTGTTTCACATATTTAGGTGCTTCTATATTAGATGCATAGGTACTTATAATGGTTATATCCTCTGTTGGACTGACCACTTTGTCATTACATAATGTCCTTCTTTATCTTTTGTTAATTTCTTTGTTTTGAAGTCTGTTTTGTCTGATACAAATACTTCAACTTCTGCTTTTTTCCCCCAATTATTTGCACAAAATATCTTTTTCCATCCCTTCACTTTTAGTTTGTGTTTGTGTTTGAAATGAGTCTCTTTATATTCAGCATATAGATGGGTCTTTTCTTTAATCCATTCAGTGATTCTATGTCTTTTGGTTCATGTATTCAGTCCATTTACATTTGGAGTGATCAATAGATATGTACTTACTGCCATTTTTGGCTTTAGCTTTGTGGTTACCTAAGGGTCAAGGTTAGCTTTTACAGTATCTGAAGTCTATTTTAAATTGCTTGTTTGCCAATTCAAACACAATCTAAAGGTTTTTTTTTTCCCTGTCTTCTTCTTCTTCCTCCCCCACTCTTTATATATTAGGTGTCATGTTTTGTACTTTTTGTGTATGTCTAACTTTGTGAGTATTTGATTTAATTTATTATTTCCTTAGTAATTAATTGGTCTACTTCCTTTGCTGTGGTTTTATTTTCTCTGGTGACACCTTTTTAGTCTTAGCCACACTTCCACCTATAGCAGTCCATCCAAAAGACACTGTAGAGTTGGTTTGTCAGAGGTAAATTAGCTCAAGTTTTGCTTCTCTGTAAATTAATTAATCTGTCTTTCAAATTCAAATGATAATCCTCCTGGGTAGAGTGTTCTTGGATGGAGGCCTGTCTATCTCTTTTTCTTCTGGTACTCCTTTAATACTAATATTGTTCCATTTGGATTGGTTACACATACTTAATGCAATGAAACTCCATTCTGGCCTGTAAGGTTTCTGCTGAGAAGACTAGTGATAGACTGATGGGTTTTCCTGTATATGTGATTTTTCCCCTCTCTGGCTGCTACTAGTACTCTGTCTTTGTCCTGATCTTCGCCATTTTAATTATTGTATATCTTGATGTTGTCTTCCTAGGGTTCCTTGTGTTGGGAGATCTCTGCACTTCCATGATGTGAGTGGACCTTTCCTTCTGCAGAATGGGGAAGTTTTCAGGAAGTATTTCTTTAAAGACACTTTTTATCCCTTTTTCTATCTCTTTTTCTTCTGGTACTCCTTTAATACTAATATTGTTCCATTTGGATTGGTTACACAGCTCTCTTATTATTCTTTCACTCCTAGAGATCCTTTTTTCCTCTTTGAGCCTGTTTTTTCCCCTGTTCCCTAATTTCTATTTAATTTATTGTCTCCTGTACCTAATCTTCTTTTAAATGCCTCCACTGTATGTTTCATCTCAGGTAGTGTACATTTCAAAGATTGTATGTCCTGTCACCCTAGCCCCCAGATGGGAGGAAGAGAAACAGAGCAAGAAGGGAGTCATATGTTTCATTTCAGAGAGTGCATTTTTCAAAGATTCTCTTTCTTGTGTCATCTCTGAGATCTCGAATATTTTTCTGCACCTTTGTGAACATATTTATGATTTTTTTTTGAAATCTTCATCAAGAAGATTGGTTATTTCTGTTTCATTGACCCCACTTTCTGGTGTTTTTTTTTCTTGTAATTTGTTTGGACCATATTCCTTTAGCTCTTAATCTGTTTAGCGTTCCCTGTTGAATAAAAAGATGTTTTTGGTAGCACCCTCTTGCACCCAGAAGGTCAGTTTCCTGCTTGGGACCCCCACTGGGTGTGGTTCATTTCTGCTTTGCTTGTATTGATCTGACTTCAGATGAGCTCTGTGGGCCATCAGCTGATTGTGTGCACTGGGAGAATACTCTCTGGAGCTGCTCAGCACCTGCAGCAATGTAACCAAAGGTTACAGCGAGTAGACTGGCTCCTTCCAGGATAAAAAAGGTGGCTGGGAGTGTTCCTTGCTTTCCTGGCTGTAACTGCTACCTCCACTGCCGGCTCAAGTGGGCCATGAGTGCAGAGGGAGCGTCTGTGCTATGCTCCCGTAGCTTTATGGGCAGGGCCACCCTCTGGCAGGCCTGGCATGAAGGCAGTGAAGCAGGTGAGCCAGTCAGGTGCCTGCCAGGAGGAAGGAGTAGCAAGCACTGTACAGCAGTGGGTGTCCTCAGTGCTGCACTGCCAGCCAGGGGGATGGAGTGTCTGAAGCTCCTGAGAGTTCCCAACCTGCTGGTCTGAGCATTCCAGGAAGGTTTTTTCCACCTGCCCTTTCTCCTGAGAAGCAAGGTCTGACTAAGCTTTGTCCCTCTGGCACACCTCTCACTGCTGGGGAGTTCTTTACACTGCTCATCTTTCTTTTTCCCAGGGAGGCCAGTTGTGCATACCTGTTCTCCACAAACATTTGCAATCTCAGTCTCTCTGAGTATTCTGCCTGTCTTTGCTTTCCAACCCCACTAATCCTCAGAACACGATGTGTTGTGGGTTTATTTTCCCACAGCACATCTGGTTATTCAGTAGTCCTGGGTCTCTACTCCCTTCCTGCTCTGTTTCTCTTCCTCCCATCTGGGAGCTAGGGTTCGCGGAGGGCTTGGATCCACTGGGTGTTGCTCTACCACTTGATGCTTTTCTGTGAGGTCTTCTTTTCTTCCCCAGATGTAGGCAAACTCAAGCATTGAGTAGTTTATATGTGTGGATATATATATATATATATATATATATATATATATATATATATATATATATATATATAAAACATTATGTTTTCCCCCCTTGAGATTACAATGAGACTCACCTCAAATACTTTAAAATTATTATACCGTATTTTAAGCTGCTAAAAATTTTTTTTAATATTCCTTGAATTTATCCTTTTTCTTCTTACATCCTTTCACATTTTAGGTTACTTTTATTATATTTTCCTACATTTTATGTTTTTTGTGTACCCAATAACAAATTATTGTGGGTATGGCTATTTTTAACAGTTTGCTCTTTAATTTTATGGAGTGTTTATGCACACTTTCACCATATTACAGAAACTAACTTTGACTTAATATTTACAAAAAACAGTGCTTTTTTAACTTATGTTTTTATGTTAACTGCCCTTATTTTACTTCCACTAAAATAAACCTCTTGTTTTGGTTTTCTTATGAGGCATATATAGTGAAGAAATCTCTTCACTTTCTTTGGGAAATTTTTGTCTCTCCATTTCTGAAGGACAATTCTGATACAGTATTATTTATATTCATGTAGGTGGAATAATTCTTGCCAGACTTTTTGTTCTTTCAATAGTTTAAATTCATGATCCATTTTCCTTCCTGGCTTTAAAAGTTCTGTTGACTCATCCACAGTAACATAGAGATTAATGCATATATGGGGCATACTGTTTTTCTCTTGGTACCTTCAGAATTCTCTTTTGTTTCTGATTTAATTTTCTTTAATAAGGACATTTAAATTACCTTAGTTACTCCAATTAGAGTTCAGTCTAATTTGTTCCACTTGACATGGATCTTCATGTCCACAATTCCCTTCCTGATTAGTCTACAGCCACTATAGCTTTCATGATAGTCTTTCCTTTGCATTCTCTCCTGTTTCATATGTCTTCATAATACAAATATTTTTCCTGTTTTGCTCCTATAATTTATAAAACCTTCCTTAACTTTTTTTCAATTTTTAATTTGTGCTCCTTCTCTGTGTTATGTCAAATATCCTATGACTTTTAGCAACGATTATTTCCTCTGTATGGCTGTGTGGTTTTGAGGCTCTCTATTCAATTATGCAATTTCAACTTTTCCACTTTTTACCTCAAGGATTCATTTGCTTTTTATGGTTTCTGTTTCTTTGTTGAACATTTTTGGTTCATGTGTTGTTCCGTTAATTTTATTTAGTGGTGTGTTCTTGTTTCACTCAATTTTCTTAAGGGAATTATTCAGAAATACTTGCCTGACAGTTCATAGATCTCCATTATTCAGGGCTAGTTCTTAGACTTTCATGTATTTCTTCTGGTGGTGTGTAATTTCTCTGATTTTTCTTATTCCACAATTCCTCATGTTGCATATATGCATTTGAGGAAATGGTCTGTTCCAGTTATTACAGGTTTGCTTGGGCACACAGTTCTTCACTATTTACCTCAGTTTGGGATTTTCGATATCTTGCTGGAAACGTCCTTGTGCGTGTGGGGTAGCTACTGGCACTAAATTTCAGAGGCCACTGTCTTTTGGTTGGGGGCAGAGATCCTTGCTGAGAAAAGCTGGGCTGTTCTTCTGGTTTCATTTTCAGGCTAGGAGTTTCCATGGGCTCTATGATTGCCTGGATTCTATGTTCAGATTTCCTAAGTGATCAGGAATGTGTTCTACATTAAACAGTAGGTCGACTTATGAATTACCTTCCTTGCACTGTTAGGGCATCAAGATGCGCCCCAGGTCATGAGCCTGGCAATGCTGTGCATTTATTCCCTCCTGAGTAGGGTTTCCAGTTTTCCCAGAAGCTTGGAGAAACCAGAGTGTGTCCTGTCATTACAAGTGCTACTGTATACAGCGTATTTCAATGGAGCTTCCCATGTGTTCAGATTACATATCTTGATTGGTGGTGTCTGGATACAATTAACTCATTTTTGTGTCTATAAATCAGTTTGTCTTCTAATTGGTGTGGAAGATAAGTGTCAATGCACATTGCCACTCAAATCATGTGACCAGAGGGACCCTGAATTCACCTAGGCATCACATTTAGGTGTCCGGACAAGGCTTTCAGGTTAGGCAGTTCCAAGAGCTACACCCAGCTATTTGCGGGGCTTTGATTTGGCCCTGTAGTCTTGGTGGAGTAGCAGGGGGGCCAAACTTGTCAAGACACTGATTTTTGTCTTGACTCAAAATTTTCTGCTCTTCATGTCCCTGGCCAATCCGCACCACTGATTTCACTCTGGATAACCAGCTTCTGTGCTCTCTCAATGAGAATTGCTGGGTCTTGTAGCTTCTATATTTTCTATTAGGGTGGGACCAGAAACTATAAGCAGCAAGTCCTTGTCTATCACTTAGCTCATGTGGTTGGGTAGTCAGTCCAGTCTTGAGTGTGGGGGAGATCCTCCCTCTGAGGAAACACATAAGGTAGAGTTTCACTGGTCCACGTTTCCTGGTGAAGCTGCATTACAGGCCTTTCTCTGTATTGAGCAAAACCTTTTTTTCAGACTCACCTAGGACATTTCAAGGATATAAATTGTTCTGCCAAGATCCACATATTGTTGCATGCCTCTTCTCCCCTTCTCTTTCACAATCATATTTCACATTATCAACTTCTAGATAATCTGCAATACCCATGTGGCTTCCCATGGTGCTTCATCAACAGTAGGACATCTAGATGTCCAATGTGTGCTTTCTTTTTCCCACAGGGGAAATAGTAATATAGAGGACACTTAGTGTAATGCTGGAAGGGCTGGGGGAAAGGCAATGTGGTCAACATTCAGCCATTCGCCTTACACAGTGTGGGCTGCCTTGGTCTTTGTGAAACAAGGGCACATAAACCTGACTTAGGAACTCTAGCATTTGGTCCTTTTTACTTTTCCATGAAAAGTTTTTAGTTCTTTCTAGTTGAAGCAGTGAGGAAAAACTTATATCACCTTCTCATTTATATCACTCTCTCCTGACTGTTAAATTTAAGAGGATTATTCTGAATGTTTTGATAGATCATAGCTCTCAGTTCTCTAGTGTCCCTGATTGGAGATACTGTCTTCATTTAGTGGTGCAAATCTTCTTGTTAATTCATGACTCTTTTGGCCTTTCATGGTCCTTCCAGTCCACACTCCTTCCAGTATTTACACACTGTCACCATAGGCAAAGGCATCTTTCATTCAGCCAAACTAGAGGATGGATTAAGATTGTTGTATCTGGTGGCATCTCTGTGTGTGCTGGCTTTGGAGTAAGTGGGTGACCTGGTGTGCGGCTGGATTGAAATACTGAATATTCAATTTGGCACAGGTCCTTGTTGATAGAATGGGTTAATGGGTTCACCCCTGGAGTCTGGGTTTTCAGGTATTTATCAGGAGTCTGTGGTCATTAGAGATATCCAGGGCTGCAGGGATCAAGTGGTACCATCCTGTGCTGGGTGTCTTAGTTCTCTGGAGTCCGAAGGGAGCCTGATGTTGCAGGAGACAATGGTCTTTCCAAAAACCAGGGTGAACTGGGTGTTCCTGTTTCAATAGAGTCGATCTAGTGTTTGGTTCCTAGTTTGCTCCTGGCCTAGCCAAACCAGCTGTGGCCTTTTGGAATCTTCAAGTGCAATATTGAATGTGTAGGTTTGTCCTCCTGGAACCTGATGCCACATGAGCTGTCTGTTCCTGCTGAAGCTGGAAGGTGTGGGGATGAGCTGGGAGCTCAGAACTTGATGCCATGGGAACTGACTGAGAAAGGTAGTACCAGCATTATATGGGGCAAGTTGGGAGCCTCTGTCCTTATCAGCCACAGAGCCAACATGGGAACATGATTCAACCTGGATTATGGAGTGGGCTGTTTGGGTTGTCTATGGTGAATTGAGACTTTCTCTTTTTTCTCTGAGAACATGGAGTTGAAATCTGCACTATGTTGCCTGGGTTTGTTGGATGAGTAACAAGGCTAGAATGAACCTAGTTTTTCTGGTATCTCAAAATATTGTATTCTTATGTATCTACAGGACCCAACTTGTATAAACAATCTTCGTTCTTGGCTCCTTAAAGGTATTTTCATGTGCACAGAATACTTCAAGCTCATGTTTCTGGAAGAAGTACAAGTGGTTAATCTTCCTATGCTACCATTTAACTCATTACCATGCTTAGTTGTTTGTTTCACATCTTGTTAACTATAGAAGTAAGTTATTTATGTACCACTTTAAAATATTAGAGAAATTGTGGGGGGATTATGGGGAAGACAGTGTAGCACAGAGAAGGCAAATGGGGACTCTGTGGCATCTTACTACACTGATGGACCGGGACTGCAATGGGGTATGGGTGGGTACTTGATAATATAGTTGAATTTGGTAACCACAATGTTTTTCACGTGAAAACTTCATAAGAGTGTGTGTGTGTGTGTATCAATAATACCTTAAGAAAATTGTAAAAATGACAGACAAAAAAATTAAAGAAATTGGCAATGACTATAATTTTATTTACCAATAGTTTTTAAATTGCTTGTTTTTTTACATATATTGGTATCCTTTTATTTCAGCTTGTATATTACATTTTAACATTTTTCACATAAACTGGTAATGATTAATTCTGTTTCTTTCTTTGTAAACCTTTTTACTCTCTGTTCTGAAGGACAGTTTAGTCCTTCAGAGTCCTTGTCTGAGTGTAGTATTCTTGTTTGAGTATTTTAACCCTCTGGGTACATTATTCCATTTCTCTCAGCCTGCAAGTTTCTGCTTGTATATCCACTCATTGTTTTCACCCTCTTTATGTGGGCAATCAATTGTCCCTTGATATTTTCAAAATTGTCTCTTTATGATTTTTGAAAATGTAATTTTAATGTGTCTGAGTTTAGCCATTGTTGAGTTCAACCTATTTTTGGTATTTAGTGTCCTGAACCTGGTTTCATATTTTCCTCCAATAGCCTGGGAAATTTTCATCCTTTGTTTATATTCAATTTTAAAATATATTAATGGAAATATAATCTATATACCATAATATAATGGCTTCAGACATAAAGTGTTGTGATTTGACACATGTATACTGATGCTAACTACTCTAAATGTAGTAACACTGTCACCATACAAAATATTACAATTTTATTGACTATAGTCCATCTACTGTTCTTCTATTCCTGTGAAAAACTGGTTGTATAACTATAAATATGTACTTCTTTAATCCCTTCCTCTAGTACATCAAAATCAGACCACCTCACTTCCTAAGAAAATAACCACCCTGTTGTCAGTATTTAAGTTTTCATTTTGTCTGTTCATTTCTTTTGCATATTAGATTCCACCTGTAAGGGCAATCATATATTTAATCTTTTTATTCTTCAGGTCCATCCATGTTGCTGCAAATGGCATGACTGTATTTTTCATGGTTTATTAATATACCATGATAAATCACACCTTCTCTGTATCCATTCATTTACCAATGGACTTTCCAGTTGCCTCCATAGGTTGGCTAGTAAATTATGCAGCAATAAACGCAGGAATGAGTAGATCTCTTTGAATTACTAATTTTATAGTCTCTGGGTAAATTCCCAATGGTGGATTTGCAGGAACTGTGGTATACAGTATTTTTTTTACTTAAAGACAAATATCCACACTGCACTCCATTGCAACTACACGACCCTTTCCATTCCCAGAAGTGTATGCCTGTAGTTCCCCTTTTCCCCACATTCCACCTACCCTTCTTTTATCTTTATCCTTTCTTTTAAAAAAATAGCCATTCTTACTATTATGAAGTATTACCACATTTTGGCTTTGATTTGAATTTCCCTGATGATTAGTGATGTTGAGAATTTTTCCATATATCCTTCAGCCATCTGTATGATTTTTAAGATGTCTTATCCAATTATTTATTTATTTTTATTCAGAATACATGTAATTTTTACTGCACTGACTTGTATGAGTTATTTTTATGTATTTCAGAAATTGATCCCTTACATATAATTTGGCAATGTATTATCACACTTAGCCTTGTTGTACAGAAGTTTTCAGTTTGTTGTGTAGTCATTTTTAGTCTGATGCCCTCCACATACTTACTTTTCTTTGTTCCCCATTGCTGTGGAGAGATGACAAGAAAAATATTAGTAATGTAAATGCTCAACACTTCACTTGTACATTCCTCCTTTTAAGGATTTTATGGTTTCTGTTCTTTATTATGTCCTTAATTAATCTCATGTTTCTTTCTTTGAATGGTGAAAGAAGGTCTATGTCCATGCCTTTGAATGTTGCAGGCCAGTTTTCCAAACAGAATTTATTGAAGACACGGTATTTTCTGCACTATATATTCTTTCCTCTGCGGGATGTATTTAATGCAGTGAAGTGGAATGACCTCTGAAGAAGAATCCTCCACCTGGCAAGAGTCTGATCCAAATCTGAAGCAGGGATTAAACAGTATTCAGACAAAATGAAGCTGAAGGATTTCATCATTAAGCAAGCCTTACAAGGGACTGCAGTAGATAGAACAGTTCTAGCTTCCATCAGTGAAGATCAACCCACAGTAAAGGTGGTAAGCCAATTAATTAACAAGCAACTATGAAATTAAAACTCAGAAGCAAGATCAACTAATCACAAAATCAGCCAAGGGATATAGAAAAAGTGCAGATTATGACATCTAATACACAAAGTAAGTGTGGAGGAAGAGGTAGAAAAAGAAAAAAGACAGTACCTACATACTGTGTTTGAAATGAGACACCAGTCATTTAAGATACATTGTTAGATAGTAAGGAAGGCATCCTTGAAACTTTGGTAACCACAAAACGAACATCTGCGACAGATCCCCGAGAGAGAAGCATCTAATCACAACACTAAGAAATCCATCAAATAAAAGAGAATAAGAGAAGAAGGAGGAATAGAGATATAAAAGTTTTTATCATGAATGGATGTTGAATTTTGTCGAATGCTTTTACTGCATCTATGGAGATGATTATGTGGTTTCTGTCCTTCTTTTTGTTGTGGTGGTGGATGATGTTGATGGATTTTCTAATATTGTACCAGCTTTGCAACCCTTGGATGAATACCACTTGGTCATGTTGTATGATCCTTTTGATATACTTTGAATTCGGTTTGCTACTCTTTTATTGAGTATTTTTGCATCTACATTCATCAGGTATATTGGTCTGTATTTTTCTCTTTTGGAGGAGTCTTTGCCGGGTTTTGGTATTAGTTTGATGTTGGCTTCATAGAATGAGTTTGGGAGTATTCCCTCGTCTTCTAATTTTTGGAAATCTTTAAGGAGAATAGGTATTATGTCTTATCTGTATGTCTGATAAAATTCCGAGGTAAATCCATCTAGCCCGGGGGGGGTTTTCTGGGGTAGTTTTCTGATTACTGTTTCAATTTCTTTGCTCTTAATTGGTTTGTTTAACTTCTGTTTTACTTTCTTGGTCAGTCTTGGAAGGTTGTATTTTTCTAGGAAGTTGTCCATTTCTTCTAGGTTTTCCAGCTTGTTAGAATATAGGTTTTCATAGTAGTTCTTTAATAATTCTTTGTATTTCTGTGGAGTCTGTCGTGATATTTCCATTCTCGTTTCAGATTCCTTTGATGTGTGTTGATTATCTTTTTCTCTTTATAAGTTTGGCTAGAGGCTCATCTATATTTTTGTTTATTTTCTCGAAGTACCAGCTCTTGGTTTCATTGATTTTTTCTATTGTTTTATTCTTCTCAATTTTCTTTATTTCTTTTCTGTCCTTTATTATGTTCCGCCTTCTGCTGACATAAAGCCTCATTTGTTCTTCTTTTCCCAGTTTCTATAATTGTGATGTTACACTATTCACTTGGGTTTGCTCTTCCTTCCTTAAGTGTGCCTGGATGTACTTTCCTCTTAAGACTGCTTTCGCTGCGTCCCACAGAAGTTGGGGCTTTGTGTTGTTGGTGTCATTTGTTTCCATATATTCCTTGATCTCTATTTTAACTTGCTCGTTGATCCATTGATTATTTAGGAGCATGTTGTTAAGCCTCCATGTGTTTGTGAGCCTTTTTGTTTTCATTGTAGAATTTATTTCTGGTTTCATGCCTTTGTGGTCTGAAATGTTGGTTGGTAGAATTTCAATCTTTTGGAAATTACTGAGGTTCTTTTTGTGAGCTAGTATGTGGTCTATTCTGGAGAATGTTCCATGTGCATGTGCACTTGAGAAGAATTTATATCCTGTTGCTTTTGGATGTAGAGTTCTATAGATGTCTATTAGCTCCATCTCTTCTAGTGGGTTGTTCAGTGCCTCCATGTCCTTACTTATTTTCTGCCCAGTGGATCTATCCTTTGGAGTGAGTGGCCTGTGAAAGTCTCCTAAAATGAATGCATTGCATTCTATTTCCCCTGTAATTCTGTTAGTATTTGTTTCACATATGCTGGTGCTCCTGTGTTGGGTGCATATATATTTAGAATGGTTATATCCTCTTTTGGACTGAGCCCATTATTATTATGTAATTTCCTTCTTTATCTCTTGTTACTTTCTTTGTTTTGAAGTCTATTTTGTCTGATACTAGTATTGTGACCCCTGCTTTCTTCTCTCTGTTGTTTGCCTGAACTATGTTTTTCCATCCCTTAACTTTTAGTCTGTGCATGTCTTTGGGTTTGAGGTGAGTTTCTTGTAAGCAGCATATAGATTGCTCTTGCTTTTTATCCATTCTATTACTCTGTCTTTTGAGTGGTGCATTCAGTCCATTTACATTTAGGGTGACTATTGAAAGATATGTACTTGTTGCCATTGCAGGATTTAGAGTCATGGTTACCAAGTGTTCAAGGTTAGCCTCTTTAGTATCTTACTGCCTAACTTAGCTCGCTTATTGAGCTGTTATGTACACTGTCTGGAGATTCTTTTATTCTCTCCCTTCTTATTCCTCCTCCTCCATTCTTTATATGTTGGTTGTTTTATTCTCTGCTCTTTCATGTTTCCTTTAACTGCCTTTAGTGGGTAGTTGATTTTATTTTTTTGCCTTTAGTTAGTACTTGGTCTGCTTTCTTTGCTGTGATTTTACTTTCTCTGGTGACCTAGGAGTGCTCCCATCTAGAACAGTCCCTCTAAAATGTGCTGTAGAGGTGGTTTATGTGAGGCAAATTCCCTCAACTTTTGCTTGTCTGGGAATTGTTTAATCCCTCCTTCATATTTAAATGATAATCTTGCTGGATACAGTATCTTTGGTTCAAGGCCCTTCTGTTTCATTGCATTAAGTATATCATGCCATTCTCTTCTGGCCTGTAAGGTTTCTGTTGAGAAGTCTGATGATAGACTAATGGGTTTTCCTTTGTAGGTGACCTTTATTCTCTCTAGCTGCCTTTAATACTCTTTCCTTGTCCTTGATCTTCGCCATTTTAATTATTATGTGTCTTGGTGTTGTCCTCCTTGGGTCCTTTCTGTTGGAAGTTCTGTGTATTTCTGTGGTCTGTTTGACTACTTCCTCCTCCCGTTTGGGGAAGTTTTCAGCAACTATTTCTTCAAAGACACTTTCTATCCTTTTCTCTCTCTTCTTCTTTTTGTACGTGTATAATACGGATATTGTTCCTTTTGGATTGGTCACACAGTTCTCTTAAAATTGTTTCATTCCTGGAGATCCTTTTGTCTCTCTCTATGTCAGCTTCTATGTGTTCCTGTTCTCTGGTTTCTATTCCATCAATGGCCTCTTACACCTTATGCATTCTGCTTATAAATCCTTCCAGAGACTGTTTCACTTCTGTAATCTTCCGGGTGTCTGTAATCTTCTTTTGGACATTTGTAATCTCCCCCTGGACTTCATCCCTTAGTTCTTGTATACTTCTCTGCATCTCTGTCAGTATGTTTACAATTATTTTAAAATTATTTTTCAGGAAGATTGGTTAGGTCTGTGTCCTTTTCAGGTGTTGTCTCTGTGATCTTTGTCTGCCTGTAGCTTTGCCTTTTCATGGTGATAGGAATAGTCTGCAGAGCTGGCATGAGTGACGGCTGGAAGAACTTCCCTTCTTGTTGGTTTGTGGCTTTGCTCTCCTGGAGAACAGTGACATCTAGTAGTTTGTGTGGGGCAGCTGCATGCAGACCGGGCTTCTGATTCATGCCCAGCTGCTATGGAGTTTATCTCTGCTGTTCCTTTGGGTGTAGCCTGCCTCAGACTGCTGCTCCGAAATGGTGGAGCTGCATTGGAGAGGGAACGGCCGGGAGGCTATTTATCTCCGTGAGGGGCCTCCCTGCTCCCTGCTGCCCAGGGTGTGAGAGTGCCCAGGGTTCCCCAGATTCCCTACTGCTAGATTAAGTGTCCCAGGATGCTTCCATCCAGCTTTGGGGTCCCTGCCCCTTTAAGACTTCCAAAAACCTGTCGCTTTTCTTTGTCCCCAGGGCGCTGGTTGCGGGGACCCGCTCACAGGTCTTACTGACCTGTTTCCCTATTATCCAGGACCCCATGCATGCACTGTGTCTGCGCTCTGGTGAGGATTGCTAGGGCTGGCTATTTAGCAGTACTGGGCTCCCTCCCCCTCCCCGCTCCAACTCCTCTCCTCCCACCGGGAGCTGGGGTGTGGGGCACTCGGGTCCCACCAGGCCACGACTTATATCTTACCCCCTCGGTGAGGCGCTGGTTTCTTGCAGGTGTGGATGTGTTCTGGCTGTTGTCCTGTGTCTTCTGGTCTCTTCTTTAGGAAGAGTAGTCTTTGTTGTATTTTCAAAAATATATGTGGTTTTGGGAGGAGGTTTCCACTGCTCTACTCACGCCGCCATCTTGGCTCCTCTACAATGTTTTATCTCACAGAAGTAACATCAAGTAAGAGAAACCATGGAAGAAACAGAATAGAGAGTCCAGATATATACGGTCAATCAATATGCAATAAAGGAACCACAGACATACAATTGGGTAATGACAGCCTCTTCAACAGCTGCTTTGGGAACAACTGGACAGCTATATGTGAGGGAATGAAATCAGATCACTCTGAAAGCCCATATACAAAAGTAAATTCGAAATGGATCAAAGACCTAAATGTAAGTCATGATACAAAAAACTCTTAGAGAAAATCATATGCAAAAAATTCCTGTACATAAACATGAGCGACATCTTCATGAACATATCTCCCTGGGCAAGAGAAAGGAAAGCAAAAATGAACAAGCAGGACTATATCAGGACACAAAGCTTCTGTACAGCAAAGGACAGCACAAGTAGAAATGGCATCCTACATTATGGGAAGATATATTCATAAATGACAGATCCAATAGAGGATTGACATCCAAAATATATAAAGAGCCCATGCACCAAAACAACCCAAAAGCAAATAAAACAATTAAAAAATGGACAGAGGTGCTGAACAGACAGTTCTCCAAGAAATTCAGAAGGCCAACAGAAACATGAAAATATGCTGCACATCGCTAGGCACCACAGAAATGCCAACTAAAGCCACAATAAGATAGCGGCTAACACCAGTTAAGGATCGCAGCCATCCAAAAGACAAACGGCGAGGTAGTGGAGAAAGGAGAACCCTCCTACACTGCTGGTGGTGGGACTGTAAATTAGTTCAACCATTGTGGAAAGCAGTATGGAGGTTCCGCAAAAACTCAAACTAGAAATAGCATTTGACCCAGGAATTCCACTCCTTGGAATATACACCAAGAATGCAGCAGCTCTGTTTGAAAAAGACACATGCACCCCAATGTTTGTCACAGCACTATTTACAATAGCCAAGAAATGGAAGCAACCCAGTGCCCATGAATGGATAAAGAAGATGCGGTACACATACACAATGGAATATTATTCAGCCATAAGAAGAAATCAAATCCTACCATGTCGAACAACATGGATGGAGCTAGAGGGTATTATGCAAAGTGGAATAAGCCAGGCGGAGAAAGAGAAGTACTCAATGATTTCACTCATATGTGGAGTATATGAACAAAGAAGATACTGAAGGAACAAAACAGCAGCAGAATCACAAAACCCTAGAATGGACTAACAGTTATGAAAGTGAGAGGGACTGGGGAGAATGGTTGGGAAGGGATGGATGAGGGGGAAACAAAAAGAAAGGGGACATTACGATTAGCATGTGTTATTTGGGTACAGAGGTACGTGGAGGGCTGTGCAAAACAGAGAAGACAAGTAGTGATTCTACAGCATCTTCCTACGCTGAGGGACACTGAATGTAGTGGGGTTTGTGGGGGGGACTTGGTGATGGGGGGAGTCTAGTAACCATAATGTTGCTCATGTAATTGCAGATGAACGATACCAACAACAAAAAATTATCAACGTTGTGCTCATCAAATTTCTCTTACCGTATCTTTTTTCTGGAAAGACAATTCACAAGTTATCATGTCACTTTAGCTTTAAGTAACAGTACTTCCCTGATGAGATCAACTACTTTCTGACTACATGAACTGAGCAAAATAGTTCAAGTGCTCTCATTAGTAAGAAAACACATTTAAAAATACTTCAATACACACCTTTGCGTATCTGAGATACTAAAAATGATACAACTAATGTTAATACATCACATCCCTCAGACAGCTGCGGGAGAATTCTAAAACAGTAGGTGTAGAAACTAACAGTATCTACTGAGAACAAGGAAATACAATCCAGCAATGTCACTTTAGAATGCAAGCAGCAGAAATATACACATCCAGCATAAATCATAATAGCTGACAAAATTCTATGCTCGACCAAACCCTCCTCGTTTCCCACTAGACGTAAAGTGTTAGGCTCATCTGTTTGTGGGCTGTTCAGTTTTACCAAGAATCCTAAATCAATTTATCCAGAATCCAATCCTTGCTATCTCATCACCTGGTGCCAATGGAGTTCATTTCTTACACTCCCCACGTCCAAGGTGTCTGGTACTTATGTCAGCCAGAATCATACCCCTCCCCTTTCTTTTCTCAGTTCTTTATCATCTACTGTCCCCCTTCTGTAAATTAATTCCTACTACTGTGCTGCACAGTTCTATGCCATCTCCCCTCACCCCAACTCTGAGACCCCAATGCTCAGTCCCTTCTGAAGTGTCTTCTTTATCCTCTAACAGTATAATGACTCTAGTGAAGGAAAAAGATGGCAGAAAATTTAAGACAAAGTGTAATCCCCCTCCCCCAAAAACATAAACCGTGAAAAACCACCAGACTGAAAATGACCTAGAGTGCAGAACTACCTATATCTGGGGAAGAGAAGACATTACAGAAAGGGTAAAGTGGCAAAGCTGAGACCCAGCAGAACCTAAGACCTCCTCCCACACCAGCATACATGTGGGAGGAACAAGAACAGAGCAGGGAGAGGAAAGGAGCCCAAATCACTGAATATCTGCTTCAAGAGCACAAGCCCACATGACACGATACTCTGGTGATTAGTGGGGCTGGACAACAAAAATGCAGAGTGCTCCGGGTAGCTGAGATTCCAGCCAGTTGTGGAAAGCAGTCAGGACCTGCCAGCGCCTGACAAAACATCAAGGTGGGTAGTTTGAAAAGACTTTCCAGCAGTGAAGGCGTGCCAGGGGGGCAAGGGTAACGATGAGAAAGAGAGGTGACAGACACCTCCCCAATCTAAAGTAGGTCCCACAGGTCAGGAACTCTCGGTAGGCCCAGATGTTCCATCCGCCTTGCTTGCAACACAGCCCGGAATCTGTAGGTGGCCAGAAGACAACCCACTTGGCCCAGCACTAGTGTCAAGAGTTTTGGGCAAGGTAGGCAGTGAGGACGTCCACGTTTTCTCAGCTGTTTCAGCCCAACTGGGGAGATGCCTGTAGGAACCAGCCCTAGGAGCTCCTTCCTTCCCAGGGGATCCAGGTTCTGCATGCCTCTGCGCAGCAGTCCCTGCCATTGCTGCAGGCCAACTGGAGGTCAGCCCCACCCACAGTAACCCCAGCAGTGACTTGTGTGATCACAGAGGCATGGATGAAGCAAACTGCTCACACAATCAGACCACCACAAGCCATACAAAAAAGTGACCCCTGTCCACTGCACACCAAGAGCTGGGACTCCAGACAATGTTTTATCTCACAGAAGTAACAACAAGTAAGAGAAACCATGGAAGAAACAGAAGAGAGTCCAGATATTTATGGTCAATTAATACACGAGAAAGGAACCACGGACATACAATGGGGAAATGACAGCCTCTTCAACAGCTGCTGTTGGCAAAACTGGACAGATACATGTGCCACAATGAAACCGGACCACTGTGTAACCCCATACACAAAAGTAAATTCGAAATGGATCAAAGACCTGAATGTAAAGCATGATACCATAGAACTCTTGGAGAAAATCATATGCAAAAATCTCCTGGACATAAGCACAAATGACTTCTTCATGACCATATCTCCCTGGGCAAGGGAAACAAAAGCAAAAATGAACAAGCAGGACTACATCAGGCCGAAAACCTTCTGTACAGCAAAGGACAGCACCAATAGAAAAGGCATCCTACCTTATGGGAGGATATATTCATAAATGACAGATACGATAAAGGGTTGACATCCAAAATATATAAAGAGTTCATGCACCTCAACAAACAAGCAAATAATCCAATTAAAACATAGGCAGAGGAGCTGAACAGACAGTTCTCCACAGAAATTCAGATGGCCAAGAGACACATGAAAAGATGCTGTACATTGCTAGTCACGAGAAATGCAAATTAAAGCCACAATGAGATATAGGCTCACACCTGTTAAGGATCACAGCCATCCAAAAGACAAACGGAGACATAGTGGAGAAAGGAGAACTCTCCTACACTGCTGGTGGTGGGACTGTATATTAGTTCAACCGTTGTCAAAAGCAGTATTGAGGTTCCTCAAAAAAACTCAAGATAGTAGTAACATTTGACCCAGGAATTCCACTCCTATGAATTTACCCTAAGAATGCAGAAGCCCAGTTTTAATGTCATACACACCGCTATGTTTATTACAGTACTATATGCAATAGCCAAGAAATGGAAGCAACCTAGAGTCCATCAGTAGATGAATGGATGAAGATGATGTGGTACATATACACAATGGAATATTATTCAGCCGTAAGAAGAAATCAAATCCTATCTTTGCCAACAACCTGGACGGTGCTAGAGGGTATATGCAAAGTGAAATAAACCAGGCATGGAAAGACAAGTACCAAATGATTTCACTCATATGTGGAGTATATGTACAAGCAAAGAACCGAAGGCACAAAATTCAGCAGACTCATATAACCCAAGAATGGACTAACACTTATGAAAAGGAAAGTGAGTGGGGTGATGGGTTGAAGGGAAGGATATGTTGAAAAGAAAGAAAGTGGTCGTTATTATTAGCACGTATTATGTTGGCAGGGGTGCACTGGGAGGGCTGCGCAACACAGAGAAGACAAGTAGTAATTCTACAGCATCTTACTATGCTGGACACTGACTGTAATGGGGTTCATTGGGGGGACTTGGTGATAGAGGGAGTCTATTAAACATCAAGTCCCTCATAGTTGTAGATTAACGATACTAAAATTTAGAAAAAACATAGAATATAAATGTTTCACTTACAAAAAGGTACTAACAAAAAAACCAACCATACACTGTCATTTATCCGTAATGCGCTCACCCTGCCCTCTATAGAGATGGGATGTTCGTTCCATCAGGACAGAAAGGACACTGAGATTCTCTACCTTAAAAAAAAAGATTTGTAGCCTTTTATGATTTATGTTTAACTGATTTGCTCTTTCATCTGTTAATTGTTAGTGGCTGCCTGCATTACTGTGTTGTAATAATAGATGATCATAGAACAGAAATAGATGATATTGTGTAGACTGGACACCTATGCCATTTCTGCTGTCACTTAACAGGGTCCATCTATTTCTTGATCCTTAACTAGATCCATGGAATACACACTACACATATGGGCTTTTCATATTTCTGTGACTTACAATGAAGATCCTCTTCTCTATATTCCAACCTAAATTCCACCATCATTTACCCAAACGTTAAGGAGCACAAATGCTTCTGGCTTCATGAGCTAGCACTATTTCACAAATAGCTTTGGCATAATACCAAGAAATCTGACTTTCAATTCTTCACGTTTAGAGTACAATTTCATTTCTACCTCATTAAGTCACAATTGAAAACAAAAAGGCTGAGTTCAACTTTTCACTTTAATAAAAACAGAATAAATCCAGCACATGCAGTGGTAGCACCTAAAACAAATACAATTAGCACTAATAATCTTACAGTGACATGAAGTCCAATGTCTCCATTTAGAAAGTTTAAATGTTTTACCAACAACATTTGTTTTTAGTTTGCTAAGTTTCACATTTGTTAAAAGTGAAAATATTCCTGGTGGACAGAACATTGGAAAATTCACTCATTATGGGACTACCAAAGATAACCATGTTTGAGGATTGCAAATATGCTAGTTACTAGAAACCAAACCAAACATATACCTTAACAAAACTAAGAGAACCTTTTGATAATGTGGATACTTCACACCAGTGTTCACAAATGTTTCATGAATATTTTAAGTATATCAAAACCTTGGCATATTTTAATTTCAAGTTGCCCATTTGTCCTTAAATATTGTCAAGAAATCATTGGCTAGCTACACTGCCAATGATTAATCTGAGTCAAGCTTAATAAAACTTAACATTAAAAGCTCATACTACCCTGAAACACATTTTCACATACAGTGACGTTCAACATTTAAGTGCCAGTGTTTTTCATACTGTCCTCTGGTCAAGTTTCTCTAAACTTTCTAAGAACACATTTAGGCTTACAAAAAATACATTATGTTTCAAAATATTCAATGAATATTACACAAACTAGCAACAAAAAGTATCTAAAATCTATTGTGTGCAAATAGATTTCAACGACCACTCTGTGGTTCCAAATAACATTTTAGAATGTATAGTTAACAAGCTGCCTTCAACCATGTCCAAGAGACAGAATAAGATTGGAATTTTAGAACACGCACACAAGACACATATATAAAATTCTCTGACTGCAGTAAGAACTTTGTAGAAAGTTATGGTGAAAATGTACAAGAGTCTAAACCTCTACACTAAGTGTAATAGCACCATAACAAATGCCTATACTACTTATGTTTTACAAGGCACAATATGCTTGAAATCTCCTGCACTTTATGATGTTTTTGCATTATGCCATCATCAAGATTAACTGGTAAAGATTACTGCATTCCAGACACAAAATTAGCAGAGAGTTCAAAGTGGCAGAGGTATTTTTAGGGATGGACAATTGTCTTTGGCCAAGTTAGGAAAGAGGCTATAAATATAATGGAATTGTATGCAACTAAGAATACAACTGCAGTATAGAGAAATGACACCTTGTGCAGTAGAGTACATATTTTCATCCTCTTTGATCTCAAGGATTTGTTTATTACTCTAATCTACAAAGTCTACAAAAGTAAGCCATTTTAACATTTCAGTGCAGTTTTAACAGACTAATGTGAGTCTGTATTAAAGCCTGCTGTATAATCCTGCTTATATCCTCTTGACCAAGAAACATCAACACTAGCATGCGTTAAAGACTAAATTCTAACCCATAAAGAGGACTGGTAAATTGCCATGGGTCAGTCATCTACTATTTAAATTTCATGCATGGCCAGCATCAAAAACATCTAATTAAGATGAAATCCCCTCCAAGCACTTGTTATCAAACCTCTTCACTTTTCCTAATAGTATGCCCACATTTGCCTGACTTTACCCTAAACGTTACAAGAGGAGTTGTATTACTTGCAAAATGCTTGAAGAATGTTTTGAAATATATATGGATACATTTGTACTTGCCACCTCAACATAGCTGCAATGGCTCAAAAGTTCTAAATGCCAAACCAGAATAGAGTGAGCAAATCACTTAGTACAATTCGCCACATTTTGAACTAATTCAGCACTAAGATGTTCTTCTTCCCAGTCTTCCTTTATGAAAATGTCTCAACACAAGCTACTGCCCAAGTTTTTTCCTTTACATTTATATCAAATTGATGATTCCTGCTAAGTGACATCATTAGACCTGTGTGCCAAGGTTTGATTTTAGCCCAACTTCAGTATCTTTATTTGAACGATTGACATTTTGGGCATTAGTGAGCCAAAAGGACATCAAAACAGTAAGTTGTCCTAAGTTTAAGTCACAATTAACAAACGATCCTTAGTCAAAAAAGTATAAATGCAGTTTGGGGTGGGAATAAGCAGGAGGGGGGGTTAATCCAAGCTACATCAATTAAATCTTTAAATCAACTTTATTAATAGACTGTTGACTACTGTTTTCTTCTTGTGTCTTTGAGCTCCGTTGAATTTTCAGGACAATCACAGTTGGTAACTGGACAGCAGTTCTTAAAGCTACACGATATGTTCTGGCTAAGATACATGTGGTTTCCAGATGAGGTTGTTTACAAGGATGACTTTGTTGTAAAGCAGATTCAATTGCCCCAGCAGCTGACACCCTGGAAGCTGTAATTTCCTCCATGTCCATCACTAGTGTAGAAGCCTCCATAACCAGCTGTCAAGAGATATTAAAAAAAAATTCAGCCAGCACTTTTAAGTAAGTTTTCTTCTCAAGTACTTTAAATATAAACGTTGTAAAAGATAGCTACAGAATTGGATTTTGTGTTCTTTAGAAATTAAATTTCTCCACTAATTTATTCTTTGAAAAAAAGAAGTCTTTGCCAAAAATATGAAATGGAAAAAATTATGTTACCTCCACCAAATCCTCTGCTGCTGCTGTCACCACCTCCACCACTGTGGCTGCTGCTTGCATGACTACTACTAAAGGCAGAACTGGTGGAAACTCTACTTTGTTGATAGTCTCTGGCACCAAATCCTCCACTGAATCTACTATTAAAAGGAAGAATTCTTTTAATGAACAAGAAATTCAATAAAATGACAATTCCTGTCCATAGACCCACTATTTCTGATTTTTCAAACCAGTTTCCAATGTGGTCAATTCCTCAGTGTTCCTGAAGACCTGAGCAGTTAACATCAACATTTTTGACTCCACTTCAGCCTTCCTAAGGCCATCCCTTATCCAAGTATGCGAATTGTGCACAGTATTTTACTTAACCCCCATAGAGAAAAATAAGAAGGCTGGAAACAATCCGTACCTCTTAGAATGTCCATGACTGCTGCCCTTACAGTGGTGTTCATGAGCCATGTTTCCCAACCAAGATGGCACTTCTTGTTTAGCTTCAACAAGTAGATCCAACAAATCCTTTGTGATATTTCTATTTCTTTCATTAAAGAATGAGGTGGCAAGGCCTACAAGAGTCCAAATATGTATATAATGCCTGGATTCCTGTGAAGTTGCTCAGTGTTTTTACTTATATGCAGAATAACCACAACTCAAAAATGTGACGTTATAATTCAAGTTAAACTGGAATACAAATAACTGTTATCTGACACCTGATTGATGTCATGTCCAACCTTCCCTTAAAAATAAAGGTTCTAGTATTTCAGATTCTGTGTCAAACTAAAACACTTTACCAAGGTTTCCTACACGTCCTGTACGACCAATCCGATGTACATATTCTTCAATATCACTTGGCAAGTCAAAATTGATTACATGTTTCACATTTGAAATGTCTAATCCTCTTGCTGCCACCTGAAAAATAACTTTTGTTAAAAGAAAGCAATAGTCAAACATGCATAACCCAAAAACAAAAATGTACTCACGGATGTAGCCACTAGAATCGGGCTTTTTCCTGAACGGAACTGGTGAAGGGCCTCCTCTCTATCCCTCTGTGATCGATCTCCATGAATACTGGTACAAGCATATCCTTCACAGGATAAGAAATCCTCGAGAGAACTGGCACGCTTCTTGGTCTGCACGAACACTAACGTCAGTGAATCCTTCCCTGAAAAATTGTATGTAAGATTTTGTTTACTAACAGCAACAGGTGTAATTACCTTTTCTAAATATTAACTGGCTTTCATTTTGTGCTAGGTAAACAAGCACATGGAGCTAATAAAAACTTAACACTTAAGAAGGTAAGTGAAAGACAAGGTAGAGGCTAAGGAGAGCCAAACTGGTCTTTCTTACACCTAGCTGACACTACTTATAATTCACCTTACCTGCTGCATTTAAGAGGTCAAGCAAAAATGACCGTTTGTCTGACTCTTCCACCCAAACTACCTTCTGCGTGATGCTTTCAGACGTAGAGCCAACTCTGCCTACCGTCAGGAAGATATAATCATCCAAGAAATCATGAGCAAGCCACTGAAAAAAGGGAAAAATAAAAGCCTGAAGTATTATTACTCTAACTTTTTAAGTGTCAGAAGACACTCAAGTACTTATTAACAAATACGTTCTAAAAAAGGAAGTTGTATTTTTTCTAAAAAAACAACACCTGTATTCCCTTAGGAAAGGTAGCACTGAACATCATGGTGTGGCGAATACCCTTCCGTGGCATACTGCCTTGTTCAACTATACGACGTATCTGAGGTTCAAATCCCATATCCAGCATTCTATCAGCTTCGTCCAACACTACGTATCTGTTACAAAAAAACACCCAATTTAGGATCTGATGAGAAACTTACAGTTGAATATAGTTGTGTCTTTAATTAAGCTTGATACATTTATCCAACACTCTTACTACACAAAGTAACACATGAAATACACTTAAGTCACACAAGCAAAGGAGATTATTACTTGACTCTGTACCAATACAGGCTAACTGTTATTTTTCAAAGACTATGTAGAAAGTTAAAATCATTCATGTTTTAATCTAAATACTAATAAATCACTACAAAATGACCACTAATATTAAAAAAGCTTCATCTCAGAGGAGGGGCCAAGATGGTGGCGACAGAAGGGCAGCAGAAATCTCCTCCCAAAACCATATATATTTTTGAAAATACAACAAATACAACTATTCCTAAAAGAGAGGCCAGAAGATACAGTACAACAAACAGTAAGGCTACATCTACAGCTGCGAGAACCGAGCGCCTCATGAAGGGGGTAAGATACAAGCTGAGGACCGGCAGGAGCTGAGCACTCCACCAACCCCCGCCCACCAGCGGGAGGAGAGGAGTTGGAGTGAGGAGGGTGAGGGAGCCCAGGTATGCTAAATACCAAGCCCTAGTCATCCTCACCGGGAGCACAGACACACAGTACATGGTGTGCTGGATATTAGGGAAACGCAACAGTAAAACATGTGAGCAGGTTGCCACTGCTGGTGCCCTAGGGACAAAAGAAAAGCGAGTGCTTTTTGAAAGACGTAAAGAGAAAGAGGCCTCACAGCATCCAGCCACACTCAGACCAGCAGCTGGGTATCCTGGGGAACTTCAGGCACCATAAACACTAACACTCTGAGCAGAAGTGCAGTTCTGAAGCCCCTCATGGTGGTTAAACAGCCTCCTGTCAATTACCCTTCCCGAGTGGTCCTGCCACAGCAGGGGAGCAGCCTGAGAGTAGCTGCGCCCACAGCAGCTGCCCAGGGCCTCCTCCACAGCCACCGGGGACAGACTCAGAGGCTCCACGGCATGTGGCAGCCCGGCACAGACAGAGGAAGCTGGGACAGGGTGTGAAGGGTAGCCGTTATCGCAGGAGAGCACACCCAGTGTGCCTGCCTCTCCCCGCAGGGCCCGGGGATGCCCCGATGGCTGCACCGCCTGCAGCAGCTCAGGAAATAAAACCAGAAGCTGCTCCTGGTGTGTGGGTAACCGGCACAGGCAGCGGAGAAGGGCAAGGTGACCAACAAGCAGGAGAGGACTTTGTGACACAAGCGCTACCTGCCTACAGCTTCCTCTACCGCCATGAAAAGGCGGAGGAATTTGGTGCAGTCCAGAATTACTCTTGGTGCCCGAGAGAGGGCCTGGAGAGATAGATTTAACCTAACTCCCTGAAAAAGAATTCAATATTAACGTCATAACCATGCTGATGGACCTGCAGAGAAATATGCAAGAGCTAAAGGATCAAGTTAGGAGGAAGAATACAGAAATAAAACAATCTCTGGAAGGACTTGAGAGCAGACTGGCTGGGGTGCCAGAGACCGTTAATGGAACAGAGAGCAGACAACAGAAACACAGAGAAGCTGAGGCAGAGAGAGATAAAAGGATCTCCAGGAATGAAAGACCATTCAGAGAACTGTGTGACCAAGCCAAATGGGACAATATCCACATTAAAGGGGTACCAAAAGAAGAAGAGAGGAAAAGGGACAGAAGGTGCCTTTGAAGAAATAACTGCTGAAAACATCCCAAAACTGGGGGAGGAAATAGTCTCTCAGACCTTGGAAGACCACAAGGGACCCAGGGAGGAGGACACCAAGACGCATAATTAAAATGGCATTGACCAAGGACAAGGCGAGAGTTTTAAAGGCAGCCAGAGAGAGAAAAAAGGTCACCTACAAAGGAAAACCATCAGGATATCATCAGACTTCTCAACAGAAACCTTACAGGCCAGAAGATAACAACATGATATATTTAATGCAATGATACAGAAGGGCCTAGAACAAGGAATACTGTATCAAGCACAATTATCATTTAAATATGAAGGACGCATTAAACAATTTCCGGAAAAGCAAAAGTTGAGGGAATTTGCCTCCCACAAACCACCTCTACAGGGTATTTTAGAGGGACTGCTCTAGATGGGAGCACTCATAAGGCTAAATAGATGTCACCACAGAAAATAAAATCACAGCAAAGAAAGCACACCAACCAAACACTAACTAAACACAAAAAATAAAATCAACTACGCACAAAAGCAGTCAAAGGAAACACAAGGAGTACAGAATAAAACACCTAACATATAAAGAATGGAGGAGGAGGAATAAGAAGGGAGAGAAATCATCATCAGACTGTGTGTATAATAGCTTAATAAGGAAGTTTGTAAGACAGGTAGTAAAGACGCTACCCTTGAACATTTGGTAAACACAAATCTAAAGCCTGCAATGCCAATAAATACATATCTTTCAATATTCACCATAAATGTAAGCAGATTGAATAAACCAATCAAAGGACACAGAGTAACAGAATGGATAAAAAAGCAAGACCCATCTATATTCTGCTTAACAGACACACACCTCAAACCCAAAGACATACACAGACTAAAAGTCAAGAGATGGAAAAACATATTTTATGCAAACAACTGGGAGAAAAAAGCAGGTGTTGCAGTACTAGTATCAGACAAAATGGACTTCAAAACAGAGAAAGTAAAAAGCAATAAAGAAGGACATTATGTAATGAGAATGAGGTCATTCCAGCAAGAGGATATAACCATTACAAATATACATGCACCCAACACAGGCGTATCAGCATATGGGAAACAAATACTAACAGAACTAAAGGAGGAAAGAGAATGCAATGCATTCATTTTAGGAGACTTCAACAGACCACTTACTCCAAAGGACAGATCACCACCAGACAGAAACTAAGGACACAGAGGTACTGAACAACACACTAGAACAGAAGGACCTAACAGACTTCTATAGAACTCTACACCCATACACACTCTCCTCAAGTGCATATGCAGCATTGTCCAGAGTAGACCACGTATGAGGCCACAAAAAGAACCTCAGTAAATTCAAAAAGGTAGAGATTTTACCAACCAAATTCTCAGGCCGCAAAAGTGTAAAACTAGAAATAAATTGTACAAAGAAAGCAAAAAGGCTCACAAACACATGGAGGCTTAACAACGTGCTCCTAAATAATCAATGGATAATGACCAATTTAAAAGAGATCAGGCAATATTTGGAGACAAATGACAACACCACCACAAAGCCCCAACTTTTGCGGGACACAGCGAAGGCTGTTCTAAGAGGAAAGTATATAGAAATACAGGCCTATTTAAAGTAGGAAGAAAAATCCCAAATGAATAGTCTAAAGTCACAATTATTGAAACTGGAAAAAGAACAAATGAGTTCAAAGTCAGCAAAACAAAGGACATAATAAAAATCAGAGTAGAAATAAATAAAATTGAGAAGAATAAAACAATAGAAAAAATCAATGAAATGAAGAGGTGGATCTTTCAGAAAATAAACGAAATAAGCCCCTAGTCCGACTTAGTAAGAGAAAAAGAAGATTCTACACACATCAACAGAATTAGAAATAGGAAAGGAAAAATCACGACGGACCCCACCGAAATACAAAGAATTATTAGAGAATACTATGAGAATCTGGATGCTAACAAGCTGGAAACCTCAAAGAAATGGACAACTTCCTAGAAAAATACAACCTTCCAAGACTGACCAAGAAAGAAAGAGAAAATCTAAAGACACCAATTACTAGCAACGAAGTTGCATCAGTAATCAAAAAACTACTCAAGAGAAAAACCCCCGGGCTAGGTGGATTTACCACAGAATTTTATCAGACATACACAGAAGACAGAATATCAATTTTCCTTAAAGTTTTCCAAAAAATAGAAGAGGCGGGCAAACTTCCAAACTCATTCTATGAAGCCAGCATCACTCTAATACCAAAACCAGGCAAAGACTCCACAGAAAATGAAAACTACAGACCAACATCCCTGACGAACATAGATGCAAAAATACTCAACAAAATATTAGCAAACAGAATTCAAAAAACATCAAGAGGATCATAAACCATGACCAAGTAGGATTCATCCCAGGGACGGAAGGATGGTACAACATTCGAAAATCCATCAACATCATCCACCACATCAACAAACAGAAAGACAAAAACCAGATGACCATCTCCACAGACACTGTGAAAGTGTTCAACAAAATTAAACATCCATTCTCGATAAAAACTCTCAACAATATGGCTAGAGAGGGCAAGTTCCTCAACATAATAAAGGCCATATATGACAAACCCACAGCCAACATCATACTTAACGGTGAGAAGCTGAAAGCTTTACTACTAAGATTGGGAACAAGACAGGGATGCCCACTCTCCCCATTGTTATTCGACATAGTACTGGAGGACCTAGCCACAGCAATTAGACAGAACAAAGAAATACAAGGAATCCAGATTGGTAAAGAAGAGGTCAGATCAAATTGTCCTGTTTGCAGATGACATGATATTGTACATAAAAACACTTAAATACTCCACCCCAAACCTACTAGAACCAATATCTGAATTCAGCAAAGTTACAGGATACAAAATTAATACACAGAAAATCTACTGCTTTCCTATACACTTACAATGAACTTGGAGACAGAGAAATCGGAAAAAAATTCTATTCACAATTGCATCAAAAAGAATAAAATACCTAGGTATAAAACCTAACCAAGGAAGTGAAAGACCTCTATTCTGAAAACTACAAGACACTCTTAAGAGAAACTGAGGTCACTAACAAATGGAAACTCATCCCATGCTCTTGCCCAGGTAGAATGAATATTGTCAAAATGGCCAAACTCATTAAAGCAGTCTACAAATTTAATGCACTCCATATCAAAATACTACAGCGTTCTTTAACAAACTGGAACAACTCTAAAATTCACATGGAACCCCCATTTCAGCAGTCCTGAAAAGGAAGAATAAAGTGGGGGGCATTTTGCTTCCCAACTTCAAGCTCTACTTCAAAGCCACAGTAATCAAGACAATTTGGTACTGTCACCACAACAGACCCACAGACCAGCGGAACCGGATAGAGACCTCTTCATGCACGTATCTCCCCAGGCAAGGGAAACAAAAGCAAAGATGAATAAGCGGGACTATACCAGGCTGAAAAGCTTCTGTACAGCAAAGGACACCATCAATAGAACAAAAAGGAATCCTACAGTATGGGAGAATATATTCATAAATGACAGATCCGATTAAAGGGTTGACATCCAAAATATATAAAGAGCTCGTGCACCTCAACAAACAAAAAGCAAATAATCTAATCCAAAAATGGTCAGAGGAGCTAAACTAGAGGGTTCTCCAAAGAAACGCAGATGGCCAACAGAGATATGAAAAGATGCTCCACATCACTAGTCATGAAAGAAATGCAAATGAAAACCGCAATGAGATATCACCTCACAGCGGTATGGATCGCCAGCATCGAAAAAACAAATGACAACAAATGTTGGCGGGGTTGTGGAGAAAGGGGAACCCTCCTACACAGCTGGTGGGAATGTAAATTAGGTTCAACCATGTGGAAAGCAGTACAGAGGTTCCTCAAAAAACTCAAAATAGAAATACCGTTTGACCCAATAATTCCACTCCTAGGAATTTACCCTAAGAATGCAGCAGCCCAGTTTGAAAAAGACATATGCACCCCTAAGTTTATCGCAGCACTATTCACAATAGCCAAGAAATGGAAGCAACCTAAGTGTCCATCAGGAGATGAATGGATAAAGAAGATAGTGGTACATATACACAATGGAATATTATCCAGCTGCAAAAAGAAAACAAATCCTATCATTTCCAACAGCATGGATGGAGCTAGAGTTTATTATGTTCAGAGGAATAAGCCAGGAGGAGAAAGACTAGTACAAAATCATCTCACTCGTATGTGGAGTAGAAGAGCTAAGAAGAAACTGAAGGAACAAAACAGCAGCAGACCCCAAGAACCCAAGAATGGACTAACAGTTACCAAAGGGAAAGGGACTGGGGAGGATGGGTGGGAAGGGAGGGATAAGGGGGTTAAAAAAGACAGGGGCATTATGATTTGCATGTATGATACGGGGAGTGGTGGCACGAGGAGGGCTTTGCAACAGAGAAGAGAAGTAGTGAGTCTACAGCATCTTAACATGCTGATGGAAACTGACTGTAATGAGGTTTTCGGCGGAGGCCTGGTGATGGGGGAAGTATAGGCAATATAATATTCCTCATGTAATTGTAGATTAACGATACCAAAAGAAAGCTACACCTCAGATACAGAAATTAACTTACTTGCAGAAGTCTAATCCAATTTTTCCTCTTTCCATCATATCCAGTAGACGCCCTGGAGTGGCAACTAACAAGTGACACCCACGTTCTAAATCTCGAATCTGCTGACCAATATCAGCACCACCATAAACCACACAAGGTCGAACTCTAGACCGGTATGAAAACTGTAAGCAAAGGATTCATTGGGTAGTCAGAAATGTATCACTAATTAAAAATAGCAACAATAAGTAAAATGCATATTTACTTTTCTGGCTTCCTCATAGATCTGTACAGCCAGTTCTCTTGTAGGAGCTAAAACTAAGGAAACTGGGTATTGTTTACGGCGTCCATACCTTCCATTTTCCTAAAAAGAAATTTTATGAATTAAACTTAAAGACCCAAAATTTGTTCATTCTTTAAAAAATTCTTGACATCAAAATTCCCTTTGTTACTTAAAAATTACATGCAAAACTGGCTTTCTGTTGGATTATCAGTCTGAAAACAAAATTTAAAAAATGAAAATAAAGTACACTTGGCATCACTTAGAAAGAAGGGTCCCAACAAATATTTTGGTAAGTCTTCCAATGAAAAAACTTCTTACAAGGATTTCTTTACCTTCACAGCCCTCAAAGCCTCGCCTGGACCATCTGCATAAATCTGACTTAAGATGGGTAAGAGAAATGCTGCTGTTTTTCCAGAGCCTGTAAGAAAAACATTTTATGAAGTATTCCAAACACCCTCTTGTGTTAAGAAAATTTTACTCTACGAAAATTTTACTCTATGCCTAATTTTCTGGAAAACATGGTATATTTACACAGCTAAGCAAAAAGTGCCAGCTGAGGAACTTCTGTGAACATTTTATACAATGCACTATTCAATTCTCTGCATTTTAATTTACACAGAAACAACCATTTTGCTTAATCCTGCATCCACTTCCACTTCAATACTTTTTTGGTATATACACTGTTGGAATGTGAAGCAGGAGTCAGCAATTCCGAAGAGTCCAAAAGAGGGTTCTCAGGGCCAGTATGTCTCTGCCATTGGAAAACTGTAGTTGTTTCAGGAAAACTCATTGAGAAAGCAGGCAGTGGCGTCAACCTAAAGGCCACAATTAGGTATAAAAGATGGGCAAGCATGGTGATATGATTGGGTTAGCCAAATATGAACACAGTGGACACAATCAGTGTGACAAATCAGACGAGGACGGTTGGTTAAAACCTCTCCACCAAGTGGACACCTGAAGCAGTTAGTTTGTGAAATGTGCATTAACTGTTATAAAACTTACTATACACATCGTATAATACATATATGACAGAGATTGAGAAAACTTACATCAACTTTAAATTCAAATGACTCAAAATTTGTAATACATCCAAACAGAAGTTTTAATACTGTTCTGCCATCTTTAACCCAACCTAAATTAAGAATAAATTACTATTCCTGCCCTCCTCCATTCCCCAATTCCCAAAATACTCTCTTCCTTTTCCCCAACCTAATTTTTATGGATCACAGGATCTTCCCTTCTTCTGTTGCAGCAGTATCAAACTGAAAATTTGTTACAGACTTCCCCAAGATACCCTGATGAGACACACTGATTTCATCCAAAGGATCCAAAGACACAAGGTAAAAAGAGACATCACCAACTAGCCTTTACCTAGCTCAAAATCAAGCTAATAAACACAGTACTCAGGTACCCCTACACAATGTACTACTTTTAGCGCTAGTCTAGGTAAGATACTGACTTTTAAACTTCATCAAGTGAGCTTACCTGTTTGGGCACAAGCCATCAAGTCTCTTTTTTCTTTTATAATGGGAATGGCATGCTTTTGCACTGGAGTTGGACGAGTGTAACAAGTAAGCTCAATGTTCCCCATGATAATTTCTCCCATCTCAACATCACTGAACTGTAAAGAAATTTAACCAGATCAAATGTACATAAGATGAGAAATACACTATCCATTGTAATTTGTTTGATAATACAAGAATGGAAGAAGCCAACTGAATGCCTACCTATTCATGACTAGATTACACCTGCTTTCATTTCAGGTAAAATCATCATGTTATTTTTTAAGAAAGCGGACTAATGTACAAATAGTGTTGGTTCTTCATTAGACACATTTTTTATTTCAAGATTACTGATAATGGTAACATTAAAAAATATCAGTCTCTCCTTTTTCATAATCCAATGAAGTTTGCAGTAGTAACTTTAATAAAGAATTGTTAAAAAAGTAACACAAAGCAACTTACACTTTCAATATGTGGAGGACAGTTATTTCCAGTTGCCTCTACTGGTATATCATCATACTTCTCAAAGTTAATCCCAGCGTTTCTTCCAGAAAACAGTTCCCTGAAACCAAATTATTATAATGCATATTATACTAGCTAGTACGTTGTCATAACAATCAACACCTTTCATAAACTTACTGCTCCAAGCGTTCACTTGGTGGAAGTGGTTTTGACCAATCATCCTCATCTGATCTGTCACCCCAACGACTGTGTCCACTGCATTCAAATTTGCTAAAGCCAGTCCTTTCACGACTGCCAAAACCATCATAGCCACTTCGTCCACGATCATCAAACCTAACCACAAGCAATTTGCCAAAATATGTCATTTATCCAAAGCCATGTTATCATCTTTCTAGAAGTATATATTAGTTAAACATTTTGGTCACAAGGACATTTAAGATGCCAAAATTCAATATTAACATCTCAATTTGTGAAATAAGGTCTTCTACTTAACCAATGGTTATACATAATGGATACATTTTCAGCTTTAGAAAACCAGCATTGTTCTTTCCTTTTTCTACAATTGTGCAGCTTAGAACAAGTCTCACATGCTAAGAATTAAGTTCTACAATACATTTAACTACTATGAACTTTACATCTGAATTTTGAAACTGATAAACCCAAAAATGGAAGATCAGGAAGAAAAGAAGGAATCTTAGTCTTGTTTGTAAAAAATAATACAGGGGCAACCAGATATTAAATTCGTAAGATCAGTTTATCAAAATTGTGCAATCATAAAAAGTGTTTAAACCAACACAAAAAGCCATAAATGATTAAACAAATAAAAATAACACTATCAAATTGCATATTTCTAGTGCATGTAAATTAAAATATTAAATCAGTAAAGATCTTTGAGCTAACAATAGTAAACCAACATTTGCTTAAATTTGCAATAGAAGAATGGTCCATTAAGGATGACTAAAGATCAACAAAATAACACAATAATTTACCTTCCCGTTGATCTACATCCATGATCACTGAAGAAAATGGGCTTTTCTCTTGAATCTCGAGACCCAAAATTGCAGTAGGCATCCTTATCTTTACAACTCCAACCTGACCGGTGTCTATCATCTAATCCCCCCAAACAAACAAACAGAAAAAGAAAAAAAATATGACATAATTCTGATCTTTCCAAATAAGGAGGTTTTCACAGTCTTCTTTTTAAATTTCATCCCTGTAGGACACCAAGGGTCAATGGATTGTTCATGAAAATCACTGGAAAAGAGAACTGAAAGATATAGGTAGTAGGTTTTCACCAGCAAATAGTCATTTTCTTGCCTTAAATCCTCTTTTCTAGGAGAAATTACTGAAGGGAAAAAGGAAACCTTATGGTCTTAACATCAATGTACTAAATGAACACCCCCTTTAAAATTAAGTTTACATGTAACGAAAGTATATTACTTTTACATTGACATAAAACACACAGTTTATATTCCATTCAAGTGTCATGGTTTGCTATACTCCTAAAACCTAGGCTTATTCCAATAAGATTATTTTGAAAAGACCACAGATAATTCTTCTTAAAAGCTGAGACTGCTCTCTCAGAGAAATTTCAAGTGCCTCTCCCAAATCTTTACCTTCAGAAGTAAGCAAGTAGCTAGGGTAGCTCTACGGAAGCATTTTAGTTATGCCCACCCCTAAATACCTCACAAACCATAATACAAAAGTTGGTAAAATAAAAATACGTATTATTGCCAGACAATATACCCTTTCTGGAATTCCCAGTGTAACAAAAGGTTAATTAGCCTCAGGTCCTGTTAGTAGCCTAGGGAAACAAAAAAAACGAATAGATACACTACGTGATTAGTAAGAAACAGGTCAGATATACTAGGACAAAAAATTTCAAATTTTATAATGGCTGAAGCACTAAATTCCAGGCACTGAATTATGCTTTGTCTACTTCTTATGGGCTCTCTGTAGAAAATAAGTGGCACTGTGAAAACAGGACTTAGTCAATTAGAAGACTTGGAGAAGGCAACTTGGTAGGAACTTTATCAGCAGCGATATAAATATGAGAAGTCAGTTGAACATCTTCAATACATAAGCACTGTTCTAGTTACTCTTACAAGAAATAAATTAAGTGAATGGAAATAGTGTAAAAGGAGTTTTAATATTTCTATTTGACTCGTAAAAGCAGTTTTGATATTTCTATTTGACTCCAGTGCACTTTTAAATGTCTTCAGACGTACCTATATATAAAATGAAGCTATCTGTATTCAAAAACTACCACTGGATTTTTTCAAATGATCCTCAAGGAATAAACCACAAAACATTTGCAGCAGGTAGAGTTTTCAGTAAGAACCCTAAATTTAGTAAACATGTCCATCTGTTAAAACTTTTAACACCCTCGGATCTTCCAGAAAGGTTCCTCAATCCATTCTCATGAAGATCTCTCTATTTTTCAATTTACCTTGCATGAGGTATTGGTAAGCATCTCCCCATTTCAGTATTAGAAAACCAAAGTAACAATTGGTGTGCACGTTATTTGTATAGGTATACTTACATAAACTACTGTCAAATACTAGAGTACAACAATGCTGGATCAAGCTTGGTGAGAACACAAGTATATCAAGGAAAAAAGAAAACTTCAATACCTCCCTTGCCTAATTTCCTAATTGGACATGTCTCTAAGGCTCATCTACAGACATTGAAAAGTTAAGAGTAAACTTACACCACAAGCTGATAAAGACGAGAATCAGACACTTTATTAAATTTGTAGCTCCACCATTTGCCAGATGGATGAGACACAGCCATTAGCAGGGTGATTGTTGAATTTTTAAGATCTGTTCCAAAAACTCCTGGAGGTACTGACAACTCCCTTTCAAAACACTCAATATACTCTGGATGCTATGCCAGCAAGATACACTGAGGAGAACTCATTAACCCTTTTCATAACTCTGCAGTTACTTTGAAAAAAAAAACCCAGCATTAGCTGAGTTACCTTCTGGTAGACCTACACACACTTAAAAGTTTCATTCAGGAAAACCACAGACCTCAAGCTATAGTTTATCTTCTCCCTTCCTAAAACACTCCCCTACCCTTACTTATTTACCAGTCTTTATTCTTCCCTTTAAGCTTTAAATACTTTTCCAGACCTTTCCCTTCTTTCAAATATTTCAGTCACCCAAATCATTCCAATAATATATTTAATAAGCTTTCACCACTCTACATTAAAAATAAACAGTAAAATATATTCAGGATTTTCATAACATTTTAGGCAAACCTTTCAAATGAAGCAGTTCAGGCAAAAAGCTACGATCAGACAATCTATCCAACTTACTAAGCATGCACAAGCTTATATATGCCTGCAATTAACTGTACTACAATAAACCTCTAATAAGGTGGCTTAATACATGTGCAGTTTTAATATACATATTTAATAGAGACACACACATTTTCAAAGTGAAATCAATCATGTTGTCAATGTTTACAGGTACAACCCAAGACTAGTGGGAACTGTTAACAGTAAAATTATACTAGTGAAAGTGGGTCAAAAGAAGTAACTCTGTATTACTTAAAATTAGATGAACCTTTTCAAAGTTAGGAAACGCTTGTTCTTGAATAAGAGAAAATGTGTACAGACTTCCCAGGTACCTCATTTTCCCTAGGCTAACTCATCTCTAAACATACAAAAAGTTGGATACAAACTTGCTGTCAATCACCTACCTTTAGATGCTTCTCTGTTCCTTAAGTGAGGAGGTATATAACGCCCTTCTAAGAGAAAAACAAAAATTAAAAGCCCACTTTAGCATCCAACACACAGCTTCTTACAACAGCAAGCTTTAAAGCCTCCTTGAAAAGTTGTTTTGCAGTAGGGAATAAATACCGAGAAATAAATTATTGCTTAATTAATATAATTCTTACCCTAAAATTGACGGGTGGGAGACAAGCCTGGCAAACTTGGGAACATGGATTAAGAAAAAGTTCCTCATATAAAATTCAGTTCAGTTACTAATAGTTACTTAACAAACATTTCAAAAGGGCCATCTCTTAGTTAACTTGCATGAGTACTTTTACATTGACCATAAAACACACAGTTTATATTCCATTCAAGTGTCATGGTTTGCTATACTCCTAAAACCTAGGCTTATTCCAATAAGATTATTTTGAAAAGACCACAGATAATTCTTCTTAAAAGCTGAGACTGCTCTCTCAGAGAAATTTCAAGTGCCTCTCCCAAATCTTTACCTTCAGAAGTAAGCAAGTAGCTAGGGTAGCTCTACGGAAGCATTTTAGTTATGCCCACCCCTAAATACCTCACAAACCATAATACAAAAGTTGGTAAAATAAAAATACGTATTATTGCCAGACAATATACCCTTTCTGGAATTCCCAGTGTAACAAAAGGTTAATTAGCCTCAGGTACTGTTAGTGGCCTAGGGAAACAAAAAAAACCGAATAGATACACTACGTGATTAGTAAGAAACAGGTCAGATATACTAGGACAAAAAATTTCAAATTTTATAATGGCTGAAGCACTAAATTCCAGGCACTGAATTATGCTTTGTCTACTTCTTATGGGCTCTCTGTAGAAAATAAGTGGCACTGTGAAAACAGGACTTAGTCAATTAGAAGACTTGGAGAAGGCAACTTGGTAGGAACTTTATCAGCAGCGATATAAATATGAGAAGTCAGTTGAACATCTTCAATACATAAGCACTGTTCTAGTTACTCTTACAAGAAATAAATTAAGTGAATGGAAATAGTGTAAAAGGAGTTTTAATATTTCTATTTGACTCGTAAAAGCAGTTTTGATATTTCTATTTGACTCCAGTGCACTTTTAAATGTCTTCAGACGTACCTATATATAAAATGAAGCTATCTGTATTCAAAAACTACCACTGGATTTTTTCAAATGATCCTCAAGGAATAAACCACAAAACATTTGCAGCAGGTAGAGTTTTCAGTAAGAACCCTAAATTTAGTAAACATGTCCATTTGTTAAAACTTTTAACACCCTCGGATCTCCCAGAAAGGTTCCTCAATCCATTCTCATGAAGATCTCCCTATTTTTGAATTTACCTTACATGCGGTATTGGTAAGCACCTCCCCAGTTCAGTATTAAAAAAACCAAAGTAACAATTGGTGTGAACGTTATTTGTATAGGTACACTTACATAAACTATTGTCAAATACTAGAATACAACAATGTTGGATCTAGCTTGGGGAGAACACAAATATGTCAAGGAAAAAAGGAGACTCCAGTTCCTCCCTTGCCTAATTTCCTAATTGGACATGTCTCTAAGGCTCATCTACAGACATTGAAAAGTTAAGAGTAAACTTACACCACAAGCTGATAAAGACGAGAATCAGACACTTTATTAAATTTGTAGCTCCACCATTTGCCAGATGGATGAGACACAGCCATTAGCAGGGTGATTGTTGAATTTTTAAGATCTGTTCCAAAAACTCCTGGAGGTACTGACAACTCCCTTTCAAAACACTTAATGTACTCTGGATGCTATGCCAGCAAGATACACTGAGGAGAACTCATTAACCCTTTTCATAACTCTGCAGTTACTTTGAAAAAAAACCCAGCATTAGCTGAGTTACATTCTGGTAGACCTATACACACTTAAAAGTTTCATTCAGGAAAACCACAGACCTCAAGCTATAGTTTATCTTCTCCCTTCCTAAAACACCCCCCTACCCTTACTTATTTACCAGTCTTTATTCTTCCCTTTCAGCTTTAAATATTTTTCCTGACCTTTCCCTTCTTTCAAAAATTTCAGTCATACAAATCATTCTAACAATATATTTAATAAGCTTTCACCACTGTACATTAAAAAACAAACAGTAAAATATATTCAGGATTTTCATAACATTTTAAGCAAACCTTTCAAATGAAGCAGTTCAGGCAAAAAGCTAACATCAGAGAATCTATCCAACTTACTAAGTGTGCACAAGCTTGTACTCCTGCATTTAACTGTTCTACAGTAAACCTGTATAAGGTGGCTTAATACATGTGCAGTTTTAATATACATATTTAATAGAGACATACCCATTTTCAAATTAAAATCAATCATGTTATCAATGTTTACAGATACAACCACAGACTAGTGGGAACTGTTAACAGTAAAATTATACTAGTGAAAGTGGGTGAAAAGAAGTAACTCTGAATTACATAAAATTAGATGAACCTTTTCAAAGTTAGGAAATGCTTGTTCTTGAACAAGAGAAAATGTGTACAGACTTCCCAGGTACCTCATTTTCCCTAAGCTAACTCATCTCTAAACATACAAAAAGTTGGATACAAACTTGCTGTTAATCACCTACCTTTAGATGCTTCTCTGTTCCTTAAGTGAGGTGGTATATAACTCCGTTCTAAGAGAAAAAAAAATTAAAAGCACATTATAACATCCAACACACAGCTTTTTACAAAAGCAAGCTTTAAAGCCTCCTCTAAACGTTGTTTTGCAGTAGGGAATAAATACCGAAAAATCAATTATTGCTTAAATAATATAATTTTTACCCTAAAATTGAAGAGTGGGAGACAAGCCTGGCAATCTTGGGAACATGGATTAAGAAAAAATTCCTCATATCAAATTCAGTTCAGTTACTCATAGTTACTTAACAAACATTTAAAAAGGGCCATCTCTTAGTTAACTTGCATGAATTATAACATATAGCATGTATGGCCATCACTGTAAAAGCCTAAGAAAATATCCTCAAAAAATACACCATCCAAAAAAGATATTTCATGCAAACAATAGGGAGAAAAAGCAGGTGTAGCTGTAATAGTATTAGACACAATAGAATTCAAAACAAAGAAAGTAAAAAGAGATAAACAAGGACATTACATAATGATAAAGGGCTCAGTCCACCATGAGGATATAACCTTTATAAATAGATATACACCCAACACAGGAGCACCAGCATTTGTGCAAAAAACACTAACAGAATTAAAAAGGAAATAGAATGCAATGTATTCATCTTAGGAGAATTCAACACACCACTCACTCCAAAGGACAGATCCACCAGACAGAAAATAAGTAAGGACACAGAGGCGCTGAACAACACACTAGAACAGATGGACCTAATAGACATCTATAGAACTCTACACCCAAAAGCAGCAGGATACATATTCTTCTCAAGTGCACATGGAACATTCTCCAGAATAGACCACATACTAGGCCACAAAAAGAGCTTCAGAAAATTAAAAAAGATTGAAATTCTACCAACCAACTTTTCAGACCACAAAGGTATAAAACTAGAAATTGTAAAAAGAAGGCAAAAAGGCTCACAAACACATGGAGGCTTAACAACATGCTTCTAAATAGTCAATGGATCAACGACCAGATTAAAATGGAGATCCAGCAATATATGGAAATAAATGACAACAACACAAAAGCCCTATTTCTGTGGGACACGGCTAAAGCAGTCTTCAGATGAATGTACATAGCAACCCAGGCATACTTAAAGAAGGAAGAATAAACCAGAATAAATAGTCTAATGTCAAAATTATCAAAATTGGAAAAAGAAGAACAAAAGAGGCCTAAGTCAGCAGAAGGAGGGACATAATAAAGATCAGAGAAGAAATAAACAAAATTGAGAAGAATAAAACAATAGAAAAAAAATCAATGAAACTAAGCTAGTTCTTTGAGAAAATACACAAAATAGATAAGCCTCTAGCCAAATTTATTAAGAAAAAGAGAAACAACACACATCAACAGAATCAGAAACAAGAAAGGAAACATCATGATGGAACGAACAGAAATACAAAGAATTATTAGAGACTACTATAAAAACCTATATGCTGAGAAGCTGGAAAACCTAGAAGAAATGGCCAACTTCCTAGAAAAATACAACCTTCCAAGACTGACCAAGTAAGAAACACAAAATCTAAAGAAATCCTTTACCAGCAACGAAATTGAAGCAGTAATCAAAAACCTACCCAAGAAAAAAAAAACCCAGGCCAGACGGATTGATTTACTTCAGAATTTTATCACACATAAAGAAAAGATATGATGCCCATTCTCCTTAAAGTTTTCCAAAAAGTAAAACAGGAGGAAATACTCCCAAACTCATTCTATGAAGCCAATATCACCATAATACCAAAACCAGGCAAAGACTACACCAGAAAAGAAAATTACAGACCAATATCCCTGAAGAACGTAGATGAAAAAATACTCAATAAAATATTAACAAACTGAATTCAAAAATATATCAAGAGGATCATACACCACAACCAAGTGGGATTCATCCCGGGGATGCAAGGCTTGTACAACATTCGAAAATCCATCAACATCATTCACCACATCAAAAAAAAAGAAAGGCAAAAACCACAAGAGCGTCTCCATAGATGCTGAAAAAGCTTTTGACAAAATTCAACATCCATTCATGATAAAAACTCTCAGCTAAATGAGTATAGAGGGCATGTACCTCACATTAATAAAGGCCATATATGATAAACCCACAGCCAACATCATATTGAACAGCGAGAAGCTGAAAGCTTTTCCTCTGAGATCGGGAACAAGACAGGGACGCCCACTGTCCCCACTGTTATTTACCATAGTACTGGAGGTCCTAGACACGGCAATCAGACAAAACAAAGAAATACAAGGAATCCGGATTGGTAAAGAAGTTAAACTGTCACTATTTGCAGATAACAGGATATTGTACATAAAAAAACCAAAAGACTCCACTCCAAAACTACTAGAACTGATACCAGAATACAGCAAAGTTGCAGGATAAAAAATTAACACACAGAAATCTGTGGCTTTCCTATACACTAACAATGACCCAATAGAAAGAGAAATCAGGAAAACAATTCCATTCATAATTGCATTAAAAAGAATAAAATACCTAGGAATAAACCTAACCAAAGAAGTGAAAGCCTTATACCCTGAAAACTATAAGACACTCTTAAGAGAAATTAAAGAGGACACTAAAAATTGGAAACACATCCCATGCTCTTGGCTAGGAAGAATTAATATCGTCAAAATGGCCATCCTACCCAAAGCAATACACAGATTTGATACAATCCCTATCAAATTACCAACAATATTCTTCAACAAACTGGAACAAATAGTTCAAAAGTTCATCTGGAAACACCAAAGACCCCGAATAGCGAAAGCAATCCTGAGAAAGAAGAATAAAGTGGGGGAGGGGTAACTCACTCCACAACTTCAAGCTCTCCTACAAAGCCATAGTAATCAAGACAATTTGGTACTGGCACAAGAACAGAGCCAAAGACCAGTGGAACAGACTAGAGACTCTAGACATTAACCCAAACATATATGGTCATTAATATTCGATAAAGGAGCCATGGGCATACAATCGGGAAATGACAATCTCTTCAACAGATGGTTCTGGCAAAACTGGACAGCTACATGTAAGAGAATGAAAGTGGATCACTATTTAACCCCATACACAAAAGTGAATTCAAAATGGATCAGAGACCTGAATGTAAGTCATGAAACCATAAAACTCTTGGAAAAAAACATAGGCAAAAATCTCTTAGATATAAAAATGAGTGACCTCTTCTTGAACATATCTCCCCAGGCAAGGAAAACAAAAGCAAAAATGAACAGGACTATATTAGGCTGAAAAGTTTGTGTACAGAAAAAGACACCATCAATAGAAAAAAAAGGTACCCTAGAGAATGGGATAATATATTTGTAAATTACAGATCAGATAAAGGATTTAGATTCAAAATATATAAAGAGCTCACCCACCTAAACAAACAAAAAACAAATAATCCCATCAAAAAATGGGCAGAGGAATTGAACAGACAGTTCTCCAAAAAAGAAATTCAGATTGCCAAGACACACATGAAAAGATGGTCCACATCGCTAATTATCATAGAAATGGAAATTAAAACCACAATGAGATATCACCGCAGACCAGTAAGGATGGCTACCATCCAAAAGACAAACAACAAATGTTGGCGAGGTTGTGGAGAAAGGGGAACTCTCCTACACTGCTGGTGGGAATGTAACTTAGTTCAACCATTGTGGAAAGCAGCATGGAGGTTCCTCAAAATGCTCAAAATAGACTTATCATTTGACCCAGGAATTCCACTTCTAGGAATTTACCCTAAAAATGCAGCACTCCACTTTGAAAAACACAGATGCACCCCTATGTTTATCGCAGCATTATTTACAATAGCCAAGAAATGGAAGCAACCTAAGTGTCCATCAGTAGATGAATGGATAAAGAAGATGTGGTACATATACACAATGGAGTATTATTCAGCCATAAGGAGAAAACAAATCCTAAAATTTGCAACAACATGGATGGAGTTAGAGGGTATGATGCTCAGTGAAATAAGCCAAGAGGAGAAAGACAAGTACCAAATGATTTCACTCATATGTGGAGTATAAGAACAAAGGAAAAACTGAAGGAACAAAACAGCAGCAGAACCACAGAACCCAGGAATGGACTAACAGTTACCAAAGGGAGAGAGACTGGGGAGAACAGGAGGGTAGGGAGGGATAAGGGCGGGGAAGAAGATAGGGGGTATTATGATTAGCATGTATAATGTCCTGGGTGTGGGAAAGGGGAGGGCTGTGCAACACAGAGAAGACAAGCAATGATTCTACAACATCTTACCATGCTGATGGACAGTAACTGTAATGGGGTTTGTGGGGTGTACTTGGGGTAGGGGAGAGCCTAGTAAACATAATGCTCTTCATGTAACTGTAGATTCATGATAACAAAATTAAAATTAAAAAAATAAAAAAACATGCACCATCCTACTATGCTGATGGACAGTGATTGTAATATTGTATGTGGGGGGAACTTAGTGATTGGGGGAGTCTAGTATACATAATGATCCTCATGTAATTGTACATTAATGATACCAAACAAACAGACAAACAAAAAACACAGATCTGAGGGGAAAAAATGCACTAAATCAACTCCAATTACCCAAAATAAGGCTTTGTTTCTATTCTGGTAAATGAAGTCCAAGTTTAAATTAAAGAGCAGGGAAAGGAAAATGACAATAAGAACAGTGTGTGTTACCTCGATTGTTTGTAAGTGAACAGCCTGGTCTATCACCAAGGAATAAAAACACTTAAATCTACATAGTAGAAGAAGAAAGTCAGTTTTATACCTTAAAACTCAAATTTTAATCTCTAACTTTCCGACTGAATTAAGTATCCCAAACCGTTAGAATTAAATTATCCATATAATGGCAAATAACATTACCTGAACTAACCATATACTTAAAGAAGTTTTTTGAAGGGTATCCACTGCTTTCCTGCAAGCCTGAGCCCAAGGTGAGATCAGCTGCCAAATGATAAACCACCACCAATTCCTCTCCCTACCCAAACAGTAATGTCTATGAAGTCCTCAAAACAGGAAATCAAGCCAACTCTGCTCCCCCAAAGAACAAAATATTTCAAGAGCTAAAAAAAGATGTAGAAACATTTTAAAGAATTTAATACAGCTGACATTTTATTTGTTTTATTTTGGTGTCATATAATTACATGAGCAACATGGTGGTTACTAGATTCCCAGCACCAAGTCCCCACCATACAGCTGACATTTTAAATTCTCACTACCACCTAACAACCCATACAGCCTAGTTCTATTTGTCTCAGATTCTTCATGGGAAATAAATGGCAGTAACTTTAACACATAAACAAATACAGGTTCTGAACAATATGGTAACAGTTCAGGTAATTTCACAGATAGAACATGTCTCCCACCTCCTTCCTGCTTGCCCAGGAAACAACAATAAAAATGTATTGGTACTACATTAATTTTCTTCTAAACCAAGTTACCACTCAAAAAGAACCACAAGTCTCTTACTGTCCAGGCCTGTCAAAGTAATTCATGTGGAAAACAGAAGGGAAAAAAGCTTCAATTAAAATTAGCAAAAACAATGACATGTGAACATTAAGCTAATGAAGATTTTAGAGAGAAAAAAATTACTTACTGCTTGTTGTAATTCCTCCTTCACTTTGATTATCAGAGGATTTCAGGTCTAGACCAGCAAACTGAAAGATAAGATATTAAAACTTCACATGCTGACACACGCATTACTACACTACTAAGGTAAAAATCAAGTATAGATAGCATTACAAACAAAATACAAATCTCAAGACTTACATTCCCTTTAACCCTATATATAGGCTAGCTGCCCTGTCTGCAGCTGTTAAAAATCTTAAGTGTAGTTGATACACAATATACTACTGGTTTCAACTGTACAACATAGTGATTCAATACTTATACCCATTATGAACTACTCACCAAGAAAAATGTAGTTACTGTCACCAAAGATACTAAAAATTACTTATAAACCCTACAAAGGACAAATGCAAGAGGCAGGACGCCAGCACCCCACTACAGATAGTTCAAACACCTTCTTTTAAAGCAATTTTCCCTGCAAAAATTTTCCTTACTAAAAGATCTTTAATTATCAAACTAAATCGTTAATCATTTCTCAAAGCCACTGGTTTTCTGCTTGGTATTCTTTTAAGCCTAAAAACATCTACCCAAAAAACGTTTAGCACAATTTGAAATCTCCTTAAATAACCCTATCTCAAGACTGATCAACTATTCAATTCGGTTAATCCCTAAGCAGAAACCCACCCCTCATCACCAGCTGGCAGTTAAGCATTGTGGCACTTTACTAACACTGGATCATTCAACTGAAAAGCAGTTATTTCTCGCATTGCAGGGATTATAGTGTGGCACAACTGACATTTCATTCTTGTAAAAGTCTGTCTTCAATCTCAGTTCCTACCTGCCAACACACTGGTGAGATTTCAACACCATAGAAAATGGTTATTCCGCTTTGTTGCACTGTAACTAACCAAAGAAGCTTAATTAAGTTCTATTTAGAAGCAGAACAGTTATATACACCAAAAAAAAAAAACCCACGAAGAGCAAACAGCATTGTCACCAAATGTTACTAAGACAATAACGTTTATAAACACTGGAGTAAAAGTTTAAGATAACGTTACCAAATTACACCAAGGGTCAACATTAAGGCATTAAATCTTAATTATCACCACTTTTCCTGGACGAATTTGTTTACTACTTAATTCTAATGAGCCGCGGGGTGCAGTTTTTCGAGTTAAACAGATTCCATTTGCACAGGTAATTTTACAAGTCTGAATGCCTTTGCTCTAGATTTATTTTCAACTTTTGTGCTCTTTTAAACACGTCAAATCTCATAAAATTGCAGGCTTTTAACATAACGCATCATTAGCAGGAAAACATCCTCATAAAAGCAAGCGGTGAGATCTATCAAATCCCTTAAATATACATGTAACTAAAATTTAGGAACAATTAGTGTCATTAAGCTTCTTGCACAATTTAGTAGGAGTTCGTCAGTTTGTGTAAAAAGTTATGCTCTATAAATTCCTTCTACTAAATGTGGAAGACATAAGGTGTGCCTTGAAAGTGCAAAACGACTCATTTACTGTTTCTCTGGAGAAAATACAGAAAAATGAAATAGAGTAGCTCTCCTGGCTACTCAGACTACGTATCCTTTCCCCCATTCCCAGTAGTTTGGCGAAAAATGTATTCTACTTAATTAGGGAAATCCTTAGCTTTGACTATTTCAAGGTTTCTCTCCTTAGGCACAATAAAGTCAGTAACAAAAACCTTATCTACTCAGCTGATCTACTGTCCAAGTACTTTTCGTCTCATTAACCCCAAAGTTGAACGATTAACAGAAGAACATGAACACCACATTGTACCACTCCCCAAATACGCACGGCCCACGGCTAAACAGTCATCCCGCGACTTCACTGATTTAGGAGAGGGAGCAGGGCAGTACTAGCTTCCTAACTTCCCAAGAGTCTTCCAGCCTGCGTCCAGCTTCCATTACCTCCAGTCACCGGTTAAGGGAGGCACACAGAGGCCATTGTTCCCTCCTCTAGTGACTCTTCCGGCTCTCTTGCATCACAAAACTTTCCACTACCGAAACGTGGCCTCGTTATCGGCAGCACCCGGCTATTACAAGGAGGCAGAAGGCCCGCGAGACAAAACTAAATAACCGTTTCATAGTTTATTTTGTAGTCAGTCATTCGGCGGCCCCGCTCCCACCGACCCAGATCGGGTGGGCCTGAGGCTTGTTACCCGACAACAGCGAGGCACAGCCAAACAGCCTAAACAAAGCGGCCGCCGCCATTACCGCTAAGAGACGGCCTCACTCCTTCCCGACGCTCTCACATTCCGCGGCCGCCAACTACTCTCATGCGCACACCAACGACACTTCCAAGCTTTATTCAAGGCCGACCAATGACAACCAAGCCTCTCGTACCCTTTCACGTACTTCCATCCATTTACTTATTAGTTATCGCAGCACACGTGCACCTCTGGGAGACTGCACGCGCACACATACAGAAGCCGCCACTGTGGGCAGCCGGGTAAGATACCTGAGTCGAGCCTGTCCCTAGTAACAGTGAAAGCCGGCAATACTGCCGCCGCCTCTGCACAAGCTTAATAGGGTTTTCTCACCGCCTAGACTCCCACTCACCTCAAGCCACAGTTTCCTTCAAGGCGTCTAGTTTCCATTACGCCATAGGCTACCTTAAGCAGGGAAGGGGGAGCACGCAAACAACCCAGAAGGAACATTTCTCCTTACCTGCTGGTGGACCCGCTCAAGCTCACTCATGCCGGAAGCGAACCAAGAAACCGGAGCTTTCCACCTACGGTCCAGCGTTGTCCGTTCTGTGTATTCCTCTTACGTTCTCCCGGCACCACCCCTCTTACGTATAAATGACTAAATCGCGTTAGGATCTTCTGGTTAATCGCGTTTCCCTAAAGCTCTCAGAACTCGCGAGAGCTTTATTTCTTCCGTCCTTCGGCAACGTCTTGGACTTCTTGGGAGCTGAGAATAAGCGGTCATTCTTCGAACTATCGCGAGAGCTTAAACGTAGTGCCAAATCCCCTTTAACTCCTCTTCTCCTCCGTGTTTTCGTAGGTTTCCTTCTTTACTGAGCTAGCGCTCTTTTCCTTTTCCCTTCCAGTAGTCAGATTTCACACAAAATGTTTACGTTTTTACTAGCCCTCGCCTGCCTTTGGGAAGTTTTTCCTATGCAAGACTATTAAAATACCCATAGTACACATTGTGTGAGGGGATCACCGGGAGAACAGCGTAGGACAGAGAAGGCACACAGTGAATCTGTGGCATCTTGCTGTGCTGATGGACAGTGACTGCACTGGGGTATGGGTGGTGACTTGATAATAGAGGTAAATGTAGTAACCACACTGTTTTTCATGTGAATGTGAAACCTAAGTAAGAGTGTCTATCAATAATACCTTAATAAAAAAATACAGAAAAAACACCCAAATAACGTTTGATTCATGTGGCCTCAGGTGTCGTCGGGTGCGTGGCCAGTTTGTGCAGAAGTCAACAGTGGCTTGAGTAGAATACTCTGGGAGGGGAAAGAAAAGACGTTGTGGGTAGAGTCTGCAGAGGATGTTCAGGTTGAGGAACATCGGAGGGGGTATTCCAGCTGGCTGTGGGAAGCTGCCCGTCTGAATGGTTTAGGATGCTGGGGTCTTGGGCAGGAACCCAAGGCCTCTCTGCTTTCGCAGCGGCCGAGATGTAACCCATGCTCTGGGGGCCACCCGTTATTTGGTGAGGGGACAATGAAACTACTTTAAGATGAATGACGATTAGGTAAAGTGCCATCCCATCTTCTCCTCTCCTTCCTCTTGGCAGGAGGCATTTCGTTTTTCTCCGGTGGTGTAGGCTCTGTAGCTTCTACTGCTGCACTGCTGTCCAAAGCCACTGGGTCCTGGAGGTTGTGGATGATACTCTTGGGGCCCAACGGCTTTAGTGCTGTTTGGATGGGCATAATCCACCTGCTGAAAGAACTGTGCTTGTCCACATAGGCTTGGAATGGAAGGAAGTGAGCTACTGTTGTCAGAAGAATCACTTCTCTCTTAGGTTCCTTAGTTCAGATTTAGCGCCATAGGCCCCTCAAATGAAAGAGAACATTCAAGTGAGCAGCAGCTTCTGTGTAAGAAATGCACTAACATTCCTCTTAGGGAAACAATTAAATATGCAAGGTTCTGCACCATCCTCCATGGGTGTCCTGCTGCTGGGATTCATATTACATTCTCAAAACATTTGTCACATAAAAGATATTTCTGCTTTTTCAGTTTTAAAACACTCAAATGTGACTGGATCAAGTTTCTTTACTGCTTTTTCAACTTCTAGCTGGAAAGCTAGCTTACATAAACGTTTTTTCAGCAAGTAAAAAACCAGGACACTTACCATTGTGAACTTAATGCATAAATATGATTAAAAGGTATGATATAAACTAAATTCCCTAATGCATTTCCTCCCCAAAATGATCTAACACAACAAAATAAAAGGAATATACATAAAAATTATTTAATATGTAAATGTCCACATATACAAATACAATGTGTTCATAATTGCTTATGTAAACAGAGCTAATGTTTTCCAAAATGGTGGAAATATGTATTTACAATTATATGGCATTCCTATTCCTAAAAATATCCTAATATGTTGAGACTAGTCAAAATACTTTGTATTTATATGAAAAGCAGAGTTCTGACAGAAAGGGTTTTTGCATTTTCACCCATGTGAAAGATTGTAAAGAACTAACTGTTCACTGCATTTCAGGACATAGGACATGCCTGACCCTTTGCTAACCGTGGCCAGTGGCACTTGTCAGTCATCGTGAAAACCAGATTACACAAATTTGCAAAATGCTTTCCTGAGAAACTAATCTTCCTAATATTAAGGACCTTTTTGAACTCTGAGATTGGTGAGTTCATGCTATGGAGCACTAGGGAGGTGTATTCGCATCATTTCCTTTTCATTTAGAGTAGCACAAAATGTGAGTCTGAGACTTAGAAGATGATGCAGGGGTTCTTGATGACGAAGCCGAAGAATGAGCTTCACAAACACTCAAGGAAGTAGAGCAAGGTACAGGCTTTTATTTAGAGATAAAGTGAAAGGACAGAGCTCTCGGCTCACACCAGGAGAGGACAAGAGAGTCCATAGTGGTGCATTGTCTAGGGGGTTTTATAGGCAGTTGAGGATTTTTCGAGAACATGAAAGAAACTTAGGGATGTGGGATTGCATCACCTGCCCTGTCCTAAAGGTGGGCTGGGACATAGTCTGATTGCTAGGGCTGATAGCAGAGTCCTGGGTTATGCTGATACCCTTGCAGAACACTCAAACATTCAAGGCCAAGTTGCTCCTGGCCATTTGACCTTTCACTGATCTCACTGAAGATGTCTGTATCTTTACCCTAGAGAATTAGTGTGATCTTGAATTTGCAAAGTGCTTAGCACAAACTTTCAGTAGGAACTTCTTTGCCCATTGTTACATGGCTCTGACTGTAAATATTCCACCCTGCTTTTCCCGGAGGCCCTCACCCTACTCTGACTACACCCACCATTCCTGTCTCAAAGCTATGTTTCTGACAGGTCTTATGTATGTATGTGAAAATTAGCCCTAACAACAGACATAAATGTGGGTCAAATTGCAGTATTTCCAGAATCTCTTGCCTGGCCTTTGTACATCTCCATATCAGTAGTGTTTCCAAGGGTGGAGAAAAGTAGTACATTTCCATATCAATAGCTGATTACAAGGTGGGGCGAGCAAGGGTATATACCTGGATTGGGAGGTTTGGTGGAGACCCTTTTTGCAGTTGAGTTCCCAGAGACATGGGTGAGCCAAAATGGATGATTGCTTATACGTGTTAGGAAAATAGATATGAGTGGGGTGGAAAGAGGAAAAAGTCCAGGAAAGCCCACTAAAAAAGACTCAGAGTTAATGAGTTGCTCACTTAAAGCTCAACAAGCCAGGAGTAACTTGGCCTGCAATGTTTGAATGTTACCGAGATAAAGGAACGTATGTCAGCCATAGCCCATGTCTTTATTCTGTTAAACATGCAGGCCCAGATCTTATTAACCTATCTATAAGCTGTTTTTTCTCCTTTAGCCCTTATCAAGTAATTTGAAACCTTCGCATCGAATTTAGCATGCAGGCCCAGCTGTAAACACCATAGTGAAATACAAGAAGGATTCCTTCTTAAAGATAAAATTGCATTTTACCATTCAGGAAAATAAGAAGTAAGATTCTTTATGTACTCTTTAGCAGACAATAACTTAGCCCAACTTGTGGAGCTGGGCAGGTAGTTTTAATTGATATGTTCTCAAACCAAGCTGCTCTCCTGGGAGGTGACCAGAGCAGTAAATTTCTTGTTTTAATTTTATTTATTTATTATTATTTTTTATTAAGGTATCATTGATATACATTCTTATGAAGCTTTCACATGGAAAACGTGGTTATTACATTCACTCTTATTGAGTCGACCCCCCTTATCCAATTGCAGTCACTGTGCCTCAATGTAGTAAGATGCCACAGACTCCCTATTTGTCTTCTTGAGCTACACTGTCTTCCCTGTGACTCCACACAGACACCATGTGCACCAATCATGATACAACACAATCAGCTTCTCTCTCCTTCCCCACCAACCCTTCCACACCCCTACCCTTTGGTAACTACTAGTCCCTTCTTGGAGTCTACAAGTATCCTGGTATTTTGTTCCTTCAGTTTTGCTTCATTGCTCTACTCCACAATTGAGGGAAATCATTTGGCACTTGTCTTTCTCTGTCTGACTTATTTCACTGAGCATTATACCTTCTAGCTCCATCCATGTTGTTGCAAATGGTAGGATTTGTTTGTTTCCTATAGCTGAATAATATTCCATTGTGTATATGTACCACCTCTTCTTTATCCATTCATCTACTGATGGACACTTAGTTTGCTTCCCTATCTTGACTACTGTAAATAGTGCTGCAATAAACATACGGGTGCATATCTTTTTGAATCTGAGATCCTCCATTCCTAGTGTAAATTTCTAGGAGTGGAATTCCTGGGTCAGATGGTATTTCTATTTTATGATTTTTGAGGAACCTCCATATTGCTTTCTACAATGGTTGAACTAGTTTACCTTCCTACCAGCACTCTAGGAGGGTTCCCTTTCTCCACATCCTCATCAGCATTTGTTGTTCCTAGTCTTTTTCCGCCCCTTTTGAAGATTCTGCTCTCCTATAAGAGAAGTGCATGATTCAATTAGCAGATGAAAGAAAAGGCCCAAATCGAGCCAGAAAGGAGTCCACAGCATTACCACCCACCTTCAGATGCACAGTGAGATAAATGCAGCACCTGATAGGGAGGGAAGGACCAGTGATGACAGAAGAGGGACAGGCTTTGCCATGGGTATAGTCCAGAGTTGGGAAGCTTGGTCTCCAGTGACCAGCTCAGTCACTGACTGAGTGTGACTTTGAAGCTCAGTTTCTATGGGATTCATTTTTTTTGCATCCTTTTAATATGGAGATGAGAATATAGATCTTTCTAGTTCTTTAATGAGTAGGATGTGTTGAGAGCAGAAAGAGGAAGGGGGGAAGTTCACTGTGAAGTGGAAAGTGCCCTACGTGCAATCTTTTATGATCACTAATAATGTATTACTTGGAATGGAACTACAAATCCAAATTAAGGGAGGAAAGATGGGAAGATGCAGATCCTTGTTCTTACGTCTTTAAAGATGACATTTCGATAAAGAGTAGTAGTTTGACTTCCCTTATAATCATAACAATAGTTATGGAAGTGATTGTTCGTCTAGAGGGACATTTCCAAAAGTGCGAGATACTCATTAAAGCAAGCCTTCCTTGGCCATATAAGTAATGCACATTGTAATGATCTTTGAAGACTGAATGAACATATTAAAGGTTCTGCAAAGCTCTGCAACAAAGAAATCCATCTGACATTGTTCAGTCCAGTAAATCCTCAGTTTATTAAGCATGGACCCTCCTCCTACCCCACCTAATCTTCTCTGTGTTGGCCATCTTAACTGGTGTGAGGTGATATCTCCTTGTGGTTTTAATTTGTATTTCCCTGATGATTAGTGACGTGGAGCACCTTTTCATGTGCCTTTTGGCCATCTGAATGTCTTCTTTGGAGAAGTGTCTGTTCATGTCCTATGCCTATTTTTTAATAGAGTTATTTGCTCTATTGGGTGTTTGAGGTGTGTGAGTTCTTCAATATTTTGGATATTAACCCATTGTCAGATATCTTTTACAAATATATTCTCTCATACGGTAGGATGTCTTTTTGTTCTATGGACAGTGTCCATTACTGTACAGAAGGTTTTTAGCTTGATGTAGTCCCAATTGTTCATTTTTGCTTTTGTTTTCCTTGCCTGAGGAAATGCTTTCAGGAAAAAGTTGTTTATATTTAAGAGATGTTTGCATATGTTTTCTTCTAAGAGTTTTATGGTTTCATGTCTTATATTCAGGTATTTGATCCATTTTGAGTTTTGTTTTGTGTATAGGGTTAGACAATAATCCAGTTTCATTCTCTTTCATGTAGCTGCCCACTTTTGTCAACACTAGCTGTTGAAGAGGCAGCCATTTCTTCTTTGTATATCCATGGTTCCTTTATCGTATATTAATTCACCATATTTGCTTGGTTTTGTATCTGGACTTTCTAGCCTGTTCCATTGGTCTATGTGTCTGTTCTTATGCCAGGACCAAATTCTCTTGGTTACCATGGCTTTGTAATAGAGCTGGAAGTTGGGGAGCATAATTCCCCCAGCTTTATTCTTCCTTCTCAGGATTGCTTTGGGTATTCGGGGTCTTTTGTATTCCATATGAATTTTAGAACTATTTGCTCTAGCTCATTGTGGAATGCTTTTGCTATTTTGGTAGGGATGGCATTTAATCTGCAGATTGTTATAGGCCGGATGGCCATTTTGACTATTTTAATTCTATCCTTGAACACAGCATGTGCTTCCATTTATTGGTATCTTCTTTCATTTCTCTCAGGGGTGTCTTGTAGTTTTCATTGTGTATGTCTGTAAGTCCACGGGGAGGAAATCCCAGGGCAAAGTATCTCTAAAAACTGAGATCAAAGGGATAAATAAAGTTTAAAATCTGTTTATTGCTTACAAACTACAGTCCAGCACCATCTCTTTCCCTTGCTCTGGAAGAAGCAACCAAGCAAACTCTTTCCCCTAACCTCTCAGGTTCATACACTCATGGTTGCCCAGGTAATTACCCACTGACAAGGAGATGAATTTCTCTCCAGCCCTGAGGGTATTCGAATGCACCAAAGCCAGGTGAGACATTCTGGAAATATTACAATTTTACCCACAAGGTCTTCTCTTCCATGGATAGGTTTATTCCTAGGTATTTTTTCTTTTTGATACAGTTGTGAATGGAATTGTTTTCCTGATTTCTCTTTATGCCTGTTCATCACTAGTGTATAGGAATGCAACAGATTTCTGTATATTACTTTTGTATCCTTAAACTTTGAATTCAGGTATTACATTTAGTAATTATGGAGTGGATTCTTTAGGGTTTTTTATGTACAACATCATGTCATCTGCAAACAGTGACAGTTAAACTTCTTCCATACCAATATGGATGCCTTTTAATTCTGATTAAAAGGCATGTGGTCTGATTGCTGTTGCAATTTTTAAAAATTATGGAGATAAAAAGCTTACCTGTTAGCATGATGTGTAAGATAGTTGAAAAAATTTGCAATTGTTACCTTTAATGTAGGCTGGACTTATGATTTCCTTTTATTTAGAGTTCTTCAGAGAAACAGAAACAATATACATGAATGTATATATGTGTTTATGCAAAGAGAATTACTATAAGGAATTACTTTTCCCAAAATTATGGAGTTTGACAAGCCCTATTATCTGCATACAGCAAGGTGTAGACCCAGTGGCTCAATTCCCAGTATGAAAGCCAGCAGCCTTGATCTTGAGACCCAGGAAGACCTGATTTTCACTGTGATTCCAAAAGCCAAAAGGACTAGTGTCCTAGCTCAAACAGGTAGGAGGAATTCCATATTATCCTTTGTGCTCTATTCAGGTCTTCAGTTGATTGGAAAACGTTATCTATCCTAGACAGAAAAATCTGCTTTACTCATTTTACCATTCAAATGTTGATCTTACCTAGAAATACCAGATAGTTGACCAAATATCTCAGTACACTGTGGCCCAGTCAGGTTTTACATGAAAACATTTTTCTACCAAATAGAATATGGCCAAAGTAGCAAGGTGTGACTTACAAGGATTGCTCTTTCAAGGAAGTTACTATGTTTTGAGGACACTTAGAAAAACCTTAGGACAGCTCCATGTGGGTTGCAAGCAAGATCTTCTGTCAACAAATGTTGAACATCAACTTGACATCCATGTGATTGAACCTCCAAGAAGTGGCTCCTCCAACTCAGTGAAGGGTTTACATGACTGCATCCCTGGCCAACAACCTAAAACTTCAAAGCCAGAAACTCCCAAGTAAACTACTCCCATATTCCTGTTTCAGAAACTCTGAGGATAATGTGGTATAATAAAACACTATTTATGAAGTACGAGCTTTAGATCATGGTTCTCAAACATGCCTTGGGAGCTTAAAAAAATTGAGTTGACAGATAATCTGGCAATCACATTTTCTCATATTTTAAGAATAGGCCCTGGCATCTGAAAATTTTTTACATTTAGAGCTTTGAAAGCAAACTGCACCCAAACTCAGCCCTAAGTAACTTGAGGTTTAGTTTGTTTCAGGATGGGACTTTGTTATTTATTTTTTAAACTCAGAATTCTGATCTGCAGTCAGTGTTGGAAATCAGTTGAGCTAGATGGTCTCTATATAAAGTATTAGCTATTAAAGAGTTGGTGCTTAACATACCTGCTTGCACATAACAGGATTTTCTTGTTGGTGCTTATGAGAACCAAGAGTGAATTTGCTCTTCATTTTTGGGCACTTTAAAAAATGAAACTAGAAAAATAAATGTTTATGGACCAAATTTTCCACATACAGATTATAATTATTTTGACTGAAAAGAGTAAGTCCACCCTGGGTGAGAAAAACCATGATAAAAACTTACCTCTGAGATTTGTTATTATCGTAGGATGGTGAAATTTGTACTATGCAATGAACTTACTATGCAATGAATTCAAATCACTGCTGTATCACATATTACTGAGACCTTTATTCTCTTCAAGTCTAACTCTTACCTACAACTTGGAATAATTAAGCACCCACCCCCAAAATAAGGCTGCTTTGAGAACTGAGGTAATATACGTAAAGTGTTTACAGCAAATTGACATTTCAGAAATGCTCAAAGGCTCTTACCTATTCTTTTAATCTGGATTAGTGATAGTAATATACAGGATTAAAAAATTCCTTAAGTGTTGTCAATACCTGAGTCTTCCCTAACTATGCTTTCATTTCTGATTAATGTTCAATGGTTCACATTAACTAAGGGGCTTGCCTCTATTTAAACTCACTGGTTAACAAATTATTTCCTTTCACAAATAACCACTGATGGATGGGAAAGTTACCAGAAAAGACACATGGAAGACCTAGCTATTGGCATCCTAGAAGCTGCTTCCAGGATGGCTAGTGATTATTTGAAAGGCTAAATGCAATCAATTAAATATTCAGGTATGAAAAAAATTAGGGGAGACTAACAGGGTATTTCAAACTTTCTCTAAAAACAGTAGTAGTATTAAGACCCTTAGGGAAAAGGAAATGTTAGCTATTTGGCACTGTATTCCCCCGTGGTTATGATCTTGCAGGAGTAAATAAAATGATTGTCATAATGATGGAAAACAATACAAGGGATGAAATTTATTGTTTGCGGCTTCTGTAGAAATAAAACAGAAGTGTCTGTGTCTTCAAGCTAATTTTGTAGTAAAAATTTCGATAATGAAAAGATGTAGGAATTCATCTTAAGTACTGTGTAGGCTCTTAGAATATACTACTTCTTAACTCTCACACATTTGTTCATTTTACACATGATGAAAACAAAATATATAGGAGTCATATTACTTACCAGAGGTTAATAATGAGGTTACTAGTAGAGCTCCTATGGCTGTGTTCTTATCAAATCACTATAAACTGACATTAAAATAAAGCTGTAAATTGTTGGTTTTTCTAGTTGTTTCCTGCCCCGGCTGGCAGGGAGTTCAACAAGGGCTCGAGGGGAAGTTAACCTGGATGAGGGACAAACCAGACACAAAGAAGGAGACCAAGTCGAAAGTCTGATCAAGGTCTCAAAGTTTATTCTTACAAGGTAGATTATATAGGAGCTAGGAGGGGGAAACAGCCCCAGCTGAAGTGGCAAGGATTATCTAGGTTGCTAGGATACCTAACTGAAGAATGTTCTCTGGAAAAGATCATGGGTGGGGGATTACTGAGGAAAGACAGAATGTTTTACTAAGGAGGAGATGTTATCACGGCAGCTGCTTAATCTCTATCCCAGCGGTCTAATCGGTCTAATCGCAAGCTGGGTCAACTGATCTTTTGTAAACAGGGCAGGCTTGAGAAAATAGAGACCTAGGCGAAAAGGGCGAGACCATTGTTTCTATGGCCTGTGGCTCCCGACAGTTTCCTGCTCATAATGACTCTACATGAGAGCAAGAACGCAAGCTAAGGACATTCTGAACGATATCCTGCATTTACTGAGAAAGCACTGTTAAATCATTTATTTTTATGTTCTTACAGAATAATCAAAACATAGGACCAGTAAAGTTTAAGTGGATTAGCATGATGCTGTAGGGTATGGGAAAATTTCTTCTACCCTTTTAGACTTTTGGGCTAGGTTTGGGAAAGTGATATCCAGAGAAAACTGAAATCACAGTGAACTGTAATAATGCCTATCCATAATGATATGGGATATAAGAGCAAGCACTGATTCTGTCACATAGCCATAGCAAGTAATGCCTTTGCAATCCTTACTGATAAGTTCTATAATTAAACTGAATTGTATATTTACTTAATGTGATACCAGCATAGTTGATAAGATTTAACTACTTTATGTATATAGTACTAGAATTGATGAGATGTATTGGGAAACTGATTTGAAGTCCCTTTAGCATGTTAATATTACAGAAAATGACTGGCTGAGGAAGAAATGGTGTTAACTAGTCATCTATACTAAATAGTTTTACAAAAGTTCATCTGAAGATATACTTAGCAGGTCAAAGGAAAAATTAGTAATCAAATTAGTACAGAAATGTGAAAACCTATGTAATAGGATTTAAAGGAAGCATTTATTTTTTAAAATCTACGTCCACCCATACTGGTTCCTTCAAATGTTAGGGATATCTATATTGATAATGTATTGCTGTATATGCTATACAAAAGCAAGACTAAATGTAGATGCTCAGCAAAATATAAATAGTTTTTATGTAGAACAGCTGGAGGGTGGGCTGTGTAGAAAAGGGTCTACCTCCTGCACAGTGGTAAGCCTCTAAGCCTCAGAATGTCTTCCCTGATAAAACCTGTCTTTGTTTTCCTGTTGTTTTGGGGTTTCAGCTGATACTTACCACAGTGAGATTTATTGAGGAGCCTACATTGCAGTATCAAGATTCATATCTAAAAGATTGAGCCAATAAAAACTCAGCATTAAAGTTTATGTGCACTTTCCTGTTAATACTCTATGCATACTGTTACACATCATTGCTAGTGGAACTACTTAGCATTATCCATAACTTCATGGAGGGAGGGAAACTAGGAGCTTTGACCTAATTTTAACTCCCACAACTCTGCCTCATGTGTCTTTTCAGCTGGCTGATTTTATTCTAATCTGTAGCCTTTTATGTAAGTAGGTTACAAACAAGAACCAATTTCATAGCTCTTATTGAGTTAACACGACTCTTTCAAGTGAATTATCAAACCTTGGGGTCGTCTTGGGGGAAACCTGGGTCATTACAGGTACTTAAAATTCAATTTGAAATTCATAGAACTTCCAAATAAAGTAAAAGTAACTCATGGGTGAGCAGAAAGAGGAAAAATACTAATAAATACTGGGGAAAAACATATTCTGATATTCTAATTTAGTTATTTGAATATGTAGTTATGTTCCCTAATCACTGAAATTCAAATTGAAGTGCCTCCTGCTCTGTGTTTTTTTAACCAATATTAGGTTTAGATATTGTTATGATTCACTTTTAAAAATTAACCATGAAGAAATATTATTTGTGCAGTTCTAATTTTTGTATATAAGTAACTAAGGGAGAAGACTGAGAAATTAAATTTCGATTGACAAGTAAGCCAGTAAAAAACAGAAACTTTTTTACTTTCTTTTATTTTGGCATGATTAATCTAAAATTACATGAGGAACATTACGCTGACTAGACTCTCCCCATCACCAAGTCCGCCCACCCACATACCCTATTAAGACACTGTCCATCAGCATAGTAAGATGCTATAGAATCACTACTTGTCTTATCTGTGCACTATTTACAATAGCCAAGAAATGGAAGCAACCTAAGTGTCCATAAGTAGATGAATGGATAAAGAAGAGGTGGTACATATACACAATGGAATATTATTCAGCCATAAGAAGGAAACGAATCCTACCATTTGCAACAACATGGATGGAGCTAGAGGGTATAAGCTCAGTGAACTAAGCCAGGCGGAGAAAGACAAGTACCAAATGATTTCACTCATATGTGGAGTATAAGAACAAAGCAAAAACTGAAGGAACAAAACAACAGCAGAATCACAGAACCCAGGAATGAACTAACAGTTACCAAAGGGAAAGGGACTAGGGAGGATGGGTGGGAAGGGAGGGGTAAGGGGGAGTGGAGGGAAAGAAAGGGGGCATTACAAATAGCATGTATAATGTGATGGTCAGGGCACGGGGAGGGCTGTTGAAACACAGAGAAGACAAGTAGTGAGTCTACAGCATCTTACTACGGTGAAGGACACTGACTGTAATGGGATTTGTGGGGACTTGGTGATGGGGGTCGTCTAGTAACCATAATGTTCCTCATGTAACTGTAGATTAATGATACCAAGGAAAAACAGTGGGAGGTTACTGTGGGCGGTGATGGATATAATCTATGTCCTTGATGGTGATGTTTTCACAGGTGTATACTTGTTCCGAAAGTCACTGTCTTGTACACCATTAAGTAAATACAGCTTTTGACATATTATATCCCAATAAAATACTTTTTTAATCACATGTATAAAAAAAGAATCTCTCTGGCTTTATATTTCTGTAGTACCAAAGAAACCCTAAAATAAGAGATTGGTTATGTACAGTAGTGATTATATATAGTGGAAATAATACCTTCCATTTATATTTGTATTTCTACTTTTTCAGTTCCAAACGCTTTATGTCAAAAAACCGCCAAACCTCCTTGTCCATTAAAATACCATCAAATTCACAGAAATATAGTTAACATTTGTAGATTCTGTATTTACTAATATGTCTGGTTAGTAAAATTCACTTTTAACCTCACACTCAATACTGTGTTGCCATTCACTGAAGTGCACAAAACAGTCAAAAATTTTAGTAGCCTGGTATGAATGTCCCCAGACAAAGCTAAGGGAGGTGAAAATGACCTTCATATATATGTATTTTTCTTGGTGAGTGCCACTTCTACTCCTTTTCTTCCTGCTTCTTGTTGGGCTTTTGCTATTAATGGTCCCCAAGCAAAACACTAAGTGCTGCCTAATATTCTGAAGCATAGGAAGGCTCTGTCATGCCTTATGGAGAAATTACATTTTAGATAAGCATTGACTAAGGATGAGTCATAAGCCTGGTAGACTTGAGTTCAATGTGGATTAACAACGGATATGAAGTAAGGTGTCTTCATGCATATATGAATATAAGACCAGTTAATATATCAATAGGCTGATGAAAATATGATCAGAGGTTTATAGGATCTAACCCTGTATTTCCCCTATGAGCACTGGTTCAATGTTTGCTAACTCAGTGTGCACAATGACTTTATAGAATATAACTAATGTAAATAACAAGAACTGCCTGTAAAAATGTGCCAAAAGTATGATTCTGTTTAATGTGGGAAATTTTTGAAGTATCAGTGCTTAGTTTTCTTTCCTCTTAATCCTTATACACGTGGGCAAAGGATGAATCCGTTTTTAGCATAACAGCACAATGTATTTGAAATACTGAACTCATTGTTATTCCAATGCATATTTTGCAAATAATTAATTTTAATGTGTAGTCCTTAAGAACAAAAGAATAACCAGAACCAAAGCCAAGCACAGGACAAAATTATTCTCAAGCCAAATTCTATTTGTGAATTAAGCAAAATAATTTCTATAAAACAAAACAGAAAAATATTAAATAGTACAGAATGGGATGTATCTTTTTTTGCAGGGATATTTGTTTTATAAACTGGTTCCAAAATATTACACACATTCACGAGTTACCAATTCTTTTTAAAATAGAGCATTAACTTGAGTTTCTTGGAATTCTGAGGCAAATGTTTATTCTAAAACAGTACTTCAGAATTACACTTGAGAAGTTTATATTTCAAACTCCACAACAATCGAGTTTTGGAATGGAAAAGGATCTGGGATATTTCTTGCCTCAAGTAAATTGTGACTGACTAGAAAATCAGCCAGACATCTTGGTGCAATGTTGCTTCAAAACACTGTGGAATTCTGATGACATCCACTTCACTGGTCTCCTGTGGACACAAAATTTTAGAACCTTCACCTAATAATCACTATCAGAAATAAAACACATCAAATACAGTTTCCTATTATGTTCCATACATTCTGACAGAGCAAAGTTTTGCATATTTATTTTAATATCTTAAAATTCCAATTTTTAAAACTTCCATGTTTTTTAATCCCATCAAAAGAATGTACTGTCAAACATTGAAAATAAAGAATATCTATAACTAAAAACTGCTTGTTTGTCACATATCTCCCCTTATTGTATTTTTTCTTCCATAAGACATAAAAACTCTTGGTGAAAAGATCTTTTGGGAGTAAATTTCTGTCATTCAGGTAATTTTGTCCTCAGTGGCTACACAAACTCACAGTGTGACATGCTAAATGTTACCATTAGCATAACTACCCATATTTGAATTATTGAAGTAGTAACAGAATAATGGGACAATGAAAAATACCCAGAAACAATGTTATATACCAGTTTTTCCAGTATTATCCATATTAATTCAAGGGCTACTTCTCAGCCTTAGCAAAGCTGCAATAACTAAAAATCAACAAGATACTACTGGCATGATTGATATGGATGAGCTCTTTTGATCCAATTGCTTTGAAGAAGATATACTGGTTGCAGAATGCAGCAGACGTAAGAAAAATTATTTTTTGTAGTTGACTCCTAATCCAAAACTTTTTCTTGCCTAAGAATTAACAAATATTAATATACCATATACCCCTTTGCCATTTACATATTAGTACCAGCTATTTATTACAAAAGACTGTACACTTTCCCTTAAATTGGCTTATATATTCATAGCAAATTTCTGAAAATGAAACAGTGAATATACCCTCTGTGGTAAACAATTTTTCTAGTTTTAAATACAAGCCAGACACAGTAAAAGTTTGGACTGTAAATAGAAGCCAGACACAGAAAAAGTTGGACTGTAAAGCCTGAGTGTGTGGTTAAAGGAACCAGTTAAATACGGGTGTTTCACTGATCCTTCACTTGAGATAAGGATACTTTTTCATTGCCTTCATAATTTTCTTGTGCTTGTTGACCAGTTTGCTAGTAGTTGTTCAAGGTTTGTGCTGCAGGCCCTGTATATGGCTGTCCATGCACATGATTACTCTGAGGGTGAAAGAGACCTGTAGGTTAAACATTTCACATATCACAATCAATTAAAATGCATGAGCTGAAGGTTGTCTAAAAGCAGATATGTCTCCTATTTCTAGGAATTTATCTTTAAAAAATGCAGTAATTAAGAAATAACTTAGAAGTCAATTCCTGAATTGCTACAAGTACTGCTATGATAAACAGTGTTTTGAGAAAAAGCTACACGTAAATCTGTGAGGCTATGATATAATATGATTTTCCCCTCATCAAGGAAGTGTTTTGACACTGTTTTTCACCAATGCCTCTGCTAAGAGCATTGGTTCCTCCAAGTGTGGTCCTTGATTAACACTATCAACATCAGTGGGAAACTTGTTAGAAATGAAAAGTGTTGCAAATACACTCACTCTGACTGAGTGAAAAATATTGAAGGTGGGACGAAGCAACCTCTATTTCTAACAAATGCCTGTAGGTGATTCTGAGGCATTCTAAATTTAAGAACTACAGTCTTGAAAGATTTGAATTAGTCATGTTTGTGGTTTAAACTCAGAACCATCCTCATAAAACTTGTCCCCAAAATTGTTATTTTTAAATGAACATTTGATCATCTGTGTTTCTCAGTGAACCATCTATTGAAAAATCAAAAACTTAATTTAAAAAAAATTTATGAAATTCAATACTGCAGCCAAACCAATCAAGACATCCCTTTCTTAACATTTATTTGATAGCTATCAATTTTATGTTAATGTAAAACATCACACAATTTTATTAATTAAGGCCTGTGTAGTTGGCAGAGAGAATACCGTGCGGGCAGATAGAAACATGCTATTTCAATCCAATACCTCCTTATCAACCTGGCAAGCTATTCTAGATAATCCCTTATTATGTTACATCACAACTAGTAAGTTACAAAACAGTTAAGAAAAATAAATGCTGTTTAAGTAAAGCACAAAGAATTGGTTTGGGTGATAAAAATTAAAAACAAAAATACTCCAACTCCTATTTACCTGCTGATAGTGAGATCCAGATGACTTAGTATGTAATGGGCATCTTCTGGTGCAGGGGACTGATGCTCATCTGGGGCATCTTGGTCTTGTGGATCCTAATTTTAAATATTTAAAAGAGATTAAAAGGTTGATTATAAAAGCAACTTAAATTTATTTTCAATCTACCAGTGAGATATTTTTTTTAAATCCTAAATGCTGCCATGTTTATTTAATGTTTTTTCATTTACTGTGATAAAATAAACTGCAATTAGAGGAAAACATTTAGAGTATCCTAAATATGTTTTTAGATAGTTTTGCAGAAAGTACTTCAAAATAATGAGAACAGAGGAGGTTAGGCTCTGTTGATTTCTTAAAAAAATCAATCATCACAAAACACTAAAACCAACAAACTGCCACACATATTCTTTACACATTAACATGCCCTATAAAAAATTACTTTATTTTCTTCCATTTCGATTTGCTGTCCATTGGTGGCTTTTTTTTTTTTACTTCCTCTGGACAGAATTCACAAGCCTTTTCAAGTGTCATCCTAGCACTATGTGACCTCCCTAATAAATAACCACATGATGATGTTTTATTGCTTTGCACTGGATAAGACCAATTTCTATAAGTGTATTGAGGGTTGCAAGGGTACAGTCTTCTTTCAAGTTCATCTGCAAGCCATTCTACAGCCCAGATTCACTTTCTTGTAAGATCTCCACTACCCTTCAAAAGAAATAAAACTATTTATGAAAAAGAATTTAGAATAATTTCAATGTTAATTTAAAATGCAAATTCCAAATTTTCATGATTCCAGTTACTACAAATCTTGAGGAAAGACTTCCACCTTTAACATTTGGTGAGCAACAGGACAGCGGCTAAACAGAGCTACCACACATTTTATACACTGATACGCTCATTTTTAATAGTGATTTTTAGAACAATTGATTATTATATCAATTAATCCATCTTGATCATCTGGGATTCCTTTAAGAGCATTACAAATTCTAAAAAAGGGGAAGATATAAAAATTTGTGACAGGTAGTAAACATTTGAAGCCTACTATGCACTGTTCAGCATACGTTTTTGGATGTGATGATCTAATCTATTTAACACTCTTAAGCTTTAGTAAACTCATTTACTTGTTGAGAAAACAAGTACAGAAATAAAAAAGCAGCCAATATGCCAGAGTTACAATCAATTTGGTTAGTTGGCTACCAGTCCGACCTGAGAATTTGAAGTCTTAACAAACTGTTATCAATCCAAAATGCTTTTGCTATAAGAATACCAATGCTGCATTATTTTTATTGAAGGTATCTACCAGTATGTCCTACCTTTGTGGCTTGAGAATTGTTTGCTTTGAATCAGATCATTTTGAAAGATTGCTTCTCGGAATGCAAAGTGAGTTTCTAGTGATTATTAAAGTGAATACAAAATTAACTTGAATTATCTTCCTTAGAATACACATATGGTGGGTAAAGCAATTTTCACTGGCAAGAGTAAAATATGGTTTATTTGCCATTGACAATTATTGCACCTCAGTTCTAGCCAAATCTCAACATAACATTTTACATTGCCAATTTAAAAATCATTTGTTGGCAAAAAAAAAAAAAACTTTTTGCTTTGCGACTACCTGGACAAAGTTATCTAAACAAAAAAAATCCTTTAATTTTACTGAATAGAGTATAATTATATTCCCAATCAAAACAAATATGTGTGTATATGTATGGGTAGGCTTGATTCACCACAAGCACGTTGATAATTTCAGTGATTTTTCAGCCTAATCATTTCAGACAAAAAAATGTAACATGTATAGGCAGTTTATTTTGAAACACATGTAGTATATAGTTTTCTTCATTCTTCAGTTTTAGTTGATAACAAAGTTGACAACTCACTATTTCTGACATAGTATCATCAGTGCAACTGCTTTCATGTAAATTGCAATCAAATTCTGCCTTGCCCTTCTTGTTTTGTTGCCTGTAACAGTGTCTGGCACATAGTAGATAGTTTGTAAATGTCTCTTAAATAGGGTTTACTGAATAAAATAAACATTCGTTATACAAAACATTTCAAGCTTGTGCTCATAATTCCCTGTCAATTTGTACCCAAAAGCCCACTGTTTCCCACATTAACCCAGTATTTATACTTTTACTATCACTTCCTTAGTAGAAAAAGGAAAGCCAGGTGTGACTGATGAGTTTTAAAACATATATAAGTTACAGTAAACAATGTAAGATTAGAAGTTCTTTTAAAAAAAAAGAGCTCATTAAAATATATCCCTTAAGACTTATCAAACTGTCTCATAACACTGAAATAGGTACTGAGTAATACATAATGGTAGCTTAGAAATTTTAAATTTTAGTTTCATGGCCCTGGTTTTGGTTAATGCTATTTTTTTAAGGTCCAGACAATACTTGGTGCATCTTTATTTTCTTCCCTGGTTATCGTTCCAAAAATAGGTTTCTCATACATATGGTGGAATTTAAATTCTTTATCACAATGTAGTATTACAGTTAATCTCATCACATGTTATTTTAAATACGTATATATATCAAGCAGTTGACATCATTTTAAGTAACATTTAAATTATGTCTTGAGAGCAGCATATTTCATCTTTGGAAAATTATTTCCAACCATGAAAATCAAAGCAAGATTGGTTTAGTCTATAGACATTCCATCCATGAGGAACCTACCAGAAATAAGTGAAGCAGATGTATCAATATTACATATAGCAAAAACTAAAAAGATAAAGCATATGCAACAAATTAAAACTCAAGGGAATTTTCAGAAAACAAAGTACTGATAACTTTTAGGCAATTTTAACAGAGGTAAAAATATCTTATTTATCGGATTTTATTAAAAACTGGTATACAAGTGCCATCCACTCACACACAACTACTCCTCTCAGGAGGGTGTGCACATAGGAGTCTGCATATAACCTGGGGCTGAACATAATGCCTTCACACAGGTTCCCACTGCCTCCACATCTTCCTTAGTTCACTAAAATCCTAGTTTCTAAAACTCCTTTGAAGATGCTCCTAAAGAAGGAAATATTTGAAGTTTTTAATACAGTCCAACTGGACAGTTAATTGAGAAAAGAGTTTCCCATGCTGTAAGGAGAGTCAAGAAGGGGTAAGACTGGGCTTCTGACCTCTTAAGAGTTTGACATTTAGCAGAGGAAGCCACATGGTGGACACAGATAGCAGTGATAGAGGACCCAGGTGAGAAGTGCTGTGGGAGCCCTCCAAGGGGCACTGAGAGCCCCGGGAAGAGCACTGGGGCTTGGGGCTGACTCCAAGGGAGCTGTGTTTTAAAGTGCGTTTACAGGTCTTTTTCCATCATAAAAGTAAATTATCATTATCAGGTATTTGGAAAACATAGGAAATAATTTAGAAAGAAAATTAGAGAGTATGCAACCCCAGGTCACCGTTATGGTTAATGTTATGTGTCAACTTGGCTAGGTCACAGTATCCAGGTATTTGGCCAAACAGTATTCTAGATGTTTCTGTGAAGGTAATTTTTAGATGAGATTAACATTTAAATCAGAAGACTTTGAATAAAAGAGGTTACCCCCACCCCCAGTAATGTGGAAGAGTCTCATTCAATCCTTTGAAGGCCTTAATAGAAAAGATTGACGTCCCCCAAGATGCAGGGAATTCTTCCTCCACTCTCTCTTTGGACTTGAATTGCTGTGTGCACTCCTTCCTGCATCTCCAGCCTACACTGCACATTTTGACCTTGTCAGCCTTTACAATTGTGTGAGCCAATTCTTTAACCTTCAATCTCTCTCCCCTACCTCCTCTCTTTCTCTTTTTCTTATGCATCTCCATCTTACTGGTCCTGTTTTCTCTGGAGTAATCTAATACATTCATGGTTCATTAAAAATTTTTTTCTATACTTTATGGCTAGGTTTTTGTTTTATTCTTTGAGGGGAATTATACATTATTGTCACCAATTTTATGTTTAATTGTGTATTTCCTTATTTAAAAAATTTTATTATGTCTCTATTATTTTCCTTGTTAATATAGTTTTAATAAATGTCACTTAAGCAGTCCCACAATGTGTATGAAGTATATAGTCCATAATTTTTACTTTGGTTAATGCTATTTTGACAATACTAATTTGCTTGAAATCTATGATGGTGAATTAGTTAACAATTTGAAAACAAATTAATTCAAGAATCTTGTATTTCCAGTCCCCCTGAAATTTAGTGATCTATCTTTTAAGCATTGTGTTCTTATAAAAACTTGTTTTAGTTTTTCCTAATAACTAAGGTAACAGTATGTACACATATTTGTTTCCTATATTAAACTATTTATTTCCCATATTAAACTAGTTTCACCAGTGAAACTTGCAGGCTGAATTTTAGTACAATGAACACACATAGGAGGAATTCTAGGAGGAAGTCTGAGGCCTTTTAGGAAGCTAACCGTTCTAAAAACTTATATTAACTCCTCATATACTAATTAGACTACTAAAATGCTGGGGATTATTTTTAGAAAACAAGTATTACCTAGTATAACTAACTAAGAAAATGAGTGCAATGTAATCCTACAATATTAATAGAACTTAAGTATTTAACAAAAAAAACTATTTGTTTTCTTTAAATAAATTAAAGAGAAAAACTAGTATTAAGTATGAAACAACTAAGAGAAAAGAATTTAAAATGTGCTTATATTGGGATGGGTGCAACTCCTCGTTCATTTTTATGATGTCATCATATTTTTTTAAAGGTAATACATTTAATAGAGCTTCAAGAATTAAGAATATATTTTGCTACTGGCAATTTCATTCATTTCTAGAATCATAAAAAGTGTATTTACTCTGGTAGCAAAGAGTGTGTACCTGAGAGTCTGCCAGGAATCGTCAATCGGTAAAATCTGCAAAAGCATATCCAAATATGGCCGAAGTTCACAGGTGTATGAGGAGGTAACCTAAACATGGGTATAACTGAATTACTTATTTAAAGGAAGAGTGAATCAAATCATAGACATTTGAATGTTTATTTTCCTTGAATCTGTCGGAGAAGTTCACTGAGGACAGTAGATGAGAACTGAGGATTCTCCCAGCAGCAAAAATGAAGCAAGCTGATGGTTTCCTCTGAGTCACTACAATCTTCAATAATTTTCTTCAGGTAACTTGTTCTCACAAATAAAATGTCCGCAACATTCTGCTGAGTTGGCATTATAGGCTGTGATAAATTAGGGTCACCAAAAGGATTTGGAAGAGGAGGATTACCTAGAACAGATTTGTCATCAATGAAAAGCCAACTGACTTCTTTGCAAACTTACAATACTGAATTTTATTTCTAAACTGGCAAGTTAAATTAAATTTCTAAGCACAATAAAATGATCAGGCAGAGTTAAGATGATAAAGACACATAACTAAATGCTGACATTGAAGGAAAAAACCTAGTTAAGATTCTTAATGCAACCATTTCACAAATAAGGAATTTTTATCCTAGTAAATTATAAAAGGTTCTCTTTTAAACATGTGAGAAAGTTAATGGTTTAAGATATAATATACCCAAAGCATGGATCTTCACTGTTTTTCGTTTTTGTAAATGTTCAGAATTTTAACTAAGTGCTATATAGGAAAGTAGCATTATTTTTGAACTACTGAAGAATGGATGGAACATTCCACTTTACCATTGATTGAAGACTGCATCCTTGATGAGACATTGCAACAGCAGATCAGCTGAGCTACTACTGAGTATAACTCGCCTAATTCAGCATATTCATACTAGATTGGAGAACCTGGCCCTTCATCTAAAGACACAAGCATAAAGGTAGCAGGTACATCCAATTTCAGGATCTGTGTCTTTTCTGTCACACCTGTAAAAAAAGGAGAAAAATAATGTATAGGAAAAACAGAGAAACAAAAACAATTAAAATGGAAAGTGCTGCATTACTGAAAAAAGTAATTAATATAGCCACATACTATTGTTATGATTAAAGCTCATCCCATTTATTTAGATTACAGAGCTGCAGATGGAATGCAGAAAAAAACAGAAAATACATTGACTTAGTCTAACTATGGAGTAGTGATCATGACTTTGGAATTCCAATTACAGAGCCCTAAGGGAAAAGTACCTTTTTTTAGAACTGAGAGTTGGGGGCTATGATAGCAATTCTCAACAGAGAAAGATAAGGTGATAAAAATAAACTAAATACAATGAGAAAAATCTTTAGTAAACCTGCCTCTTCCTCCACCTTCCTTTATATCAAAGAAACTTTTTGAGGAAAAAAAGCACCTAGATTTGCTATTTGTACTTTCCTTATTTTCCCCTTCCTCATGCCAATTTAATTTGCGTCCCAACCTTGTTGGTTTGAAGTGCAAGAACAGCTCTCACACTTAACTACCTTACTGTTCTTGAAACGCTTTAGCTTTGTATTCCCTTGCCCTCATTTTAATTCTACCTCTCTTTTTTGAAAATTTCTTACTCCCAATCTACAGTAATGAGTGTCTGTATGCAGATTTCAAATTTTGGATATCACACTGTTTTGTGGTCTTCTTAGATGTCCAACACTGACAAAATTTAACCTGCTATTCTTCAAGTCACACCTTGGACTTGGTAAACCTCATTAGTAAAGTAGCCCTTTCATCCTTGGTGGTTAAATTTTAAGACACTCAGTGGGTGCTTGAAACTGTGGATAGTACTGAAATAAAAACCAAAAATGTGCGTGTGTGTGGATATAATGTATACATGCATATCTATGATGAAGCTTAATTTGTAAATATGACATAGTAAAAGATTAACAGTAAAAGGACATAACAATTGTACTGTAATAAAAGCTGTATAATATGGTCTCTCAAAGTATTTTACTGTACTCTTCATTCTTATTTTGATATGAGATAATGAAATGCCTGTGTGATATGAAATGAAGGTGAATGATGTAGGCACATGACATAGTGTTATGCTTCCCATTGACCTTCTGATGCTACGTCAGAAGGAGGATCAAATCACTGGCTTACCTGGCTGAGGTCGGCTTCCAGTAATTAAAATTGCAGAAACTTTCAAAACCACAGATACAGGGGAACCAGTGTATGCTAAAATGGTTCTCAACACCCTCATGGTTAAGCACAGACTGTCTAACAAGGCTTGCTGAGAGGGCATGATTATAGGATTTTGCGAGTCCCTTCTGCGATTTTCAGTCACAAAATGGTTTTCAAAATCCAATGAGCCAGGTCTTTCCATCTACCATTCACTCTGTTTACCAACCAATTCCCACACCACTTTCTCTAGCAAGTCTTTTCTTACTCTCTAAGAGTAGTTCAGATATTCCCCGCTTGTATTTCATAGCACTTTGCATTTTCTGTTGCATCATGTAATACTCGTAATCCATTAAAATTCTTCATATGTTGCTGTATTCCAAGGACCACAAAAAGAATTCACAAAGATTTATTTGACATTCAAAAAGTTCTATGAAGTTTTTTCATAAAGTTGTAGTTATGGCATTTTTGGCAAAAACCTACTTGAGTAGACATGGGCTATCTTTTCACTTATCCATTAACCACTGATTGCCCAGGAATGAAAATTCATTATACATCACAGAAATATTTATATGATTGACTGTAGGGTGCTGATGCATACTGTTTTGGGGATGTCACATGTATGGCAAATGCAGTTTTACCTTCCTAAAATCTAAAAAATTCTGAAACCCAAACCTGTATCTGGCCATAAGGATTTAAGATTAAGATGTTCAATCTATACTCACTTATGGAAGTGAAAATTGGTATTAGATTATATCAGGGGCCAGTTGTGAGCAGCTTATGAAGCAGTATTAAAAATGGAAACTGTATAAAATAGGATTTCTTAATCTTTAAATTAGTAGTTTTGCATTAAAAAAGGATTAAAACAAGGATTTTACTTATATTTGGCATGTATCAGTATGCTAATTCTTCAAAATGTCAACAAATTTCAAATATGCTAATTCTTTGAATCATTTCCTCATAACAACCTAAAATATTAATTGCAAACCTCATATCTAGACTACACCTCAAGAAATTTGGAACTCTGAGTTGCTGGGACACCAACACCTGAATCCCTGACAGTTAAATTTATAACTCAATTATAACACATTTATTCTTTCCTTTTTTAATAAATTAACAATGACTTAAAACAACACTGAAAATACTGTAGAATTTCTTATGTACACTTTTGGCTATCCATTCATTCATTCAGCTGTGAATGAGTACTACTATGCCAACTCCTGATCACAGAATTTTGCAGTCTAGTTGGAGAGGAAGACAAAAGTACTTAAAACTACCAAAATACAATGGTATAACAGCATAACGCAGGGTAATTTTTTAGGTAAGCATCTGAAACCACAGAGAAGAAATGCACAGATGCTGTGAGAAAAAGCAGGTTCCTGTAAAAAGGTATTTTTGAAAATTATAATTTTTAACTGACACTGGTTTCAACAGAAGAATTTAAGAGAATAATGTATGTAACATTATCTGTGATTTTAATTTATCTTAATTTTAGCAAAACATATGTACAGGCCAACTTCATGCCTGACAAGCACAAAAAAGTAGGATCTTTTTAAAAAATACACATATCTTTCCTTAGTTCTAGGAATTTTTATTTATATGTGTGGGATGTGGCCTGGAAATCAGTAGATTTTAAAATGGCATTAAGAGATAAAAATAAGAGTAAGACAGTTTCTGAACTAAGGTTAGAACAATTATCAAGGGACAAAGTATACCAAAATACTTTACTGTACAAGATGCGAAGTGCCATTAAAGAGTTATATAGAAAGTATGAAATGGGTTAAAAAATTTTAAGTATGGAATACCACTTCTGTCTAGAATATATTAGATCTCATCACTTCAATTAAATGCTTTCATCAAATATGAAATAATACAGTAAACCGAGTGAGAAGTTCTTACCTAAATTGGCATGCACTACAATAGAATGAAATACTGCTGTAAATGATGGCCATGCTCTGAAACTTCCCTTCTCAGGAGATTTAAGACTGCTCTTAGTAAGTGGTCACTCAGGCTTACGTTTTCACATGCCTGTAAAAGACAAAATATTTTATTGGCAACAAGCTCATATATATATATATATATATATATATATATATATATAAAGCTGCATTACTTAGAAATGTCAAGAGAAAAATTATTAAATATAATCTCAGAAGGGAATGAAGAACTGAGGATTTCACTATAGAAGCTTTATGATGTTGAAACTGCAAAAAATACCCCATGTGAATAAAAAGCTGACTTGAAGATTTAAAATTAGCCATTATAAAAGTAAACCTTAACTGAACATACAGTCGGAAACCTGACTATATAACAGCAAATAACTGAATAAACAGAAGAAACTTTCCTTATGTTTTAAGTTGCCCAATAATCATTATTCATTAACATGAAATACTTTTAATCAACTCAGTAATACAGGCATGTATTATGTTAAATAAATGAATATGTTTACTTCTTTGATCTTGATAAAAAGAGACTTTATTCTTATTGCATTATTAGTGAAAAGCTTTCAATTACCTGACTGGAAGGCCCCAGAGTTGTAAAAGATGAAGGGCAAGGCCCATCTTGCAATGAAAAATGTGCAATAAATACTACAGGTTTTGCAAACGCACCCCTCACTTCGGTACTAGGGCACTCCAGAAGATATTCAGAGAAGGGATTCAGAATATTAACAAAACATATTGAGCCCAAAAATGTACATTCTTGCAGTGATGGAGTAGAATGCACAGTGCATCATACCTAAGACAGAAAAATATACGAGTATCACTTTTATTGACATGCTTCTATTTTGATGGCTCAAGTAAATCAACAGGTTTCTGTGAACCAAAAAGATGTTCTTTAGGATTAATTAGGCCTGAGACTTAGTCTAGTCCCACGATTACAGAAATGAATTAAATGAAAACATGTGTAGGTAGATACAAATCTATCATCAGCCTCTTCCTGATTCAGTGATATTTCCTTAACAAGTATTCTGAAAGATGCTGAAAATAGTTGTGAAATCAAGATATCTTAATGTCCCCATTATTTTTGCAATCAGAATCTTAACCTGAAGAGTATAACAATTTTAAGATCTTGTATCTTTATTAAACACAGAATTCCATCAACAAAGATTAAAGCTTAATGCTTTCATGATAAAATACACAAAAGATGAAATAGAAACAGGAGCCAATTTCTGAATATTAAAAGCACATCAAGCAATTTTATTCTGATTTTCTCTCAATATTCCTACTAAGATTTTTATTCTATATTGGAAATTTGAAAAAGGATTCCAATAATAGGGAAAAACAAAGCACTACAGTAATGAAACAAACCAACTCTTAAGTCTAATATGAATACAATGAATAGCTATATACCAATCACTGACAGGGCCATGGACTATTTTCTTTGTGTGAAACCTATTGGTGACGAGGAATTTAGCTGCAAGTTGAATACTAGTCATAGTTATTTCTTGTGCTTCAGGCAACAAGCAATCTTGTCCTTAAATGTAACACACATATATAAACAAATTTTTGTTTAAATAAATGCTCTATGTTTAAAACGTCTTACATAAAATTTTGTAATCTTTATTGCTTATCTTAGCACTTCAACAAATCATATTTCAAAGCAATGCTTTTGTAACAAAAAGAACTATTCAAAATAAAAGCTGTTTTACATTTGTAGATACTGATAGACACAATTCAAATGTATGGCCACTTAAATATTTGACTCTGAAGTAACTGGAACTGAATATGCTCACATATTTAAGATGAAATGAGATTAATGATTTTATGGGAAAAAAAGGTAAAATGAAACAAAAATATTAAACACATATCGATACCTGATAAGAAATCCTAAAAGTGAAATTAAAAGTATTCTTTACTAGTAAGAAGCTAAATGCCTGACTTACCTGGAGCACAGCTTAATTAAGTAAATACCATTACATGTAAGTAGTTTTTTATAAACTAAAAATACTCTACACTGTACTGCATTTGGTTATGCATGAATTGCACATTTTGTTTCCATACACTTCTCTCAATGGCTGGTGACATAATCTGATGTGATCATGTGAGCTCTGATATGTATCTTATCATTTCATCATCTTGGTCTATTGTGTCCATTCGTTTATAAACAAGTACATAAGCATTCCACCACCTTTTCTGCTGCCTGAATGACACGCATTTCGTCATATGATCAAATACTTGTCTGACGTATTCTCCACCAAAGCACTCATTTTTCATTTCTTCATCATCATCCATTTTACACTGTTACGTTTCCTTCATCAAATTTATACCAGCAATTTGTCTCATCTTTATCATTCCTCTGTTTGGTTACCGCCTGGCCACGGCTTGTATCTTGCCCCCTTCTTGTGATGTTGAGTTCTCACAGATGTAGATGAATCTTGGCTGTTGTACTGCATCCACTGGTGTCTCTTTTAGGAATAGTTGTATTGTATTTTCATAAATATATATGTTTTTGGGAGGAGATTTCCTCTCAACTACTCCAGTCGCCATCTTCCCATGATTCCTACTGTATAATTTTTAAAAATAAATATGATTGTATTTAAAAGAAGTAAAAAGAAGAAAAAAAAAGAAAAAAATTTAAAAGAAGTAAAAAAGAATAATTCCAACACTTGTTTGACCACTGTGTACAAGCACACCCACATGTCTGTATTTTGTGCTTACTGTGTCTCACTTTCAGACTGCACATACTGTTTTATCAGTTGACTCTCTGGGTATTATCTCTTTCCAGCTTTGCAACACCGGTACTGTGTAAGGTTCCATATCCAGTTCTTGTGGAAATTCAAAGTAATTATTGAATTTAACTGTACAGTCTCTTTCCCACTCAGAGCCAAATCGTTTAAATTGGATAGCAAGAACAGGAGGTTATTTTTACATTAGCAAGCACTTTACTGTATCAATCTACAAGAAACAGAGAATATAAATGCATGTTTTTATAATCCAAATAAAATATTAAGCAATAGAATTTAAAACTTCATGATCTATCTACATTTACAAATAGATGACTAAATAATAATGAACACAAAGCCACCTTTCACAGTGACTTATTCAAAACATTTATACTCAACCTAAAAATACCTAGTCTCTCATTTGCTGAGAACTGCAAAAATTATGTGATACAGAAACTAATTAGCATCTTGTTCCATAATGTTACTTTCTGTCTGATACATACTGCTATTGGATCATGTTACATTTTGATGTTTTACCTTTATGACAATGAATAGGATATGCTATGAGAAACTGAAGAAATACTGTGAAATACATTTATCATTTATCATATGTATCTTCAAAGACATGTTATGAATTGATCCTAAAAACCAGTCAAGTTGCTGGATAAAATTAGTTGACTGGGTTTAAAAATCAGACCTGAGTTTAAAGCTTAAGTGGGTGTGAAAATTTTATGTAACCAAATAAAATTATGACAGCTTTTTTAAACTTCAAGAGTAATCTGAAGTATGAAAGGGGAAACTAATAATACCAACTCTTCAGGTTTGAGTTCACTGGCAATTTTGACTTCTAAAATTAATGGCTCAATTGAAATGGTTTTTCTTGACAACTGGCAGCATTTCTAATATTGTTTCTCTGATAAATCTTTGAATAAGTTATCATCTTGAGTACCTCCCTGCTACCACCATTAACAAAGCAGACATAGAGCAGAAATAAATTTTGAGGTTGAAAACAACTTCACATTTTTTACTTCTTTTAAATACAATCATATTTATTTTTAAAAATTATACAGTAGGAATCACAGGAAGATGGCGGCTGGAGTAGTTGAGAGGAAATCTCCCAAAAACATATATATTTATGAAAATACAATAAATACAACTATTCCTAAAAGAGACACCAGTGGATGCAGTACAACAGCCAGGATACATGTACATCTGTGAGAACTCAACATCACAAGAAAGGGGTAAGATACAAGCCGCGGCCAGGAGGGACCCGAACGCTCCCCCACCCCAGAAACCAGTAGGATGAAAGGAGTTGGAACCAGGAAGGAGTGAAAGCTCAGAACTGCTAAACAACCAGCTCTAGAAATCCGAACCCAGAGTGCAGACACAAGGTGCACAGTGTGCTAGATATTAGAGAAAAGGAAAAGCAAAACCTGTGGGCAGGTCCCCGCAACCGGTGCCCCTGAGACAAAAGAAAAGTGAGTGCTTTCTGCAAGTCTTAAAGAGACAGGGACCCCACAGCTGGGCAAAGTCATCCCAGCACACTTAGCCAGCAGCTGGGAATCCTGGGAAACTTTAGGCAGCATAAACCCCGGGGAGGCAGCACAGTTATGAAGCCCCTCATGGCACTACAAGCAGCCTGCCAGTCATTCCTCCAACCAGCACGGACCCCAAAACACTGAGCCAGTAGCAGGAGAGTGGCAGCATGTTCCGGAGGCAGCAGCACTGGAAGGGACTGGGAGCAGATGTGTGCGCCAAAGGCACCAGAGGGGACAGGTAGAGAGTTGCGTGAGCCCATAGCAGTGGCGACAGAACAGCCCGGGTGTGGCATGTGTGCACCAGCAGCAGCAGAGACAGACGAGCCTGGGAGAGGTTCATGCAGGAGAGCCCTGTGCACACCTGCAGTGGTGCCAGAGGGAGCAGGCATGCTCCCAGCAGCCGACCAGAATCCCAGCCCAATGCATAGCCACCTGGGCCAGACCCAAAGGCCGCTGCTGGCACAGAGCTGCTAGACAGGGGTGCTGCTTTCACAGAGGAGCACACCTGGCATGCCTGCCACTCCCGGCAGGGCTCCGTGCTGCTCTGACAGAGACCCCGCCCACAGCAGCTTAGGGGATTAACCCGGTGGCTGCTCCAGGAGTGCGGGTAACCAACACAGGCAGTGGGGAAGGGCAAGGCATCCAGCAAGCAGGAAAGGACTTTTTTCTCCCAGCTAACACACCACAACCTGCCTAAAGCCACCGCTGTCATCATGAAAAGGCAAAAAAATACACTCCAGTCTGAGATAGTTCAGACAACACTGGAGAGAGGAGCTGCAGAGACAGACCTAACCAGTCTCCCTGAAAAAGAATTCAAAATAATCATCATAAACATGCTGACAGAGCTGCAGAGAAATATGAAAGAGCTATGTGATGACGTCCAGAGGGAGATTTCAGACATCTGGAGGGAGATTACAGAAGTGAAACAAACTCTGGAAGGATTTACAAGCAGAATGGATAAGATGCAAGAGGCCATTAATGGAATAGAAACCAGAGAACAGGAACAAATAGAAGCTGATCCACAGAGAGATAAAAGGATCTCCAGGAATGAAACAATATTAAGAGAACGGTGTGACCAATCCTAAAGGAACAATATCCTCATTATAGGGGTACCAGAAGAAGAACAGAGAGAGAAAAATGGATAGAAAATGTCTTTGAATAAATAATTGCTGAGAACTTCCCCCTACTGGGGGCAGAAATAGTTTCTCAGACTACAGAAGCACAGAGAACTCCCAAGGGATGGGACTCAAAGTGGACAACACCGAGACACATCATAATTAAAACGGCAAAGATTAAGGACAAGGACAGAGTATTAAAGGCAGCTAGAGAGAGAGAAAAGGTCACTTATAAAGGAAAACCCATCAGGCTAACATCAGACTTCTCAAAAGAAACCTTACAGGCCAGAAGAGAATGGCATGATATATTTAATCTAATGATTTGAATTCTTTTTCAGGAAGTTTGGTTACATTGATCTCCCCAGATTCTCTCTCAGAAGTTGTCTGGGTAATTTTGGACTGGACAAAATTCTTCTACCTTTTCAAGACATTGGAGATAGTCACAGGCAGGTGGCACGTTTATCAGCTGGGAGAACAAAGTCACTACCTAATAGTTGGTTGCCTTGCCCTTCTCTGCTTCCTGTGATTACCCACACACTGGGAATAGCAATCAGGTAAATCCTTTTAGCCATCACATGTGGGACAGCCTTTGGGGCAGCTGAGAGCACTGCAGGGAGTTTCAGGTGCATCAGGGGTGCTCTCCTTCATGCCTTGCACCAGCCTCATCTATGTGGAGCATCTGCACACTGGCAGCAACCTCTGGGTCTTTCCCCGGCAGCTGCATGCAGACAGGAGACTCTGGGCAGCTGCTGTGGACTCGGCCACTCTCCTGATCCTCGGCTGCTGTGGTGGAGCCACTCCTGTGAGGAACAAATGGTAGGCTGCTTATCACTGTGAGGGGCTTCAAGGTTGCATTGCCACCCAGGTGATTGGGGTGCCTGAAGTTCCTCAACATTCCCAGCCTGCTCAGTTGAGTGTGTCAGGATGACTCCATCCAGCTGTGAGGTCACTGTCCCTTTAAGACTTTCAAAAATCATTTAATTTTCTTTTGTCCTGGGGGAGGCAGATGCAGGGATGCACTCACATATTTTACTTTTCCATTTTTCTAATCCAGTACACCATGCAATGTGTGTCTGTGCTCCCAGTGCAAATTACTGGGGCAGGTTATGTAGCAGTTCTGCACTTCCAATCCCTCCCCCTCTGACTCCTTTCCTCCTGCTGGTGAGCTGGGGTGGGGAAAGTGCATATGTCTCGCTGGGCTGTGGCTTGTATCTTACCCTCTTCATAAGATGCTGAGTTCTCACAGATGTAGATGTTGTCTGGCTGTTGTACTGTATCCTCTGGTCTCTCTTTTAGGAGGAGTTGTGTTTGTTGTATTTTCAAAATATATATGGTCTTGCACGGAGATTTCCACTGCCCTACTCACATCACCATCTTGATTCCACCCATCTATGGTTCTTTTTTTTTATGTAATAGTTTGTGGCTCTACATTTCCCTCTAAGCATGGCTTTTGCAGTGACTCCTCAGTTTTGGTATGTTCTGTCTTCATTTTCATTCATCTCTGAGTATTTTCTAATTTTCCATTTGATTTCCTCTTTACTTTGTTGATTGTTCTGGAGCATATTGATTTCCATATATTGGTAAGTTTTCCAATTTTCTTCTATTTATTGATTTCTAATTCCATTCCTCAGTGGGCAGAGAACATACTTTGTATTCTCTCAATCCTTTTACATTTATTGAGGTTCATTCTAGGGCCCACAGCAGCTTGGGGGACTAAGCCGGAGGCTACTCCAGGAGTGTGGGTAACCAACTCAGGCATTGGAGAAGGCAAGGTGCCCAGAAAACAGGAAAGGACGTTGACACATGTGCTACCTGCCTACAGCTACCTAAATTGCTATGAAGGGCAGAAGAATTTGGGCCAGTCCAGAATTACACAGAAAACACCCAAGAGAGGGCCTGGGGATATAGAATTAACCAATCCCCACAAAAAAATAATTCAAAATAAAGGTCATGACCATGCTGATGGATCTTCAGAAAAATATGCAAGAGTTAAAGGAGCAAGTTAGGGGGGAGAATACAAATATAAAACAATTGCTAGAAGGACTTAAGCACAGACTGGATGAGGTGTAAGAAGTCTTTAATGGAATGGAAATCAGAAAACAGATACACAGAGTAGCTGAGGCGGAGAGAGATAAAAGAATCTCCAAGAATGAAATAATATTAAGAGATCTGTGTGACAAAACCAAATGGAATAATATTCACATTATACAGGTCCCAGAAAAGGGAGAGAGAAAAAAAGGTATAGAAACTGTCTTTGAAGAAATAACTGCTGAAAACTTCCCCAAACTGGGGGAGGAAATAGTCTCTCAGATCATGGAGGCCCACAGAACTCCCAACAGAAGGGATCCAAGGAGGACAACACCAAGACATATAATAATTAAAATGGCAAAGATCAAAGACAAGGACAGAGTATTAAAGGCAGCCAGAGAGAGAAAAAAGATCACTTATAAAGGAAAACCCATTAGGCTATCATCAGACTTCTCAACTGAACCCTTACAGGCCAGATGAGAATGGCATGATATATTTAATTCAATGAAACAGAAGGGCCTTGAACCAAGAATACTGTATCCAACATGATTATCATTTAAATATGAAGGAGGGATTAAACAATTCCCAGAGAAGCAAAAGTTGAGGGAATTTGCCTCCCACAAACCACCTCTACAGGGTATTTTAGAGGGAGCTCTAGATGGGAGCACTCCTCAGGCTAAATAGGTATCACCAGAGAGAACAACATCACAGCAAAGAAAGCAGACCAGCCAAATACTAACTAAAGGCAAAAATAAAATCAACTACTAACAAGACCAGTTAAAGGAAACACAGAAGAACACATAAAAAACACCTAACATATAAAGAATGGAGGAGGTGGAATAAGAAGGGAGAGAAATAAGAATCATCAGACTGTGCTTACAATAGCTTAATAGTGAGTTATGTTAGACAGTTACATGGTAAAGAAGCGAATCTTGAACATTTGGTAACTACAAATCTAAATCCTGAAATGGCAATAAGTACCGATCTTTTAATAATCACACTAAATGTGACGAGACTAAATGCACCAATCAAAAGACACAGAGTAAGAGAATAGATAAAAAAGTAAGACCCATCTTTATGCTGCTTACAAGAGACTCACCTCAAACCCAAAGACATATACAGGTTAAAAGTCGACGGATGGAAAAAGATATTTCATGTAAAAAATAGAGAGAAATAAGCAGGTGTAGCAGTACTGGTAACAGACAAAATAGACTTCAAAACAAAGAAAGTGACAAGAGATAAAGGATATTACATAATAATAAAGAGGTCAGCCCAACAAGATAATATAACCATTATAAATAAATATGTACCCAATACAGGAGCACTAATATATGTGAATGAAATACTAAAAGAATTAAAGGAGGAAATAGAATACAATGTATTCATTCAGGAGACTTCAACACACCACTCACTCCAAAGGACAGATGTAGCAGGCAGAAAATAAGTAAGGACACAGAGGCACTGAACAACACACTGGAATAGATGGACTTAACAGACATCTACAGAACTCTACACCCAAAAGCAGCAGGATACACATTATCCTCAAGGGCACATGGAACATTCTCCAGAATATATCACATACTGGGCCACAAAAAGAGCCTCACTAATTCAAAAAGATTGGAATTCTACCAACGAACTTCTCAGACCACAAAGGCATAAAACTAGAAATTAATTGTACAAAGAAAACAAAAAGACTCAAACACATCGAGGCTAAACAACATGCTCCCTGATAATCAATTGATCAATGTCCAAATTAAACCAGAGATCAAACATATAGAATGTCATAGTATTCTATAATAATTATTTGTATTTGTGTGGGATCTGTCATGATTTTTCCTTTCACGGTGACAAATGACACTGACAGCATAAAGCCGCAAATTCTGTGGGGTGCAGCAAAGGCAGTTCTAAGAGGAAAGTATACAGCAATACAGGCCTATCTAAAGAAGGAAGAAAAATCCCAAATGAATAGTCTAAAGTCACAATTATTGAAACTGGAAAAAGAAGAACAAATGAGGCCTCAAGTCAGCAAAAGTAGGGACATAATAAAGATCAGAGAAGAAATAAAGAAACTGAGCAGAATAAAACAATAGAAAAAAACAATGAAACCAAGGGCTAGTTCTTTGAGAAGATAAACAAAATAGATAAGCCCCTAGCCAGAATTATTAAGAGAAAAAAAGAAGCTACACACATCAACAGAATAACAAATGGGAAGGAAAAGTCATGATGGATCCCACAGAAATACAAATAATTATTATAGAATACTATGAGATTCTCTATGCTAAAAAGCAGGAAAACCTAGAAAAAATGGACGACTTCCTAGAAAAATACAACCTTCCAAGACTGACCAAGGATGAAACAGAAAGTCTAAACACACCAATTAGAAGCAAAGAAATTGAAGCGATAATCAAAAACCTACCCAAGAATAAAATCCCTGGGCCAGATGGATTCATGGCTGAATTTTTTTCAGACTTATAGAGAAAACATAATACCCATTATCCTTAAAGTTTTCCAAAAAATAGAAGGGGAGGGAATACTTCCAAACTCATTCCATGAACCCAGAATCACCCTAATACATAAAGCAGGCAAAGACCCCACCAAAAAAGAAAATTACAGACTAATATCCCTGCTGAACATAGATGTAAAAATACTCAACAAAATATTAGCAAACCGAATTAAAAAATACATCAAGTGGATCATACACCATGATCAAGTGGGATTCATCTCAGGGATGCAAGGATGTAACATACCCCAACATTGGACGATCTATCAACATCATCCACCACATCAACAAAAAGAAGGACAGAAGTCACATGATCATCTCCATAAATGCTGAATAAGCATTTGACAAGATTCAACATCCATTCATGATAAAAACTCTCAACATAATGGGTATAGAGGCCTAGTACCTCAACATAATAAAAGTAATATATGAAAAACCCACAGTCAACATTGTACTTAACAGTGAGAAGCTGAAAGGTTTTCCTCTAAGATTGGGAACAAGACAGAGCTGCCCACTCTCTGTACTGTTATTCAATATAGTACTGGAGGACCTAGACACAGATCTCAGAGAAAAGAAAGAAATAAAATGCATCCAGATTCATAGAAGAGAAGAAGTCAAACTGTCACTATTTGCAGATGACATGATATTTTACCTAGAAAACTGTAAAGATTCCGTTCCAATACTACTAGACCTAATATCAGAATTCAGTGAATTTGCAGGACACCAAATTAATACATAGAAATCTGTTACTTTCCTATACACTAGTGATGAATTAACAGAAAGATAAATCAGGAAAACAATTCCATCCACAATTGCATGAAGAAGAAAAAATGCATAGGAATAAATCTAGCCAAGGAAGTGAGAGACCTATACCCTGAAAACTACAAGAAACTCTGAAGATAAATTAGAGAGGACACTAACAAATGGAAACTCATTCCATGCTCCTGGATAGGAAGAATTAATATTGTCAAAAAGGCCATTCTGCCTAAAGCAATCTACGGATTAAATGCCATGTCTATTAAATTACCAACAACTTTCTTTAACAAACTGGAAAAAAACAGTTTTAAAATTCATATAAAACCACAAAAGACCCCAGATAGCAAAGCAACCCTGAGAAGGAAGAATAAAACAGGCGGTATCTCACTCCCCAACTTCAAACTCTACTACAAAGCCACAGTAATCAAGACAATCTGGTACTGGAAAAAGAACAGAGCCACAGATCAGTGAAACAGAATAGAGAGTTCAGATATTAACCCAAACATACACCGTCAATTAATATATGATATAGGAGCCATGGACATACAATGCGGAAATGACAGCCTCTTCAACACCTGACGTTGGCAAAACTGGGCAGCTACATGTAACAGAATGAAACCAGATCACTGTCTAACCCCATACACAAAAGTAAATCCTAAATGGATCAAAGCCCTGAATGTAAGTCATGAAACGATAAAACTCTTGGAGGAAAATACAGGAAAAAATGTGTTAGACATAAACATGAGTGACTTCTTTATGAACATATCTCCCTGGGAAAGGGAATCAAAAGCAAAAATGAACCAGTGGGAGGATATCAAGTTGAATATCTTTTGTACAGCAAAGGACACCACCAACAGAAGAAAAAGGCATCCTACAGTCTGGGAGAACATACCCATAAAGGAAAGATCTGATAAAGGGTTGACATCCAAAATATATAAAGAGCTCACTCATCTCAACAAACTAAAAGCAAATCATCCTATTAAAAAATGGGCAGAAGTGATAAACAGACATTTCTCCAAGGAAGAAATTCAGATGGCCAACAGACACATGAAAATATGCTCCACATCGCTAGTCATCAGAGAAATGCAAATTAAAACCACAATGAGATATCACATCACACCATAAGGATGGCCACCATCCAAAAGAGAAACAAAAACAAATGTTGGCGAAGTTGTAGAGAAATAGAAACCTTCCTGCACTGCTGGTGGGAATGTAAACTAGTTCAACCATTGTGGAAAACAGTATGAATATTCCTCCAAATGCTCAAAATAGAAATACCATTTGACCCAGAAATTCCACTTCTAGGAATTTACCGTAAGAATGAAGCATCCCAGTTTGAAAAAAGAGATGCACCCCTATCTTTATTGCAACACTATTTACAATACCCAAGGAATGGAAGCAACCTAAGTGTCCATCAGTAGATGAATGGATAAAGAAGATGTGGTACATACATACAATGGAATATTATTCAGCCATAAGAAGAAAAAAATCCTACCATTTGAAACAACATTGATGGAACTAGAGGGCATTATCCTCAGTGAAATAAGCCAGGCAGAGAAGGCAAACACAAAATGATTTCACTCATATGTGGAGTATAACAACAAAGAAAAAACCGAAGTTACAAAACAGCAGCAGAAACACAGAAACCAAGAATGGACTAACAGTTACCAAAGGGAACGGGACTGGGGAGGATGGGTGGTGAGGGAGTGATAATGGGGGGTGTAAGAAAGGGGGCATTACAAATAGCATGTATAAGGTGCGGGGAACAGGAGGGCTGCGTGACACAGAGAAGAAAACTAGTAGTGATTCTATGGCATGTTACTACACTGATGGACAGTGACTTTAATGGGGTTTGTGTGGGGGACTTGGTGATGTGGGCAGTCTAGTAAATGTAATGTTCCTCATTTAATTGAAGATTAATTATACCAAAAAAAAATCCCTGCCATCCACCCCCATCCCATAATAGAAGATGTCCTGGCCTCAAACAATCCTTTATTTTCTTTTGCTAATCATTTCCTTGCCCCATACTCCTGTCAATAAAATCCTTCCATTTTTTTATAGCTCATTGGAACATCTGATTGCTGAATGGCATGCTGCCCACTTAATAAAGCCAATTAGATCTTCAAATTTACCCATTTCAAATTTTGTTTTATGACATAAATTTTATGTCAAAGGGAATTAAGGTTGTTAATCACCTCACATAAACAAAGGGAGAGTATTCTGGATTATCCAGTTCAGCACAGTATAATCACAGGGGTCTTCAGAAGTAAAAAGTTGAGTCAGAAGAGAGAGTGAAATAGAGACACAGATGAAGCATGGAAAGAATTAGGTGCTACATTGCTCACTTTGAAGATGTAGGAAGCGACCACCAGCCAAGGAATACAAGCAGCCTCAAAGTCTAAAAAAGACAAGGAACTTGATTCTTTCCTGGAGTCTCCAGGAAGGAAGTCAGTCCTTTGATTTTAGACCAGTGAGACACGTTGTTGGACTTTAAACCTTCAGAACCTTAAGATAATAAACTTGTTATTTTAACCCATAAAATTTGGGTAATTTCTTAATGCAGCAGTAGGAAACTAGTACAGTTGGTGTGGGGAATGGTGAAATGTTCAGTTTTCGATGTGTTCAAGGAATCTGAATGTGTTAGATATCTAAGTGGAGATGTCAAATAGGCAGGTGGAAATATGAGCCTGAAATTTTGGGAAGAGCTATGGGCTGGAAGTATAAATATTGAAATTTTTGCAAAGAGAGAATAGTGAAAAGAATGAGTAAGATTAAAAAAGAAGTAATTGTAGATAGAAAAGAGCTTGTCTAAGGACTGAGCCTTGGACCTTACTTTGGGTAGTATTTCATTCCATGCATGTACCACATTTGTTTATCCATTTGCCCACTGACAAATATTTGGATTGTTTCCAGTTTGGGACTATTTTAAATAATATATAATTGCTCCTTTCTAAAGCAAGAAGAAGAGTGATCCCATCTAATGAAAGTTGAGTTTTATTTTGTCCTCCCAGTAGGGCATCAGTACCAAGACAGAATCCTTTTACTTTTCCACCACGCAACTCTGATGACCGACATATTGTCAGTGGTTAAAAGCTAACAAGCACTCCAAAAACGAGGCATACACCAAGATGTAAATACAGAGCCAAATGGCAGGTCAGAGGCAGATACTTAAGCTAGTCTTGTAAGAACAGGCAGGTATTGGAGGCAACAGTGAGTGATAGACCCAAATACAGCGGACTGTTCTTGGGAACAGGAATTAGGAACTAACCCAAGCATATGCTTGGCATTAAAGGTGAGAAAAGTACAAAGTCTGGATAATGCATTCTAGCTGTCAACCAAATGAGACTGGGGACCTGAGCCAGCCTTCTTCCTTGGGATTCTATTGCATCCTTAACTTGGTACTAACCTCTGTGGTTGTATCTATAGTTCTCTACTTATCACTTGCCCTCTTTTCCCATTTCTCTTCCTTTTTTCTTAATTGCATGTGATACAAAAGCAAAGAAATAATATGTTCAATTAATTCAAATAGATTTTTTTTCACATATTAAGACCTCTGAAATCAGGATACATCTTGAAATTGATGGTGTATCAAAGAGTAATTGGCATCATTTCTTTCTTTATTGTATATAAAATAACTGTGACATTAGATTCAATTGTATCTTAGAGCTGATGAAATACAAATGCTCTATAATCTAAGGCAATATTTTTCAAATTTTGCATTTTATAAATTGGGGGGCTGGCTTTTACTGAAGTATAAATTTACACAAAATTCTACTCACCAATTTTAAGTGTACAACTCAATGAGTTTACATGAATGTGTGCAGTCATGCAACCACCATCATAATCATGGTAAGAACATTTTCATGGCTGCAAGTTCCCTGGAGCTTCTCTGAAGTCACTTGCTTCTCCTCATCCCTAGCAATCATTTATTCTGCTTTCCATCAAATAGTTTTACCTTTTGTAGAATTTTATACAGTGATATTGCACAGTGTATATTCTCCTTGTGTCTGAATTCTTTCACTCAGCATAATCATTCTGAGATTAAATCTCATTGATGGACATATCAGTTCATTTTTATTGCTGAGTAGTATTTAATTCTATGGATGTATCACATTTTGTTTATTCATTTGCCCATTGACAGATTTGGATTGTTAAATTTGGGACTATTTTAAATAATGTATAATTGGCCCTTTTAAAGCAGGAAGGAGAGTGATCCCATCTAAACCCAAGTTAGGTTTTATTGTCTCCTCCCTGTGGGGTATCACTACCATGACAGAATGCTTTTACTTAAAAAAGGGGTGATGAAAACAAATCTCATATATTTTGGTTATTATCACCCCTTTAAGTATCTGTGAAAGTTAACTAAAAAATCTGTGAATTCTAATCCATGGAAGGAAAATAAATTCTAAAGCTTCTGAAAGCACACTTTCACAAACAATAAAAAATATTAGTTGTTTCCCTGGTGAGGCAAAACTTTGGATAAACATCGGGTTTATCTGAGGAAAATGAAGCCCGCAAAACGTATCTTTTGATCGGAAAAATACTAAACTTCCAAGATTCAGAATTCCATTTGCTTACAAATGGAGGTATCTACAACTCCAGAAGGCCCGGCCCGAAATGGGTTACTGCTTTGTATTCCGGGATTTGGGGTTCGCGAAAGCGTCACCCTAATCGAGATGGCTGAGTGACTAAGGACGTCCGAAGAGCGGGCCCTGAGACTCCGGGCCGCGAGCGGATTGGGCAGTGCGATACGGGAGGCGGGAGGTTAAGACCAGAAATTAGAACCTTTCCACAGAGGGAAGCCTGGGCGCCTAGAAGTCTCGCGAGGTCCTGGCTGGGCCCAATGGAACACTGGCCCCAGCTTAGAACTAGGGGCGCTGCTTGGGGGCGCACGAGTGGGCCGCGAGCTACATTTAGGCGCGTCTGCCGGCGTTGAGAGCAGAGAGCCGTAGCAGTGAAGGCGGAGAAGGACCACGGGCCTAAGGAGAAGCGAGTAACCCTCTTGAATCCCCCGCGGGCCACACGCAGGCGGAAGGGCTTCGGGGGAGAGCACAAAAGGGGAAGACAAGCAGGATCGAAACAAGGAGAAGAGGCGCTGAGCAAGGTTCTGGACTGGCTGTTGGCCCAGGAAAGGGCGGGACAGGTCCCACACCCGTGGAGGAAGGTTGGGAGTGGGGCTGTCCTCTTTCCCACCCAGCTTCCCCCTCTTGTTCCTTCACCTGAGTGAGAACCGCATCACCCTGTCCCATCCACTTGCCCGAAATGGGGGAAGCCCCTGCGTGGGTGTGAGGAAAACGGGGGAATCCCAGACGAGAAGGTTTAGGTCACAGCTCTGAGATGGCCAATGGGCCGGGGAAGCACTGGGTGAAGAGGACGAGAAATTGAAAGGTTAGCTGGGGAGAATTACTAAGCAGTGAAGGGGCCATCAGGTGGGACTGGTTTGTGTGCATATTAATGGCGGCGGGCCGAGGGAGTGTGGTGGGATTAATGGTCTGGGGCCAGATAGGGTGCATCCTGTTTCGGGAGCAATAAGGGAATTTGGTATTCCTTAGAGTTTTGAGTTCTTTATGCTGAATGAGAGGAAGGATTTTGTTTTCGGATGTGTTGGAGGTGGAGGGGAAATAATCAAGAACTCGTGGCATCCTCAAAAGACCAGGGTTGGTCTACTAATTTCTTAACACTACTAGTATTTATTGAAAGATGAGCGACAGAAAATGCGAAAACCTAGTTAACTGCGGGGCTTCGGGTTAACTGAACCTGAAATTTTCCTTTCTCCGTGCAGTTCTCGTTTCTAAGAGTTTTTAAAAACCACGTTACTGTTATGTTTGACTAGTTTTGAGCATTAAAAGAATATTTTGTCCTAGGTTTGTATAAATGATCTCATAATCTTTTAAAGCCCAGACTTCTTCAGGGGTGGTGATTTCTTTCTTTCAGGTATGACAGAAAATTGCTTTGTACTAATTTTATTTTCCTGACACAGTTTTAAGGTGGTAATTCGGAGATTACCTCCCAGTTTGACCAAGGAGCACCTTCAGGAACATCTTCAGCCTCTGCCCGAGCATGATTACTTTGAGTTTTTTTCCTAATGATACTACGTAAAATAAATAAATAAAAGAGGGAAGAGGGTAAATGAAAAATAGTTTCTCCCATTCTTTTTTATCCCGTTTTACATTTGATTTTTGAGCCTGTCTCTTTAATGTATGTATACTTGTAATTCAGCCAGGTACCTGCGAGCACATTTACAGAATTGCTTTCCTCTCTGCTGTCTTTATCCTCATATGTACACCAGAGCATACATGAACTTTAAAAACCAGGAGGACATTATTTTGTTCAGGGATCGCTTTGACGGTTATGTATTCCTTGACAATAAAGGTGTGTCTTTGAAACTGAAGGGGAGTTTATCATTTGTATGTTTTAACATTGCATTACAGTGTTTCACAGTTTTTTCTTAATGCCTTCATATCTTTTCTAAGATATGAAGCCGTCCAGTACTTTTATTAACCTGCTATTTCTGTAGTTTGATCAACTGAATGAAATTGCTGCTCTTTTCTCTTCTATGACAATTTTTTTGCCCTGGATTAGGTGATCTGTTTACTAGTTTCAGCAATAATACTGATAAATGACTCTCTAAACTTGTATGACAAATTTTAAATGTATAATTCTCATCTTGGTTCAAGGATCAACATTTGTTAACTCAATTCAAATCCTTTAAGCCAATAGTTCCCAGGTGGAATACTGTTTAACATTTTGTTGTACCTCATTAAAACACTGAACCTGGTGATCTCCCACTTTGTGTCCAGGAGTCTGAAGGGTATGGCCCAACTCCTTTTATTTATTATCTGCTGCTTACAACATTTAGCCAGAGAATGTCTAAACTGCATTTTTCCACTTTTCTTTTGGCTTTGCAATCATAGGTGAATGATGTGTCTTTTTGTTGTTTTTTTCAGTATCAATTCAGAGTTTGTAAAAATGAAATCTTTGTCAGGAAACATGTCAATAAAAGTTGAAGGATTGCCACTGTGTTTATCCAGCTTTTATTAATCCTCCCCCCCCGCCAGTTTCCCCAAACTACCAACTTCTCCACTCAGACTTTATTCCAGTAGACAGTGATTTCCTGGTATTCTGAGCTGTGTTTAACTTTTTCCTCTTCACATTAAACAAATAATGAATCTTTTCATTTTATTGTTTTTTAATATCTTGTTCACCTAGGCTTACCAAAACTTTCACTTAATATTGTCATCACCTAATGATTAATAACCACTGTATCTAAGCTTACGGGATTTTCAATTTTTCCATTTCAACGTAATTCAGTCCATTAAATTGCCATGAAATTAGTCTTTTTGAAATACTCATTAAATATAACAGTTGTGGGAAAAATATTCAAACTCCTTCCTAGCTTGCTAGGCAGAAGTCTCCACAGTTTGGCCTCACTTTTGTTTTCTCAGCTTATCTTCCACTGTTTTCTTCTGATTCAGTTTGGTTTATCTATTTCTTCTCACGTATATCAGTTATTAAGCTAATCTGATTCTGCATTCACTAGAATTTCCAAAATCATGTTTCTTCCATGACTGCCTTCTGATACCTTCTGGTCAATTCTACTTATTTTATTGTGACTTATTCTGTATGCCAATGATCTGACCATAGCGTTTCATATCTTGTATGACATTACTCTATAGCAGCGATCTGGTGTATTTTTTCCAGTAGTCACTTTTTAAAATTGAGATACAACTCACATATCATACAACTCAGTGGTTTTTAGTGCTTTCACAAAGTTGTGCCACCATCATCACTATATAATTCCAGAGTGTTTTCATCACTCAAAAAAGAATTCTACATCCATTAGCAGTCATCTCCCCTTCTTTCCTCCACTTACAGCTTCAGTAGATCCTAATCTAGCTGTGGATTCTGGACATTTCATATAAGCTGAATCATACAACGTGTGGCCTTTTGTGACTGCCCCATTTACTTGGCATGTTTTCAGGTTTCATCCATTTTATATAGCATGTGTCATTACCTCATTCCCTTTTATTTGCATTTTTAAAAATTGTGGTGAAATACACAAATTACCATCTTAACTATTTTTAAGTGTACAGTTTAGTAGTGGTGAGTACATTTCACATTGTTGTATAACCAATCTCTAGAACCTTTTCATCTTGCAAGACTGAAACTATACCCATTCAACAACTTCCCATTTCCTCTTCCTCCCATCCCCTGACAACTACCATTCTACCTGTGAACTACCATTCTCTCTCTATGAAGTTGACCATTCTAGGTACTTCATGTAAGTGGACTCATATAGTATTTGGCTTTATGGGACTGGCTTATTTCACTTAGCGTAATGTCTTCAAGGTTGATCCATCCTGTAGCATGTGTTAGGATTTACATTTTAAGGCTAAGTAATATTCCACTGTATGTATATACTACATTTTGTATATTCAACCATCAGTGGACACTTGGGTTGCTTCTACCTCTTGGCTGTTGTGAATAATGGTGCTATGCGTGTGGGTGTACAAACATCTGTTCATCTTTTGAACATTGCCCAAAAGTGGAATTGCTAGGTCATATGGTAAATTGTTTTAATTTTGTATGGAAGCAGCATTCTATTTTCTAGAGCAGCTGCACCATTTTGCATTCCCACACAGTGTAATGCATGAGGGTTCTAATTTACCCTAATTTCTCCAAGTCCTCACCAGCACTTGTTGCTTTTTTCCTTCAATAGTAAACATTCTGATGGGTGTGAGGGGATAGCTCATTGTGGTTTTGATTTGCACTTCCCTAATGATTAGTCAAGTAATATTTTAATCTTAGCGTATGCTTGAGCATATGACCATCTTTTCTTATGCTTTTTGGCTACTTGTATACTATATTTGGAAACATATCTATTCAAGTCCTTTGAACATTTTTTAAGTAGGTATTTTGTTGTTCTAGTTCTTTATATATTCTGTATATTGACCTTTATCAGATATGTGATTCACAAATATTTTCTCCTGTTTTGTAGGTTTTCTTTTCACTCAGTTGATTGTGTCTTTACATGCACAGAAGTTTTTATTTTTGATATAGTCCAATTTATCTATTTTTATTGCCCATGCTTTTAGTGGCTCCTGGTGCATGTTTTAATAACAGTTTTATTGAGATACAATTCATATGCCACAAAATTCACCCTTTTAAAGTGTACAGTGCAGTATTTTTTTAGTATATTCGCCGTGTTGTGCAACTCTCACCACTCTAATTTAAGAACATGTGTCACTCCAAAGAGAAACCCTATACCTATTAGCTGTCACTCCTCATTCTCACCAAAACTACCCCCAGCTCTAACTAATCCACATTCTATCTACATAGATTTGCCTATTCTAGAGATTTCTGATATATTTTTAAATTAAAATTAATTTGTAGTTTTTCCCCTATGTATCAAAATATCATGCTTTCAAAGTTCAACTTAAATGAATATTTTACTTCCCTGCCGTATCTTTTCATTATGTTATCAGTATGAACTTGGGCTTCCTTTGGTAATATGCTTATTTTAATTATGTGAGTGTTATTTATGTCTGTGGAGAAGTCCTATTAAGATGACCACCACCAAAGAGGCCTGAAAAACAGTGGGTTGACTCTTGTATCCACCTTTGATATTTTCTTTGTTGTAGCAAGTGTGGTATTTTTTCTAAACAGGTCAGGAATATCCTGCTATAGTAGAATTTGCAACTTTTCAAAAAGCTGCAAAAAAAGAAGACTAAGAAAAGAGTTACCAAAGTTGGGACTATCGATGATGGTACAGTATAGTTCTAGTTATGTAAAACTATTGCATTGGGTTTTGAAAATACATTACCTTTGTGGGAATTAATTGGACTCCAGTCTTTTAAATAGTGAAACATGGAATAAAGTTCATGAGAAATGTAATTCACTGATGAAAACTTTGCTTAATTGTTAGAATGTAGGTGGGGTTCCTCTATAATTTCCACTCTCTTTGGCTGGTAGCATTTCATTCCTCCACAATTAAGCAATCTATTGCTGTCTTTTGAGCAGTAAATCAGCTTAGGTATTTTGATTAGAACACAGTGGAAAAATTCAGATGTTTCAAAGTATAGCAACTCCTTAACGCCTTTTATTACCATTTTTATGATAATATTTTTGACTTCTGGTTTCCATTATTCTTATAAAGAGGAGGAATTACCATTGAGAGCTGTGATAGAAAATGTTCTGTACTCAAGTAAGTTAACATAAAGTAGATGAAGTGGCCAGTCCTATTTTCTCTGTTTTAAATATGCAGTTAACTGCATGCCTAGGAATTACATTTAACTGAAATACAGGAACTGAAAAACTAATAATTGCCATTTAAGGTAAACTGGATCCAGATTCTGAGCTCTCCATAATTTGTTATGTTGGATAAGGACTTAGCTGCAGTATTTTTTGTATCACACTGCTATTTTAGAATCATCTAATTTTATTTTCGTTATTTACTACTATAATGGTTATTTTGTAGAAAAAACAAAAGACTCAAGACACCATTGCTTATTGGTTGTATCACAGATTCAGGCCTGGAAGACCAGATCAAGTAACATGCTCCAGAGTGCATAGAAACTCCCAAGTATAAGCAATAGGGTGACTCGGGTTTGTTACCCTTTCTGATGTCAGACATATCTAGGAAAGAACTCCAGGAATTAACATCACCTCCAGTGCCACAGCTAGGACATACACCCAATTTATCTTTTTGCTGAACAACTGAGTTGCATTTGTTGAGTTCACTTAAACTGAGATATACCCATACAGGAATTGCTACATGCTTATACATAGTACCCTCTGAAGTTCCCATAACTGACTTTCAGTTCTCCCGTAAGTGTGACTGATTAGTAGGAATAGTGCATTTTAAAAGCCAACTAACAACCCTGGAAGTTCTGTTTTAATGTGCTGTGTCTCATTTTCCCTGACCCCATGTTAGTCCCACACTCCCTTAGTGGATATCAGGAGTTCTGAGAGTTAAGTGACCAGTAAAGCTCTAAAAGGTTTATCTTGTGGGTATGGTTAGGTTGGTTTTCAATCTTCAGTGAAGTAGAAAATTACCACCTTTGATAAACATCCTAGGTAATATTTCCTATTTTGTTTACTTAAAACAATTATTTAGATCCAGAATATAGAACATTTTTGGAATGTTATGTTGCAGATAATGAGAAAATAACATCTACTCCAGAGACACTGCTAGAGGAAATGGAAGCAAAAAATAGAGAATTAATAGGTAAGTGGGCAGGAGGAGTTAAAGCATTCTTTTTCCTCAGAAGACCTGTGTGACTCCCACTTCCATCCTAGCTTAGCTGTGTGGCCACTGGGAAGGCACTAAGTTCCTTGAAACTGTGTTTCTTCTACTGTAAAATGAGAATGATAATACCAGCCTCACAGGATGAGAATGCATTGGTAAGAGGGGAGAAATTCTCTGTGACCTTTATTTAGTGCCACACAAATGAACATAAGTATAAAAAGTTAAGAGACTCACGGGACCTTTAGATTTTGGTAAGCCTTTGAACATCAATTGGTGTTTTCTTCTAATAAACTCACATTCCTAAAAATTTTTTCTTGACCTGAAAATATCAAAAAATGAAATGAGGTACTGCAAAATTGAAAACCTCTTAAGAAATTCTAGTTTGGATGTTGGTTTCTAATACACTGTTGCTAATGTATCAGCTCTAAACATAAGCATAGCCTCTGACACAGGATTTGTAGTCCTAGGAATTCATCCAAAGGAAGTGTGTTTTCAAAACGCTAGCTCTGAGACTAAATAGCATTGTTCAGAATATTGAAAAATGAAATAAATATTATTCTAAAACTTGGTTTTTATTAATGGATGCATAGTATAAGCTTATCTCTAATGTTACAATGAATTTACAGAAATGGAAATAGGTGTCAAAAGGATATTTTAGTCCCTTCTTCCAATTTCTTCCCAGTTGAACAAATTTATAGTGACATATGAAAAAAATAGAATATCTTTTGTGCTTAACTCTCACTGACACTGGGAATTTCTCTTTTGAAATAATTGTACTGTTTTCATTTGAATTTCTTCACTTTTTCAGAAGTATTTTAAACCTTCACAATTGAAATAGAATACTGTAAGACATCTGTTTGACAGTATAGCTGTGAACTTTCTGTTAAGGGGTCTTATTTTCCCACCTTGGTGGTTGTCAGGGAATGTCAGAAAATGGAATCCTTTCTAGGGGTTGATAAGTATTATTAATAATATGTTTACATTTATGTAGCTAAAAAGACAACCCCACTTTTGAGTTTCCTGAAAAGACAAGTAGGTAAACCTTTTGTTTTTATAGTTTTCTCAATACTTTTATATATTGTTTGCATTCTGTAAATGTAAGAGCATTGGGATACTATAGGATAAATAGTTTCTTTTTCTACCATTATTCTGTAAAGATTTAGCTCATTGGCTTCACTCTCTGGCCTTTTCCTTCACTCTGGTTGTTGGACCAGGGATTCACTCTGCAAACCCAGAGAGTCCACTCTCTTGATTTTCTGAAAATTTCTGGAAATAGCACAAGGCAGCAGTAGGAGACTCTGCCACTAGCAGGCCTTGGTCTTAATTCTCTCTCATGTTCTGAATGGGGTGGGGAGGGGGTAAAGGAGATAGAATGCCACTTGTAGAACACAGGAAGGAAAGATGATCCATTTTAGTGGGTGCACATCATACCTTTGGGATTGAGTTTTTGGTGATGATTATCTTGTTTGAAGGCTTGTGTTGATATTTCTTTCTAGAGAATGAGAGAAAAAAAGAAGAAAGGAGGAGACAAGAAATAGAAAGAGAAAGACAAAGAGAAGAAGAGAGGATAAACTGGAAAGAAGAAGAGAAACAAAAAAGGAAAGATAGAGAAAAGTTAAGGAAGATAGTGTTCCAGAAAGGGAAAATTTAAATGATGAACCAAAGATTAAGTTATGAAAATAACTTAAAGTGAATGCATGTTGCTGAAAATTGCATGTATTTACTTCTTTATATACGCATGCACCTTGTGTTGGTGTAAATAGTGTTTTGGTTTTGGTTTTGTCTTTTTGGGAGGGGGAGGTAAACCAATAGAAATCTTTCCTATAACATTCTTTTTTTTTAGTTTAAGATAATTTTAAAGGATTTTGTAGTTTACATATTCGGTGCAGATCTGTATTATTTTTACCATTGAAGATACTCACTTTTTGGATTATTGTTCTCTATTCTTCATAAATAAAGGCTTAGGGCTGGCCGGCATGAATTACAGGTTTTTATTCAGCTTTTCCTTCATATTTGATACATGAAGTTGCCTCATCTGTTTGTTTTCCACTGTCTTCAGGTTCACAGGTTCCTGTTACAAGCTGTGAATCAGAAAAATGTAAGGACCAAGTACATGATACAGAGCACCTACTATCATGCCTCACACCCAGGTCTTCGTTAAACCCTTTTGGTGTTGATGGTAGTCTTACCTGTAGAAAACCCATTCAGACTGACTTGAGGCTTCTTAAAGCTTAACTGCTATAAATTTTTAATTTAGAGAAAGCCCAGATGACTTCCTGATGTGCTGTGTACCCAGAAGCTTCACCAATAGACAGTTAGAGGACAACCATGCATACATAGCTCTTTGTCTTCTGTTTATGTGCCTATCATAACTAGCCTCCCTGTGGGAATACTAGGGATAAATATCCTGCATTCCCTGCTTTCCCTTATCACGATTCCCCCCATTATGTTCTTGCATCTACCTGGGAATCTGTGAGCAGCAGACTGTGATTAATGCATTGCACTTAGGAAGGGAAAAACTTGTAGAAAGCTCCCAGCCTTACTGCTTCCCTTCTGAGGGCATGGCTTAGGCAGCTCTTGCTCCAAAAAATTTCCTGGTGAAGTACTAAGACCTACCATGTCAGAGAAAGAAAATGTGCCACAGAGATGGTAACAGGGTCTCCTACCATCTCAGAATATAGTTTATGTGGCTAGGGTTCCCCAAGGCTCTCCAGGACTCATTGGTGGCAGGGTGTGGAGGTTCCCATTTAATTCTTTCTAGCAGTCGCTCTGTCTGCCGTGCCACAAGTGACCTGACTTGCTATTCTTAACCATAGCAAGACAGGAGGTAGAGACAGCTGTGCTACAGATGTTCATTAAAGTTCTTATTAGCGTAATGAGCATCTTGGCTCCTAACAAAGATGTCCATTAGAGAAATAAGAACACTTCCAGTGAAACCTGAACATGGTAGCCTCACTTTACAATGGTGCTTTCTTAGTGTTGGACTTGTCATTTGCAGCGGCTGTGCTGAAACACCTCGTGCTTAAGTCTTGTGTGATTTGCCTTTTGCTTGGTGACTCGTGTGAAACCTTCACCCTGAGATGAGCCTATGTATGTATGAAGCCTTCACTCTGAGACATGAAATTCTTTGATTTTGCCTAAGAATCTCTCTGAATATCCAACACTTGGGGGTGTTCTAGAGAGATTTATAGCAGTAGTGTGAGAAAATGTTTCTTAGCAATTTGGACTTTGTAAACCATATTTACTTTGGAATTGCATTCTGTCATATCTTTATGACACTGAATAGAGTTCCTGCTCAGTACAGATGGGACTTCACTGTTCCATTGTATGAGGTATTTTAATTTTTAAACCAAATGCCAAGTAATTCTTGCTGTTCACCTCTAATAGTACAATTGTGCCATCATAAGTATGTTACTCTCAGGCTCAAGGCAGAATTATTCTTGCAATGGATCACTCCTTTGATGACCAAGGTATTTGTCATTTCAAGTACAACATAAAAACAATCTCACATTAGTGACCTGCCTACCCTTTTAAATTTGTGGCATATTTTTGCATCAAGTTATAGAAACATGTTGCCTTGGTACAGAAGGCATACATGGAAGTGTGCACTGGTTCACTTGAAGGTTAGTGCATTTCAAGCCAAAGGAGCCTTGATCCTATTGCCACAAAGTGATTAAACCTCTTCATTTGAGTGGGTAACACTTTCACATTAGCAGCATCCTTTTAGTGCTCTTGTGCACTAGTTGTTCACCTGAAAGTTTGAGTACCTGCAGAGATAAAGGCCTTCAATAGCCTAAATTTAGAATATTTAGTATACTGTTCTTTTTGATGGAGTCAGACGAGAGTGTTCGACCCTTCAAAATAAAAATAAATTTGTTTTTCTTTAAAGCTGCTTAAGTCACCAGAAAAGGAGATGAAAAAGAACTGGACAAAAGAGAAAAAGCCAAGAAACTGGACAATGAGAATCTGTGTGTTTCTGTATTTCAGTTAACTTACATTTTACATTTTGATAGCATTGAGATTAGTATTTAGGATGTGTACTGTTTTTAAAAACTTCTGTACTCTAACGAATAGTCACTACATTTCATATATTGGCAAGAAAAAATAACTAGCTGATATATTTATAGGGTCCTATCTACTGTTGATAGCTTTAATCATTATTGCTTTCAAAAGCATTTCTAAAAGCCTGGATTTGAAATTTTTTATGAGAAAAATAACATCCTGTTGAGGTATTGAAATATAAAAAGAGCACCTTCATTTTAATTAATTGCTTTCTGATAAAAGCAACAAAACAATTTTACATCTAGATAACCTGATTGAGGTTGCACTTCTAATATTCATTGGAGACAGTGGAATTGCATGTGTAAACTTATGTTACATATATGACAACAAAGAACCCTATGTTCATATTGCCTTGTGGGTGAGACTCCAATGGTTTGACTAACTCAAGTGGTATTAAGTGGCCCAGACAACAAAGAACCCTATAGTTCTAAACCCATGTTTAGAACTATAAACATGAACCAAATTCAGTCTTCAAAGAATTCTGCATTTATACATCCAAACAAATTGTTTTATACAGCTTAAGAGTACCTCATCAGTATATAAAAATGCAGGTTAGAAATGAAGTCTGTAATGTGTATGGCCATCACATTAGACCTAATAACAACTGTGTGATAACCTACTGAACAGGGGTGGCTTTTCCAACATTAGCAGAAAAGTATCCCCAATTTACACTCTAACATTTGACCTGAAACAGCCCTAAGTCTGCATTCTGGAGATTAAATTAATAGTGTAACGCTGAGAAGAGTAGGAAAGCTAGTGTCACTCTGTTCTTGTAAATGTCAACAGCTATAGAAATCCATCTAAATTCATGTTTACTTTCTAGTAAGAGAGTGAAATGAATCATTTTAAAACAATGTAAATATGCCCCCAAAACATATTTTTTGACAGTGTAGTTTCTGTTATTTGAATTGATTCTCATTTCCAGCCTAGCTTCATCGACTGATGGTCAAAATAGTCCACATGAAAAAGAGACAAATTGGGCAGGGGTCGGAGAAGAGAGGGAGTTGAAAAATAAAGCTCAGATCTATCCAGGGAAAAGTTATTAAGAGAACAAGCTGAATCAAGACCCATTTGGCAAGACATGGTCCCAAAATAATTTCTTATATCTGAATGATCATTTATTAAAAAATACAACTTTTCTCTTGCTTTGCTAAGTAGGGCTATCATAAATTTCCCTGACATAAAAAACAGATTGCTTTCCAGAAGGAAGTTTTCTAAAGTAACAGATCCAACTTTTCCAATGGGCAAATTCACTCTGAATAATAAATAGAATCTGGATTATATTTCTAATATTGATGGCACCAAAACCTAATACATGGCCCTATTTCATCACAAGAGAAAGATGAGTCTTTCTCCTGAATGCAATATACTTATGATAACCTAAGTATAATTGTTCTGGCAGCTTATCAACCTGTCAGAAAAGGGTAGCTAGGTATAGTCATGCTCCCAGTTATGTTCTAAAGGAGAATGTATACAAATCACAGCAGCCAATCTCTACTACTGAAAGAAAGCAGTTCCATATTTCATGGGCAGTACATTCCTTTTCAGATCTTCTCAGGGTTATCTTTGTAACTTGGGCTTAAAACTTCACTAGCTGTGTGGAGGTCTAGCTATGTTGGGGACTGGGCCAGTTAGTTGTTAAAGCAGAACAGCTACTGTCCTAACTTCTATAATAAGAATTGTATAGTCCTTATTGAAAAAGTATTTGATTATTAAGTCATTCAAAAGGCAGAGGGTCTAGACAGTCACCTCCCAGTTATGTTCTAAAGAGAGAATGTGTACGAATCACAGCAGCCAGTCTCTACTACTCAAAGAAATAAGTGCCCTATTTCATGGGCAGTACATTCCTTTTCAGATCTTCTCAGGGTTATCTTTGTACCTTGGGATTAAAACGTCACTAGCTGTGTGGAGGTCTAGCTATGTTGGGGACTGGGCCAGTTATTTGTTAAAGCTGAACAGCTATTGCCCTAACTTCTATGTTGGTGACACCAACATTTTTATTAACTCTAACTCAGTAAAACATAGGAAGGGAAAGAGATTTCTGTTCCACTCTCCACCCTCTGGATCAGCTACTATCAAGAAAGGTATTTCAAATCCAATGCTTAAGTATGTCCTCTGACCCCAGAAAGAGTATGAGCCATCTTGAGAGTAAATTTATATAAACAAAAAATTAGAGCTAAAAGAGAACCTTAAGAGGATCTACTCTATTTAACCTCTTCTTTTACAAATAGGAAAAACAACACACCCAGAAAAGCATAATGACTTGCTCAAGTCACACAGCTGCCAATAAATCCAAATCTTCTATACCATAAACTTATACATTAGTAAGCATATATATGTTGTACATAGCAGATGTGGAAATGGGATGACCAACACATATATTTTTGTTCATTTTCCCAAATGCTGTGAAATGCACAAATTTCAAAATGACATATGCATTTAAATGCAAAATTAAAAATGTACTCCACCAAATATAATGGTAAGTGGCACAGAAATTATTTACTCTTTGTCTAAATGTCTATAACATGGTTCACCTCCATTACTGTTGGCTTTATCACTTCTAGACACCTGTATTCATTTGCTTCATCAAAGTCTCCCTGATAATTAGTAAAGGTAAAAATGCTACAAAGAAAATGTCTTAATTATATTAGAAAATGGCCATTGTTAAAATATCTCCTCTACTTTTAAGTCCTGTGGAACACAAGGGAAAGACTGCAAACTCAAAATCATTTTTGGAAGATGCCAAACTTTACAGGGAGATAAACACTCCAGGTTATACTTCTGTCTGGTTATATGGGAATCTTGGAAATTTTCTGCTTCCCATATTCATTTTTCATTCCACTCTGACCTAATTTACTCTATTTCAATGAAGTCCTAAACATCTAAGTATCTCCACAATTTGATTAAACAACTTACAAAAAACTAGACCCTCTGCCTTTGAATGACTTAAATAATAATCAAATACTTTTTCAATAAGGACTTTATAATTCTTATTACAGTGCAAAACCTCTCCTGCAAAGCTGAGAATTTTGGTGAAAATTAAGTTGATACATTAGCAAGAAAATAAAATCATTTGATGTTCATATTGCCTTGTGGGTGAGACTCAAATGGTTTGATTAAGTCAAGTGGTATTAAGTGGCCCAGACCTTAGATTGTTAGCTCATCTGGTAAAAAGTACTTAAGAGCAGATGTATTTTTCCTGTTAAAAAGGACATAAGAAAAATTGATATTATTTTGGTGACAGAGTTTTCAAAACAGTGCTAATAAACATTGCTTGTATAGACATAGCCAATAGAAGCTGATGTGATTGTTCACATCATTTAAATAACCTCATTATACCTACTTGTCAGCTCCCTCCAATCCACGCCCTGTGTCTGGGCCTCAAATTTATAGGCATTTTAGATGGTTTCCTTGGCTTGCTTTATCTAGAAATTTGTTCCAAAAAATCAATTTTGTTGGTATAGAACCAGCCATTGGGAACCAAATACCCAATACCCCAATTCAATGTAGACATACTTTAGTACAGATAAATGCTATCGTCACTGTATTTCTGGTGATCTTTTCCATCAACTTTTCCAACAGTTGTGGGATTTGGTTTGCATAGATTTTTGGAGGATATTTGTAAAAGTGAGAACTCATCCAATGAAACTTGATAGAATTTGGTTGCTCTGGCCATGGCCCTTCATAACTTTTGGTAACTACAAAATCATTTTGAAGGGAGCAGGAGCAGGAATAACTTCAATGGAAAGAAACTTCACAAGATGTGAGGATTTGCTAAAATGAATTGTCATTACAGCATCCCCTGTGGCACAATTGCAATGCTAATATTGAGAGTTCACAGGACTTGGGGTACCTGGTTTGAAGATAAAATGATCATTTAGGTCAGAAGAACCTACCTGTAAAAATATAAATATTTTTGGAGAATTAAGTCTGCATAGCTTAGGCTTACTGCATACTTGAGATATTACGGTATGTATGCTGATATGTGGCCTAGGATTTCTATCTGTATGCTGCATGGTGGTCCAGAGAAAAAGGAGCTGGTAGGGGGTTTTGAAAATGGAATGTTCAAGAAGAAAAAGAGTTATTGCTGCAATGATTTTTAAAAATGGAATGTTCAAGAAGTAAAGGAGTTAATTGATGGAATGATTCAGGCAGCACACCAGGATGTTCTCGTACTTTTTCTTGATACTATGAATCTACAATTACATGAGGAACATTTTACTAGACTCCCCCATCACCAACGCCCCTTCACATACCCCATTACAGTCACTGTCCATCAGTGTAGTAAGATGCTGTAGAATCACTGCTTGTCTTCTCTGTATTGTACAGCCTTCCCTGTGTCCCCCGCCACATTACACATGCTAATCATGCTGCCCCTTCCTTCCCCACCTCCTTATCCCTTCCTTCCCACCCACCCCCCCTAGTCCCTTTCCCTTTGGTAACTTGTTAGTCCATTCTTGGGTTCTGTGATTTTGCTGCTGTTTTGCTCCTTCAGTTTTTTTCTTTGTTCTTATACTCCACAGAAGAATGAAATAATTTGTTACTTGTCTTTGTCCTCCTGGCTTATTTCACTGAGCATAATACCCTCTAGCTCCATCCATGTTGTTGCAAATGGTAGGATTTGTTTTTTCTTATGGCTGAATAATATTCCATTGTGTATATGAACCACATCTTCTTTATTCATTCATCTACTGATGGACACTTGGGTTGCTTCCATTTCTTGGCTATTGTAAATAGTGCTGTAATAAACATAGGGGTGCATATGTCTTTTTCAAACTGGGCTGCTGCATTAATAGGGTAAATTCTGAGCAGTGGAATTCCTGGGGCAAATGGTATTTCTATTTTGAGTTGAGGAACCTCCATACTGCTTTCCACAATGGTTGAACAAATTTACATTCCCACCAGCAGTGTAGGATGGTTCCCCTTTCTCCACAACCTCACCATTTGTTGTTGTTTGTCTTTTGGATGGTGGCCATCCTTACTGGTGTGAGGTGATATCTCATTGTGGTTTTAATTTGCAATTCTCTGATGACTAGCGATGTGCAGCACCATTTCATGTGTCTGTTGGCCATCTGAATTTCTTCTTTGGAGAAGTGTCTGTTCAGATCCTCTGACCATCTTTAAATTGGATTAATTTCTTTTATTTTTGTTGAGGTGGGTGAGCTCTTTATATATTTTGTATGTCAACCCTTTATCGGATTGTCGTTTATGAATATATTCTCCCATACTTTAGGATGCCTTTTTGTTCTATTGGTGGTGTCCATTGCTGTATAGAAGCTTTTCAGCTTGATATAGTCCCACTTGTTCATTTATGCTTTTGTTCTCCTTGCCCAGGGAGATATGTTCATGAAGAAGTTGCTCATGTTTATGTCCAAGAGATTTTTGCCTATGTTTTTTTCTAAGAGTTTTATGGTTTCATGACTTGCATTCAGGTCTTTAATCCATTTTGAATTTACTTTTGTGTATGGGGTCATACAGTGATCAAGTTTCATTCTCTTACATGTAGCTGTATAGTTTTGCCAGCACCATCTGTTGAACAGACTGTCATTTCCCCGTTGTATGCCCATGGCTCCTTTATCATATATTAACTGACCATATGTTGGGGTTAATTTTGGTACTTTCTATTCTGTTCCACTGATCTGTGTGTCTGTTCTGGTGACAGTACCAGATTGTCTTAATTACTGTGGCTTTATAGTAGAGTTTGAATTTGGGAAGCAAGATCGCCCTTGCTTTATTCTTCCTTCTCAGGATCACTTTGGTGATTTGGGGTCTTTTGTGGGTCCATATGAATTTTAAAACTATTCCAGTTTGTTGAAGAATACAGCTCATTGAAGAATGCTGTCGGTATTTTGATAGGCATTGCATTGAATCTGTAGATTGCCTTAGGCAGGATGGCCATTTTGACAATATTAATTCTTCCTAGCCAAGAGCATAGCATGAGTTTCCATTTGTTAGTGTCCTCTTTAATTTCTCTTAAGACTGTCGTGTAGTTTTCAGGGTATAGGGCTTTTACTTCCTTGGTTAGACTTATTCCTAAGTATTTTATTCTTTTTGATGCAATTGTGAATGGAATTGTTTTCCTGGTTTCTCTTTCTGCTAGTTCATTAGTGTATAGGAACCCACAGATTTCTGTGTATTAATTTTATATCCTGCAACTTTGCCGAATTCAGATATTCTAGTAGTTTTGGACTGAAGTCTTTAGGGTTTTTCTTATGTACAATATCATGTCTTCTGCAAATTATGTCAGTTTGATGTCTTCTTTACCAATTTAGATGCCTTGTATTTCTTTGTTTTGTCTAATTTCCATGGCTAGGACCTCCAGTACTATGTTGAGTAACAGTGGGGAGAGTGGGCATCCCTGTCTTGTTCCTGATCTCACAGGAAAAGCTTTCAGCTTCTCGCTGTTAAGTATGGTGATGGCTGTGGGTTTATCATATATGGCCTTTATTATCTTGAGGTACTTGCTCTCTATACACATTTTGTTGAGTTTTTTATTACAAATGGATGTTGAATTTTGTTGAGTTCTTTTTCAGCAGCTATAGAGATGATCATGGACGATCATGTGGTTTTTGCCCTACTTTTTGTTAATGTGGTGGATGACATTGATGGATTTTTGAATGTTCTACCATCCTTACATCTGTGAGATGAATCCCATTTGATCATGGTGTATGATCCTCTTGATGTATTTTTGAATTTGGTTCAAGGGTGGTTTCTTTACTATCTAACCATCTAATTTAACTCTCTTGCTAAGCTATTAGAAACACAGTCTGATGATTCTTTATTTTCTCCTTTACTAATCCTCCTCCTGCATTCTTTATGTTATGTGTTTTATTCTGTTCTCTTCGTGTTCCCTTTGATTGCTTTTGTGAATAGTTGATTTTATTTTTTTGCCTTTAGTTAGTATTTGGTTGATCCTCTCTTTGCTGTGAGTTTATTTTCTCTGGTGAAATCTATTTAGCCTTAGGAGTGCTTCCATCTAGACCAGTCCCTTTAAAATATCCTGTAGACGTGGTTAGTGGGAGGCAAATCCCTCCAACTTTTGCCTGTCTGGGAACTATTTCATCCCTTCTTAATATTTAAATGATAATCATGCTGGATACAGTATCCTTGTTTCAAGGCCCTTCTGTTTCATTGCATTAAATACATGATGCCATTCTCTTCTGGCCTGTAAGGTTTCTGCTGAGAAGTCTGATGATAGCCTGATGGGTTTTCCTTTGTAGGTGAACTTTTCTCTGTCTGTGGCTGCCTTTAATACCCTTTTCTTGTCTTGGATCTTTGCCATTTTAATTATTATGTCTTGGTGTTGTCCTCCTTGGGTCCCTTGGTTGGGAGATCTGAGAGCTTCCATGGTCTGAGAGACTATTTCCTCCCCCAGTTTGGGGAAGTTTTCAGCAATTATTTTTTCAAAGATACTTTCTATTCCTTTTTCTCTCTCTTATTCTTCTGGTACCCCTATTATGTGAATATTGTTCCGTTTGGATTGGTCACACAGTTCTCTTAATATTCTTTCATTCCTCGAAATCCTAGTATCTCTCTCTGCCTCAGCTTCTCTGTATTCCTGTTGTCTGATTTCTATTCAATTAATGGTCTCTTGCACCTCATCCAGTCTGCTCTTAAAAGTCCTTCCAGAGAGTCTTTTATTTCTGTATTCTTCCTCCTAACTTGTTCCTTTAGCTCTTGCATATTTCTATGCAGGTCCATCAGCATGGTTATGACCTTCATTTTGCATTCTTTTTCAGGAAGATTGGTTATATGTCTCCCCAGGCCCTCCTCTCTCAGGGGTTGTCTGGGTGATTCTGGACTCACCAAATTCTTCTGCCTTTTCATGGCGATAGAGGTAGTCGTAGGCAGGTTGCACATGTGTTAGCTGGGACAACAAAGTCCCTTCCTGCTTGCTGGCCGCCCTGCCCCTCTCTGCTGCCTGTGTTGGTTCCCCGCACACTGGGAGCAGCCCTCTGGGTAGCCCAGAGCCCTGCAGGGAGAGGAGGCACGCCAAGTGTGCTCTCCTGCAAGAATGGCACCCCTTCGTGCCTCTGTGCCAAGAAGCTGCTCGCCACTGGCAGCCCTGGGACTGGCCTGGGCGGCTGCTGTGGGCACGGCTGCTCTCAGGCTGCTCAGCTGCTGTGGTGGGGCCATGCCGGAGGGGGAATGAACAGCAGGCTGCTTTTGCCGTGAGGGGCTTCGGGGCTGCGTTGCCTCCCAGGGGGCTGGGGTGCCTGGAGTTCCTCAGGATTCCCAGCCTGCTGGGCCAAGTGTGCCGTAACATTTCCATCCAGCTGTGAGGCCCCTGTCCCTTTAAGACTTTCAAAAATCACTTGCTTTTCTTTTGTCCCAGGGGAGCCGGCTGCAGGGACCCGCTCGCAGATTTTACTATCCCGTTTCCCCAGTATCCAGCGCACCATGCAATGTGTGTCTGTGCTCCCGGTGTGGATTACTAGGCCTGGTTATTGAGCAGTCCTGGGCTTCCACTCCCTTCCTGCTCTGACTCCTCCCCTCCCGCCAGGGAGCTGGGGTTGGGGAAGCGCTTGGGTCCCGCCAGCCGCAGCTTGTATCTTACCCGCTTCCTGAGATGCCAAGTCCTCACAGATGTAGATGTAGCCTGGCTGTTGTACTGTATTCTCTGGCGCCTCTTTTAGGAATAGTTGTATTTGTTGTATTTTCAAAAATATATATGGTTTTGGGAGGAGATTTCACTGCCCTACTCATGTCGCCATCTTGGCTCCTCCATGTTCTAGGATTTTCAAGCTCATTATATTTGTTTTATTCCCACTCTAGAGTGGATTTATATGTTTTCATTTATTGTCTGTAAGTTGTGGTCTTTTTCTGAAGCTATACCATCAGTGCTTATGGTACTTGAGACATGAACATATTAATAATTGTTTAAATATAAAGTTAAGTGAAATGCCCTTATACCAAAAGGTAGTTTTCTTACCTGTGAAAAGTTGTGAAAGCTCTGTAGAAGCTTCCTGTTATTACACAAATGAAAGGCAAACAATTTATGTAATAACAGAATGTGCCTGCAACTTTTGACCATTATAATCAACCTTCATAAATCCATGATTGTTGCACATCTGCCTTAGCCTCATCACTTACTGTCAAAAAGACTTTACAATTCCAAACAACCTTGCAGTGCCAAAAAAGATGAAGAGGTAACAATGGCCTGCAGTGTGAAGGTCATTTTCACCAATTAGCAGCATATTTTCCCCTTTGACTTTATCTATGAGCAGTTTTCAGGGCAACCTAACATCCCAGGAGCTGTAACTCAGCACATGCACACACACATACAAAGGCATCACCCTTAGTGGCACTTCAGTGACTGTATGGCAGTGTGACTTTTATTTTAGCATGAAGTGGCCAATCACTTGCACATACATTTAAGAAAGGCTGGGCCATTTTATGTCTTTTCCCACAAAGTTCATTATATTCCCAAATACTCACTCCCGCTGGTTGCCTTCCAACCTAGAAACCCTCTTGGCAGTTCTCTGGTCTTATTCAACCTTTAAAACTAACCTTTGGAAGACAAGATAAAAAAGAGGCTTTGGATGTTTGTGGGATAAACTTGAGGTACTTACATGGTGGTAGCAAAGAAACAGAAAAGCTTTCAAAGTAAGGACAAGCACGGATAGGCACTTTAAAACATAAGGCCACCAAACTGTCAAACATTTTAGCTGACCAAAATGACATGGTGCTTCCCACGGGGAAAAAAATGTTTCTGGATTAAAACATTATCAACATCACTTTCCCCTTCAACAAAACCCAGAAGTGTAACAGTATATTAAAACTAGCTATGAATTGTAAATATTTAGGTTGAATTTCATATCATAGCAAGTTCTCCCCTAGTGATCACATATTCCTTAGTTGAACACATCAGACATATAATACGATTATATTTTAAACTATGAAATATAGACTGGCTTTTCTAAATATGCACATTTGAGCAATTACTGGAAGGATTGATTTCTCCAAGTTTTATCTAATAAATGAATTTGCCAAAATACTTTGAGAGGAAACAAAAGGGAAAATTGGTTGGTATGAGAGAAATCTAGATTCTACATCTGGTGTCATATTTTAGCCTCACATATTTGAAATAAACACATGAAGTGAGGGTATAAATGAGACTGATATTTTCATAAACATGCCAGAATTTACACACCCAGATGAACATTGGTTTTTATAGCAGTTTACCTGAAGCTGTACCCATATTCAAATTCTGGCGTTAGTCAAATCACCATGGACTTCTGCTTTTGGGAGGACTTTCAAAATCCACAATATAACCTCTGAATATCCTCCATGGTAGAAAATCATCATCTTATATGATTAAATTTCTAGAAATGTTCAAAAGTAATTTTAGATTCATATTAGGTAAAAAATTGGGTGATCAAAATGAGTTCTACTTTTTCTGGCTCAAGCGATAATACACAAAAGGCACTTTGATAGGCACCACTATAAAACAGTGAGACATCCAGTCCTTTTTTTCTCAACTTAATATTGAGAAATCAACATACTTAACTTTACTGGTTACAATTACCTTTACCCATTTAAAAGGGTATATAATTCAGTGAATTTTCAGTTATATATATCCCTGGGATCACCACAAAAATCACAATACAAAAATTTCCAACACCCCTAAGAGTCCTTGTTCCTCTTTGCAGTCTGGAATCTAGCTAGTATCAAACATGCTTGAAATGTGGGAGCCTTACCAGAGTAAGTTTATAGCCTCCCAAGGAGGAGACATGAGATAACATGGTATTTAGGTATAGAACCTCCACTAATTTGGGAAGGACCCTGAGTGAACCCTTGAAACATCTGTGTTTAACAGTAAAACACATTCCCAGTTTCAAAGGCTAATGTTGTAAACAAACCCAGAATTGGCAACCCAAAGCTTATCTGATCCATAAGGAATGACACTGTGTGACTAGACTCCAGCACGAAGAAAAGCCCAGCTGTCAAAGAAAAATGGAAGGGAGAGTTTTGGACTCAGGAATCTTTGGTAGCAGAAGTAGGCTGCTACTCTAGTAGGAGGACGGCAGCAGCTGAATTTTCAGGTCATTTGAAAATCACATGTTTGGACGAGGTATTTCCTGTATACGATCTAGTCACATGAAAGTACAGCTTGATCACTCTGTGGTCACACCTTGTAGGACTTCCTTTTACAACATGTATTAAGTGATCAATTTAAATAGCTAAAGCAATGTAGCCTGTAGTCCCAACAAGGAGAGTGGTAACTGTATTTAGTATACTTGGTCAAGAGAGGCAGAATTCTCAAGTGTCCGATAGGACCAATGGAACCAATGGCACTTAAAATGAATGCTGTGTCAGTTCATGAGGAAACCTCGAAACCCAAAGGGTTAACACATTAGTTAGTCTGTGGTTTTAATGTTAAAGGCAATCCAATTTGACAAGTCATTCATTTAAAAATTTTTAACTGTTCGAATTACTCTTTTAGGATAGTAAAAGTAAAGCTGCATGTTCTCTTATTTCAACCTAAACACAAAGACTTTTTCAAGGAAATTTTAATTCAGACAAGGATAAACAAACACACCCTTCTCAAGTGAAGAATTTTGTCCTTCTTATAAGAATGTGCACCAGTGGTAGTATTCAAGAAAATATCAGTATTTAAACTTTTCACAGGATTGTTTCAAATATTTCTCCACAGGGTTGAAATTGAGGATGAAGAGTTTCTTCTTATTTGAAACAAACAATGTAGTTTGGAGGTAACATTTGATAGACAATAAAGCAGAGCAGAAAACCAGTGGTGTTTCATTCACTTTCTTAGCCTAGCTGGAGACCTCAGTCACGAATCACCATACAGAAAATGTTTGCATCAAACTTAAGGCTAAAATTGTATCTCCTGAGCTTAACCATGAACATGGAAAATTTCAAATGTAGTTGTGTAAATCACACTTTGGCTTTGCAGAATACCATTTTGAAAACTAAAACCTCCTTGAGTAACTATAACTTTAAATACTTTCTGTAAAAAGTGCAAATTCAGTGTCATCCTTAAATGTGTTCAAAAATATCTTGTTCAATAAAATGATTTTGTGTATTTTTAGCTTCAGTATAAACAGAAATAGAGCATTTCATTTTTTCCCCTGAAATGTACGGCTGCTCAGATTAAGCTGTTTTGTTCCTTTTCCAATGTAATCATTTATAGCCAACTATTATTAATAAACACTTATAAACAATGCATTTTACACTATCATTGAAACAGCAGAAACACTTAAAGGAGACCTCCCCATTCCAATATATTTGAAAAAATACATGATTGAAAATAAGTATCATTCTAACTTGTGTTTCCCATTAAACCAAGCTGTGACTATTGAATATTTAAGCATTGAATAGCATTTATAAAGAACTTGGAGATGATGATACGATAGGACCAATACAGCTATAAAGCTATAGCTTACAACACTGAGAAAACTTACAGGCCTTCTCCTGGAAATTTCTTATAAGAGTACCCCAAATATGACACATGTTATACAGAACAGTTTGCATCTGTGCGTGAGAACACATGTAAACTGGATCAAGCAAATAATTATTAAACTAGTATAATTAATAATAGGTGGCTATAAATGGGTATAAATCTAGTATAAACTAGTATAATCTGGGTACATTTGGGCAATATTTTCTCAAGTATGAGTTGACATTTCTTTTTAAGATTTTGTAGTAATAGACTTTTCAGCAATTAGCTTTCCCCTCATTAATTTAGATTCCTTAAGTTTTACTGTCTTTTATTTTTCTAATCAATATTAACTTTTAGGCCACCAGAGCACTGGTTAGCATATAAGAATAGCTTATTTCCCTTTCAGTCAAATAACTCATTCCAAGTCCCAGCCTAATTTCTTTTAAGCATGATTGCGTATGTAACATTTATATATTGGTTAGATAATTCAGGACAATTAAAAATTAATATCTGAAAAAGCTCTGCAACCAACATACACAAAGAACTCCTATAACTCAATAATAGAACACAATTTGAATATACTTCAAAAGGGAATATACACAACTAGCAAATAAACAAGTGAAGAAATGCTAAACACAATCAGGGAAATGCAAATTAAAACCATAACAAGATATCACTTACTACACACCCACCAGAATGGCTAAAACCAAAAAAACTGACACAACCATATCTTGACCAGGATGAAAAGTGGAACTGTCATACATTGCTGGTGGGAGTGTAAACTGGCACAACTACTTTAGAAGAATGTTCTGCAGTTCCTTAAAAAACTAAATATACACCTAACTTAAAGACCAAGCAGTTCCATTCCAAGAGGGATGAAAAGAAAAATGCTAATAAAGACTTGTACAAAAAGGTTCAGTTTTATTCATATCTAAAAACTGGAAATGTCCCCGGTGTCCATTAACAGAATGGACAAACAATGGCATATCTTTACAATGAATGCTGCTCAGTAATAAAAGGGAAATACTGACACAACATTGATGAGATTCCAAATACATTATGCTGAAAGAAGCCTTATGCAAATGTACACATAGTCTGATTCATTTACATACACTGTGAAAAATAGAAACTAATCTATGATGGGGGAAATATCAGAACAGTGTTTGAATAGGGGTGGGGATCAGGGAAGCAGGGATTGGGAAGGAGTATGGGGGAATTTTCTTGAGTTATGAAAATGTTACCTTGATAAGAGCTTGGGTTTCACAGATGTGTCATTTGTCAAAATTCACTACATCAAAGACCTATTCATGCATTGCAGTGCATGGAAACTTTACAAGAGCAAAAAAAAAAAACCTTTTAACACTGACTTCCAGTTGACAAGACGCATGCTGAAATATTTAAGAGTAAACTGTACTTAAGTTTGCAATTTTCTTTGTAATGCATCAAAAATAAGGATTTATAAGGCAGGTATAGTAAATGTTAATTGTAGAATCTAGGTGGTGGATATACATATGCTCATTGGCAATTATTTCTACTTCCTATCACGTTTAAATTTTTTCAAAATAAAACACTGGAAAATAAGCAGTGAGCAAAGGAAAAGAACTAGGTTAACAAAAGCCAAATCTACATTATGCTTCAAAACAACTAGGAGGAAAACTTTTTGGGTAGCTGAAACTATTTCAGCAGAGCTAAAGGAATGAAAGAAAATTGAAACAAAGTTCAACTGCAGAAGTAAGCAAAACAATTGACTATAAAATGGTGGAGTTCTTTTTGGTAGGGCTATACATGTGATAGAACATTTCATTTCTATTGTGCTAAGAACACATACCATGAGAGCTACCCTCTTAACATATTTTGAAGTGTAATACAGTATTGTTTTCTATAGACACAAAGTTGTACAGCAGATCTCTAGAACTTATTCATCTTACATAACTGAAATTTATCAGGATAAAAATTGTCACTTTGATCAGGCTAATATACCAACAAGGAAACAAAACATTAGTTTTTTTGTTTATTAAAGTCACTGACATACAATCTTATGTTAGTTTCAAATACACAACACAGTGGTTTGACATTTACCCATGTTATCAAGTCCTCATTCCCTCTAGTGCAATCGCTATTCATCAACACTGGAAAACATTACAGAATCATTCATTGTATTCTCCATGCTGTACTACTGTTCCTGTGACCAACCTATATTATGATTGTGGACTATTGTGCCCCTTAGACCCCTCCCTTCAACCACACCCCCATGATCCCCAACCCCTCCCCTTTGGTAACCATTAGTCCCTTCTTGGTGTCTATTAGCCTACTGGTATTTTTTTCTTCTGTTTTGCTCTGTTGGGAGTTATACTCCACAAGTAAGTGAAATCCTGTGGTATTTGTCTTCCTCTACCTGGCTTATTTAACTGAGCATAACACCCTCTATATTAATCCATGGTGTTGCAAAACACATTAGTTTTTTTTTTAAGTCTAAAACTTTACTACCCCATTACTAGGACAGAAACTTTTCTATAATTTTGTAAACAATGTGAAAAGCCTGTATGACATAGTTTGGAAAAGCCAAAAGGTCTCCAAGAAAAGATCTGCCTGTTGATTAGGTACAAGGGCTGACCACTCACTTAACCCCAATAAATCAATATTGTTAATCAGTAATATCTGGCTAAAATAGATCTTAACATTTTTATTGACTGGCCTGAATTCATAAGAATTTATTCCGTTTAACTTTAATACTGTTGAAATCACTTTTTTCACAAAAGGTTTAGCCAGTGGCAAGAGCCACCTACCAGGAAAGAGTTAAAATTAAAAAAACAAAAAGCTGTTCAACAGTAAAGGATTGCTTGGTTTTCAAGCTCTAGACTGGCTATTTAGGAGAAAAGTGAACTCAGAGTGGTGGTGATTAGAAAACACAATGAAGCAGTAAAACCTAAAATGGTTTGCTCACTTCAATTAGTTTTAAATACAAATAAATGTCATGGATTAAAAAAAATTAATTTCTACATGTAGCTAGTGAATATTCTTGAGAATTACAGAATTTACCAATAGCTGCCTACAGCATAGGGTTGCCTTAACCCCCAGATATATTAAGAAGGTACCTACCTATAGACATTTCATGTCACCCTCTCTAAAATCTTATGTTTAATTTTTAGTATTCAAACCACCTGATGATGTAACTGGCCTGTTGCTGGGCTGCTGCTTCCATACCTTTAGACAGTAAGCTATCATTGCGTTACATAGAGAACTTGGCCCAGTGCTCTGGGTGGAGGCAGAGACGCTAGTGCTCGACCTACCACCAGAGAACAAGCCGGGTAATAAACCCTTTCACCCCAGAGAACGTTTTGCTGTCAGTTTCTTTGGTCACACTGAATCCATAGTGAACTTACCCAGGGATGAAACCCACTGGCAAGACAACAGATTACCTCCATCTTCCCTACCCCCAAGACAATAAAAGGATCAGTGTATACTCCTTGATTATTTCTCTGAGAAGACTGTAATACATAAACAAGTATAGACTATACTTGGATGATTTAAACAGACCACACATCCTGGTGACTTCAACACAGGTGACAGTAACAATTAAGCTGATCTAGTAGATACCACTGGTCCCTAGTTTGTAATTTAACAAGCATCTCATCAAATTACATTAATTAGGAACAGAACACAGCAACCTACAAATTTAAAATTAAAAACAAACCAAGTGGAAGCCTAAGACAAGTGTGCCTGTCTTAAAACCAGTTTCAAGGCCCACGTTCTCAAGACAAGACTGCAATAATCTAAAACACCCCTTAGAAGCTAATTTAGTGAATCACTGACAGTTGAAGGTACAGGACAATTCATTTGTTGACAGTCATGTGTGTTTCAGAAACATTAGCATAGAAAAATGTTAGACAGAGACTGCTCCATGTTTTAAGCTTGACTAAAGCAAATATTCCCTTGTAACATAAAACAATTTGTACCTGTATAAAACAGGAGATTAGCAGAGAAGTTAAAACACTAATAGACAAATTGTTATGAAGCCAGTACACTCACTGCCTTCCATCTTTCTTTACTAAAGTTGTCACATACTTGTACCACAAGGATTTAAGATCAAGGATGCAAAAACAAAACACAACCAGTTCCGTGTCTTATGAAGCACAAGCCTTAACTAGGTCACTGATTTGGAACTCATTAATATCATTCGTCTCGAGAACAGCACATTGAAGATATGATACCTTTTTTGAAATGGATTCCAGTCCAGTTCTTTCAGCTGTTACAGCAGCTCAAGTCCCAAAGTCTCAGTATTTTTTGCCTGGGGTGTAACTCAAGGTTGGAAAGGACAAGCATTAATGATCTTAATATAAAGACTTTATAAATATTAAGACAATATAAATAACTTTTGTGGCAAACAAAGAATACACTTTAAATAGATGTTTGTCAGGTGAGAAACTGCAAAGCATTCGTGATCAATTAGTCCTCAGAGAACTGACTCAGAAGAATCTTCTGGTCTTTAGGTAGATGAAAGGGAGAAGGCAGAAAGGCTGATGAAATACATCTCACAAAGTCAGAGACAAGGCAGGCCTGGAGAGATACAAGTCTAAAGACAAAAACTGAAAGATATAACAACAACTGGAAGTACAGGAGAATGAAAAAGTAAGTCTGGATCAAAGTTCCAGAAGGAAGTAAACAGACTTAAAAAAATGCAAACTAAAAAGAAACATTCTCAAGGGAAAACAACCAGATATGGTAGTACAAGCATTGCAGTATCTTACGATCAAATAACTTTTCAACTGGTCCCATCAATTCTTGCCATAAATTTGTTGTTTTGCAACCAAACTACCAGTGGAAGAAAACATACTAGAACAATCAAATGTCTGTTACTCTTTGCTGCCAGGAAAAAGTGAAAAGAAAATCACACTAATTTGAGCAATTTTAAATGCAAATTTTATTCACTGCTAACTGCAAAGAACACCAATTCAGTAGTGTGCAGTAGAACACTTACATAAATCCAGTATTAAACAGAGCATATGGGATAAATCTAAAGCAGAGTACCATGAGCCTTTGATATGGTTATCACAGAACACAACTCAGTTCAGACAATTAAGAAAGAATTCAATACTGCTAGTTACCCAGAAGCAAGTGCTCTTGGTTTCATAAAAAAGCAGTTGTTGCACTTTTCATGGTTTAATATGGTATGTAATATCTGAACCAAGGATATAGTTCATGTGATTTATTCTTTTTGTCAGTTGGTACCATCAGCTAATACAAAGTTGACAAGCCTGCTGAAAGGAAAACACTTGAGTACAATGAAGTATGCTCAGTATGTGGCTAGCTGCACATCCACCTCAATTTCCTTAATCACAACCTAGAGTAATACTCCTTTATTTTAAAGTACTATTTAAACCAGAAGATAAAATAATTTTAGAGACAAATATAATAGTAACCACTCTAACAACCTAACTCAAACACTAACATAAAACAATTTTTAAAAAACCAGAACAGCAAGAAAAATGGCAGTGTTAAGAATGCTTCATACTGCTGAATCTTACATATTTTGAGATACATGATGAGAAGCTAATGGAGGTAAAGCAATATAGCCAACTGGCCCAGGTCTCATAGTACCATGAATATGACAAGAACCACCATATGCTGCACCAACTGGATGCCAAGGGACACCGTAAGGATAATAAGGCACAACAGGAAGGCAGGATTCAAAACCAAGCAAAGATGGCTGCCCAAAGGGATCTGACATCACTGGATATTGGACTGCTCCATGAGGCACAGGTGCAGGGTCAGCATTTGGAAAAGTATCTGAAATAAAGAATGTAAACAGTATGCTTTATATACAAAAATACACAAAACAACAACATAAATGGATGATCTTACAGGTAAAAATAAAATTTATCACTAAATATAGGAAAGATCACAACAATTATGGTGGGAGCACTTTAGATATCAGCGTTGGTAATTTGAGAGGTTATCAGAAGATTGTATGAAAATTTCCTAAAAAAAGTGTGTGTTGTGTGTATATAATGTGTCAAATATATTCTACCTAGAGAAAACTATCTCTCTGGGATCATATAAGTACCAAAACAGACTAGATGCTACTTTCTCTAGAGTCCTTCTAGTCAATTCAATTCTTTTAACAGTCAGTTGCAATTAAGTTATTCAATAGCTTTCAGTGTAATGCATATCATCCAAATAACTATTCTGTATTTCTTAAGCAATTAATAATTCAGATGTCTAAAGTAGTGACTGTGGCATCTGCATCTTACTTCACTAATGGACAGTGACTGCAATGGGGTAAGGGGGGGACTTGATAAAATGCGTGAATGTAGTTATGACATTGTTTTTCACATTAAACCTTCATAAGAGTATGTATTAATGATACCTTAATAAAGAAAACTTGGGTGTCTATACCATCTAGCCTACACTTTAAGGTAAAGGTCTAAAGAGCATCCTAAAAGACCAACAATTTAAGTGTCATGTCTTGAATGTCATAAAGATATTAGCCTAAGTTTCATTTTACAGCACTTGAGCTACCTTAAGTCAGTTTTAGTGGACACAGACGCTGTTCTGACCCTGCTATAGTGAGTATATAAATAGTAACAAAAAGGAGTCCTTCATTACTTGGGATAACATAGATTAGCTCATTCTGTGAAATTAAGACTGCCAAGGTCTCATGGTTTACTACAATTGAAAATTTATAAATGGTACATGGTACAAAAATACATTAAAGGTTGAAACTTTTTAATTTTTATTACCACAGGCCACATCACACCACCAGACTAGGAATAAGATTCCATAAGGCTAACGTTCCAAAACCATTAGTATGTTTTAAAATAAAAAGGGAAGGAAGGATATTCATATTCCTCACATGACCCTGACACAGTATACTTATGCGTTTAGTATATAAATACAGGGTATCTCTCTCATTTAGTTCTTAGAACAATCCTGGCAAATCAAGTATTTCCCATTTTACAGATAGTTAGGGAGGTTAAGTAACTCAGCCAAGATCGCCACCATCAAGCGAGCAGTGCTGGATGGGGAACAGATTTGGTTAGGTTAGTCTACATCCTTTCTTCCACCTCCTGCTGACTCTTTCCAAGGGCAGTCCAAAGATCCTGTTCTCAATCCTTCATATTGCCTCCTTACATTATACTGTGAACTCATAGACAGAGCAACCATCTTTATGGTGTGGTACAACAGTCTGAGGATTCCTTTACATACTTAAAAATTTAGGATCTGAAATAGCTTTTGCTTGTGTGGGTTATAACTATCAATATTTACTGTATTAGTAAATAAACTAAGAAAGTTAATATTATTTAATTCATGTAAAAATAAGCCCACTACTGGTAACACAAAATTTTTTTACAGAAAACGATTTTCCAAAACAAAAATTGAGACAAGTGGCATTGTTTTACACTTGTGCAAATCTCTAATGTATGGGTGAATATAGACAGCTGGATTTTCTTATCTGCTTCTGCATTTAATCGATCATGATAATGTTGTTTTGGTTGGAGTATTTGAAGAAAATCTGGCCTCATACAGATTTGTAGTTGGAAAGAAGGGAAGTCTTCAAATAACTAGCCTTTCCAGGTAATTGTAGATAACTTCTGACACTACACCCAAACTAGGTAAGTGGTAGTTTTTTAAAGGTCGGTAGCAATGTGGACTTTTTGTACTCTGTCAGTATTAAAATACAGTTTTATCTTGTACTTTTGAGAGATGTTACAAAATCATGCACAGGTGACATTATACATTGGTAAAAGAGAAAATATTATTTCACTGAGATATACCGATATCCCAAATGTTGACACACTTCATTATACAGTGTAAAAAAATGACATTCATTAATAGACCCATCTATCTTATTACGAGAGTTAAGTACTAGGAAGCTGTCAAACTCATAGTGGAAGACAAGTTTTCAAAAATTTTAATTTTTATTCAAAAACTGTAATTGTTACCTTGGACCACAAATACTACCAGTAGTTTTACTTGAAATGACAGGCTCACATTGTTCATTTGAGAAAATGTCTGCCAGATCCCCAAGTCTGAATAACCATAGTCAGTCCATCATTTTTTCAAGTAAAAATAGTGTTCTATGAAAAAAGCTAGTTCAGATCAGAACTCAACCTCACAAATCCTTTTAAGGTAGTCATCAATATGCAGAGTGCTTATTACTACTTACCATTTTGTTACACAGAATAGGTACAATTATTCAATGATAAACATTTAATAGAAATAAGAGTATCTTTGATGAAACAAAAAATAAAACTGGCATTTTTTTGTATTGTGGGTGTGGGAATGAACAAGATGCTGATCACTAGCACACAGTTTCATTGCTCCTGCCTTAATTTGGGGCTTAGGCACCAGCAGCTTTACCCACCACTGATTTTTGCACCCTCGGTGCAAATATAAGACAGTGAAAGAGACCGTTAAAATCTGTGGATGATGATGAATACTTTGGGCCTCATGGATCCCTTAAAAGGGTCTCACAGACCCTAAAGGACATGCATAGCATGCTTTGAGAAACACTGCTCTGGTATATAGACCTAATGAAATACCTGAAGACTATTATTTACAATAAAATCTAATTGTCTTTCTTGCAGGCAATCTTACTATATACTCACCACTTGCTGATGCTTCTGCCTGTGTGCCATCTTGGCTCTCCACCTCACTGTACAACTGAGAACTGGTTTGGTCTGCCAGAGAAGGTGTCTCAGTATAGCCTGGATAATTCTGCACATGAAGCTGCCGCTGCTGGTGCATATATGGCACATAGACCAAGGAGTGCCAGTAGTTGTGGTGATAGCACTTAGATAAGAGAGGGAAAACACACATACTTTACGGTTACCTTTTCTTAAAATAGTATGGTTACTCACTTAAAAAAAAGTTGGGCCATGATTTTTAGGTGGGGTAGCAATGACTTTTTGACCTAAAAGATATGACATTTAGTAAATCTATTCTCTATTATAACTTTTAGGATATTTTCCAGTGTCCCAATCTCATAGTTGGACCTAGAAATTCTTTTAAGAGAGCATCCTAATTAGAGATACACACAATGACCTGTATACAAAGATGTCTTTTATAGCATTATATTTAAAAGCAAAAAAACAATGAACAACACAACTATTTGACAACAGGAAATGGAATGATGAATTCAAATAGAGGCAATATGAAAATGCTGTAATAGAAAAAAAGTACTCACATTGTTAACTTAAAAATTTGTAAGATTATATAGCAGCGCGTATTTTGTAAAAAAGGATATAAGCTGTAAGGAAACATCAGTGTACAGTGGTTATAATTTGGCTGTTATAGCATTTCTGAAATTAATGACAATGAATGCTATTACTTTTAATATGAAAAAATCATTAAAATATCTATTCTGCATTTATTTGCATTCCCATGATGTAAAATGCAGAATATTTTAAAATGCCATAACTTGTGGAATGAGTTACATTTCCTTATGTGACTATAATAAACTAACATAACCGAAGGGGAAAATAGTTTATTTTTCAATTCTTGAAACTACATTTAAGAAATACAGTCTTGAAGAACAAAACAAACTCTACTACTCAATTTAAAAATGTGTGACAATTGGAGAATATAGTTTTCTGGAAATGGTATGTCCAAAGTTTTAGAGAAATCCATGTTTGGGAATATGAACTATTCTGAACATTATCCAGGAGACTGGATCATTCACCAGACCTTAAGATGTATTATTCCTTTTCAGGAAATATGCCATCTTGTTGTATCAGAAGTCAAGTGTATTTCAGGGAGAAAATGATGGCTGAAATGATAAAAGAGGTCTTTCCTGAAATCAGAAACACCTGTCAGTGACATTAACATATCAGTCAGTAACCGCCCTTCAACAATTCAGGGTAGTGAAATCAGTGTTTGGCAATTACGTATGTATATGAACACTTTAAAAATAATAGAGCTCTTTAAATGTCTTTGAATTAGTCTGATTACTTTTCCAATGAAATGCAGAAATAGTCATAAAAATGTTTTAAGTATGGAAAAATAATCCATTTGTTATTTTGAGACAGAACAACATAATGAAGGATTGGCGTATATTAAATGTGGAGGCCAATATATGCCAAAGCTAGGGTGCTTAGAGCCCCTACTCACCATAATTTAACAACTATTTTTAAGAGAAACTGAAGCACTATGAGGCTAAAGTAGAAAACTGACCTGCATCACCTTCAGAGATACATTATGAAAGACAGGAATTAAACTTTTAGGCCCCTGTCAGTATTCTTGGCTATTAAAGTTCAAGAGTCTGCTTATCAAAACAGCTTCATTTTTAATAGAACAGACTTTATCAAAGCAATTTTAACATGACTCTTACCTGCAATCCCAAATTGAAATAGTACTGCAGAACTTCCATATCTAAAATTAAAAATTTTAATTTTAGTGATTACATGACATAAGCAATTAGAACACTTAGAAGCTTTTCTTTGAGTACTAAGGTAGATACCTTATCAACACATTAACATCACCCTCAATTCTCCCTTAGTAAATGTAAATGACTACTTACCTATCACTATAGAGACCATTTTCTGATCCAAAGTTTAATTTACCAAATACGTATTTTATTTCTATTCTTAATATTAGGCAGACATTACAGGAGTGCCACGTTGGCTAATATTTAGAAAAAATACAGTAGAGGTATTTTCATGCTTGTCTCAAGACTAAAATTTTACTTTAATACAAATCTACTACATAAGCAATCATATTGGTCCTCTATTAATGGAGCTCCACACTGTACAAATGAATGCTCTCCCAATGCTAAGATGGAGAAGGAGAAGGGAATTAAGGGGCACTATAATTCACAGTCACAGTATAGGTAGGTCATGGGGAAGGCAATACAGCATGGAAAAGACAAGCAATGACTCTATAGCATCTTACTACACTGATAGACAGTGACTGCAATGGTGGGCGGTGGTGTGGACTTGATAATACAGGTGAATGTTGTGTTCATGTGGAACCTTCATAAGATGGTGTATCTATGATTCTTCAAAAAAATATCATGAGCAGTATTATTCACAATAGCAAAAAAGTGGAAACCCAAATGTCAATAAACCAACAGATAAAAATGCAGCATATCCATACAATGGATTATTCAGCCACAGAAAAGAATGAAGAATAGATACATGCTACAATCATGGATGACTTTTGAAAACACTATACTAAGTCAAAAGAACCAACTTCAAGAGACCCCATATTGTATGATTCTACTTATATGAGATGTCCAAAACAGGCAAATCTATGGAGGCAGGAAGTAGAATAGTGGCTGCCAGGGACGAGAATGAGGAGCGACTAATAATGCAGATAGGGTTTCTTTCTGGGGTGATAAAAACATTCCGGAATTAGTGATAGTTGCACATATTTGCGAATGTGTTAAAGACCACTGAGTTGTAAACTTTAACTGGGAGACTTATATGGTATGTGAATTATAGCTCAAGCTGTTAAAAACAAGTGGCACAGTAAGAACCATAAAAATTCAAAAAAATCATTTTGAAATGCAATGGGGGATTATCATGAAAATGTCTAAGTGGATGGAGAGAATTTCAGTGGAATCACCATCTCAGAAGCAGAAAACCAGGTGAATAGAGTTCTTGTAAAGTAGGTGCTAAGGTTCAAGTTTGGGGAAAAAAAAGTAGGAGGAGATAAGGTTCAACTATTTTACACAAAACTAACAAACACCAATCTATGACCCATCAATTCCACTCCTAGGAATTTACCCAAAGGAAATGAAAACATGCTCGCAAAGACTTTTATGAGAATGTTCATGGAAGGTTTATTCATAGGAGCCCCAAACTGGAAATAGCCCTGATGTCCATTAATAGAATGGACAACCTGTGGAATATCCATACAATTAAATTATACGGGTAAGCAATGGACAACCATTGGTACATATGCAGCAACATGGAAAAACCTCAGAAGCATAATGCTGAGTTTAAGAAGCCTTCCACAAAGGGCACATACTGTATGATTATATTTACATGAAGTTCTAAAACAGATAAAACTGGCAGAAAAAAGAGAACAGTGATTGCCTCTTAAAGGAAGTGGAGCTAGGGGTGGGGAATGACTAGAAAGGGGCACAAGGGAACTTTGTGGGATAATGGTAGTATTTTCTATCTTGACCAGGATTTAGGTTACAGAGGTGCAAGTATCTATTTGTCAAAACTCAGCAAGTGTACATTTAAGATTTGTGCATTTCATTATATGTAAACTTTACATCAGAAGAAAAAATAAATATCAAACTCTAGTTAAAGATATGTATGCTGAAGTTTTTATGCAATAGATCGTTGAAGTCTACAATTTACTTTGAAATGCACCAAAAATAAGATGGATTGAAGGGAAAGATGGATACATGAAGTACAGTTACATGTTAATGATAAAATCCAGGTAGTGGATATATCAATATTTATTTTAAAATTCAACTTTCATGTATGTTTGAACATTTTCATAAAATGCTGGAATATGTATAATTAGCATTATGTGCCAACTGAGTAGATCCCGGGCAGGTGTACGTAAGTGAAGGGAAGGGGTAAGGGTTTAGATACTGGGTAAATTAGGTAGAAATGACACATTATTAACAAAACAGGAAACCAAGAAGAGTCCATGTTTTACATGGCCTGGGAGAAGAAAAAGGGAGATAACAATGAATTTCATTATAGACAGACTGAGTTTGAAAGTAAGAAAGCCAAATGTAGCAAGTGGCTAGACACAAGTACCTGAAAATTCAGAGGCCAGGGCTAGACAGATTTAGGAACCATCTATATAAAGGTGATAATGAAGCTTTAAGGTAAAGAAAAAGGAAAGAATGGAGGTGAAGATGATCTTGGTAACTACCATATGGGCTAGGAAGAAAAAAAAACAGAACAGAGAAGCAGCTAAAAAATCAAGATAACATTAAAGTAAAGAAAGTATAAATAAGCTACAATTTTCAACTACAAATCTCTTTTGAAAAACACTGCCAAACAGAGGTGTAAAACAAAGAATTTCCTATGGGAAACTGCTCTTTACTTTGATGGAGGAAACAACACATGGCTGAAATCCATGACAAATCAGACCCCCAATTCCTCCAAACAAAAACATTCTCCAAATCTTTGAAATTAAGTTGGAATTACATTTAGGTATTTAATCCTAAATACCAAAGATTACAACAGTTTCATACACTTATGGTAGGAATTTACGAAATGAAGAAAAATTTGTTATCGACTCCTGCTTTTCAAGAAAAACAGTTGAGAAAGCAAAGATATCCAGTTGAGAATGTTCTTCAGGGAGAAACATCTCAGACCTAAATAACCCTCACCCAAGTCTCAAAATCTACTTACCTTGAGGCAGATCATTGCCACTTGGATCACAGGAATAAGGTGGAGGTGGAGGTGGAAGAGGTGGAGGTGGTAAGTTTGAAGCCTCCCCCACCTCAAGAGGATAAAGAGAATAGGAAGGATAGGAAGGATAGGAAGGATAGGAAGGATGAGGAGGAAAAGGAGGAGGAAGAGGAGAAACAGGTGGTGGTGGTAGATAGGCAGCAGGAATAGGAGCAGAGAGGTATGGACAGGATGGTGAGGTGATCACTAAAAAAGAAACAAAAAGTAGCAATGCACAACCTTAATACCTTACAAGCAATAGCTCATTGTCTACTCCTCCTCCACCCCCAATATGTCGAACAACTCTAATTCTTATGTTTTGACTTAAAATAAAAAACTTGGAAGGTAAGTTGCCCATACTCTCTTAGACAAGCCAGTCAAAAACTAGGATTTATTACAGGTTAGTTTTAGTTTTGTAAATTACTTGAAATTAAGAGGAAAAAAAACTGAAACTGAAGAACTTTGACTACCAAAGACTTTAAACATTAGCTAACAGGTACATAAATAAAATACCATTAAAGCAAAATTTTTACTTAGCTTAATACAAAATTAAGGATGTTTTCAGACATCTGCCACTCTTAGATCATTAAGAAGCTAGTAAGAGAGACTAAATTGCACAGATTACAGATGAAGTAATCCTTGAAGGTTTCTACTTGTAGCATTGGAGTAACATAAGGAACTCTAAATCATATTTCCATTTCTAAGCATGTACAGAATCTAAAACAGGCTAGCTGAAATACCTTATTCCTTTAACTTTCTACACCTGTTACTATGTTTTAAAAACAATATTCATATAGGAGTCAGTTTTTGACAATTAAAATACAAATATGTTCAAGTATGAATACATTTCTCTATGATGATAAAGGAAACAATGCAGTTCCAACCTAGTTAAAATATCCCTATATATACATAGTATGCCAGAAAATGTGTTACATTTTTGACAAAAGGTGAGTGATAGAACCTTTCAAGTTTAACTGAATCATTTTAACTGACTTAGAAAGTCAAGTACTAAATTTTATCATTGTTACCTGCACTTTAATTTTAATCCTGAGAAGTATAGAAAAATTTAGTCTTGTTCTTCAATAAAGGTTTAAATTCAGTTTTAGAACACTTAGTTCAACTAACAGTCCACACAAGCTGAATTTGTTATCCTAGTAATTTAATGAGGAATAAGGCCAAGTATTAGAAGGAACCCACACTGTTTTCATTCACTGACATAAATGTTAATAACACACTTATCTATACTCTTTATACAGTTACAGGCTAATAGTAATAGGAAATCTGTGTCTTAGTGTAATATAAAACTTGATAAACAGCTCTTTAGGGGTGATGAAACTTCTTTTTTGGTTGTGGTGTTATACAACTCTATGCATTGTGAAAACTTAAACAACTGGGCACCAAAAGACAAATTTTATTGTATCTAAGTTAAACTTTAAAAACTTGCTCAACTGTTTTGGAGTTTTGTCTTGCATATAGAAATATCCACTTGTACAGTTTTGGAAAAGGAATCTAATTTTTAGAACATCTCCAAATGTTTTGAAGACCTCATGGATGTTTACTCTTATTCCTCTTAAACTAGCACTCAAATCACACCATTTTAAAAAAGCAAATGGAGTAAATTCACTCAGATGAAGACAGAATGTGGTGATGATCACTAAATAAAAACCAAGTATTAGACACAGACGTAGCTAAGTAAGTTCTCATGGGCCTGAGAGGATCAAGGGCAGAAGAGATATGGAGGTTAACTTTATCTGAACTCACTGTACTTCTAAGTACATAATGTAATAAACCCCCTAAGAAAAAGCTTTCATAATTTCTAGCTACTCTCTAGAGAAACATGAGCATTCTCATGCACAGTTTTAATAGGGCTCTATAGGCTTAAAGGGTATATAATTCAAGAGGTAACTCCAGGACAATGGAACTTTTCTAAAGTATTAGTGGAAACCAATGTAATGTCCTAAAAATACTTATTCTCCCTTGTCTTTGTAGGTGCAGTGCGCTTCAGGACATTTCAGGGGAGAATATGAATATGCATAGTAAGATTCGGCTTCTTACAGATCAGGCCTGGACCTAGGTGTAGTGAGGTGCAAAACTGAAGGGGCCACCAAGTTAACACTCAGAATAACTCATGGCAAGTAAAATATAAAAATTCTAAATTAAGACAGGATCCAAGCCTGCACCTGCATGACCCCCAACAATGAATGTCTCATTCAACTCACCCTAAGCCTGGCACACAGATTTTATATTTAAAGTTTCAGTACTTTATCATGGATATTTTCTGCATTAACCTTTATTTTTTTAAATAGTGCATTAAAGTACTATCTTGATGATCGTGGGTTTTCGGCACTTCCTTAAATCTTGCATCCAAGGCAAATGAGTCCCTAGTCGCAGCTCTGACAAGCACCTTCAAAGTTACCAAAACTCAGTTGACAGCATTTAATGCTTATGAGGAGACTCATGTTAAATGCAATCATAGCATCTAGTAGGTAAGAAGTGGCTTAAAACAGGATGAAATGGGGTGCCAGAGAAACACGTGAATAACACAATGCGAAATATGATTTGTTTCATCTAGAGGACTGACGGGAATGATAAAGAATAACTAAAAAGCAGCCATGAACTAGTAGACTTACAGCTGAGGTTCCTAAGCGACTCAAAAAACAAAAAGTAAAATAAATGAAGGCAGTATACATTTTTAGAAATACCTACATAGAACACAATTTGGCATTTAAAAAGTAAGCGTTCGATGACTGTAAGTGAGGCATTACAATGTTTAGTTCAGCTGTTACTTCATTTGTTTTTAAGCTCATGCATCTGCTAGAAACAGAGCAGTTTTTCCTTACAATTAGCACAAAGTAGTAAAAGAGGGTCTACATTAACATTTGCAGTGAAAATTTTCTATGGTAATTAACATATACTGCATGGTTTTGTTCTAGGCACTGTGCTAAACAGTTAATTTTTAAGTTCTACATCAAAGAAAACACATCAAATGAATTATTTTAAAGTGGACACTATGAAGGTCAAGTAAAACTTTGCCAGCCATTCAAGAAAAATTCCATGTGCCCCATCCCAATCATAACCCTCCCTTTCCCACCATAATTAACTGTTATCCTTTCATAATATCATTTCCTTATGGTCTTAAGGGTTTTGTTACCCAAATATGTATCCCTAGATAGTTTTTTTAAGTTTATGTCTTGAATCTCTTTAAGTCTGTTGGTCCTTTCTCCACCTCTGTCATTTCCTTTCAGTTTTTTTTTTTTTTGAAGAATCTGGGCCCTTGGACCTGTTAAATTTCCCAGTCTGGATTTTGCTGATCACATACGCTTGGTGCATTTCAATATGTTCTACCACATTTCCTGCAATTGGGCAGTTGGATCCAGGAGGCTGGATCAGACTAGGATTAATTCCCTTGGCACTTCTGTAAGTAACATGTGACTGCCTCTGCAATCTCAGCAGCTATTTCTGCTTAATACCCATCCATTCAGTAAGGACTGCAAAATGATTATGTTCTGCCCCTTTTATTCACTGATCATATATATATATATATATATATATATATATATATATATAAAACACACACACACACACACACACACACACACACACACACGCACGCATGCACGCACACATTTGCCCCCAACTACTATTTGGTTACACATTGGTTCAGTTCGTATAAGGCAAGCAAGATAAACGCTGCTTTCACTTAATTTTGCAGTGTTCAAGAAAATGAACTGGTTTCCTATCATCCTCTTAAGGTAACAAATTTAAAAACATTAAGTACTTAAAAATTTAACACATTTTATGTGTTCTAACCTACTGTAATTATCATTGCTGAGGCTTAAATTATTCCATTTTTGGCCAGTGGGAACCTGTTCAAGACAGGTCCTAAGTCCTTTTGACGTGAGTCTAGTAACTCTTCCTAGCTATCTGCCATGACAAAATGATCCAGGCTAATCTTGAACATTTCTTGCAGCCATTTCTCCACAAAGGCCCCACCTTTTTTTTAAGTGAGAAATAGTATTTCAAGACTACAAATTGAGTGCTAAGGTTATTCATCATTTCTAGGCCTTTTCTGTGGACAAAGCTACGAAAAATACACATATATTTAAAGATAAAATACCTTAAGTTTATATCGATACTTTCAAATTTAGGACCACAGAAGCTTTTACTCAGCCTCTTTATCACATCTGTATTACCTTTCTTCCATATTGAGACTCCTGGTTTGCTAGGACATGAGGGGATAAAATTAGAATATCCCATACTCACTCTTGTTTTAGACAACATTTGTTTCAGAACAACAATCTGAGTGAACTTGATATGATTCATGAAAGCATTAAAAAATGCTTACCACATGGTCTCTCAACTCCCCCATTTTTAAAAATAGCTATGCTGTATCTACAATGTCTAAGTATAAGGCTGTTGCTATTACACAGTAAATTCTCAACCTCTAGCCTGTTTGTATTAATTCTTCCAGTAATTATGTATTTAATACCATCAGATCTTATGCTGATGTTTCTAATTGTTTTAGTAGTCTTAAAGTCAAAGCTCATTCTCTAGTACACTGATGTCCATTCAATACAACTTTCTGTGATGGCAGAAATAACACTTCTGGGATGTCCAATATAGTTGCCTCTATCTCCATGTGACTTTGAGCAGTTTACATGTGGTTGGTGACTGAGCAACTGAAACCTTACTCAACTATAATTAACTGAAATTTAAATTGTCACATGTGGCTAGTGATTACCCTGCTTGATGGCATGGCTTTAGTAGATTCTCCAGGAAGGGCTCATGCAACTAAGATTCTCTCAATTCTTACATCTGACTTTAGGCTTGATAATCAGTTTAATTAGATATAAAATCTTTGGTTTACATTCTTATTTATTATCTCAAATGTTACTCCATTTTCTTCTGGCAGAGGCTATTAAGTTTGATGAATTGCATTTCATTTTTTTATGTCCCATAGGCTCTTTCATCTAGATTACAAAAGGACTTTTTCTTTAAAGTCCAGACATTTTACTAGAATGTTCTGGTATTGCTTGCTCTGGGTCAATATTCTCAGATAAGCAGAGTGCTATTTCAGTACACAGTTTTAAAGCTTTTTCAATTTCATAAAAGTTTTCTGAATTAGAGGTGTTACCATTTGTTCTTTCTCCTTACTTTGGTTTTCTTCTTCAGGGAGGACTTCTACAGTGTTTAGTCTCCTCTGCCTATGTTTAATACATCACTTTTGATTTTTTTAATCTTCCTTTTCTTCATTTTAGATTTCCCTTCTTTCTTATATCTTTCTCTGAAAGCATTATCTGTTGTATATTTTTGGTCATGTTTGTTATAGTTTTGCCTTCATTACTGAAATTACTTTCTTCCATTTCTAATGCTTTCCTGAGGTCTGTCACATATGAGTTTTTCTAACTCATTTGCTATTTTTATACCATTTTTTAATGTCTTTAGCTCATTCTGAAATAGTTAAGTAGTCATATTTCTGACATACCTCATGCCTTTAGGGAGATTATTCTTTTTTTCCCCTCAAAATATCTTTGTACAGAATTTTATTTTGCACTTTTCTTCCATTCATTTTTAAGTGAAATTATTTTTCATGAACTTTAGAATGAGTACAGGAAAGCTTTTCTAACTTCGTAGGATTTTATTTTCTTGTGCAGTATTAAAAACCATGAATGCTTTCTAGGATGCCTTGACTCTGTTCTCAACTTTAATCAGGACCTGCTCTTTTTACTATACTGATCAATTTTGATTGCACTCTCAGCAGTTTCTCCTTGGAATGTCAGTTTTGAGTGTTCTTAGGGGCTAAATTGTTCCAAGCCCTTCAATTCCTTTACCATGTACCCAAAGCACTCACCCAGTATTGGAGAGGTCAAATCCCTTCCCAGTCTTAGCTGCTCCTTCCAAATTGGCTGCCTCACTTTCCCATGAATTATTAGCTCTTTAGTAGTTCTCCTGTTCTCAGATCCATCAGACAACAGCCCCAGTGATTCTGTTTTCTTGCACCCACACAGACCTGATAGCATGCAAGTCTTGTGACTGGTGGTTTGTCCCGACCTGTTTAAATCTGGGGGGTTCAGAGTGATGCCTTGGTCACCTAGTTTTGTTGTAAGTATTATCCATGGTTTGGTTTTGCTATTTCCATTTTTATTTGGGGACTCAGATTGAAAACCTATGCTGCTGACATTACCTTTCCAGAATTCTGAGAACTTTAAATTAATTGACTCAATGGAATTCTACATGTAAGTTGTTACTATCAGATCAGAAAGGTTCAAAAACTTACCGAAAATTACACAGCTACTATGTTGTTAAACCAAGATTTCTTAAATTCTGGAACCCATAATTATTACAACATTCATGGGAAAATGATTCATTATATGGCAAGTATTTTATAGCAAACTTTTTACAAATTATCTGTGAAGGGCGAAACATCTCTAATTCCTGTACAATAAAACTTGACTCAAAGTTTAAGAAACTTGTGAAGTCCTCTAAACTCTCAGTGGAGTAGCAAAATTGCTACAAAATCATATCAAAGCCAAATCTGCAAGAAAAATACTGAAACTCTGGCTCTTAAATATCATGGTTTCCTCAACTATAGAACATTCTTTATTAACTAGCTTAAATTTAATACTGGTTATTAAAGTAATCCTATCTAATTACTAGAATTGTTGTATGTGCATGTTCGTGAATAGCAAAAGAGGTTTCCAAAGTAGCAACCACTGATAACCTACCTGGCCTGCCTTGTGTAGGTGGAGATACAAATAGAGGCTGCATAACATTCTCTGAGGGAACTGAAGTGGTATTACCAGCTTGATTAGCTGCTGCACAGTTTGATAAGACTGAAGCTGGAACATTACTGGCACAGGAAGCTGCAACTGCTGCAGAATTTACCAGCACCTGTAAGTGTGAAAGAAAGTTTAAAACTCTAAGTTCAATTTTTCAAACAATATTGGTCTCTTACCTGATCCTAAATTTCATGAATTAGTATTCTGACAACTAAAACACCGAGAAGTCAATCTTTATGTAAACCCTATATGGGAAGGAAGTTTTGGGAAGTTTTAGTAAATGACATAGACTTGACAGGTAATTTGTATTAGCTTACTCATTATACAAGAGATCCAGAGTAGAATATGAGTAGTCTAATGCCAGCACACAGAACCGTGTCTTGATCACAATAGATGCTCAATTTGTTGAATGAATTTACTACTCATTGTGCCAGGCACCACAAAGTACAATAATACTTAATATAGAAATAAAAGCAGCTTCTTGAAAGTACGATGAAGGGCAAAGTGAACAAGGGGAAAAAAATGATTCTCCTCTGTACAGACCATTGCAACTGCTTGATAACACAATGAAGATTACCTTCTGGGGGTAGTTGTATGAGGTAACTGTGTCCTGAGGAGACATAGAACATGGTCCTCTGTCCTGAAGAGACTTTAATGAATACAGAAATATAGTTAAATGAAGGGAAATCAAGAAAACAAACAACACATTAATAAAAAAATCTGCTGTGTTTCAACATCTCCTAAAATTAAGCGAATATGGTATACCCTCAAAGTATTCAAATTTGGAAGTGACTACTAAGGTAATATTCCAGAAGGTATCAATCTGCTGCCTGACTGAGGTGACTGCTCTATTTCTGATCTACAGAGATCCTGATCATATGCAACTCTAGTCCCAACATAGATACTAAAATAATATGGAGGACTGTAATGTAAACACTTTCTTCGTGGCCTTCCTTGCCTTAGAAGCTTCAACATCAGTAGGACCAGCAGCAGTTTTGCTAAAAGAAAGCATGCCATTCGAAGATGTAACTTAGGACAAAGGTAGGTATCTGGTGTTCAGCCACATCCTATCCAAGAAGGATGTAGTATAGTGCAAACACTGCTCCCCTCTGGTTCAAGACCTTGTCTTTGTCAAAGTAAAATGATTTAAAAATGCTCAGAGTTATGCATGGCAAACTGTCATGACAGAAAGAAAAACTAGCAGTGTAAATTGGTAATAATGATAACTCAGAGGGTATCAAGGGAAGTAATCACAGGAAACAAGAGGAATCACACTGTGACAAAGGTGAGTCTAACTTACATGGACGTAAGATTGCACGTTTCTAAAGTCTGTTCAACTACAGCCAAAGCACCTGCCAAAAAGCAATCTTTGGCCCTGGCTCTGAAGATCCAGTATCAATGTTAAAACTCTAGGAAAATATTTAGTTGAGAACTGGGCATGGAAATAAGATGTAAGAATAAATGTTCACAGTTTTTCAGAAGTCCTGTGCCCAGAAATCTCTAAGTTCTGCATTGGTCCTCTCCCCTCAGAATGCTGTGAAAAAATTACTTAGGAACTTGCTATGGATTTGGTGACTAGAGGGTAGAAGTGGAGCACATTATGAAGAGATTGAAAGCTACTGGTGATGTATGATAAAGTAAATTCAGAACAAAAGAGAACATGTGGCAAGTGAAAATAAGTGAACAGAAAGAAATGTCTACTCTTATTATCCCTGATGTTAAGATTTTTTACTTGTTTTCTTCATTTTTTTGTGCAAGTCGCTATTTTAAGTGAAAGGCTATTTTAAGAGACACGTGATATGAGACTAGTAATGATGGAGGGGGAAAAACCTATTTCTCTAGATGGGGCAAAGAAAGGAAAGGAGAAGTAAGGGGAAAAGAATTACACATCATAGTTTTCACCTTCATAAGATGGCCTAAACAGTAAAAACAAAAATCTTGTACCTGAAGCTATCAAAGTTAGAGAACGGAGGGTAGTTATTCAAGTTCTTCACAAATATTCCAGTTCTCCTGGGTACATGGTAGGTTGCTCTTCTGGCCTCATCTAAAGTGAGGTATGGCCATGTGACTTGCTTGGCCAATGAAATACAAGCAGAAATACTAAGAACCAGTGTTCAATTTCCTATCTTTAGCCCTGCCAAGGTGACTGTGAAAGCCCAAGTCCAACAGTCTGGGTCCCTGACTGACTATGATGAACAAAGGCCTGCAACTAACCTGCACTGGACATACAATATCAGCAAGAAAACTTTCCTGTGTGATGCTGCTGAGATTTTCGGAGGTTGGTACTACAGCTAACCTGACTAAACAGTAGCTGGTAACTAGAAGTAGGGTGCTGCTGTAACAAAAACCTAACTTGAGAAGATTATGAACTTGAAGCCATTGGGGGAAGAGATTTAGAAAACAATGTAAGTTTCATATTGTGATTACTAGTAGACGAGTTTAATAAGGTATCCTAAGACAGACATGTATATAAAAGTAGTTTGCAGGCAAAAATGAAGGGAATAGAGTACTTGAATACAGAAACTTGTAGGGTTGAAGAAACTGCTTCAACACACAACTATACACATAAAATTGATAAATGCTCTGAACAACAAAGAACAGTTAAAACTTGGCTTCAAAGCAAGAATCCAAACTAAGGATATAGCACCTAATGAATCTTGAACTTTACCAAAATGGCTCATGAAAAAGCATCCAAAGATGGATCTTCCATCAATTCCTGATAAGCTCAAGGTATCTGCAGTTAGGTAAGAGAGAGACATAGGAATAAGAAAGCAAAGAATTATAGCAAATCTAAGTAGTATATCTATTTAAAAAAAAGAACTAGCAGTATGGCTATTGGCACTTGAAACTAACAGGAACCAAAGCAGCAGCATAGTAAATCAGTCGAAGAAACTGTAACAACTAAAACTGTGCAACTGAGATAAAATGTCCCTTGGGCCCCCAATTTCCTATAAGTAAAAAGTAGGTTGAGTAACGAAGAGTTCTAGAAAACAGTGAACGAGGGAGCCCCTCTGGGGAGCAGTCCCCAGGCCTCAGCTGAGGGTCCTCACAATGTCTGTCTATCATAACACACTTGTTACAAGCAGGTAATGTTTCTCCCATTTTCCCCAAGTGGGAATTTTTACTGCAGTTTTTCAGTCCCCACTCCCCTGTCATAACCTGGGTGTGTAGGAGGTAAATTATTTTGTCTCTTTAATTTTAGGCTTCCAGATCAAGAGGAGCCACATGTGGACACAATACAGAAAGCACTACACATTTCCCAGAAACCTTGGACTGAGTTTAATTACACTGAACATGATTTTGAGGTTGACACCCTTCAGGTGAAATCAAGCATTCTGCCTATAGGAGGGAGTTTGAGCTGAACTGTTTTAGTCCTTAAGTGCTTTTAAAATATTTCCAGCTTTTTGACTTCCAGGCACAGAGAAGTTAGATTCTTCGGTGGGACATACTCTGGCTGATGAAAAAGAAGTGCAAAGAAAGTGACTCATAGCATCTCCAGGTGGAAGCTGTAAGAGGCAGTGCACCATTCACTACCTTTTGGTTCCTGCCTTGGAAATCATGGTTGGAGCTTCCATCAGCCTGAGTCCCTGAGCAGAGCCCTCCTGTAGACCTCCACTGGACATGCAGCATGACCAAGAAGCAAACTTTTGTTATATTAAGTGAGATTATGGACCATTCCTACTAATACAAAAGCACGATGAAATCCTCTAAAATATCATGCCTGATGTTTTAATTTCCTCTTGTATTGACAAGTATTAGGAATATCTGTAAACAGATTAATTTTGGAAAAGGGGTGTGATCTTGAATGAGTTACTTAATTTCTGGATCTCAGTGTCTTCATCCTTAGGATGGGAATGATACCCTAAATACCTTACAGGACTGTTATGATTAAAATATATTTATATGTATAGCTGTTAGAACTGTGCCCTAGTACACAGTAGGAGCTATAGGTGCTGGCCATTACTGTTAAATACCTACCAAGTTTGCTGTAGATTCAGTTGTGCTATGAACATCTGAAGTTTCGTAGTCTGGTTCTAGAGAATATAGCCAAAGTAAAGTAAAAAGTGAGCATTATTTTAGAGTCTGAAATTTTATAAAATAATGATTAATGTCAGATTACATCTAGATCTCACTGACCTGAAGGATACATATATTCTTTGCAATTGTATAAAAGACAGAAGAAGGATGTTCGTGTAGGGCTTTTTAGCTCAGCAGAGCCAAATGGCCAAATAAAACTTGCTTTTTCTCAAGTTTTATTGATACGTGTTCAAAGCCAAAATGTATACATCCTTGAAACAAGTGATTGGAGATATTACAGCCAGAAATTGGCTGTAAACAATACATATCTCTCCTCTGAAAATTCCCTTAGCTCTTAGAGGTCAGGCAGAGGTTAAAAAAAGAAAAACAGCTATGTCCAATTTTTCCAGTGATTAAGTTCATTGCTCTAGAGTTAGGACTGTCTATATTTGAATCCTGATGAACTGTATTACTTTAGGCAGGTTATTTAGTTTGTATCTCAATTTCTTCACCGTAAGACATGGATAACAGCTCATCAATAGGTGGGGATGGGTGAAAAGGACACGGTGCTTGACATAAGAATAAATGGTGTACAAAGTAATCTGAGTATAATCCATAGTTTGAGAAGGTTAAACATTACAGATATGTCATGCCTCATCTGTTTTTTCCACCTGTTTCAGGTAAATAATACATTTAAAATCGGTTTGTTCTCAAAGGATGGCTTAGTGGACTCAGGTACTTTACTTTAAGATTGCTATGCCATTGAAATGCAGAGAAAGTCAATCTTCAACTGGACAGTTTTCCACCAAGCAAAATCCCACAGGTCAATACTGGATTTGATTCTTAAACACATCACTTATCAAACACACATGCATGCAACCACTCCAAACATCAGGATTTAAGGTGAGAAACAAAGACTGTGATTATGCCACTACAAGTGAGCGGTACATCTGAAGGTACCCACCAGGATAAAGGGTGAAGACAAAAGGACCATGCTGAGTAAAAGAGCAGAGAGTACATATCCTTAAGCACATGCACCTACAAAGTCTTCACAGATTGATCCTGTGCTATATGTTTTCTTATTAAATTTCTAGAAATATCTATTTCCTTCTACATAAGTAACAGAAAGAGGAGCATCACAAGAAATTAAGCAACTTGACTATTAAGTCATTCAGCTGCTTTGCATCTCTTTAATCACCCAATTCCTCCAGAAATGCTTCAGCTGTCATGCCACCTTACAGTAAAATGGTAAAAATAAGCACACTTGTGGTGAGAGGCACTGTAACAACCGTTAAGGGCATATATGTATACATTTTAGAGCCAGACAAACCTAAATTCAAAATTATCTCTGCCAGTCACAAAGAACCGCATATTACATGATTCCATTTACATGAAATGTCCAGAATAGACAAATCCATTCAGACAGACATCGGACTGGTGGTTTCCTAGGGCTGGGTGGAGGCAGATGGGCAGAAAATGGGGAGTAGCTGCTAATGAGTACAGGGTTTCATTTTGGGATGATTAAAATGTTCTAAAATTGATTGTGCTGATGATTGGTATGCAACACTGACTATACTAAACACCACTGAATTGTATGCTTTAAATAGGTGAATTGTATGGTATGCAGATATCTAAATGGAGCAATTATTAAAAATATAAATCTCTGTCACTTACCAAGGGTATGACTTTGGCCATGTCACTTACCCTTTCTATCTCAGTTTACTCATATACAAAATAAGGACACCACATCCATCAGAGGGATAAAGTATTTTATTAAATTATCAATATAATTACTTAGTACAGTGGATGGTCAATAGGATTCAATGAATAGTAATGTTCATAAACAAAGCAGATTACTTCGGATGAAAGAGTTATCTCATAGAAATCTCGTAAAATAATAGCTAGTCATGTGAAAAGCCTACAGTAGTTATACAAATTGTGAGGACAACATGAATAGTGTTTTACTAATAAGGAATAGTTGTTTTCCATACTGGAGTACCACCAAATCAAATTCACTAAAGACATATGCAGAGACCTGAAAATAAGTTATAACGATTTAGTGGCCTACAGAAATAGAAGTCTGTTCTTCTAAAAAATACCAAAACATCTTCAAAAACCTAAGCTCTAAGACAAGAACTGGTAACTTTCAAAAACCAGAATATATACCCACAAAACTTTGAATCTACGATGCCACAGAATCATCTTCAAAAAAAAAAACAATTTATTTAATTGTAACTGACTCACCATTGTCATTCTGGTCACTGCCCTCCTCTGAATTCAAAGTCTGTGTGCCTGAGCTATGTCCTTGCCTTGCAACATAGTGTCTCGAAGGAACAGGCACCATTGTAGAGGGTCCTCCATGATTCTGTACCAAAGACACACACACACATAAACATACACATGCAGTTCTCTGCCTCTGTAGTCAGGAGAAGAGAGTTATAAATATATTAAATGTACTGGACATTAGAAAAATGAAGAAATAATAATCAAGAAAACAGAAAATACTGCCCAAATTATTTGTCCACCTCTATCAACAAATCTCTAAGAACAGCTTAAAAAATAAGTTTTTCACCTTTAAAAGCTCTAAGATGCAAAACTCATGTTTATCAGAAGGGCTTTATTTGGTTGTCTGTGTAAAAAGCTAAAATTTATCCACATAGCCTTTATTTTAAAAAAAAGGAAAAGGGAAAGGTAAACAGCTTTTTGAGTGAAGCTTTGACCTACTTACAGCTATAGTTGGATAAGCAGTCCCACTCTCTTCTTCAACTTCACAAACAGTAATGGTTTCTTCCAAGTCCCTGGGCATCTGTCCATTCTCGGGAGCAAAGCTATTCTCACTCTTCTTATTCACACAATGCATTTGGCGCTGACTACGCCTAAAGGAACTTAAGTATTTCAGAGTATGAGAAGGAGAAAAAAATGACAGAACATGATAGTAACTTGTTTCTAATTTCTAAATAACAATTAAAACATTTCAATGTTGAAACTTTAAAAAAATTTCGATCACATATTTGTTACTTAGCAATGAAGCCAAACTTACCCATTTTCTCTTTCAACACTGAATATTCACTTACCGAGATCTATAGGAGAAGTTATCATAGCTCTGGCAGCACCTTTTACCTGGGCCAGAGTAAAAACCAACTTTAGGGCCCTCCACATCGTGCCTATTTATAAAGCAAGATGAATCCCTAAGAACAGAGGGATGGGAAAATATAATTCTTTATTCAGTAGTGCTTGAGAAGTCAGTTCTTCAAGTTAAACAGAATAAACAACATCTTTCTAAAATCATCCAAATACAACCTTGCTCTCCTCACCACTGGTATTAGGTCTATCCATCATTCAAGAATATAATGCCACACTTACGGCGCTCACCTTGATAGCATTCTATCACCTAGCATCTCTTCCAACTGCTCCACATTTCCCTAGACTCTGAGAATACTTATCTTCCAATACATCTATTAGATGAGAATTTAAGTATACATAACTTCTATCCTCTATGCTCCCTTTAGGCAGATATTATAAGAGAAATGTAAACTATTAAGATATTTCTAAATTCTACAGTAATTCTGTCCAGGAATGATTTACAGTATTTAAATAGAGATGTACATTATCGTTAAAGTCAGTAAAGCCTTACCTGGGCATCCCATATATCCAACTGGGTCTCTGAGATGAATGTTGAGGATGAGAATATTCACTAGACGTAGTACTGCCAGCTTCCTGTGACTGGTTATGCCCGTAATGCGTACTCTGCTGAAGTCTTGGCGGGAACGAAGTGTCTCCCTCGATGTAAGCCATAGTCATATGAATCTCCTTTCCTCTAACTTTCTTGAACATCTTCTTCCATTGCTTCATGTTCACGTCTGACGTAGCTTTCAGGCAAACCAAGAGGCAGCAAATAAACTTCATAACCAAACCAAAAGATGTAGTGTCTCCTCCCAACTCTCACAAATGCCTAAAACTATCGGATTTTTTTTTAACAAACCAAATAAATACAGGGAGGGAAATTTTGTATTTGGAAGAGCAAAATGAGCAGGTAATCTCTATCAATAGACATCTCAACTCTATCTTTTGTATAGGCAACTTTGGTCCTCAAAAAAGTCATTCTCATTGCTTACATTACTATTATCCAAGAAATTATGCCTATTAATATCCCTGGCTGCTTCTGTGAGGTGTTTTTCCTCATTCTTTTGAGAAATCTTTTGTCTCTAAAATCTATATCAGCTTAACTTTATACAAAATCCCCTGGGAACCTGATTTTCAATCAGGGATAAATTTGCTACTTGGGGCACATTTGGCAATGTCTGGAGGCATTTTTCGTTGGCACAACGGGGGAGAGGATGCTACCAGTATTCAATGGACAGAGGCCAGAGATGCAGGTAAACACCCTACAATGCATAGGATCACGTCCCAAAACAAAGTATTATCTGTCCCAAAATGTCAGCAGTGCTAAAGTTGAGAAACCCTATCTTAGAACAAGACTTATGTTATACCTTAAAAAAAATACAATATAGACAAGTACAAGAAGGGGAAAATAATAAAACCTTCAGTATACAAACCCATTTCTGGGCCATAGATCCCCGAAGTTTTCTGGTAACTTCTTCCTTTCTGAACAAGCACAGGATTCCAGACAGGAACAGGTGACACTTGGGTAACTGGTTTTAAGTTAGCCAGTGGAACAACATGCCTTAAAATTTTAAAGATGTCACCATGAAGCCATTGCAACAAGACTCGATTCTCAGTAGTTACACATACCCCAACCCCTCCTGCTTCATTTTCAAGTGTATTCCTCTTAAACCATTGACACTAGCTATCCGTTAAGGTTTTCTATTCAGACTAGAAAATCTAACAATAGTTTGTACAATTTCATAGCTATTTATAGCATGTATCCTGTTCCAGAGGAGAGATTGTGATATAAAGTTTACAAATACTTGTTCCCTCTCCTTGGAAGATGATTATATTTTCCCACCCCCACTGACTTCAGGCTCATCTGTGTAACCCACTTTAGCCTATAAAATGTGAGCAGATACCTGAAGAACATTCAAATGATTTGTCATGGTCTCATTCCCTAACTGTGATCATGGAAACATAGGCCTAGATAGAGACTTTACTGGACTGGGTCCTCTTTGCTGACAGACTGTAACCATGCTAAACAAGAAATGAACATTATTGGTTTAAGCCTGAGATTTCTTTGGTTGTTAGGACAGCATAAACTAATTTAATGTTCTCAACTGGCAGAGGCTCAGTTAGCAAAGCAGCTTTCTAATTCATCTGAACAGGTTTATACCAGAATTCTGTTGTATTAATATTCCTAATAAGTTTGCTAATGCCTAGGATTTGGAAACTTTTATACAAGTACGTATACTGAAACATCATACACTTCAGGATATGCTTTTACAATTTGAAGTAAGTTATCTTAAGCTTCTACCAGATATAACTTGGGTTCTTTTACTAGCATGCTGGGAATTCTCAACAAAAAAGCATCAAGAGCCAAAGATTTTGGTAATTCAACAACTTTTTATATTCTCACTTTTCTGCCAGTTCTTCAATGAAGACTGTTACTGAACTGTTCTCATTTCCAACTTCCTGAATATAAGCATTATAGTATCTTCCACCTGAATCCAAGTGAACCTGAAATGGGAAGAGACAGTAAGAATATATCTAGTCTCAGGTTGGTAGACATTATCTGGCTTCTGCCAAATAAAAAGATCAGTTCTCCCAAATGGAGTTCAGACGTGTACTTATTAAACCAGTTGATAATCAACACTGGCAGTCTGGTTCAATGGAGGCAGCACATGCTGAAAGAGCCTTATATGTAATCACAAACATGTGTAATTAAAATTTAACACAAACATTAGAAGGCACATTTTTCTAGCACTTTGTAAATTAGTTTTCTAAACTTTATATTAATAACTAAAGCCACAGATTATTTGGAAAAACATATTACTAATTCTTTAAAGAAAGAACTAACCTGACACTTGTCTCCCAAAAAGTACAGTCTCCCAGCATACTCCATGTAATTCAGTTTTTGAAGTTCTATTAAGAGAAAATGAAGATTCAAGCTCAAGTGCTCTACATCATTTGATTTTGTAAATTTTATCAGGGTCTTTGATAATGCTACCACTATAAGCTAAGTTTCTTTTAAAAAAGTTTTAATGAGTCATACTATTCCTCTTCATGGGTTTTTCTCTAAATCAATTTAAGGAGACCTGCCAGAATATTTTTGTTCTACAAAACACAAATAGGTGAAAACTGGAGGTTGTAATCTTAGAATTGGTCAAACACCAAGAAGGTACCATTTAAAAGTAACACACCTCAATTAAAAAATAAAGGTAAAAAAAAGTATCACTACACAGCTTCCTCAAGTAGTCTCTTATTGTTAACAACACTTTGTGTTCCATGAGGTCATAACCTCATTCTAGATTGTTAACAATAGCTAGGTTCAGCAAAGTTCAAGTTGTTGAATATTAAACATTAAGGGCTACCTTGAAGGCAGAACTTAAGGCTTACTTTGATCAACTTAGTTACCTAAAAAGGAGAAAACAATGACCTATTTTAAGGGTTGGCAACCTTTCTCTGTAAAAAGCCACATAGTAAATGTTTTAACCTCTGTGGGCCACAAAGACTGTTCCAGCTACTCAACGCTGTCACTGAAATTTGGATACTGAAATCTAAATTTCATTTAATTTTCATGTGTCACAATACACTGTTCTTTCAAGTTTTTCTGCCACTTAAAAATATAGAGACCATTCTTATCTCATGGAACACATAAAAACAGGTGGCAGGTCAGATTCGGTCCACAGGCCATGGTTTGCAGACATCTGATGTATTATTAATGAGGGAAGTCTTAACAATTTAAATAAGCTTATTTCCAGTTTTAAGTGTCTGGTAGTCCTAGCTACCTACAAACTATCACCACACAGTCTTTGCAAAGTTGATGTCCCAGATAAACATCAGATTCTAAGATCCATCCTCACTTCTAAGTTTATTTGTTTCCTCTTTAGATTTAAACCATGTATTAAGCTAAAAAGTCCCAGGCTGGTTTTTTTTAACATAACAGTACATTGACATCTAATAACATCTCTTGTTAGAAACAATCTGCGAAATTATTCTCCTGGATCTGTCAGGATTCAAAAGTATTCTGTTGACATGTCATTACCTTTTATGCTGTCCAACCAAACATCAAATTCTACATTATGATAGATTTCTGGATCCAGGGCTTTGAGCACCTTGTAGGGGAAGGGCATCTTTGACTGGTTTCCTAGAGACTAAAATAAAAATTATCATGCTACAAACTCCCCATCCTTAGCTTAAGTCTTCCTTCTATGAAGAAGGAAGAATTAGGTTCTTTTCCTTCCTTTTCTTTTTTTAAAAAAAATTTGTACATATGGCTTCCTTTCCTTCTTTATTAAAAGAATAAATGTATGCGAAAATAAATTTTATTTATTGCATCTGAAAGGTGAGGAGACTAAAGAAGCAGTTATGCAAATGATCTAAAAAGACTGCAGAAGGGAAATTTTGTCTAAAGCAGCCAACAGCTCAAGACATGACATATATAAATCAATGCAATACAGACCAGCATTAAAGATTCAGTCACAAATATTCAACGAGTCTCATCTTGATATGCACACAGAGGTGCAAGTGTTTCTATACCCTAAAATCGCTGGGAAAAAATCTGAAAAGTTTGCTTTCATCAAAATTTGTTATGATTTCCAAAGGAATTACCTTCTTCTACTCTTCTACTTCTGAGAATTTCACTATGTTCAATTCTTTCTGCAAATTATCAGCACTTGAAGCATGCACAGTGATTACTGTAATAATGTCCTACATAGCTAGCTTCAAATGGAAGGTTTGCTTGATTTTATGCCTATACAGATGGTAACATTTTTCCTGTTTCTTCAACCATGGTTATCAACTATTTTCTTTGCAGAACAGGGTTATTATATTTTTAATGACAAAAAGAAACCTTAGCATCAGAAGACTGATTACAAACTAATTATCTATTGGGTTTGTAATGTAACATGAAAAGAGCTGAAATTTATCAAGGGTTTGGTTTACTTTGAAAAAAAATCTACAACTCCTGAAGAATAGAAATAGAGAGAACAATTAAGCATGTATTTTACATTTTCAGATTAAGACTTCCACAAAGGAAAACATCAACTCTTCCACCACCCCATTTAACTAGGATGGACTTATTTGACCTTAACTAGTTTAAGTTATGATGCCATATGCCAAGAATATGAAATTTCTTTGCCCTAGAAAATCTCAAACCTTTGCTTCATCTGTTCCTTCACTGTACTCCTCTGGCATATTTTCAGCATCGCAGCAGGCACCTAACTCTTCAGTCCTAATTAAAAAGATTTAGAACAAAGAGCTTTATATAAATGCAGAAGCTAAGAAGTCTTAAGCCTGACATCTGTAGCACCACCTAGCGGTTAAAGTAGCTCAGTTCTAAAAATGAGGCAAATACTTTTTCACCCCAACATTTACCTTTATGCTTCCTTTCTGAAAGTATACTCAGCAGATTACCTCCTATATTTCATACCCCCTGTGGGGAAACACTCTAAAGATGGCCCCTATAATCATGCCCTTCTGTGATTCCCCTCTTCCTAAGTTTGCTTCTAACCAATAGGATGTGTATCATTACATTAACATAAGAATGTAATGACTATGTTGCTGGTAGCTCTATGACTCTAAGAAAACAAGTAGCCATGTTCTCCAGCCCCATGTAGTAAAGAGCTGAGGGTTACCTCTAGCTGACAGCCAGAAAAAAAATCTTAGTCCTACAGCTGAAAGGAACGGAATGCTGCCAAGAACCATGTGAGTAGGGAAGTGGATCCTTCCCCAGTCAAAACTCCAGGTAAGAACTCAATACTAACATCCTCATTGCATACTAGAGTGAGACCCTAAGCAGAAAACCCAGATAAGCTATACCCAGACTCCTAACCCACATAAATTGAGAGATAAGTGTGTTATTCTAAGCTGCTGAGTTTGTGGTAATATTGCTACGCAATAGATAACTAATATACCTTGACTTCCTACTACTGTAGTTTCTGTAAGCCTGAAGCCCTTAAGACAAAATCAGTGAAAAGAAACTTTTACCCTGATATATGGCAGCTACCTCCTGCATTCCCATATAAGCTTTAAAAAAAAAAACACCCAAGAAAACCCTCTTCTACCAAAAAAAGAAAATAATCGCAAGCATTAAACATCCTAGAAATACAACTGTATGACAAAAAGACAATGTGATACCTTACTGGAGCCAAACCTATCTGAATTTCCAGACAGAACTAGGAATCAAGAATAGAAAACTACAATTTTAAATGTAAGTTTTTGACTAAATCTGTTTAATAGCTGCCACAATCTACATCCTTAGGGGTACCAAAAGCAGATACTCAAAAGCTTCTAAAACTTGTGTTAGCCTGAGAGATTCTTTACTAGATGGACGTGTGTCAAGTAACCACTCTGAACCTCAGTTACCTTCTAAAGAACGATGGGGCTGGTTCTGAATCAGTTTTTTGTCAATATGTGGTCCACAGTTTACCTACATCTGAATACTTGGATGTACTTGTTAAAGAAGCAGATTCTTAACTTCACTCTGACATCAAATTTTGTGAAGGTAGGCCCCAGAATCTGCCTTTCTAACAAGCACCCTAAACAATTTGTATACAACTGAAGTTTGAGAATCATGGGATTTGATAGTTCTAAAGTCTCTTCTAGCAAAAAAAAAAAATAGATTCCAACTTGCACCGAACACCCCAAAGCCTGAGCAACTCACAGTACAGGCTATCTTTTTGGTAAAACTTCTCTTTCCCCATTAAAAAAAATGTATATCCTTATAAACACACATATACCTACATTCATATGTGTTGTCTAAGGCATAAGCTTCCAGGTCCCTTCCACTTTCAAATGATGATGCATAGAAACATGAACATCAACGATCTTGTGATTGACTTCCCCTTTCCCCTTATTACCTATCCTGAGTTGAACTCCTGTAGTCAATAAGGTCATCCTCACTGCCAGTCACATTGTTTCTGTTCTTTTTGGAACTACTTCGAAACAATTGAACTGCAGTCTTCAACTCTTCTTCATCCAAAACAAACACATCTTTATAGAGAATTTCATACAATACAGCTAAAGGAAGAAATGACCAAAATGCAAATTATCAAAATAAGGTGGTTTTATAACAATGTAAACAGCTATTAACCAGTATACAAATTCAATAGGTATCAACAGGGTTTTAAAAGAGCTATTCATGGTGGGTCCTTCAATTTAAAGATGGCCAACAAATCACCTGAAATCACACCAAAACATTTATAAAGTCTTCAAGTACCTTGGCAAACAGCAGCACTTGACTGAAACTGTTTTGAGTATACTGAATCATAATGCCCATTACTTGAAGAGCAGAGTAGAATCTGAAGAAAAAAACCACACACACAACAATTAAGTGAATGTTACACATCTTACAACCATAACTACTTGAAATTAAGTTGCTAATCAGAAACTGATGTCTTTTTAAAAACAATGATTTCTAAATTATACATATGAGTGATATCATACAGTGTTTGTCTCTTATTTCATCTTGCATAATGTGCCAATTGTATCTCAATAAAGCTGAAGAAAAGTGATTTTTGAAATTTACATATAGATAAATGCAAGCTATACCTCAGAGATTTTCCTGACAGTGACTTTTAAATGCCGAGGTTAAAATTAAAACCCCTGCTCAGACTTCACTGTAAGCCTCGATCACATTCTTGTAAATACAAGAAACAAGTATTGATGTACAGATTTGCAAAACATGGGAACTTCTACAAATTGGGTAAATAAAACAGAAAGCCTACCAGAAGTTAAAAGACTTAGCTTAACTTCTAAAAATGACTGGAAAAATTAGGTCAAATACTCAAATACCCCAAACCCACAGTATGGGGGATTGGGAATGGACTTCAGTTTTATTAAATATGTTTTCCACTGTATCAAATAGCAATACACCAAGCTATCAATACTACTAAAGAGACTTCCTTAATGAATTAAGGCACTGAGATGGCTAAAGAATGAGTTAATTTCTTAGTTGATTCCTTTGTCTTCTAGTTTTTCCAAACACCAATTCAAAGGCCATGTTCCCTAACCAAATTATTTCAGTAAAAATGCTCCCTAGTTCCATGTGAGGAAATATGTTTATAAACTGCTCCAAAACCTTTTTGAATTTTTGCTCAAAACCCTGTGTCTTGTGTAAGAGATGTAATCCTTAGTGATTTAGCCTAATTTGAAGATATCTCTGGTTATCAGCAACCTGAAGTACCAAAGGTGATTCTATGGGAAGATGTTGCCACCAAAGTTCCTTGGCAGAAAATTAATCTTTTTAATTTTTTACTCTTTTATTATTTTTCTTTTTTACTTTTTTTCTACCTTCTTACACTACCCTGGGCAAACTTCTCCCAATAATCAAATTCTCTGATTCTAGATTTTTTATTCTTCCCTAGCCTTTTGTTTGAGATCACAACTTTAATCCCAACAGTATAATCCAATTCAGAGAACTGAGGGCAAGTGTCACGCTAAAGTTACTCACAGAAAAGTTTAACTTTTTAAGTTTTACCCACCCCCAGGGGTATTTACATTTAAGAGGAGTTTTTTAATCCACAAGGAACAGTAAGCAAATTTGAGCAGAGAAGCCTCTGTATTTTGGACTAGAACTGGGAACTCAAACTAAGAAAGGTTAATAACTGACGGTAGTTGTTAAGGAGTAGTTACAATAAAACTAAACATAATAAACTAATAAAACATAATAAAAACGTTGCCAGTTCCAAAACTGATGAACAAGCAGGAAAGAAGAAAGATGACTGTACAATTTCTCTATTCAAGTAGCAATGAGTTCAATTTTGACAGAAGAGGCAAAACTAGGCATGATGGCTTTCATGTTCTTGGTGGTATCCCAACATAAAATAATTCGTTCATATAAACTTGTGGGTGGTCTGTCTGTTGGGGGTAGGCGGGTGGGATGTAATGGCAATAAAGTAGTGAAAAAATGAAGTAGATCTGCATTATTGATGAGGATAGATATTTGAAAAGAACAAGTAACAGAATGTTAAGTTGAGCCCATCTACATTTAGAAAATAAATGCAAAGAGAACGATACAGAGGGATACCCACCCAAACTAGTTTAAAGCATGAGATTTAAGAGCATGAACGGGTATTTGATTTCTTACTCTACATGCCCAGGTTTAAGTTTTATTTCGTTTTTAATATATTAATTTATTTCTATTCTTTCTAGATAGACGAATAGGCTGAGTGAAGATGGCTAGTTTCCAGTAGCATTTTCTCTGATACTGGATAACTATGTGAAATACAGACTTAAGTCAATATAGACGATGAAAGGAACCAAGGTGACCATTAGGCATTTATTTGAGAATTTGCTCTAGAATATATTTTATGGAAGGCTCACTGATAATGCTCACTGTCTGTGATAGTCATTTTTGAAAACCCAAACAATTCAAACACAAATCTTAAGAGCCTAAAATGAAATACAGTACAAGTTTAAGGCAAATCAAGGTGTCACCTAACAAAAATACTCTGCTGCCACCTGGCTTTTCCATTCTTAAGTTTCAGTATGAACAAACACACTTAAACACTCCCAAATTAGACATATATACACAATCCTTTGCATGTAAATACACAAATGCTGGTAAGTATTAGCTCTCTCTCTATAAGCTAATAAGAGTCTCATCAGCTCAAGGATGAGATTTATACATGCTATTCTCATGGCTGCATACTCAAAAGACCTTGCATTTTTGTAGTATCATGGCTCCCAATGTATGATGCTTTCCCCTTAATTAGTTCAGTAATATCTCTAAGATGTATAGGACTCATTTGAAAATGGAGCTGTGTAACTGTAGGGACTAAGGGCTGGGTATATGGATATTCACTACTCAACTCTTTCAAAACTTTTCTCTATATGAAAACTTTCAGAATAAAATGTCCAGGGAAAAAATGAATTGCAGGTCTAAAGCGTCCTAATAAAGATCTAAATGTCTAAATCTCCTCAGGCAATGCTGTGTAAAATTGCTAAAATAAAAAAAGATAACACTCCTCTTCTTCAAACAATTCAGACTATGTCACACCTTTGTTTAAAAACTGTTCAGGGGCACCTGTACTGATGTATTTCAAAGTACATTTCAGACACCAAAAATTAAGATGGACTGGTAAACAGAGATGGGATAGATATATGATAAACAAGGAAACCAAATACTGACAGCAGACTAGGTGGTGAGTATATGGATGCTCACTGTAAAATACTTTTAGGTTTTCTGTATGTTTTAAAAGCTCAATAATAAAATAGTAGAAGAAAACTTCAATTGACTATTCTGTACAATAAAAAGCCAAATTCTTCTCTAACACCCCTCATGTAACTCTAGCCTGTCTTTTCAGCATTGACCTCTCCCCACCCAATTATTTGAGTCCCAAAGGATCTCTTGCTTCCATTCCTTTGCATATGTTTCCTCTAAATAGATTGCCTTCATACTTGTTGGATTCATTTTTTGGTATTCCCCATAAATGTCACTACCACCATGAAACTTTCTAAACTCAAGCAGAGTGAAGGGCTTTTTTTCCTATGCTCTTTGTACATACTTCTTTATAAAACATATTACTTTGCTGTAGTTAACTATTACATGTCTGTCTTGATAACCCCTTAAGACCCCTGGCAAGGATTTTGTTGTATTTACTTTGGTATCCCCAAAGCCCAGTAAAGTGTATGGTACACTACATTGGATTAATGTTTGCTGAGTAAAACAGATGGAAGTACCATTAGTAAAACAATGCGCCCCAATTTATACTTATTTTCCAAATTATCTCTTGCAGCCCACTTGGTCTTCCCCTATTCCTAATGCCATTTGTGTAGTTCACATCTTTTATCTAGGTTACTTAAACATCTTAACAGTTCTCTCAGTGTCTAGTCTTCTCTCACCATAATAAAAATGTTGCCTGAATTTTGCTCCATGGAACGAAACAACTTACAAAACTCAAATACTGTGCAGTCTATATTTACTAATCAAATAATCTGGATAAAAGGCTTTTCTTAAAATCTTCTTGAAATAAAAATTGTATGCTGAAGAGCAATTTGTTTACCTGTTGAGAGTTCTCAGCCAACAAAACAACCTACTATTTTCCAAGCAACCTACTGGTCAGTAGTAGCACACTCTTCAGACTAATGAGAACGTAGAAATGAAAACAATACAATGTGATAAATATTATAATTACTTCAGGTCATGTTAGAGGAAATCAAAGGGAGGAAATAACTCCAGGGGAGCTGGGAAAGTTTCAAGAGAATTGACATTTGAGATACAAAGGAAAACTATCTGGAAGCATGGTATACTAAGGTTGGAGGACTGACTGGAGAGGAAAAGGCTGGTAGCAGAGAAAATTCTCATTTAGACTATGCTTATTTTTTCCATTAATTAGGTAAAAAAAAAAAAGGATTTCCTATGCCCTGGTAAGCCAGCAGTATCATTCAGTTTATTTTAGTAAACACTCACTCATCTTCTTACCTTGTCTTCATAGCCGTTATCTGTGACATAAATTGGAGGCTTTCTGGGATAGCGATAAAGAATGAAATCCCGTCTACATGAATAGAAAACAATGGTGGGCGAGAACAGGTAACTTAGTATATAAATGAGAAACTTGTAAGAACAAGTATTTGTGCTTTTAAACTGCATATTTCATTTATATAAAATAATCCAAATGTTTAAAAGACTAAAGAATGCTAAATTAAGGTAGGTCAAGTCCAGTGGATTGCTTAATATATGTATCTTAACATGGGAGAAAGAGCAAAGAAGATTAACAAGTGTATGTAGGTTTTCGAGTTTTCGGGGCTCCCATTTATTTAAGGTAGGGGTCGACAAATTTTTTCTTGGTAAACACCAGACACTACACATTTCAGTTTTTGCATGCCATATGGTTTAACTTTGACATTGTAGCTCTGAAAGCAGACAGAGACAATGCACAAACGCAGATAACTGTGTCCCAATAAAACTATTTTTATGCAGACTGAAATTTGAATTTCATGAAATTTTAACATGCCATGAAATAGTCTTCTGATTTCTTAACCATTTAAAGAAATTTTTAAAGCATTCTTAGCCTGAGGGTCACACAAAAACAGAAGCAAGCCAATTTACAAGCCGGGAGCCAGTGAGTTAAAAGCCAACAACTGACATCAGCCTGCCCAATGCCTCTTCAATACTACTTATTGCTGGACTTAACTAAGAAAGGAGAAGATTGCAAAATACTAACTTGAACAACTCCCCAGAAGAGGGTTCTAACCCTACCAAAGTTTATGCCATCTCATCATCTTAAAAATTTTTAAGGAGTCAAAACAGATTAAACTTCTCAAATGAACAAGATTTCCACACCTCTAACCTACATTATGTAGCTATTTTTCAAAATCGCACAGCTTTCAAAAATGCTTTTACAGTTCTAAAGACCAAAATAGAACTTGCAAAAGCAGTAGGGCAGTGTTTCTCAAATTTCCCATTATCACCTCCCTAAAAAGCCTTTTTAGGCTTTTCTTAATTTCCCTACGAAATTTTAATACCAGATACACTGTACACTTACGTATTGTAATTCTTTGAAGAACCACAAACCATCATTGTAATATCTAATATTTTTGTCCTTAAGAACCAATTTATTTTAGAAGTGATACTGTTCCATTGAGGATGCAAGCAAAAGAGGCACAAAGTTAAACACATAAAAATTCTAAGATAAATATTCTGATTTTCGACAGGAATAATACCAGCAGTTCTTAAAGTCCTTTATTCTTCCATTCAAATGTACACAATGCTAGAGGTTCTCCACCCCAAAATTGTACCAACTGACTTTCCTTAGGTCTCTTCATTCTATATATCGATACATCAAATCTCAAATTTTCCCAATACTAAGGGGACTTTAATAAAAATCTTACACACACATACACACACTTTCTCTTTTTGAAAAAAGGAGGTTCAACTTACTTATAAATTAGAGAAAGAGCCCTTATTTCCAGCTGGCCAGCACTTTCCTAAACATAAATAGTGCATAAAGTTTTAAAAATGTTCTGCTGCTAGGAGGTAGTTTTTCCAAGTTTAACAATTGTTTTTCTAGATACTTAGCACACTACTTTAGACGAAGAACTTCTATAACTTGCTTTGAGGCTTAGGATATTGTGATAGTTAATCATTAACATAAATTTAGTCTGAAAAAAATAGACCTAAAGACAACCTTAGTTAGGTATTAACAAGGACAATTAATATGGAAGATTTAAAAGGCACAATAAAAATGGAATTAGTGTACGAATATGAAGTCAGCAGGGTATTTAGTACAAGTGTTTTAAGTCCACAACTATGGAACTAATCACATAAATTATTTTTAAATAAATGTGTTTGTGGATCTTACTCCCACACAAAAAAAGATAACTACACATCAGAAGAGTTCTAAGTAACAACCTCCTAGTAACATTCATTACCATTCCCCCTCCCCGATTAGAGTGAAAAGGCTTAGGCTTGTCCTGTTCCCAGTGTGTACTCTTTTACTAGTCTATGGATGATAAAATTCTTAACACAGAATTCTCATTATTCGACACAAAACAATAGGTCTGTAGCCAGTCTCCAAACTTTTGCAAGAACTATTTGATTCAAATCAGCTAGCTACTTAAGAAAACAGGTTGAGTCTAGCTAAAGTGACACAGCTGAATGAATACTTAGGTTACTATTCCAAATACTCTGAAAAGTGTAAACCCCCATATTTGATCTTACCTTGGGATCTCCCAACTGTTCCAGGTATTTCTCAAAAGATCCCTCTACGTACTTCAAAAATAAAAAAAATCTTGACTTAACCAATTACATTTTATTACCGAAATCTGATCGTATTCTGCAATATTATCCCCCAGTGGATTTTTGTTCAAATCAACAATCTCAGTATTAAATTACGACTTTGCACAGCATCTCAAGAAGATTTGCACATACACAAAGTTTTGAGTGGAGAAAAGAATGACTATACAATTATCTTCGGAACTGATCCTGGCTTATTCACCTACCTGTGCATTTCATCCAATAGTATGCCTTTTAGTTTTGAAATTCCTATTTAAGTAACCTGACAATTTTCATGAATCAAGCAAGCCAAATAATTAGAATAATTTCATACTTGACAGGAGACATGCATTTACCAAGTTAAACTGAGGAATCTTAAAGGAAATTTATTTCAAAAAAGCCCAGGGCACAAGGCAACTTTCTGGGGTGATGGAATTGTTCAGTATCTTGATTACAGTGGCAGTTATATGACTGCATATTATTGCCAAAACTAGTAACACTCAACTTAAAATGGCCAATTTTACTGTATGTAAAGTACCTAAATAAAAATAAAAATTCAAGGACTATATATGACTAGTTCCATGAAAATATATCACAAGATGTGAAATCAAATTTTAATTTTTCCTCAAACCCTTTTAACAACTTTTTGAAGTACAACTGACATATGAACTGCAAATATTTACATGCAGTTAAGTTTTGACATATGTACGCAGTCATGTCATGTCAAACCACCATGATTATCTTGATAGTGAATATCAAGTTTCCTTGTGCCCCTCTTTAGCCCCACCGACCCACAAGCAATCACTGATCTGCTTTCTGTCACAATAGACTGGTTTGCATTTTCTAGAGTTTTATATAAAGGAAATTGTATGATATGTACTTTGGTGGGAGGGTGGTTCTGGCTTCTTGCACTTGGCATAATTATTTGGAGATTCATCCTCATAGTTTTAAAATTTTACACACATCTCTGTTACTCAAAATGCCATGCACAAACAACAGCAAACATCACTTGGGAGTTTAACTATGCAGAAATTATGGGCCCTGCTCAGACCTACTGAATCAGAATCTGTATTTTAACAAAATCCCCAGGTGATTTGTAGGCACAAGAGTACTTGAGATACACTGCTTTACACCATCGTCTTGCACTTCAAGTAATTTCAGGAATAATCCTTCCCCAGGTGGGGTGAAGATTGTAATTAATTTCAAGGTAATAAGCTTTAAAGTAAAAAAGCCTTTATGAAGTGTTAAAATTCACCAAAACCTGTTGAGAAAATTAAGAGTAAACCTCGAACAGCAGGCAAATACCCAAAATATAGTCGGAAGAAAACAAATAGTACTGGAAAAGCTAAACACAGTAAAAAAAAAAAAAAACACAACACCCAACAACCACACAAAAGACACAATTCAAAAAACACCTTGATAAAACCTTATTTTGTTCCAAGAATTCAAACGCTTCAACATACACAAAGAGGTCTTCTAAGTTGTTTTAAAAGTCAATCATTAGTGACAGTGCTTCAATTACCAATTCGTCACATGATAATAGGTTTCCTAATTTAGTTTCCTTACAATTAAGTTTTATAAGATTAAGTTGGCTGGCCGAAGGGCATTGTGCACAGAATTACTGCACAGGAGGTTTGTATTTGTACATATTTTTAAATATACACTTACATAGCCAAACCTCTGTGAACTATGATTAATTGTGCAAGAAAACAGTGGTATGGATAATAAAAAACAGCAGTCAAAATGTTAACTTTTGGGGAATTTTTGGTGTGTGGGGGAGAAGTAGTTGGAAGTATACAGATTAACTGTTTCTTCTCAATTTTTAACTGGAGTACAAAACAGTCTAATTACAGAAGGAGGTCCAGAAGCATGGCTAGCCAGGGGGAAGGAAGCCAGCTGGAAATTAAATATTTGCTACTGAGAGAATGATACAATTTTCATACATAGAAGCTCAAAATTCATTTCCCACCTGCTATATACTCTATCCACAACTCTCCCTTGGGTATGTATTCTACTTACAGACTCAAAAGGTTGTGGATTTTCTCTCATATATGAAACACAAGCCTTCCTGATTTCCAAATGATGGACCTGGCTGCAAAACAACTAAAAAAAGAGAAAGACCAGCTCACTGTCAGCAATAATTTGACACAGAAGCTTCTAAATTAAGACTGTGAACTGGACACTTCATTATCCCTTAATCAGAACATATGTAGGAAATTAGGAAATTAAGTCCTCACTAAAATCTGTGATTCCTTTAGTGAGAATGAGGGGAGATGATTCTGTCAATGCCCCCCCCCCTGCTTTTCTACTCTGTCGGGGAACAGCCTATAAATTTTTCCTTAGGCATAAAATTTCGAAGAAGTGGAACGTTGCTGAAAAGGATCAAGATACACTTCAAAATATTGTTTAACCCCATTCTTCATTACATTCCAAAGTGGCACTTAGAAAAGTTAAGATAGCAAAAGTAAGCAATAGATTTGGACTAACGAGTAAAGGCACACAGCAAGGTAATAATTGGCTTATAGACCTGATGTTTTTACTAGGGAAGGGATAAGGGAGTTTTGTTCTGGTGGGCTACAGGTCTTCTAGCTACAGTACCATGCCATGTCTCAAACTCTGAAAACTCAGTATAGGGAAGACACATTTGTTTTCCTTTTACCTGCTCCGAAATAGCCCGAAAGAGGCAAGAGGCATCCTTGGCAGTCAGCTTCCGAAACAGCCCTAAGCTGCCTAAATATTCATCCATTGATGCCTCTGTCAGAGACTTCTGGCCGTAGTACTTTTCCCATCTTTTATACATTGTGCACGAGAGGGTGGAGGTGGGAGGGAAGGACAAAGGAACAGGGTGGCAAAGAGGAAAAAGGGTGCAGGTAGGAATGGGTAGCAGTGACAAGGGCTTGCTTATGCAGGTATCTGGAAAGCAGCCCAAAGTCTAGGTATGAGAAGGCAGCTGGGAGTCAGCGCTGTAGAATCTTGGCATTTCTCAGGAGCAGGAGAAGCAAAGGGCTGGCTTGCCCAGGACAAGTCCCGACCCTGTGAAAAGAAGAGGAAGAGCCAAAGCTCCTAGGTATAGAGAGTTAGACTTGAGAAGATGTGGGAGGGGGAAGGTACTTGCAGAGCTACCTTTTAGGGGAAGGGCAACATTAATCCAATCAGCCCAAGGTTGAGAAATATGCATAAACAGCTGAGCGTGGACCAAAAAGAAGCCGAGTTTGCTTCTTAACTCGAGGCAACTGCTGCAGGAGGCAGAAAGGTCTGCAATAAGGCTCAGGTGTGTTATGACGCAGCCTGGCCCACATTACATTGCTTTAATATCTCTGCCCAAATTTTCCACAACAGTCTCTGCCAAGTTCCCTGCTCTATCCATAGTTTCATGGAGATGAGAAAAAAAAATCCGAAACTAATGAACTAGTAAGATTTAATATTAAGAACATCTTAAAAAACAGATAAACTGACTGTGGTTGGGGGAAAGGCTCTCTTAACCTGAAGGGGCAGAAATCACAGTTCAGGCAAAGTGCCAAAAGCAAGCAGCTGGAGATTTCAGGTATGGGGTTTATGTAATCTCATTTCATTCTCACAGTTAATAATAACCATCTGCTAGCATCACAGAAACTAAATTCCTTAATTATGCTAGGAAACGCTGATAGAATTCTGAACTAGTATTTCCAAACTATTGTATAGCATTAACAAAAAGAGTAAATACAAAAGAGGGTGTTTCCAAACAAATGGAAACAATGGAAACTTCAACTGAAGCAGCATGAAAGAAACATGTTGCCCACAAACATTCTAAGAAACTAGGTAAGAGACATGTTTCAATGTATCAGGGCACTTTTTGGAAAAACTAGATTCTGAGAAAACCAAAATAAAATATGACTGTGCTTTTTAGGGTTCAAAGCCAGGACTGGTCACTTGTATTACTTGATTTCATTGTCAAGTCTCTCGTTTTTATTTAAATACAAAATTCTAATTCCTTTATTTGTTTAAGTGTTAAAAAACATAGATCAAAGCTGGCTTTGGAGAAGTTACAAAATTAAGCTGCTTTTTGAAAACTTTTTCTTGTATCTGTGGATCCGGTAGTAATCATGACTGCCGCCTAGGGGAGAACTGTCAGTAATCAACCTTATAATTAAGGGATGAACTATAGGCATTTTAGAAAAAAAGAGTGAATTCTTGACTCCCTTCAGCATACCAATTTGATATTACCGTAACTAATTTCTTTTTTAAAGGAACTGTAACACTGGGGAAATGACTCTTTTTGCAAAAGTTCTGAAACACGGTTTGGGAAGAGGGACCACCATCTTTCTTTAAGGCCACAAATTCCCTGAGAAAAACTAAGGGTTATAATAAAAAGTTAATCATTTCTGACATTTTTTTTTTACCAATGTACCAATAAGAGAAAAATACAATTCTGCATATTTATAGCTGTATATATAAAATTTCAATCAATACTAATCAACATAGTTCACCATGAGGAAGATAACAGGGAAAACTGGGAGAGGGAGAGAGAGTCTAATAGGAGAGAAGGGAACAAAGAGAAGAAAAAGACAAGCAGGCAAAAAGAGACTAAAACAGAGAAAGCACAAAGAGACCCACATAAATACTGTCAATTTATTTTTAACAAAGGTGCAAGAGCAGTTCAATAAGAGATGATAGTAGTTTCATCAAATGTGCTAGAATAATTGACATCAATATGCAAAAGAAAAAAAAATGATCTTCAACCTGCACTTCATGTCCTGTACAATAATTAACTCCACATGGATCAAAGAACTAACTGTAGAACTTTGAAACTTTTAAACACAAGCATAGGAGAAAATCTTGTGGACCTTGAGTTAGGCAGATTTCTTCAATACAATGTAATAAAAAATTGATTGGACTTTGTCAAAATTAAAAACTGCTCTGAAAATTACATTGTTAGAATGAAAATACAAGCCACATCTGGAAGAAAACATTTGTATATCACATATTTGACAAAAAAGTTTGTGCCAAAATATATAAGGAACTCTCAAAAGTCAACAATAACAATTTTTAAAATGGGCAATTTTACCACACATTTACCAAAGATACAGGAGTGGCTACTAAGCATGTAAAAATATATTCAACATTAGTCAGTAAGAAAATTCAAATTAAAGCCACAGTGAGACATCACTACACACCCACTAGGATGGCTATAATAAATACAAACAGTACAAGTGTTAGCACGGACATGCAGAAACTGGAACCTTATTAAAAGAAGCCAGAGGCAAAAGGAGTGTGATTCCAAAATATACATGATTCCACTCATATGAAATATACCAAACAGACCAATCTGAAGAGACAGAAAATCACTGGTTGCCTGGTGTGGGATGGAAATAGTTATTAACTACAAACAGGAACAAAGGATCTTTAGGGGTGATAGAAATATTTGAAAACTGTTTTGTGGTAATGTTTGCACAATTCTATATATATTTACTAAAAACTGAATTGTACATTTAAAACTAGTAATTTTAACAGCTTTGAAATTCACAAAACATACAATTCAAAGCATGTAATGGATACTTAAGAGTTGTGCATTCACCACCCAAATTTTAGAACATTCTCATTACCCCAAAAGGAAACCCACACACCCATTACCATCAACCTTTAATCCCCCTATCCCTACCAATTCCAGGCAACCACTATCTACTTTGTCTCTATATACATATTATGGGTACTTCAAATAGAATCACACAGTACTTAGTCCTGTGTAACTAGATTCTTTCACTTGGCATGAAGTTTCAAGGTTCACCCATGCTGTGGCATTTACCAGTATCTAAACCCTTTGTATAAACTATGTTTAATTATCTATTTATGAGTTGATAGACATTTGGGTTCCTTTCTACTTTTTGCCTATTATGACTAATGCTATTATAAAGTCATAGACAAGTTATTGTTTGGACGTGTTTCCATTTTATTGGGTAATACCTAGGAATGGAGTTGCTGAATCACATAACTCTACATTTGACTGTTCAAGGAACTATCAGACTGTTTTTCCACAGCAGCTTCACCATTTTACATTCTTACCAGCATTTTGAGGGTTCCTGTTTCTCCACATCCTACCAACACTTACTGTTATCTCTTTAGCCATCCTAGTAGATATGAAGTGGTATCTCTTTGTGGTTTTGCTTTGCATTTCTCTATGGCTAATATGGTCGAGCATACTTCATGTGCCTATTGGCCATCTGCATATCTTTAATGAGATACCACTACATACATCATAGAATGACTAAAACACATTTTTTAAGACTGATAGTAACAACTGAAGTGTTGCCAAGGATGCAGTGCAACTGGAACTCTCATATGTTGCTGTTAAGACTATAAATCAATACAGGAACTCTGGCAAAATAGTTTGGCAATTCTTATAAGGAGAGAGTTACCATATGGCACAGCAATCCCATTTCTGGCTATCTGTTCAAGAGAAATAGAAAACTTAAGTCCACACAAAAACCCATGCATCAGTGTTTATAGCAGCTTTATTCATAACCATGTTTCCCCTAAAACTGGAAACAATCCAAACACACTTCAACTGGTAAATGGACAAACCATGGCATTCATACAACAGAATACTCCTTAGCAATAAAAAGTTAGGTATGGATATACACAAGAACATGCATGAATCTCAAATGCACTGTGGCAAGTGAAAGAAGACAGATTCAAAAGGCTACACACTTTATGACTACATTTTTATGACATATTGGAAAAGACAAAACCATAATAAGGGTAAACAGATCAGTTGTCACTAGTTAGGACTGCAGGGAAGGGCTGACTAAAAAGGGATGGCAGAAAGAACATATGGAGTTATGTACCTTGAGTATAGTAGTGGTTACACGATTATGCATTTGTAAAATCTTACCGAACTGTAAAAGAAAAATACTTTGTTATATTTAAATTTAAAAATAAATAACATAGGAGCCAAGATGGCGGGGTGAGTAGGGCAGTCGAAATCTCCTCCCAAAACCATATATATTTTTGAAAGTACAAATAATACAACTATTACTCCAAGAAAGACCAGAAGATACAGTACAACAGCCAGGCTACATCCACATCGGCAAGAACTCAGTGCCTCACGAAGGGGGTAAGATACAAACCGTGGCCCGGCGGAACCCGAGCATCCCACCCCCGACCCCAGCTCCCCCGCGGGAGGAGAGGAGTCAGAGCGGGAAGGGAGTGGAAGCCCAGGGCTGCTAAACACCCAGCCCTAGTCATCCGTACTGGGAGCACAGACACACGTTGCGTGGTATGCTGGATATTAGGGAAACAGAACAGTAAAAGCTGCAAGCAGGTCCCTGCAGCCGGCTCCCCTGGGACAAAAGAAAAGCGAGTGATTTTTGAAAGTCTTAAAGGGACAGGGGCCTCACAGCTGGATGGAAGCATGCCGGCACACTAAGCCCAGCAGCTGGGAATCCAGGGGAAATTCAGGCGCTCCAGCCCCCTGGGAGGCAGCGCATCTGTGAGGCCCCTCAAGGCGACAAACAGGCTCCCGCCCATCCCCCCTCCGGGGCAGACCTGCCATAGCAGGTGAGCAGCCTGAGAGCAGCTGCGCCCACAGCAACTGCCCAGAGAATCCTCTGCAGCCAGCTGGGGCAGACTCAGAGGCCCCGCCAGCACACACAAACAGAGGGAGCCGAGACAAGGCACTAAAGGTCGCAGTTCGTGCATCAGAGTGTACCCAGCATGCCTGCCACTCCCTGTAGAGCCTGGGATGCCCTGATGGCTGCCCCGCCCATGGCGGCTCAGGAAATAAAACCGGAAGCTGCTACCTGTGGGTGGGTAACCAGCAGAGGCAGTGAGGAGGGCAAGGCGACCAGAAAGCATGAAGGGACTTTGCTCTTGCAGCTAACACACACACAAACTGCCCACAACTACCTCTATAGCCATAAAAAGGCAGAAGAATCTGATCCAGTCCAGAATCACCAAGACAACCCCTGAGAGGGAGCCTAAGCAGATACATTTAACCAATCTTCCTGAAAAAGAATTCAAAATAAAGGTCATAACCATGCTGATGGACCTGGAGAGAAATACGCAAAAGCTAAAGGATCAAGTTAGGAGGGAGAATACAGAGGAAAAACAATCTTTGAAAGCACTTCAGAGAAGACTGGATGAGGTGCAAGAGGCTGTTAATGGAATAGAAATCAGACAACAGGAACACAGAGAAGCTGAGGCAGAGAGAGATATAAGGATCTCCAGGAATGAAAAAATACTAAGAGAACTGTGTGACCAATCGAAACGGAACAATATTCGCATTATAGGGCTACCAGAAGAAGAGAGAGAAAAAGGGATAGAAAGTGTCTTTGACTAGAGGCAGAGCCAACATGGCGGCGTGAGTAGGACAGTGGGAATCTCCTCCCAAAATCATACATACTTTTGAAAATACAACAAACACAACTAGCCCTAAAAGAGAGACCAGAAGATGCAGGACAGTGGCCAGACTGCAGCTACACCAGCGAGAACCCAGCGCCTGGTGAAAGGGGTAAGATACAAGCCCCGGCCCCGCGGGACCCGAGCGCCCCTCCCCCCAGCTCCCGGCAGGAGAAGAATAGGCAGAGCGGGAGGGAGACGGAGCCCAGGACTGCTGAACACCCAGCCCCAGCCATCCGGGCCAGAACGCAAACACAGTAGGTGCCCAGGGGGCCCTGGATACTGGGGGAACAGGGAGTAAGACCTCTGAGCGGGTGCCAAAGCTGATGCCCCTGTGACAAAGAAAAGCGGGGGCTTGTTGAAAGTCTTAAAGGGACAGGGACTTAACAGCTTGATGGAAACAACCCAGGTCACAGTACAGCAGCTGGAAATTACAGGGAAAACCGGGTGCACTAACCCCCTGGGCAACAGCTCTGAGACCCCTCACGGAGGCAAACAGTCAAGCAGCCCCCCCATCCATTACCCCACCCGGCGCTGCGAAAGCAGAGAAGCACCCTGAGACAAATTCCGCCCACAGAAAGGGAAATTTCTCCCTTCCAGCCAGGCAAGACACAAAGACCCAGTCTACACGCAATTACCCAACACAAGCCACTAGGGGTCGCAGTTGTCCCAGTAAAGAAAGGCCAGTAGCAAGTGAAAATTTTGGCCCTCCCAGCTGACAGTCAATAGCACCTGTCAACATGAAAAGGCAAAAAAATATGATCCAGACAAGACTAACCCAGACAGCTTCGGCATCTGCTACATCTTCCCCTGAGAAGGAACCTGGGGAGATAGATTTAGCCAGTCTTCCTGAAAAAGAATTCAAAACAAAAGTCATAACCATCCTGATGGACTTGCAGAGAAATATGCAAGAACTAAGGAAGGAGAATTCAGAAATAAAACAAGCTCTGGAAGGACTTCAAAACAGAATGGACGAGATGCAAGAGACCATTAATGGACTAGAAAACAGAGAACAGGAACGCAGAGAAGCTGATGCAGAGAGAGATAAAAGGATATCCAGCAATGAAAGAATTTTAAGAGAGCTCAGTGACCAAACGAAAAGGAACAATATAAGAATTACAGGTATTCCAGAAGAAGTAGAGAGAGAAAAGGGGATAGAAAATGTCTTTGAAGAAATAATTGCTGAAAACTTCCCCAAACTAGGGGAAGAAATGGCCTCTCAGACCACAGAGGTACACAGAACTCCCATGACAAGGGATCCAAGGGGGGCAACACCAAGACACATAATAATTAAAATGGCAAAGATCAAAGACAAGGACAAAGTATTACAGGCAGCCAGAGAGAGAAAAAAGGTTACCTACAAAGGAAAACCCATCAGGCTATCATCAGACTTCTCAACAGAAACCCTACAGGCCAGAAGAGAATGGCATGATATACTTAATGCAATGAAACAGAAGGGCCTCGAACCAAGACTACTGTATCCAGCACGAATATCATTTAAATATGAAGGAGGGATTAAACAATTCCCAGACAAGCAAAAGTTGAGGGAATTTGCCTCCCACAAACCACCTCTACAGGGCATCCTACAGGGACTGCTCTAGATGGGAGCACTCCTAAAAAGAGCACACAACAAAACACCCAACATATGAAGAAGGGAGGAGGAGGAATAAGAAGGGAGAGAAATAAAGAATCATCAGACCGCATTTATAATAGCTCAACAAGCGAGTTAAGTTAGACAGTAAGATAGTAAAGGAGCTAACCCTAAACCTTTGGTAACCAAAAACTTAAAGCCTGCAATGGCAATAAATTCATACCTTTCAATAATCACCCTAAATGTAAATTGACTGAATGCAACAATCAAAAGACACAGAGTAACAGAATGGATAAAAACGCAAGATCCATCCATATGCTGCTTACAAGAGATTCACCTCAAACCCAAAGACACGCACAGACTTAAAGTCAAGGGAGGGAAAAAGATATTTCAAGCAAACAACAGAGAGAAGAAAGCAGGTGTTGCAATTCTGGTATCAGACAAAACAGACTTCAAAATAAAGAAAGTAACAAAAGACAAAGAAGGACATTATGTAATGATAAATGGCTCAGTCCATCAAGAGGATATAACCGTTATAAATATATATGCACCCAATACAGGAGCACCAACATACCTGAAACAAATATTAACAGGACTAAAGGAGGAAATAGAATGCAATGCATTCATTCTAGGAGACTTCAACATACCACTCACTCCAAAGGACAGATCTACCAGACAGAAAATAAGTAAGGACACAGAGGCACTGAACAACACACTAGAACAGATGGACCTAATAGACATCTACAGAACTCTACATCCAGAAGCAACAGGATACACATTCTTCTCAAGTGCACATGGAACATTCTCCAGAATAGACCACATACTAGGACACAAAAAGAGCCTCAGTAAATTCCGAAAGACTGAAATCCTGCCAACCAACTTTTCAGACCACAAAGGCATTAAACTAGAAATAAACTGTTCAAAGAAAGCAAAAGGGCTCACAAACACATGGAGGCCAAACAACACGCTCCTAAATAATCAATGGATCAATGACCAAATCAAAATGGAGATCCAGAAATATATGGAAACAAATGACAACAACAACACTAAGCCCCAACTTCTGTGGGACACAGCAAAAGCAGTCTTAAGAGGAAAGTATATAGCACTCCAAGCATATTTAAAAAAGGAAGAGCAATCCCAAATGAACGGTCTAATGTCACAACTATCGAAATTGGAAAAAGAAGAACAAATGAGGCCTATGGTCAGCAGAAGGAGGGACATAACAAAGATCAGAGAAGAAATAAATAAAATTGAGAAGAATAAAACAATAGCAAAAATCAATGAAACCAAGAGCTGGTTCTTCGAGAAAATAAACAAAATAGATAAGCCTCTAGCCAGACTTATTAAGAGGAAAAGAGAGTCAACACAAATCAACAGTATCAGAAACGAGAAAGGAAAAATCACGACGGACCCCGCAGAAATACAAAGAATTATTAGAGACTACTATGAAAACCTATATGCTAACAAGCTGGGAAACCTAAGAGAAATGGACAACTTCCTAGAAAAATACAACCTTCCAAGACTGACCAAGGAAGAAGCAGAAAATATAAACAGACCAATTACCAGCAACGAAATTGAAGTGGTAAATCAAAAAAGTACCCAAGAACAAAACCCCTGGTCCCGATGGATTCACTGCTGAATTTTATGACACATATAGAGAAGACATCAAACCCATTCTCCTTAAAAGTTTTCCAAAAAACAGAAGAGGAGGGAATATATCCAAATTCATTCTATGAAGCCAGCATCACTCTTATACCAAAACCAGGCAAAGACCCCATCAAAAAAGAAAATTACAGACCAATATCCCTGATGAACAAAGATGTAAAAATACTCAACAGAATATTAGCAAACTGAATTAAAAAATACATCAAGAGGATCATACACCATGACCAAGTGGGATTCACCTCAGGGACGCAAGGATGGTAGAACATTCAAAAATCCATCATCATCCACCACATAAACAAAAAGAAGGACAAAAACACATGATCATCTCCATAGATGCTGAAAAAGCATTCAACAAAAGTTAACATCCATTCATGATAAAAAAAAGTCTCAACAAAATGGGTATACAGGGCAAGTACCTCAACATAACAAAGGCCATATATGATGAAGCCACAGCCAACATCATATTTAACAGTGAGAAGCTGAAAGCTTTTCCTCTGCAATCGGGAAGAAGACAGGGATGCCCACTCTCCTCACTGTTGTTCAACATAGTACTAGAGGTCCTAGACACGGCAGTTAGACAAAACAAAGAGATATAAGGCATCCAGATTGGTAAAGAAGAAGTCAAACTGTCACTATTTTCAGATGACATGATATTGTACATAAAAAACCCTAAAGACTCCACTGTAAAACAACTAGAACTAATATCTGAATTCAGCAAAGTTGCAGAATACAAAATTAATACACAGAAATCTGTTGCTTTCATATACACTCACGATGAACTAGCAGAAAGCGAAAGCAGGAAAACAATTCCATTCACAATTGCATCAAAAAGAATAAAATACCTAGGAATAAACCTAAGCCAGGAAGTAAAAGACCTATACCCTGAAAACTACAAGACACTCTTAAAGAAATTAAAGAGGACACTAACAAATGGAAACTCAACCCATGCTCTTGGCTAGGAAGAATTAATATTGTCTAAATGGCAATCCTGCCTAAAACAATCCTCAGATTCAATGCAATGCCTATCAAAATACCAACAGCATTCTTTAACGAACTGGAAAAAATAGATTGAAAATTCAAATGGATCCACAAAGACCCTGAATGGCCAAAGCAATCCTGAGAAGAAAAAATAAAGCGAGGGGGTCTCGCTCCCAACTTCAAGCTCTACTAAAAAGCCACAGTAATCAAGACAATTTGGTACTGGCATAAGAACAGATGCACAGACCAGTGGAACAGAACAGAGAGTCCAGATATAAATACAAACATATACGGTCAGTTAATACATGATAAAGGAGCCATGGACTTACAAAGGGGAAATGACAGCCTCTTCAACAGCTAGTGTTGGCAAAACTGGACAGCTACATGTAAGAGAATAAAACTGGATCACTGTCTAAACCCACACACAAAAGTAAATTCGAAATGGATCCAAGACCTGAATGTGAGTCATGAAACCATAAAACTCTTAGAAAAAAACATAGGCAAAATTCTCTTGCACATAAACATGAGCAACTTCTCCATGAACATATCGCCCCGGGGAAGGGAAACAAAAGCAAAAATGAACAAGTGGGACTACACCAAAGTGAAAAGCTTCTGTACAGCAAAGAACACTACAAATAGAACAAAAAGGCATCCTACAGTATGGGAGAATATATTCATAAATGACAGATCTGATAAAGGGTTGACATCCAAAATATATAAAGGGTTCATGCACCTCAACAAAGTAAAAGCAAATCAACCAATTAAAAAATGGACACATGATCTGAACAGACACTTCTCCAAAGAAGAAATTCAGACGGCAAACAGACACATGAGAAGATGCTCCATATCACTTGTCATCAGAGAAATGCAAATTAAAACCACAACATTAGGATTGCCACAAATCCAAAAGACAAACAACAACAAATGCTGGTGAGGTTGTGGAGAAAGGGGAACCCTCCTACACTGCTGGTCAGAATGTAAACTAGTTCAACCATTGTGGAAAGCAGTATGGAGGTTCCCCTCAAAAAACTAAAAACAGAAATACCATTTGACCCAGGAATTCCACTTCTAGGAATTTACCCTAAGAACGCAGGAGCCCCATTTGAAAAAGACAAATGCACCCCTATGTTTATTCCAGCACTATTCACAACAGCCAAGAAATGGAAGCAACCTAAGTGTCCATCACTAGATGAATGGATAAAGAAGATGTGGTACCTACACACAATGGAATGTTATTCAGCCTTAAGAAGAAAACAAATCCTACCAGTTGCAACAACAGGGATGGAGCTAGAGGGTATTATGCTCGGTGAAATAAGCCAGGCGGACACAAACAAGTATCAAGTGATTTCACTGATCTGTGGAGTATTAAGTACAAAGGAAAAGCTGAAGGAGCAAAAACACCAGAAGACTCACAGAACCCAGGAATGGACTAACAGTTACCTATGGGAAAAGGACCAGGTGGGAAGGGAGGGAATAAGGTGGGTGGGGGATAAAGGGTTCATTATGATTAGCATGTATAATGTGGGGGGGGGTTTCACGGGGAGGGCTGTACACACAGAGAAGGCAAGTAGTGATTCTACAACATCTTACAACACTGATGGACAATGACTGCAATGGGGAATGTGGAGGGAACTTGGTGATGGGGGGATTCTAGTGAACATAATGTTCCTCATGTAATTGTAGAGTAAGGATACCAAAATAAAAATATATAATTTTTTTAATTTCTAAAACTATTTCTTTTTTGTAGTACAACATATGAATACTAGCAGTTTTAACTCTAAGAACACTCCTTCATATTTCAAACAAATGAGGTATACGCTTGGAATATTTCTAAAGCATGTATTACCTGTAATATACAAAGTATAGTTGTAAATGTATATGGGACATGATGCTCTTGAATTATTTTAGTTTCTGAGAGGCATCATGGTACCATGAAAAGAGTGTTATGAACTTGATTATGCCCCTTCAATCTCTCTGGGTGAGTTTCCTCATTTGTAAAATAAAGGAGATGGGTTGCGTGACCTCTAAGCACCCGTTCATGTCTAAGGAACTCTGATTCTCTGTGATTCAATGATGGATAATATATTTATATTGTCAAATTAATGATCCACATTAACCATGAAAATAGCGCATAGAGGAATTAACATTCTAGCAAAATGTAGGGTTGACTCGGCCACATAAAAATGAATAATAAATCTTGCATTACTAAATGAAAGAAATAGACCTAGATTTTTAAAAAGACAACAAAACTTGTAACTGTGTGGTGATTGATCATATAACTGAATTATATGATACAATTATATAAGTCAATTGTATTATGTCAATTGTATGTAAATAAAACGGGGAAAAAAGAGATAACAAACACATGTACGTAACAACTTGTGGCAGAACCTGCTGCGAAGACAATCGGAATTTTAGAAACTAATACTAAATCATTTATTTCAATTATTTTTAGCACCAAAAAACATGGGGACAATTTGGGGAATACATCAACTCTGATAACTTATTTTTAATGTCTTTCATTAATGAAAAATATGATGGTAAAGTTTCTTTAAAAACACTTTTTAACAGCCCCCTCAACTAGAACCCGTCACTTTCTTTCATGGTAGACATTTAAACAGAATTAGTAAGGCACTATTTGTAAGGGAACACAATGGTTCTACAATAAAATATGGCCACACAGCCCTATTCAACCTCCTCCTCAGGTTTAATGAAGACAATAGAGACAAGGAAGAATTGATTTCCAATAAAGCAGTGATCCTTCTCAGATATACAAAACAGAAGAAACATTACCAAGAACTACTTGCTTTCATTTTCTTCTCTTCCCCACTTCCACCTGAAGCATGCCTATACAGATAAGAAAAGAGGAAAACGGTACTTGCTTAAAAAATATATCATATTTACACAGAAATACTGAGGATTTTTGTTTTGGTTTCATTTTTTATTTATGTTATTTGCAATGTCTCATCACTCTATAGACAGACAGGGCACTGAGGAAAGGGAGAATAAAGACCAGACCATTCTTTTGTTTTGATGCGCTGGAAATGCCCATTCACTTCAATTTTCTATAACCCCAACCAGAGACTGAATATGAATTTAAATGTGAAATTTGGTGTCAGTGAGGACTTTGCTTTGTGTATTACTTAGGACTGTCTACTGTGAATTCTAGGGAACTATCTCTAAGACTATTCCTATTTCTTAAAACAAAAACTCTTAACCAAGAGAAAAGGTCTTATTTTGACATTTATTTTCAAACTTTCCACATAATTGGTTTTATATCTTAGAAAACACCAGTGAAGGAAGTTAGTTTTACTAATTCACAAATGGGGAAACTAAGATCCAGAATATTAGTTAGGTTAAGGATTTAGGAATGTTTTTCACTCCTATATTTGGTGCACTTATTATCCACCCACTTCATACTGGCAGTGGAGAAATAACCAGTACATTCTGTACAAAAGAGAAAATGAACAGTAAAAAAGATGCACTATGTGGCTTCTCACAGACAGCTCCAACAGTGACTACCAGCTCAGGAAACAAATACTTTAGAAGCACACTTGACAGTTAATAACTAAATTACTGTACAGGTTTACCAAATAGCCTAATGCAGTATACCCTAAAACTAATTACTAAATTCCATTTAGTTCCTTTCACCAATTAGAAACAGTGCTACACAAGCCATTGGGGGTTATAAATACTGGGTTAATAATATGAAGGTTAGTTTCAAAACATGTTGTTTGGTTATGTGTTAAACTTGATGAGAAAAGTTTATAATTTGCTATATTATTTTAAAAACTGGGAATTATTAAACTCAAATGTACTTAACAAAAGGATTTAATTATAAAGGAGTCTAATAATTATAATAAGCAATGACCTATAATTCCTACAAGCAGGAATGAAGTTACTGAAGTTGCCCTTAGTCTAAGGATTCTTTACTTAGGGCCTCAAGGCATCTTTAAACTCCCTGAAATGTCATTCACTGCAAAATGTGTGTATGTGCCAGTAGGGAGAGGAGCAATAGTTTTAAATATTTTGAAGGACTGCACAACCCAAGGAAGCTTAAGAACTACTGCCTTAAAGAATAGGACTGTAGTCATTAAAATAAAATCAGTGCCAATCATAATAAATAATTTTGACCAGAATGTGGTAAAAATTCATAAAGACAATAAAGATCTAAAAGTTTCTGAAATGTTAATAGATGGTATATAACAATATATAAACGTCTCAAAATATTTTACAGGAATCAGTATCAATCAAGAAGCATATATTGTACTTTCCTGTTGGAAGCTAACTAGATTTGCTCGCCTTTTGTCTAGTCACCTACAAAAATTATAAGAATTAAAAGACCATACAATATTAAGATTGTGCTAAAATACTTCAGGAATTAATCAACTAACAGGGAACCAAATTAAATGTCATTCAGCAGTTATCCTTAACCTTTATCCACAGAGTCTTTTACTGAAAAACACTATAGCTACTGCTTTTAATAAAACTAATTTACATCACATTTTACCAAAATATCCCCAATAAGCACCATTATGAGAGACACTTAAACACCATTAAGACATTACACAGGATAGGCACCGCTATGTTTTAGATGCTACTCCTGTAAATGCTTGATCCTACAAACTCACCATACAATGTGAGGGTCACAACTTCCTCCTGAACAAGAGACATAATACTTTGGAGTCAAGTCAAAGACTGTATGAAATGAGTATGTGCGTGATGACAGTATTTCCTAAAACCAGTACCAACTCCTAAGCAAGATAATGAGAAAAGAATACTAAGTTACAAAAGTACACTTATCATTTATCGAAAGCCTAAAGTGTTTCAGGCAGAGGCTTCAAGAATGAGTAAAACAGTTCATCCTCAACTACACTGTATGAGCATTCCTCCAGGCCAGGAATCCTGTCTTGAGTCCTGTGATACAAAAAAGTCTTACTATGCATTTTTGTTAAAATACTAAATAAGGAAATAAATGGGCATGAGACACTTAGGAGGTAAAGCTCAGAATACATGGTGACCAATACAGTGTTGGAGATTAAGAGTTAAAGCGTGGGGGACTGACTAAACGGTAACACCATTATTACCACTAAATGGTGATAAGGATCTCAGAAGGATGAAAAGGAGAAATATGATTTTAGTTTGGGGCACATCGTTTAAGGTGCCTAGAGAGCTAACAGACAAACAAGACCAAAAGGCAACTGGATGGAGGACTATAGATAGGGCAATCAGTAGTACAAGCTGTGGAAGTGATAACAATACCAAGGAAATATAAGTACATTAAAGAACAAAAATGGAAGCTAAAACACAAATATTTAAAGAGAAAACAAAAGAACCAGTAAAGAACTTGCAACTAGGTAAACCTACTGGGAAAATTTCTCCACATGAATTGTATAATTCTAAATAGCAATGTGAAAATTGAAGTATATTAAGTACCTGTGGCTATCATACCATCAAAATTTCTTGGATTTCAAATATTCTATCCTTATCCCCACAAATGGTGGAAATATAATTCAGTGTTCCAATTACAATTCCAAAGCCATCTTTTGGACACTTCATTTAACATGAAACTCCTTTTTCACATTATGCTCTGAGCCCATTCTCCTCGTTTGTAAAATGAGATAATAGTAACTATTTCATAGGGTTATTATAAAGATTAAATGTACTCATATGTGTAAAGTGCTCTGAATAGTACCTGATATATTACTAAGCACGCAACAGGCATTATTTTTCATTCCCTACTCCCCCACAGAAATGTGAAACTAATTGTACAGCAGAAAATTGATTACTGCATAGCTATCAGGACTACTCATTCCAAATTGTTCTCAAAAATTAATTTCTAGTAATTCACCGATAGATCTCATTTCTCAGACTGTGTAAAGATCCCTGGTCATCTCTGAAAATTTTATATGTGAACAAATCAGTGGGATTAAGTGCTTATACCATAATAAAGGGCCAAGAAAATTATCTAGATCATGCTAGTCATTAATGACTTAGTCTGAGGAAGAGTTTCTCAGACTGAAAATATCAGAATGAACATATTTTTACACTTCCCTGTGTGTCTGCATTATTTGCCATTAAAGGCATACAAAGTAGTGCTCTAAGGCGCCTGAAATTAAAAAAACCTGACAGTACTTTCATATACTCTTTCTTACCTAACACCAAATCCTACCAGCTCTTACTTTTCCTCCAAAATTGTAAGCACAGTAATCTAAAATCTTTCCCATCATCCTATAACCTCACATCATCTTTTACCTACTCCAACATCAACTTTCTAACTATTACTTTTCCACCTCTGAACCTATCCACGATGCAAATTTCTCAAAATACTAACCTTTCTCTATTGCTTCCTTATTCCTGGAACTCGAAATACGTGCAGCAGAAAGCTGCTATTAAATAAAGTGCACTCCACTTACTCATTGCTTTCAAGAACCTGAAGCTCTGTCTTGTAATAACACCAAAGTGATTTCACTCCACTGAGCAAATTATTTCTAATAGAATTTTGATTATCATTAATTTTTTCATAAGGACCAATGCCATGTAAACTTGGCAATTAATTCATCTTTGCCTCTTTCCTTATCTGTAAAATGAGTGGTTTCCATCTGGTATATTTAAAATTCTCTTCCAACTCCAAAAATCTAGTTATTTGTCTTAAAGCCCTCACTCATTCAATCTAGTACCAATCCCACTCAGAACATCTTGCTAGACTGCAAACACTCAGGAATGACAGATTTATAAGTCTGAGGTAAGGCTGTCATACACCAACAGAAAACTTAAATACACAAAGTGTTCAATTCCAACTGAAATGAGATGAACAGCTTCTGGAAATGAACAAGTTTCCTCTGAAGATTAAAGTAACTAAACACTAAACAAAACTATAAAGAAACAAAAAGCTTACAACATATATTATGGTATGGTGGAAAGAGCACAGGAGTAGGAGTCGAGGAGCTGCTTCTAATGGCAGCTCTGCCAAAGGCTGTTAGACAAGCTATAACCTCTGACCTTCTTTCTCAACTGAGAAGATGATGAGATTGGACTAGACGATCTTGAGGATTCCCGCCAAATCAAATCGATGCGAAGATATCCTTTGATTTTTAAACCCCACAACTGATACAATTCTCATAAATATGTAATCAAAGGGATGTCATTACACACAGTCGACACCACTGACTTAAGCTTCTGCTAAACAAAAAAACTGAATCTGGGTTATGTATTCTTAGGGAAATTAAAAAAGCCAAGGTTGTGGGGCCCTATGTTGCTTTTCAGCTGTCTGATGTTCTAAGTAAACCTTTCACTTGTTCCTGTTTCTCTATGGTTAGTCCTTCATGACATAAAATGATGAAAGATTGAGTAAACATAAATTTTAAGCCACAATTGTTTTTCTCAAACCAGAGAAACACTTTAAAAGCACAGAAGTCAAATTATCCCCATATATTTGAATAGGGCCTTTTCTACAACATGAGCACATCAAAATACTATACAATTATGATTATGGTGCTGTGAATTCCTACCCATGTAGATGCAACTCACTCACTTTTAAGCTTATTCTCAGCAAAATTGTAATCCAAGTTGGCTTCCTCCTGCTACCCAGAGTACTTCTTAGCCACCACCTTCTACCATTAGTAAGAATTTATTTTTAATAAACATTAGCTTAAGTAAAACACAATGAGGAAAATAAATCTACAAAAACATCACATAATGCATCCCCAGTCAAATGTTTAGAATATTCAACATTTTGGGATAATACAGTGGAAAGTAGGTCTTCATAGTGAATGCTCTTGTTTTATGAATGGATTATATCTAAAATTTCCACCAGGAAACTATGAACACTCATGGCTTATCTGGTTTACTTTTTGGTCTTAAAGGTAATCTCTGTTCATCAGAATTCCTTAATATATGTGTATCTTCAATTGTGTGAACTCTGAATGATATATTTAGGCATTACACACATCAGATCACTTACACATTTGTACAACTAATTTTCTAAGCACATAAATTATCAATTCCTCTGATGTTACAATAAATGTTTCAATACCACTGCAAGAGAGGGCCTTAAAAAATAACATCAAGTCCTATTGGCGTTAAGTCTTTCCTGATTTACTCTTCTCAAACCAGTAAAGCTTTGACATCAGGCAAGATTATTTTGTCACTTTCTATTTGTATTTTAGAGGAAAGTGAACAAACACATCCACTTCACCCTTCAGGATAAAAAGAGTTTCTCCAAGTACAATACATCAAATGACTTGATAGTTAATCTTGTTCATTTCTTTTAGGTAACTACTGAGCTTTTTATTTCAGAGCACAATGCATCATTTTTGCTTGTCTTTTTTAAAAAATTTGGTTCCTTGGATTAAGAAGCTAAAGGTGCTCTTTGCTCTTTTTTAAGAAGTTTGTTACTATTTCATTTTTAAAATTCAAACTAGTAACCATCTTTGAGGTTCTTGTCCAAGTTCTTAAGCTTTGTTCATTTTTTTCATGATTCTGAATCCACTTAGGATTCTAGGACAAAAACCTATGAATACTTACTACATATTTCTTTTACGAAAATATGAGAAACATATCTAATCAATTTATTAAATTGCAATTAGGATTTGGACCCAAATGCTAACATTTACACCATAAAATTTTCTATACATTCTATAAATGTAGGAAATTTATATTATTCTGCAAACATGTATTATGTATTTTATTTGACTTAACCATATTCCATAGGCTGGACTTGTGGGGTGTTTTTAAAGTGTTCAGAGTTTTAAGTGTTTATTTTTGTAATCCAACAACTTTATCCAAAAATGTAGAAAATTTTTTTGGCTGGCCAGGAGGAAAACATTTCAGTGTTGATAAGTCCATTGGCTGTAATAACCAAGGAAGTGTGCTAAAACAATAGAAGAAAAATATTAGTAACATGGAAGAAAATCCCATAATTCATCTGCTACCCACTTGATGACTGAATCTAACTTCCAAGCACACTGTGATGCTTCTCAAACTGCACATGAGTAAGTATTTTAATACTACAGATATACATACCAAGATTAAAGCAGTATGAAGAGACTATATGTCGATATCAATCCAACACATACCTTTTCTCTTATGTCAACTGATGTGGTCACATGGCTTTGGAACACTTCTCAGGACTGGGCATATGTAATTGGAGGTAAAATTAATTTATGAAAACAGAATAAATGCAACTTTAACTAACAGCTACCAGATAAGAACAATAAGCTGGGGAGACTACTAAACCATGCATGAAGATTGTGGAAAAACTCCTTTTGCCAATAATTTTCTAACATAAATACATATACAATTAAGCAATGCACAGCCACCATGCACATCGGTAATAAGGTTCCAAATCACAACATACAGCTATTCAGAAATTTAATTAAACCAGTCACTTAAATTAGAATAGACATACAACCACCCAGCCCAGATTTGGGGCAAATAAATGATATACCTAAAATAAAAATACAACCAATTACTGATTCTTATGGCATTCATGTGTATGACTTTCTTGAAATTAATATAACAAAGAAAGATTTCTAAAAAACTGTAAAAAATGAATAAAGTGGAGACTTGTATAGCTTTCTCCTCTTCAACCAAAGTATAGGATATGTTTATGAAATCAATGTTTTCTCTTTTTTTAATGTACCAACATAAAATTAAAGCTGATTCAACATTTAGAATGAAAATCATCATCAAAAGTGACTGGGAAAAACTGATTTGCCTAAACCAATTAGGAAGGTGAGAGTTTATTCTCTTTAGAAATGCCTGTTAACCACTAATAATCTCAACTACCAGGGACAGATATGTCCATTATCTGAAGCCCACATAATTTTGATTAACTAGTTTCTCCCCTGACTCACAATGCTTTCTAGAATGGCTTCTATTATAAAACCACCCTGACATTCCCTCTTCTCCATCATTATAGGGAATAGGACACCAACAGCTGCTCTTGAAACAATCAATAAATCTGTCTCCTCTCCATGAGAATAGGAATCTGTTTTGTTCAGTGATGTATGCTAAGTGCCTATAATAATGCCTGGCACATAGGAGGAATGCAATAAATATTTAATGATAAACAGGTGTTCATTTTTATTTTAAATTGCCTAAGAGACACATAAAATTAAAAGAAAAGCTCAATATGTTCTAGTCAGTTTCTTCTAAGATTCATTTATCTTAATTTCAATTTATTTTAACTTAAAAATTATCTATTTTGTAATACTTCTTCACTGAGGTCTTTACTTTTTACAACATCAAATTAGTATAGCTTTTAAACTCGAACAATTGGAAATTACTGACCTGACCCTTTGTCAAGCTTCTACTGTCTCAAGAAGCATTAGTAAGGAAAAAAAACAGCAATTTTCTTCATCCTTCTATTGTGATGTTGATCAGTTCTTGCAGAATTCTAATATACTTCTAGAAAATAATACTCCTTACCATAAAGTAATGCCTTTGCTTAAAATATTCCAATGGCTTCTCATTAAACAGAATAAAATCAGAACTCTTATACGAGCTGTCCCCACTCAGCCTCATTTTACACTACATTCTTCCTTGTTCACTATACTTCTGTCACACTAAATTTCCCTCTGTTCCTCAAATGCACCAAACTCTATGTTCATTCCTAACTTAGGGCCTTTTGCAATTGCTGCTGTTCTTTCTGCCTCTAGCTTCCCATTACTACTTCTTCCTTGTCGCTGAGGTATCACCTCAAACGTTATATACCCAAGTCATGGCTTCCCTGAATTTATCTAATTAGTCTTCACCCACCACAGCCATTCCATCATCCTGCCTTATTTTCTTCACAACACATTTCACCATGTGTAACTATCTTGATGGCTTATTTATGAACTGTTTACTAACTCCCACAACTAGAACATAAGCACCATGAAAGAAGGGACTTTTTCTCTTGTATTTCCCTGTATCCATAGCACATAAAGTAATGGCTGCCACTCATTAGGTTTAGTTGAATTAATGAATGAGTAAAAACTTAATTTAGGGATTCCAGTGCATTTACTGAAGGCAAAACTTCAATTAATAAGCAAATGCATTCCTTGGATAAAGAAAATCTAAGCAAATTAAAAAACTATATTCTTGTGACTTGCATGTCCAGATGAATATACATACATGTGCGCACACACACACACACACACACACACACACACACACAGATACTCACATGCAATGAAATTATATTTGAAAGAAATACAACACATAAATGACAGTTGAAGTGGGAAAAGGTAGGAGGTCAAAAAGACAGAAAGGTTAGGCAGGTAGGCAAGAGCTAGGGAGAGATTAAATAGGTCAAATCATCAGTCTCTAGCATACCTGCAGGTACAATACAAGAGATGTCCGTCCTTGTAGAACTGCTTTGACAATTCCAGCTGCTGATTGCTTATCAATTTTTCATTTACAACCACCACAAGTGGCTTTCCTTTTTCACGAGTCTCCAAACCACTTTCCACACCTACAAAAATAAATCAAATGTGTTAATACAGTTTAAAAAAAATGAAGGTGTTGCACCAAGCTTTACAGCTAGGACTCAAAAGATAAAAAACTTGAAGAAGAGCTATTTTGAGGGTTAAAGATGGTAGTGTGAGAGGAGAGACAGAGGCTTCCTCCTAAAAATGAATACAATGAGAAAATTTAATTGGAACAACTAATCCTGAAGAGCAACAGGAAATAGGACGGTGTCAGACTGCATACACCTGGAGAAAAGAGCAGACCTCATGGAACAGGGTAAAGTACCAGAGCTGTAGCTCTGCGGGACCCGAGCCCTTCCCCGACCCCAGCTAACTGGCTGGAGGAAGAGAAACGGAGCAGGGAGGGAGTGGAAGGCTTGGGACTGCTGAATACCGAGCTCCAGAGATCTGCTCTGGGAGCACAAACCTACATTTCATGGTGCTTTCATGAGTCTCGCATGACTACCGGGTTGGAAAGTTAATACAGACAGAGTTCCTGGGGAGACTGGGATTCCGGCCACTTGTGGAAAGCAGGGATCCATATCTGGCTGCTCTGAGACAAAAATTTATACCTGTGTGCCCGGCCCACTGGCTCAGGCGGTGGAGACAGGCACAGCAGCCGGGAAGCGGGGAACAGCTCTTTCCTCCCCCAAGGCACTGGTACCTCTCCCCTGCGACCCCCGACATTGCTTCAGAGGCTGAGCAGATCCAGAATAGAGCTTCTGGACACTAGAGGGCGCCATATACAAACATGAAATGCCAAAGGAACCCTGCCCCATAGTAAAATTATTAATACAACTCCCAAGAAAGATTTAAATGACATGGACCTCGAGACTCTTCCTGAAAGAGAGTTCAAAATAAAAATTATCAACATTCTAATGGAGGTATGGAAAGACATCCAAGAACTCAGGAATGAACTCAGGTCAGAGATCAAATCGTAGAAGAGAACAATGGAGGGTATTAAAAGCAGGTTGGATACAGTGGAGGAGACAATAAATGAAACAGAAACTAGAGAAGAGGAATACAAAGAAGCTGAGGCACAGAGAGAAAAAAGGATCTCTAAAAATGAAAGAATATTGAGAGAACTGTGTGACCAATTCCAGCAGAACAATATTCGCATTATAGGGATACGAGAAGAAGAAGAAGAGAGAGAGAAAGGGATAGAAAGTGTGTTTGAGGAGGTAGTTGCTAAAAACTTCCCCAATCTGGGGAAGGAGATCGTCTCTCAGGCCACGGAGATCCACAGATCTCCCAACATAAGGGACCCAAGGAAGACAACAGCAAGACACATAGTAATTAAAACGGGAAAGATCAAGGATAAGGACAGACTGTTAAAAGCACCAAGAGGCAGAAATAAGATCACATACAAAGGAAAGCCCATCAGGCTAACATTAGCCTTCTCAGTGGAAACCTTACAGACCAGAAGGGAGTGGCATGATGTATTAAATGCCATGAAGCAGAAGGGCCTGGAACCAACCTTACTTTATCTGGAAAGATTATCATTTAAATTTGAAGGAGGGATTAAACAATTTCCAGATAAGGAAAAGCTGAGAGAGTTTAGCTCCCACAAACCATCTCTGCAGCCTATTTTGGAGGGACTGCTATAGATGGAAGTGTTCCTAGGGTTGGATAGCTGTCACCAGAGGTAGTAAAATGATGGAAGGGAGTGTGGAGCAGCTGATTGCAAGGCAAATGAACAATTAGATTGATTATCCCCAAAGCCAATCAAGGGATAGACAAAACGTACAGAATTTGATACCTAATATATAAAAAATGAAGGAGGAAGAAAAAGGAGGAGAAATAGAAAAGAACCTTTAGATTGTGTTTGTAACAGCATACTAAGTGAGTTAAGTTAGAGTCTTAGATAGTAAGGAAAGTAACCTGGAACCTTTCGTAACCATGAATCTAAAGCCTGAAATGGCAATAAGTACATACCTATCGATAACCACCCTAAATGTAAATGGACTGAATGAACCAATCAAAAGATATAGGGTCAGTGAATGGATAAAAAACAAGGCCCATCTACATGCTGCTTACAAGAGACTCACCTCAAACCCAAAGACATGCACAGACCAAAAGCCACGGGAGGGAAAAAGATATTTCATGCAAACAATGGGAGAAAAAGCAGGTGTTGCAGTACTAGTATCAAACAAAATAGACTTCAAAACAAAGAAAGTAACAAGAGATAAATATGGACATTACATAATGATAAAGGGCTCAGTCCAACAAGAGGATATAACCGTTACAAATATATATGCACCCAGCACAGGAGCACCAGCATCTGTGAAACAAATACTAACAGAACTAAAGGAGGAAATAGACTGCAATGCATTCATTTTAGGAGACTTCAACACTCCACTCACCCCAAAGGATAGATCCCCGGGCAGAAAATAAGTAAGGACACGGAGGCACTGAACAACACAGTAGAACAGACGGACCTAACAGACATCTATAGAACTCAACACCCAAAAGTAACAGGATACACATTCTTCTCACGTGCACATGCAACATTCTCCAGAATAGACCACATACTTGGCCAAAAAAGAGCCTCAGTAAATTCAAAAAGACTGAAATTCTACCAAACAACTTTTCAGACCACAAAGTCATAAAACTAGAAAAACTTGTACAAAGAAAGCAAAAAGGCTCACAAACACATGGAGCCTTAACAACATGCTTCTAAACACTCAATGGATCAATGACCAAATTAAAATGGAGATCCGGTAAATGACAACAACACAAAGCCCCAACTTCTGTGGGACGCAGTGAGAGCAGTCTAAAGAGGAAAGTATATAGCAATCCAGGCATATTTAAAGAAGGAAGAACAAACCCAAATGAATAGTCTAACGTCACAATTATCAAAATTGTAAAAAGAAGAGTAAATGAGGCCTAAAGTCAGCAGAAGGAGGGACATAATAAAGATCACAGAAGAAATAAACAAAATTGAAAAGAATAGAACAATAGAAAAAAATCAATGAAACCAAAAGCTGGTTCTCTGAGAAAATAAACAAAATAGATAAGCCTCTAGCCAGACTTACTAAGAGAAAAAGAGAATCAACACACATCAACAGAATCAGAAATGAGAAAGGAAACATCACAACGGACCCAACAGAAATACAAACAATTATTAGAGACTACTATGAAAACCTATATGCTAACAAGCTGAAAAACCTAGAAGAAATGGACAACTTCCTAGAAAAATACAACCTTCCAAGACTGACCAAGGAAGAAACAAAATCTAAACAAACCAATTACCACCAAAGAAATTGAAGCGGTAATCAAAAAACTACCCAAGAAATAAAACCCCGGGCAAGATGTATTTACCTCGGAATTTTATCAGACATACAGAGAAGATATAATACACATTCTCCTTAAAGTTTTCCCAAAAATAGAAGAGGAGGGAATGCTCCCAAACTCATTCTATGAAGCCAGCACCACCCTAATACCAAAACCAGGCAAAGAACCCACCAAAACAGAAAATTACAGACCAATATCCCTGATGAACGAAGATGCAAAAATTCTCAACAGAATATTAGCAAACCGAATTCAGAAATATATCAAAAAGGATCATACACCATGACCAAGTGGGATTCATCCCAGGGATGCAAGGACGGTACAGCATTCGAAAATCCATCCTCATCATCCACCACATAAACAAAAAGAAAGACAAAAACACATGATCATCCCCATAGATGCTGAAAAAGCATTCGACAAAGTTCAACATCCATTCGTGATAAAAACCATCAGCAAAATGGGTATACAGGGCAAGTACCTCAACTTAATAAAGGACATATATGGTAAACCCACAGCCAACATCATACTGAACAGCGAGAAGCTGAAAGCTTTTCCTCTGAGATCGGGGACAAGACAGGGATGCCCACTCTCCCCACTGTTATTTAACATAGTACTGGAGGTCCTAGCCACAGCAATTAGACAAAACAAAGAAATACAAGGAATCCAGACTGGTAAAGAAGAAGTTAAAACTGTCACTATTTGAAGATGACATGATAGTGTACATAAAAATCCCTAAAGACTCCACTCCAAAACTACTACTATTACTGATGCTGGAATAGAGCAAAGTTGCAGGATACAAAGTTAACACACAGAAATCTGTGGCTTTCCTATACACTAACAATGAACCAATAGAAAGAGAAACCAGGAAAACAATTCCACTCACAATTGCATCAAAAAGAATAACATGCCTAGGAATAAACCTACCCAAAGAAGTGAAAGACCTATACCCTGAAAACCATAAGACACTCTTAAGAGAAATTAAAGGGGACACTAACACATGGAAACTCATCCCATGCTCACAGCTAGGAATAATTAATATAGTCAAAATGGCCATCCTGCCCAAAGCAATATACAGATTTGAAGCAATCCCTATCAAATTACCAAAAACATTCTTTAACGAACTGGAACAAATAGTTCAAAAATTCATGTGGAACGACCAAAGACCCTGAATAGCCAAAGCAATCCTGAGAAAGAAGAATAAAGTGAGGGGGATATCACTCTCCAACTTCAAGCTCTACTACAAAGCCATATTAAGCAAGACAATTTGGTTCCAGGCACAAAACAGAGCCACAGACCAGTAGAACAGATTACAGACTCCAGACATTAACCCAAACATATATGGTCAATTAATATTCGATAAATGAGGCATGGACATACAATGGGGAATGACAGTCTCTTCAACAGATGGTGCTGGTAAAACTGGACAGCTTCATGTAAGAGAATGAAACTGGATCACTGTCTAACCCCATACACAAAAGTAAATTCAAAATGGATCAAAGACCTGAATGTAAGTCATGAAACCATAAAACTCTTTAAAAAAACATAGGCAAAAATCTCTTGGACATAAACATTAGCGACTTCTTCATGAACATATCTCCGCGGGCAAGGGGAAAAAAAGCAAAAATGAACAAGTGGGACTATATGAAGCTGAAAAGCTTCTGTACAGCAAAGGACACCATCAATAGAACAAAAAGGTACCCTACAGTATGGGAGAATATATTAAAAAATGACAGATCCAATAAAGGCTTGATATCCAAATATATAAATAGCTCACACACCTCAATAAACAAAAAGCAAATAGTCCAATTAAAACATGGGCAGAGGAGCTGAACAGTTCTCCAAAGAAGAAATTCATGTGGCCAACAGACACATGGAAAGATGCTCCACATTACTCGTTATCAGAGAAGTGCAAATAAAAACCACAATGAGATATCACCTCACACCAGTAAGGATGGCTACCAATTCAAAGACAGACAACAACAAATGTTGGCAAGGTACTGGAGAAAGGGGAACTGTCCTACACTGTTGGTGGAAATGTAAATTAGTTCAACCGTTGTGGAAAGCAGTATGGAGGCTCCTCGAAATGCTCAAAATAGACTTACCATTTGACCCAGGAATTCCACTTCTAGGATTTTACCCGAAGAATGCATCACTCCTGTTTGAAAAAGACAGATGCACCCCTATGTTTATCGCAGCACTAGTTACAATAGCCAAGAAATGGAAGCAACCTAAGTGTCCATCAGTAGATGAATGGATAAAGAAGATGTGGTACATATACACAATTGAGTATTATTCAACCATAAGAAGAAAACAAATCCTACAATTGCAACAACATGGATGGAGCTAGAGGGTATTATGTTCAGTGAAATAAGCCATGCAGAGAAAAGACAAATACCAAATGATTTCACTCATCTGTGGAGTATAAGAACAAAGGAAAACCTGAAGGAACAAAACAGCACCCAATCACAGAACCCAAGAACGGACTAATAGTTACCAAAGGGAAAGAGACTGGGGAGAATGGAAGCGTAGGGAGGAATAAGGTCAGGGAAGAAGAAAGGGGGTATTATGATTAGCATGTGTAATGTAGGGGGTGGGGGAAAGGGGAGGGCTGTACAACACAGAAACACAAATAGTGATTCTACAACATGTTACTATGCTGATGGACAGTGGCTGTAATGGGGGTTTGTGCAGGGGACTTGGGGTAGGGGAGAGCCTAGTAAACATAATGTTCTTCATGTAATTGTAGATTAATGATAACAAAATTAAAAAGTAAAAAAAAAACTTAGTTGCAACACTACAATCCCGGCCTTTTAATTATATACCTTTAAAATGACAAAAATGTAATTATCAGTTGCTCTCTAATGAAGTGTTATAAAACTGACTTGAAAAACATTCTTCACCACTGATGACCCATGACCGAGTGCTTTGCCACCTGCCCTCTAGTACTAAGCCCTAAGTATGAGTCTTGAATCTAAATCAGTCTCAGGTTCAACACGCTGTACATGAAACTGAATGTACTTCCATTCAAACACAAGTAGAAAAAGCAAGCCTTCAATAGGAAGACACACCAATAAAGAAAAATTTTTAACACTGTTTATGATTCTGCCTGTGAGGTACCACCCTAAAAATAGTCAAGAACAAATCTCCACTAATGTTCGTATATACAATACTTGGGTCAATTCAACTTTGAAATCTAAAATCATTTTAGCTATTTTAAGCGGGAGCAAAGAGACTGATAAGTGACTAGGCAAAATCTTTAGGTGATGCTAGGGTAGTAGTTAAAACAAACTCTTAGCAGCAGACTGTTTACCATTTACTGACTAGACAAGTTACTTAACTTCTTTGTCTCAGTTTCTTCCTGTGAAATGCACACACTACAGTTCATAGGACTGTTTGGGAGAATTCAACAAGTTATATACACAAATCATGCAAAACCATACCAAAATCTATTAGTATCGTATACATTTCTAATCACCAAACCCAGTAGTAATGTCTATTTTGAAAGACCTCTCTTCAAACTAGGCTTTTTAAAAACCAAGAAACTTACTCCCTTACTTTTCCAGCAGTCAAAACTGCAATCCTCCCCAAAAACAGTTATTTTGAAGGTACTGGCAATCTAACTACAACAGGATTGTTCTCTAAGAAGCTAGCAATGAGTTACACAGTATGTGATCGTTAAAGAACATTTTTGAAAGCATTCATTTCACACTCAATCTTAACAAATATGTAAAAAATCTTTCTAAGCTAATTTCTCCATGAACAATCCAACCAATTGGCTGGCTGAACACTCCTGCTTAAGCCCAAACAGTAATTTCAAGTTTGACAACTCTTTGGCATGTGTTATCAGGTAAATTATTTTTTCCCCTGTGTTAAGGGTTTCTTAAAGTTGGGTTGGTGATTTAATTTTTCTCATCCTTCTGTCACCCAGAAATAAATTATCTCCACAAATGTTCTCAATTGTTATATTCGAGCATTACATTCAAAAGGGCTACAGTGAGTTACTCTAGTGATTTTACTGTACCTCAAAAGGTTCAGATTTGTGACTGTCTACCAAAACCGAACTCTTTGAGATTCTAAAACACTTGACCTGCATTACTAATAACAAGATCTGCCTTCCCAAGGTCTTCTGTCAAGGAATTCTTGTACCTGTAAACATCCAGAGTAAATGACTCCGTACTGAATGGCTCAGGTACCACCTTTCCTCTACCTATTTGCAGGACAAGCCGGTTGTAACCAAGTCTCTTGATTATCTAAATAGAGAAAACTGAAAAAAACGGGCTTTTTCAACAGGCCACTGTGAAAAACAGCAGTAACAACAAACCCTATGGTCGGTGTTCAGGCCAGAGCACGGGCTGTCCAAAAGAATGACCGAATAAAGTAAGTTTTCCAAAACGACTTTTCCCTGTACTGGGCCCAGCAAGTTAGCTCACTTGGCCGGAATGGACGTAAGCGACCTGGCTGACCAAGCCGTGAAAGAACTGGCCACTCGAGGGGCATGAGATCAGGCAAGGACTCTGAAAAGGGTGTCGAAAACTAGTGAGGAGACCAAGAAATTGGCCCGCTCGGCCTCCCGGATGGGGCTGCGCGAACTATGAGCCCTGAGGAGAAGGCGCGCTCAGGACTCACCGCGCGCCCAAAAACGCCTGCCGCGAGGGCGCCTCAGGCGGCTGGGCGCGGGCGCGGCTCCAGCACGGCGGGGCTGAGCCGAGACGACGCGCCTGGCAGGCCCAGCGGAGCGCGCGGAGGCGGCCGCTGCCCACCACGCGGCCCAAAGCGAGCCAGTGGAGCCGGCGAGAGCAGCCCCGGCCCTCAGGAAGAAGGGGCGAAGTTATTGGGCAGAGAGGCGGAGGCGGAGAATCTGAGGAAAAAAGCCAGGGGCAGGAGAAGGCGCCGGAAAAGGGTGGGGGAGCGATCTGAGGAGGCAGAGGGCCCTGAGGGCCGGGTGGGCCGCAAGAGGGCCCAGCCGGGCGCGGGGAGGAGCTAGCGAAGCGGGCGGTGGCACCTGAGTGAGCGCTGCGATCAGGCCGAGGTTACCGAGGCTAGCGGTGGCAAGCTACAAGCGGCGAGCTCAGCGAACAACGCCGCTGCCCGCCTGCTCGCCTCCTCAACTCACTGGCCGACTGGCGTGCGCCGATACGCACGCGATGAGGTCGTCAAAGCTGATGGTCCCTACAGTAACAAACACTTCGTCGCGCGGGCTCGTTCCCCGAACCGCAACGACCGGATATGACGTACAGAATCCAGGAGCGCAGGGGCCGCGGGGGGTGCGGGAGGCGGAAGTCCGCCACGGCCGCCATAGGGCGATGGAAATCAGATCTTTGGGGCGGGGAGGGTGGAGTCAAAGACTATTTATGGCCCACCAGCCGGCCACTGATGATAACCCTCTGCGTGTATAAGTCACGGCAGCCTCACCAGGAGGAGAAGGAGGAGGGAACTGACAGACTTAATTTAGCTCTTAAAACGTCGTGGTTAAGCAAGAACAGTGAAGCCTCATACCCTATCCTAAGAGTTCACATAATTGGTTGGATACCACAAATCTTTTCAATGATGCTGAGGTTTGGGATTCTTTATCTGTGAACATGTTTCGCCCATATACATTTGAGTGATGGTTTTGCCTCAAGTCTGTTGACTGCAATCCAAAAATAATGCCATTTCAAAGTAATTGGCAATGGTCTCTTACAAATGTGATTCTCAAGAAGTCAGAGCGCTTATGGGGTCCCTGGGAAGCTGCAGAGTCAAACTCCATTAATAAGTTTTATGTGTAAAATAAGAGGCATTAAGGCCTGAAACCTACATCTATCATTCATTGAACCCATCCATTGAACCATTTAAAATGTAAGGATATGTTAAAGTATGATGAAATTTAAAGTTATACATTAGCCTGAATAAACAGCACAGATAATTACACTCAGGTAGCCAAGTACAGGAGAGGTGATTTATCAAGACTTCTCCTCCCAGCATTAGATCATCAGGTGCTCTTTTTCATTCTAATGTCTTCTTTCTTTCCTGATTAAAATCTCCCTTTAAACCATATTTATGCTTTGTCCTGCCTGATGATATACAGGAAGAAAGCTGTGAGAAGAAATTATTTTGAAAGAGAAAGAGGATTGGAGGTGAATTAGGGCTAAAACATATGCTGAAAAAACCTAGTCTATTTCTGCTGGATTCTTTATATCTTGTAGCTTGTTTAATTGCATTTTTGAGGAGTGGTATTTTGCTATCCTTTTCTTGATGCCAAATTTCAAGAACGAATGATGCAGTGCAGCTAAGGTTCATAATGACAAATGTAGAAAGGCTGTGGTTAAATAGTAAAACATAAGCATACGTATGTTTTCTGCCCAATAAGAGTAATAAACCACGAGTACTTATTAAACTATAAAGACAACAAATATTCCAAAGTATTCTGAAACTCAGAAAGGCCTTTACCTCTTGTGTCTGTAAGATTTTTTCATATATCTGAAAAATATTAAAGGAGCACTGTTTTAATTAGCTCATAGAGTGAATAAACATATATATAAATCAAATAGGCTTCAACTTCCAGAAAATAAGAAAACTGAACTTATAATTTAAATGTGCCAAACTTAAAACATCTTGCACAAGCTGATCCACAAATGTTTTAAGAATCCAAGATTACATAATTAATGGAAAATTTTAGCAAGTCTTTTCTCTGTTATATTAGTGTTAAATATAATACAAGCATGCATTTTATTTTACTTGGGTGTTTTTACTAAACTCATACATGCTTACTGATCAAATAAATTAATGTTACTTTGAAAATGTTTATAATTATGAAAAATAGAAATTTGTTTTCAACTACATTAAATCAGTATTCTGACAAAAGTTATTTCAACAACAACTGTTTTATATTATACCAGCTTGAGGATAATTTCCAAAATCTTTAAGCAACTAAAAGTTGTGGCCTGACATTAAACTGAGTAAATTAATAGTTAATCATAGCACAGCTACTTTGTAAGTAATATGTTGAAACACTGGTTTATACAAAGCATAATGCTAAATTGACATCCTTTTGCTTCATACTTTGAAATGCTATAGAGAAGCTATTATCTTGGAGTTGAGGAATGTGTTTTCACCATTATAAGAAGTTATGAAAAAGATTTGGTGGCTATAGAAAATTCTGTCACATACATTCTAAAGCTCTGCTAGTCTGTTAAAATGCTTGCATAAATCAGACAGTTCTCAATTATGTACCCTGCACTTTTCTTTTTATAATAAAGGTTAGTGTAATTCCGGGGAGAGGACATCCAGGGGCAAAATACCTAGCTGAAACCGAAATCAGTCAAAGGGAGAAATAAAGTTTAAAACCTATTTATTGTTTACAAACAGCGGTCCGGGGTCGTTTCTCTCCTGCTCCGTCAGAAGCAAGCAAATACCCGTCCTCTCCAGCCTCTCAGGTTCAGATAAGCCCTGGGTTGCCCTCATAATTACCCATTAATATGGAGATGAACTACCTCTCTCCACCCCTTAGGAACCCCTGTTGATATGGAAATGCACTAAAGCCAGGGGAGTGATTCTGGAAATCCTGCAATTTTACCCACAGTTAGTCACATTGGTTAAAATTGAGAATTAATATAGGTGGTTGAGGGTCTTCAATCAGTAACAGTGACAGAGAAGTACAACAGTATATGTGTATGTACTTTGGTTTTTCAAGGAAAAAGAATACTTTTTTTTTCTAAAGCAGAGTTTTGGTTTCCAGACTCCTTTATACTCTTAAAAATTGTTGAGAACCTCAAAGAGCTCTTGGTTATGTGTATTATAATGTGAGTTATAACTATTGATATTTACCATATGATATTAAAAATGAGAAAGTTTAAAAATATTGATTCATTGGAAAGTAGCAATGATGAACACATTGCATGTTAATCTAAATGACCTAATTTTTATGAAAAATAACTATATTATTCAAACCAGAATTTTTCTGAAAAGAATAGGATTGTTTCACATTTTTTTGGCAAATCTCTTTACTATCTGAGCTCACAGAAGAGAAATGGATCCTTGTATCTTCTTCTGCACTTAATCTATTGCATTATCATAGCCTCTGGAAAATACAGTACGCTCATGAGAGGATGAGAGTCAAAAAGACAAATAACATTTTAGTATTATAATGAAAATCATTTTGACCTCACAGATCCTCTAAAAGAATATGAGAGAGTATGACAAAGGACATTTTAGAAAGTGAATTTTATTTGCTTTGGTTTATAATACCTGAGTCTGAAACAAAGCTATAAAATATATTAGTGTTTACAGTACTCCCTCAGTTTAAACAGTCTTGTTTCCTTTATTTAGTAATGAATATTTCCTCCTACAGTATGAAAGGTCATTCTTTAAGTGTAATCTTGCCTAGATAGAGATTCTATGTCTTACAAGACTAATTTTCTATGATTTAAGTTACCTTTAAATATACAAACAAAACAGAATGAACATATCAGTAGTAGACTTATAGACACTGAGAAGTGGCTGGTGGTTATCATGGGAGAGGGGTTGGGGTAAGTGGGTAGGGTGAGGGTGTTAGGCTGGAGGAAGGAAAAAGAAGGACATGCAAACAGAACAGGGAGATGCCATAGGGGGAGAACAGACCAGACCCCAAGGTCCGTGCCTTATATGGAAAGGGGACAGCACTTCCTGAATTCCATCCTTCTGAAGTGCCAACTAAGACCCGGATGTCAGCCTCCTCCCTCTGGGAAGGAAAAAAGTTTCTAGTTGTCTATTATGTCACCTTTAGCCAATCATACCTCTCCACACCCCCTAGGATAGTTTGCCCACTCCTCCCCCTCCTAATCCCTTATAAGCCCCCACCTCCCTGACCAGGTGTGACTTCCCTGGCCTGTGACAGGAAGGCCACGGAACCTCGCCCCAGGGCATTCAAATAAAGTACCTGGCCCTTTGTTGCCTCTCTCTGCCTGCTTACTTCGGCTAAAATTTATCTTACAAGGGGGATAAGGGGACACCAAATCTCAATTGTAATATGTTGGTCATGGGGATGGAAGTACAGCATGGAGAATGTAGTCCGTGGTTCTGTAACATCTTTCAATGTTAATAACTGCATTAGTTGGGGTGAGGATTTAATGTGTGTAACTATTGAATCACTGAGTTTTATACTTGGAACCAATATAATATTGTATATCAACTATACTTCAATAAAAAATTAAAATTAATAAGTTGCCTTTATCATGTCCTTAATAATTTAAGGGGAGAAAACCCCAGAGCACAGAGGCTCTTCACTTACAATAGTATTTTATTCTGTTTCTTTTCAAATCTTTATTTGTACAGTAATCCCCATCTCATCCATGGTTTCACTTTCTACAGTTTGTTATCCGCTGTTTATTATGGTCCAGAAGCAGATTATCCTGCTGACATATCTTTAAGAAATTAGGTAACCTAGCCTGAACTTTTAAAATGCCGTTGAAATAAAAATATTGATTAGTAAAACATAGAGGAAAAAATCTTTTTTGTCTCTTTATCTTTCTAGGTTCTCCTCCTGGAACCTTGCAAATTTAGACTGGCAAAAGACAGATCAACAAGAGAAAAGCAAACAGAAGTTTATTAATATGTGCATTATGCCTACATTGTTCTCGTCACTTCATCTCATCATGTAGGAATTTTATCATCTCACTTATTGCAAGAAGGGTGAGTACAGTACAATAAGATATTGTGAGAGGGACCACATTCACATAATTTTATTACAGTACATTGTTGTAATTATTGTTAATTATTCTTAATCTGTACTGTGACTAATTTATAAGTTAAACTTTATCATGGATATGTAAATACAGGAAGAAACAGTATATATAGGGTTTAGTACTGTCGAGAGTTTCTGGCACCCACTTGAGGTTTAGGAATCCCCCACCAGTAAGGGGGACTGCTGTGCTTTGATTAAATTGGTTTTTCACTCATGAGCCTGTCTAATAACGTGCTCAAATCTCTGGAAACTCTTGATTTTGCCTTCCCAAAATCAGTTCCTAAATTTAGAACAAATAAAATTTTCAGGGCATACTTTATACCTAAAATGCAATTTTATACATAAAACCATGAATACTTCTCAGAGGGCCTCTGGAATCACCGAGATTTGCTATCCTTATAAAGAGAGATATTGGGAAAGAGTTATGTTTGTTTAATGTATTACTACTATCAAGTCGCATGGGAAGAGCTATCAGATCAAGAGACATTCAACCTCCCCTAAATTAAGTTTATTTTGACAAAATATTATTACATAAACATTTCAGAAATTATATGCTTTATGGGAAGTCCCTGATGATTTGTCAGTGCCCTCCCGGTCCTTCAGAGGTAATACTGTTTTGCCTTCAGGGGTAACCCTCAACTCACCTCATCAAAACTCTTAAGAAACTGTTATATACTGTACTCCAATACTGAATTTAACTTCTCTCTATTAACATAGCATTGGAAACAGTAATAAATTAACTACAGCCATTAAATCTGTTAATGTTATTGTTTACTCTAAAACTTACCTGATGCTTCTACCATAAACTACTAGAATTTGTATCTTCAACAAAGAACAGTTTCAGAACCTCATAGAAAAGAACCATACCAAGTACTTCAAGGGATTGGAACTTCAAAGAATAGACTTGGGGTTCAGGGTTCTGAAACGATTTTGTTAGGAAGGAAAGGACTTGGCTTGGTGTCGCTGGGAAATCAGATATAGTGAGATGAGAGACCAAAGTTAAGAAAGCAAAGTTTTCAGTGCACTCTGAATAGAGTAACAGAGCAGGCCTGCCTATGGTGAGACAGGCCAGGATGCTCATTCTGAGGCTTCTTTTATGTGGTTTTGGCAGGGCAGAGAGGTCCTTCCTTGAGAGCTGTTGGCTCTCTAAGGTTGTTCTGATTGGCGAAATGGGGGCTGTGCTGTGTCTGTGCTTCTGATGTTTCTTATCTGGGGGGACCCTGGACATTTCCTGAGTCACTCTTGGACCCTATGGCTTCATCTGATTAACTCTCTGAGTCCTTTTTTCTTTCTGGTTCTATTTGATCAACTCCCTGCGTCATCTTTGGGGGGCCATTTCTCCTTTGCATCCTGCTCATTTCTGTCTTTCTGCCTAACAATATCACTTAGATAACGTTCAGAGCATACCAGTGAACTGAGGCAACATTTCCAGGGCTCTTTCAAAATCCAATAAAAGACGCAAACCACTATAGAATCAGATAACCAGGCAGAAAGTTGCATGTTGTAAAACATTTGTTTTTAATCTCTGCTTTGTGGGTCCATTATGTTCTTGAAAAGTTGCCAAAACTTGCCTCTCCCTTTCCTCCCCCTCTTCACAAATGTTGATGCCAATTACCTTACTTTCAGGGACACCAAAATTATTTCTGGGCTACACAAGTCAAATCTTGGGTTAAAATAATAGTACAAAATTATGAGTCAATTTTGGGAGAACCATAAAGAAAATGGTTTAATTTTAAAGGGTAACAAAATACCCCACCCCAAAATATGGTGCTTTGAGATAAGGATTGTTTTAAGCTGAAGGCTATTGGGAAGAAGCAGATACATGAGAAAAACACTCTGCTTACCTTTATTTGCCTAGAAGTAATCATAAAGGTGTTCCCTACACTCTACCAGGAAGGAAGAAGATAACCACCAGAGATAATTCTACATAGGAATACCATAGGAATCTACATATCTACATAGCAAACTTTGCCAATTAACACTTAGGATCCATTTCTCCCATTTGTTTACCTTCCAACAATTTGCCACCCAAGAAATTCACAGTCCTCTTCCTTTGTCGTGTCTCTTCTCTTCTTTTTTTCAATGTAAATTTTATTTCAATGAGATTATGATGAGGTTTAGTTTGGGCAGTTCTTTCCTTGAAACTTACCTTCCCTTCCCTGGCTGCACCAACTATTTTTTTTTTTGGTACCATTAATTTAAATTAAATGAAGAACATTATGTTTACTAGGCTCCTCCCTTCACCAAGTTCCCCACGAATACCCCTTCACAGTCACTGTCCATCAGTGTAGTAAGATGCTGTAAAATCACTACTTGTCTTCTCTATGTAGCACAGCAATCCCTGTGCCCCCCTATACTATACATGCTAATTGTAATGCCCCCTTTCTTTTCCCCCAACTTTATCCCTCCCATCCCAACCATCCACCCCAGTCCCTTTGCCTTTGGTAACTGTTAGTCCCTTCTTGGGTTCTGTGATTCTGCTGCTGTTTTGTTCCTTCAGTTTTCATTTGTTCTTATACTCCACATATGAGTGAAATCATTTGGTATTTGTCTTTCTCTACCTGGCTTATTTCACAGAGCATAATACCTCTAGCTCCATCCATGCTGTTGCAAATGGTAGGATCTGTTTTTTTCTTATGGCTGAGTAATATGCCATTTTGTATATGTGCCACCTCTTCTTTCTCCATTCATCTACTGATGGACATTTAGGTTGCTTCCATATCTTGTCTACTGTAAATAGTGCAGCGATAAACAGAGGGGTGCATCTGTCTTTTTCAAACTGGAGTGCTGCATTCTTACGGTAAATTCTGGGTCATTTCTATTTTGAGCATTTTGAGGAACCTCCATACTGGTTTCCACAATGGTTGAAATAATATACATTCCCACCAACAGTGTAGGAGGGTTCCCCTTTCTCCACAATCTCGCCAACATTTGTTGTTTTTTGTCTTTTCGATGGGAGCCATTCTTACTGGTGTGAGGTGATATCTCATTGTGGTTTTAATTTGCATTTCTCCGCTAATTAGTGATGTGTATCATCTTTTCACCTATCTGTTGGCCATATGAATTTCTTCTTTGGAAAACTGTCTGTTCAGCTCCTCTGCCCATGTTTTAATTGGATGATATGCTTTTTGTTTGCTGAGGCGTGTTAGCTCTTTATATACTTTGGATGTCAAGCCCTTATCGGATATGTCATTTATAAATATATTCTCCCATACTGTAGGATACCTTTTTGTTCTATTGATGGTGTCCTTTGCTGTACAGAAGCTTTTCGGCTTCATATAATCCCACTTATTCATTTTTGCTTCTGTTTCCCTTTCCCATGGAGATATGTTCAAGAACAGGTCACTCATGTTTATGTGTAAGAGATTTTTGCCTGCGTTTTTTTTTAAAGAGTTTTATGGTTTCATGACTTACGTTCAAGTCCTTTGATCCATTTTGAATTTACTTTGGTGTATGGGGTTAGACAGTGATCCAGTTTCATTCTCTTACATGTAGCTGTCCAGTTTTGCCAGCACCATCTGCTGAAGAGACTGTAATTTCCCCATTGTATGTCCATGGCTCTTTATCAAATATTAATTTGACCATATATGTCTGGGTTAATGTTTGGAGTCTCTATTCTGTTCCATTGGTCTGTGACTCTGTTCTTGTGCCAGTACCAAATTGTCTTGATTACTGTGGCTTTGTAGTAGAGCTTGAAGTTGGGGAGTGAGTTTCCCCTCCCCCCCACTTTGTTCTTCCTTCTCAGGATTGCTTTAACTATTCGGGGTCTTTGGTGGTTCCATGTGAATTTTTGAACTATTTGTTCCAGTTCATTGAAGAATGCTGTTGGTAATTTGATAGGGATTGCATCGAATCTGTATATTGTTTTGGGAAGGATGGCAATTTTGACAATATTAATTCTTCCTAGCCAGGAGCATGGGATGACTATACATTTTTTAGTGTCTTCTTTAATTTCTCTTAAGAGTGTCTTACAGATTTCAGGGTATAGGTCTTTCACTTCCTTGGTTAGGTTTATTCCTAGGTATTTTATTCTCTTTGATGCTATTGTGAATGGAATTGTCTTCCTGATTTCTCTTCCTATTAGTTTATTGTTAGTGTATAGGAAAGCCACAGATTTCTGTGTGTTAACTTTGTATCCTGCAACTTTGCTCTATTCCAGCATCAGTTCTAGTAGTTTTGAAGTGGAGTCTTTAGGGATTTTTATGTACAGTATCATGTCATCTGCAAATAGTGACAGTTTAACTTCTTCTTTACCAATCTGGATTCTATCCTTTCATCCCTGGGAAGAATCCCACTTGGTTTTGGTATTAGGGTGATGTTGGCTTCATAGAATGACTTTGGGAGTATCCCCTCCTCTTGTGTTTTTTGGAAAACGTTCTTTGTTTTGTCTAATTGTCATGGTTAGGACCTCCAGGAGAATGTTGAATAACAGTAGGGAGAGTGGGCATCCGTGTCTTGCTCCCAATCTCAGAGGAAAAGCTTTCAGCTTCTCGCTGTTCAGTATGATGTTGGCTTTGGGTTTATCATATACGGCCTTTATTGTGTTGAGGTACTTGCCCTCTATACTCATTTTGTTGAGAGTTTTTATCATGAATAGATGTGGAATTTTGTCGAATGCTTTTTCAGTATCTATGGAGATGATCATGTATATTTTTTGTCCTTCTTTTTGTTGATGTCGTGGATGATGTTGATGAATTTTCGAATGTTGTACCAACCTTGCATCCATGGGATGAATCCCACTTGGTTTTGGTATTAGGGTGATGTTGGCTTCATAGAATGAGTTTGGGAGTATTCCCTCCTCTTGTATTTTTTGGAAAACTTTAAGGAGCATGGGTAATATGTCTTCTCTGTATGTCTGAAAAAATTCCGAGGTAAATCCATCTGGCCCGGGAATTTGTTCTTGGGTAGTTTTTTGATTACCACTTCTATTTCGTTGCTGGTAATTGGTTTGTTTAAGTTTTCTGTTTCTTTATGGGTCAGTCTTGGAAGGTTGTATTTTTCTAGGAAGTTTTCCATTTCTGCTAGGTTCTCCAGCTTGTTAGCATATAGGTTTTCACAGTAGTCTCAAATAATTCTTTGTATTTCTCTGGGGTCCATCATGATGTTTTCTGCCTCGTTTCTGATTATGTTGATGTGTGTTGATTCTCTTTTTCTCTTAATAAGTCTGTCTAGAGGCTTATCTATTTTGTTTATTTTCTCAAAGAACCAGCTCTTAGTTTCATTGATTTTTTTCTTCTGTATTAATCTTCTCAATTTTACTTATTTATTCTCTGATCTTTATTATGTCCCTCCTTCTTCTGGCCTTCGGCCTCATTTGTTCTCCTTTTTCCAATTTGATAATTGTGACATTAGGTCCTTTCCTCTTAAAACTGATTTCGCAGCATCCCGCAGTACTAGGGGCTTTGTGTTGTTGTTATCATTTGTTTCCATATCTTGCTGGATCTCCATTCTAATTTGGTCGTTGGTCCATTGATTATTTAGGAGCATGTTGTTAAGCCACTGTGTGTTTGTGAGCCTTTTTGCTTTCTTTGTACAATTTATTTCTGGTTTTATACCTTTGTGGTCTGAAAAGTTGGCAGGTGGGATTTCAATCTCTTTGAAATTACTGAGACACTTTTTGTGGCCTCCTATGTGGTCTATTATGGAGAACGTTCCATGTGCACTGAGAAGAATGTGTATGCTGTTGCTTTTGGATGTAGAGTTCTATAGATGTCTGTTAGGTCCATCTATTCCAGTGTGTTGTACAGTGCCTCTGTGTCCTTACTTATTTTCTTTCTGGTGGATCTGTCCTTTGGAGTGAATAGGTGTGTTGAAGTCTCCCAAAATGAACGCATTGCATTCTATTTCCTCCTTAATTCGGTTAGTATTTGTTTCACATATGTTTGTGCTCCTACGTTGGGTGCATATATATTTATAATGGTTACATACTACTGTTGGACTGACCCCTTTTTCATTATGTGAAGTCCTTCTTTACCTCTTCTCACTTTCTTTGTTTTGAAGTCTATTTTGTCTGATACTAGTACTGCAACACCTGCTTTTTTCTCTCTGTTGTTTGCTTGAAATATCTTTTTCCATCCCTTGACGTTAAGTCTGTGCATGTCTTTGGGTTTGAGGTGAGTCTCTTGTAAGCAGCATATAGATGGGTCTTTCTTTTTTATCCATTCTATTACTCTGTGTCTTTTGATTGGTGCATTCAGTCCATTTACATTTTGGGTGATTATTGAAAGATATGTACTTATTGCCATTGCAGGCTTTAAGTTTGTGGTTACCAAGGTTTCAAGGTTAGCCTCTTTACTATATTACTGTCTAACTTAACTCACTTATTGAGCTATTATAAACAGAGTCTGAGGATTCTTTATTTCTCTCCCTTTTTATTCCTCCTCCTCCATTCTTCATATGTTGGTTGTTTTGTTCTGTGCTCTTTTTAGGAGTGCTCCCATCTAGAGCAGTCCCTCTAAGATACCGTGTAGTGTAGAGGTGGTTTGTGGGAGGCAAATTCCCTCAACTTTTACTTGGCTGGGAATTGTTTAATCCCTCCTTCATAATTAAATGATAATCGTTCTGGATACAGTATTCTTGCTTCGAGGCCCTCTGTTTCATTGCATTAAGTATATCATGCCATTCTCTTCTGGCCTGTAAGGTTTCTGCTGAGAAGTCTGATGATAGCCTGATGGGTTTGCCTTTGTAGGTGACCTTTTTTTCCTCTCTCCCTGTCTTTAATACTTTGTCCTTGTCTTTGATCTTTGCCATTTTAATTATTATGTGTCTTGCTGTTGCCCTCCTTGAGTCCCTTGTTGTGGGGGTTCTGTGTGCTTCTGTTGTCTGAGAGGCCATTTCCTCCCCTAGTTTGGGGAAGTTTTCAGCAATTATTTCTTCAAAGACACTTTCTATCCCTTTTTCTCTCTCTTCTTCTGGTACTCCTATGATGCAAATACTCTTCTGTTGCGATTGGTCACACAGTTCTCTTAATATTCTTTCAATCCTGGAGATCCTTTTATCTCTCTTTGTGTTAGCTTCTCTGCATTCCTTTTCTCTGATTTCTAGTCCATTAATGGTCTCTTGCATCTCGTTCATTCTGCTTTGAACCCCTTCCAGAGATTGTTTTACTTCTGTATTCTCTATCCTTAGTTCTTGCATATTTCTCTGCAAGTCCATAAGCATGGTTATGACTTTTGTTTTGAATTCTTTTTCAGGAAGATTGGTTAAATCTATCTCCCCAGATTCCTTCTCAGGGGAGGATGTGGAAGTTGTCTGGGTTAGTCTGGTCTGGATCAAATTTTTTTCCCTTTTCATGTTGATAGATGCAGTGGTATGCTATTGACGCATCTGTCACCTGGGAGAGCCAAGACCCTTTCCACTTGCTCCTGGCCTTTCTGTACGGGTACAACGGCAACCCCTAGCAGCCTGTGTTTGCCAGTTGCATGTAGACTGTGTCTCTGTGTCTTGCCCGGCTGGTATGGAGGAAGCTCCCTTGCTGTGGGCGTCGCCAGCCTCAGGCTGCTACTCTGCTATGGCAGGGTGCTGGGGGAACAGACAGGGGGCCGTTTATCACTGTGACGGGTCTCAGAGCTGCTGCCCAGGGGGTTAGGGCATCCAGCGTTCCCTGGGATTCCCAGCTGCTGGGCTAAGTGTCCCGGGGTGCTTCAGTACAGCTGTGGGGTCCCTGTCCATTTAGGACTTTGAAAAAGCACACGCTTTTCTTTGTCCCCAGGCTGCCGGTCACAGGTCTTACTGTCCTGTTTCCCTAGTGTCCAGCACCCCATACACTGTGTGTCTGCACTCTGGGTGCAGATGGCTAGGGCTGGCTATTTATCAGTCCAGGGCCCCCCTCCCTTCCTGCTCTGACTCCTCTCCTCCCGCCAGGAGCTGGGGTGAGGGGCGCTCGAATCCCGCCATTCTGGGGGTTGTATCTTACCCCCTTCACCTGGCGCTGGGTTATCACGGGTGTGGATGTAGTCTGGGGGTTGTCATGTATCTTCTGGTCTCTCTTTTAGGGATAGTTGTATATGTTGTATTTTCAATATATATACGTTTTTGGGAGGAAATTCCCACTGTCCTACTCACACCACCATCTTGGCTCTGCCGCTCGTGTCTCTTCTCTTAAAATGTATTTTTTGTTGAGATGCTATATAAGCTCAAGTTATAACTACCCCTTTAGGTACTCATCATTGAGTACTCCTATATGTGTGCATTAATGCACATATTAATAAACTTCTCTTTGCTTTTTGCTTGTTGATATGTCTTTTGCCAGTCTAAATTTGCAAGGCTCCAGGCTGAGAACCTAGAAATATAAAGGGACAAAAAATATTTTTCCTCTTTGTTTTACTAATCGATATTTTTATTTCAACTGTATTTTAAAAGTTCAGGCTAGGTTACCTAGTTTCTTAAAGATACTAGTGAGTAAAATGAAGAACTTCGTTTACCCAAGAGTGTGCAAAACAGCTAATAAAACAAAGATTCAAAAAGATATTTAAAAATATATAAGAAGGTGGAGCCAAGATGGTGGCATGAGTAGACAGTGGGAATCTCCTCCCAAAAACATATATATTTTTGAAAATACAACAAATACAACTAATCCTAAAAGAGAGACCAGAAGACACAGGACAACAGCCAGACTACATCCACACCTGTGAGAACCCAGCGCCGGGTGAAAGAGGTAAGATATAAGCCGCAGCCTGGCGGGACCCGCGGCCCCTCACCCCAGCTCCTGGTGGGAGGAGAGGAATCGGAGCAGGGAGGGAGAGGGAGCTCAGCACTGCTGAACACCCAGCCCCGCCATCCCCACCAGAGCGCAGACACAGTGCACGCGTGGGGTTCTGGGTACTAGGGAAGCAGGACAGAAAGACCTGTGAGCCAGTCCTGCGGCCGGCGCCCCTGAGACAAAGAAAAGCGAGTGCTTTTTGAAAGTCTTAAAGGGACAGGGACCCCACAGCTATACATAAGCATCACGGGTCACAGTCCAGCAGCTGGAAATTCCAGGAAACTCCGGGCGCACTAACCCCCTGGGCAACAGCTCTGAGACCCCTCATGGAGGTAAACAGCCAAACAGCCCCCCGTCCATTACCCCTCCAGGGCCCCGCCATAGCAGAGAGCAGCCTGAGGCTGGCTATGACCACAGCAAGGGAGCTTCCTCCATACCGGCCCGGCAAGATACAGAGACCCAGTCTACAGGCAATTTCCCAACACAGGCCACAAGGGGTCGCAGTTGTCCCAGTAAAGAAAGGCCAGGGGCCAAGTGGAAAGAGTCTTGACCCTTCCAGCTGATAGACGCGTCAATAACATTCCACTGCACCTATGAACATGAAAAGGCAAAAAAACTTGATCCAGACAAGACTAACCCAGACAGCTTCGACATCTTCTACATCTTCCCCCAAGAAGGAACCTGGGGAGATAGAGCTAACCAGTCTTCCTGAAAAAGAATTCAAAACAAAAGTCAAAACCATGCTGATGGACTTGCAGAGAAATATGCAAGAACTGAGGTGGGAGGCTACAGAAATTAAACAGTCTCTGGAAGGACTTCATAATAGAATGGACAAGATGCAAGAGGCCATTAATGGACTAGAAAACGGAGAACAGGAACAATGAGAAGCTGATGCAGAGAGAAATAAAAGGATCTCCATGAATGAAAGAATTTTAAGAGAACTGTGTGACCAATGGAAAAGGAACAATATCCTATTTATAGGGGTACCAGACGAAGAGAAGAGAGAAAAAGGGATAGAAAATGTCTTTGAAGAAGTAATTGCTGAAAACTTCCCCAAACTAGGGGAGGAAATGGCCATCAGACCACAGAGGTACACAGAACTCCCATGACAAGGGATCCAAGGAGGGCAACACCAAGACACATAATAATTAAAATGGCAAAGATCAAACACAAGGACAAAGTATTAAAGGCAGCCAGAGAGAAAAAAAGGTCACCTACAAAGGAAAACCCATCAGGCTATCATCAGACTTCTCAACAGAAACCCTACAGGCCAGAAGAGAATGGCATGATACACTTAATGCAATGAAACAGGAGGGCCTCGAACCAAGGATACTGTATCCAGCACGATTATCATTTAAATATGAAGGAGGGATTAAACAATTCCCAGACAAGCAAAAGTTGAGGGAATTTGCCTCCCACAAACCACCTCTACAGGGCATCTTACAGGGACTGCTTTAGATGGGAGCACCCTAAAAAGAGCACAGAACAAAACACTCAACATATGAATAAGGGAGCAGAAGGAATAAGAAGGGAGAGAAATAAAGCATCATCAGACCGTGTTTATAATAGCTCAATAAGCAAGTTAAGTTAGACAGTAAGATAGTAAAGAAGCTAACCTTGAACCTTTGGTAACCACAAACTTAAAGCCTGCAATGGCAATAAGTATATACCCTTCAATAATCACCCTAAATGTAAATGGACTGAATGCACCAATCAAAAGACAAAGAATGGATAAAAAAGCAGGACCCATCTATATGCTGCTTACAAGAGACTCACCTCAAACCCCAAGACATGCACGGACTTAAAGTCAAGGGATGGAAGAAGATATTTTATGAAAACAACAGAGAGAAAAAAGCAGGTGTTGAAATAAAAGTATCAGACAAAATAGACTTCAAAATAAAGAAAGTAACAAAAGATAAAGAAGGACATTACATAATGATAAAGGGCTGAGTCCAACAAGAGTATATAACCATTATAAATATATATGTACCCAACACAGGAGCACCAACATATGTGAAACAAATACTAACAAAATTAAAGGAAGAAAAAGGATAAAATGCATTCATTCTGGGAGACTTCAACATAGCAGTCATTCCAAAGGACTGATCCACCAGACGGAAAATAACTAAGGACGCAGAGGCACTGAAAAACACACTAGAACAGATGGACCTAATAGACATCTACGGAACTCTACATCCAAAAGCAATAGATACACATACTTCTCAAGTGCACATGCAACATTCTCCAGAATATACCACACACTCGGCCACAAAAAATGCCTCAGTAAATTCCAAACGATTGAAATCCTACCAACCAACTTTTCATACCACAAAGGCATAAAACTAGAAATAAATTGTACAAAGAAAGCAAAAAGGCTCACAAACACACAGAGGCTTAACAACATGCTCCAAAATAATCAATGGATCAATGACCAAATTAAAATGGAGATCCAGCAATGTATGGAAACAAATGACAACAACCACACAAAGCCCCAACTACTGTGGGATACAACAAAAGCAGTCTTAAGGGGAAGGCATACAGCAATCCATGCATATTTAAAGAAGGAAGATGAATCCCAAATGAATGGTCTAATGTCACAATTATTGAAATTGGAAAAAGAAGAACAAATGAGGCCTAAGGTCAGCACAAGGAGGGACAAAATAAAGATCAGAGAAGAAATAAATAAAGTTGAGAAGAATAAAACAATAGCAAAAATCAATGAAACCAAGAGATGGTTCTTTGAGAAAATTAACAAAATAGATAAGCCTCTAGCCAGTCTTATTAAGAGGAAAAGAGAGTCAACATAAACCAACAGAATCAGAAATGCGAAAGGAAAATTCAGGATGGACCACAAAAAAATACAAAGAATTATTAGAGAGTACTATGAAAACCTAAATGCTAACAAGCTGGGAAACCTAGAAATGGACAACTTCCTAGAAAAATACAACCATCCAAGACTGACCCAGATAGAAACAGAAAATCTTAACAGACCTATTACCAGCAACGAAATTGAAGTGGTAATAAAAAAAACTACCAAAGGACAAAACCCCCGGGTCAGATGGATTTACCTGGGAATTTTATCAGACATACAGAGAAGACATAATACCCATTCTCCTTAAAGTTTTCCAAAAAATAGAAGAGGAGGGAATACTCCCAAACTCATTCTATGAAGTCAACATCATCCTAATACCAAAACCAGGCAAAGAACCTACCAAAACAGAAAACTACAGACCAATATCCCTGATGAATATAGATGCAAAAATACTCAAAAAGAAATTAGGAAACCGAATTCAAAAATACATCAAAAGGACAATACACCATGATCAAGTGGGATTCATCCCAGGGATCCAACGACGGTACAACATTCGAAAATCCATCAACGTCATCCAACACATCAACGAAAAGAAAGACAAAAAACACATGATCATCACCATAGACGCTGAAAAACATTCGATAAAATTCAACATCCATTCATGATAAAAACTCTCAACAAAATGGTTCTACAGGGCAAGTACATCAACATAATAAAGTCCATATATGATAAACACACAGCCAGCATCATACTGAACAGCGAGAAGCTGAAAGCTTTTCCTCTGCGATCGGGAACAAGACAGGGATGCCCACTCTCCCCACTGTTCTTCAACATAGTACTGGAGGCCCTAGCCATGGCAGTCAGACAAAACAAAGAAATACAAGGAATCCAGATTGGTAAAGAAGAAGTTAAACTGTCACTATTTGCAGATGACAGGATATTGTACATAAAAAACCCTAAAGACTCCACTCTGAAACAACTAGAGCTAATACCGGAATTCAGCAAAGTTGCAGGATACAAAATTAACACACAGAAATCTGTGGTTTTCCTATACACTAACAATAAACTAATAGAAGGAGAAAGCAGGAAGACAATTCCATTCACAATAGCATCAAAAAGAATAAAATACCTAGGAATAAACCTAACCAAGGAAGTGAAAGACCTATACCCTGAAAACTATAAGACACTCTTAAGAGAAATTAAAGAGGACACTAACAAATGGAAACTCATCCCATGCTCCTGGCTAGGAAGAATTAATATCGTCAAAATGGCCATCCTGCCCAAAGCAATATACAGATTCGATGCAGTCCATATCAAACTACCAACAGCATTCTTCAATGAACTGGAACAAATAGTTCAAAAATTCATATGGAACCACCAAAGACCCCGAATAGCTAAAGCAATCCTGAGAAGGAAGAATAAAGTGGGGGGGGGATCTCACTCCCCAACTTCAAGCTCTAGTACAAAGCCACAGTAATCAAGACAATTTGGTACTGGCACAAGAACAGAGCCACAGACCAGTGGAACAGAATAGAGACTCCAAACATTAACCCAGACATATATGGTCAATTAATGTACGATAAAGGAGCCATGGACATACAATGGGGAAATTACAGTCTCTTCAGCAGATGGTGCTGGCAAAACTGGACAGCTACATGTAAGAGAATGAAACTGGATCACTGTCTAATGCCATACACAAAAGTAAATTTGAAACGAATCAAAGACTTGAATGTAAGTCATGAAACCATAAAACTCTTAGAAAAAAACATAGGCAAAAATCTCTTAGACATAAACATGAGTGACCTCTTTTTGAACATATCTCCCCGGGCAAGGGAAACAAACACAAAAATGAACAAATGGGACTATATCAAGCTGAAAAGCTTCTGTACAGCAAAGGACACCATCAATAGAACAACATGGTAACCTACAGTATGGGAGAATATATTTGTAAATGACAGATCCGATAAAGGGTTGACATCCAAAATATATAAAGAGCTCACACACCTCAACAAACAAAAAGCAAATAATCCAATTAAAAAATGGGCAGGGGAGCTGAACAGACAGTTCTCTACAGAAGAAATTCAGATGGCCAACAGACACATGAAAAGATGCTCCACATCACTTGTCATCAGGGAAATGCAAATTAAAACCACAATGAGATATCATCTCACACCAGTAAGGATGGCTACCATCAAAAAGACAAACAACAAATGTTGGCAATTTTGTGGAGAAAGGGGAACCCTCCTACACTGCTGGTGGGAATGTAAATTAGTTCAACCATTGTGGAAAGCGGTACGGAGGTTCCTCAAAATGCTGAAAATAGAAATACCATGTGAACCAGGAATTCTATTTCTAGGAATTTACCCCAAGAATGCAGCAGCCCAGTTTGAAAAGACAGATGCACCCCTATGGTTATCGCTGCACTATTTACAATATCCAAGATATGGAAGCAACCTAAATGTCCATTAGGAGATGAATGGATAAAGAAGATGTGGTACATATACACAATGGAATATTACTCAGCCATAAGAAAAAAATAAATCCTACCATTCGCAACAACATGGAGGGAGCTAGAGGGTTTTATGCTCAGTAAATAAATAAATAAATCAGTGAATAAGCCAGGCGGAGAAAGACAAGTACCAAATGATTTCACTCATATGTGGAGTATAAGAACAAAGAAAACTGAAGGAACAAAACAGCAGCAGTATCACAGAACCCAAGAATGGACTAATAGTTACCAAAGGGAAAGGGTCTGGGGAGGACGGGTGGGAAGGGAGGGACAAGAGCAGGAAAAAAAAAGGGCGGGCATTACGATTTGCATGTATAGTGGGAGGTGCACAGGGAGGGATGTGCAACACAGAGAAGACAAGTAGTGATTTTACAGCATCTTAGTATGTTTATGGACAGTGACTCTGAATGGGGATGTGAGGGAGACTTCTTGAAGGGAGGAGCCTAGTAAACAGAATATCCTTCATGTAATTGTAGATTAATGATACCAAAATAAAATTTAATATACATATATAAGAATAAATGAAGAAACAGAAACAATTAATTCAAATAAATTGGATCCAAATGTTAGGCTTCGGTTGAAAAACTATACAAGTATAAAACTGGGTTTTTAATGGGCTGTGATGAATGACAGCTGATTGCAACAATGAGGTAGGGCCAAGGACACAAGAGAAGCATCATAGTTAACTTTTCCTGGCTGATGAAAAATGCTGAGATATAAACAGCATTGTAAGAACAGGAGCGACCCCATCTTAAGACTAATATTCCATTTTCAAAAGCAGAGAGTTATAAAGTAAAATTCCTAACATATTCTCTGGTAATTGGACAATAACCCCACAGTCTACCTCAAGGAAGGGCAAGCAGTCTTAACTGATATGTCCTCACTGCTTGAGAGTAACCACTGTCTTGGAGAAGAACAGGATAAATAAATCCCTTGTGTTGGGTTTATTTAGCAGAATTAGCTGGAGGACTTATAATAAAGGAAAGGAGGAGACATGGTGTCTCTCACCAAAGACAAACACCTTGAGACCACAAGTCAAGCCTATGCCCAATAACCATCCCCCTGCCCTTTGCCGCATTACATTTCTTTTAAACTTACTTAGTTTTGTAAAGTGTGTTATGTAGAAGTTGAGATTTCTCCTAGTGCAACATTACTTGAGTATATGCCTCTTGTAAGGATCAGTGATATTGTTAACCCCCTGCTGGGTAAAAAAGACAGAATCCCCAAACTTTCAGTGTGCTTCCTCTCTGAGAATGCCTGCATTTTCCTTTCTTTCATTGCATACTTTCAAATAAAGCTTTGTCACTGCTCAAATTATTGCAATTTGTCCCCTTGCTATTTCATTTTATTTCCAAGTCTTCATTCTGTTTCCACTTTACTCCTATTAAGTAGGAAGGGAGTGCTGAAAGCTCTGATTTGGACCTGCATGTTTCTGTCGCCTGGGTGACCTGGATGGATGAAACTGCAACTGTGCGATCTGCTCTTGGTAGCTGACCTGGAAATCTCCCTTTTTGGGGAAGTTCTCAGAACATAGTCTCACTCCATCCTGTGTTCTGTGGCTCCTCCAAATCCTGGAGTTGTAGTGGCTAGTCCCCATGCCATGCAGATCCAAGAGGACACAGGATGCCAGATGATTTGGCCTCACGATAGGCAAGGGAAACTATCCTAGGCCGAGAACTTTTCCTCTGCACTTTCCTGTTCTCTGCTGCCTGAAATGCAGCTGCCCTTCCCTGCTGCTCTGTGTTAATGAATTCCTTCCTAACCTACACTCATCTGACCTGCTTGAGAATTCTTTCTCGACCAGAGTAAAAAACCCGCTCCCCTCCAGGTTCAGGTTTCTCCAAGTGCTTCACCTAGTGCACAGGGAGAGACCTTTCCAGACACAGCTGTTTGGCAACAACACTACTTGAGTTATTAGAGGCAGGGAAAAACTAATTGTTACTGAACACTCCTGATGTGCCAAGCATGGTGGTAGACACACTACAGGTCTGATCTCTTTATATCAGGCTTAAATTGTAAGCTTTTAAAATCCTATCTGTATGTGAGTTTGCTGCTTATAAAAAATTACTCTCCAAATCACACTAAAGCTACAATATTGTTAAAATAATTAAAATGAACCTTTCCGATTTTCACTTCACATTCTTTCTCAGGCTACAAAAACAATGATCAAAAATTATGAAATCAAGCCAATTACCAGCAAAAAATTGAAGCAGTAATAAAAAACTACCAAGAACAAAATCCCTGGGCCAGACAGATTTACCTTGGAATTTTATCAGACATACAGAGAAGACATAATACCCACTCTGCTTAAAGTTTTCCAAAAAATAGAAGAGGAGAGAATACTCCCAAACTCATTCTATGAATCCAGCATCACCGTAATACCAAAACCAGGCAAAGAACCCACCAAAACAGAAAACTACAGAATAATATCCATGATGAATGTAGATGCAAAAATACTCCATAAAATATTAGCAAACCAAACTCAAAAATACATCGAAAGGATCATACACCATGACCAAGTGGGATTCATCCCGGGGATACAAGGATGGTAAAACATTCGAAAATTCATCAACATCATTCACCACATCAACAAAAAGAAGGACAAAAAACACATGATAATCTCCATAGATGCGGAAAAAGCATTCGACAAAACTCATCATACATTCAAGATAAAAACTCAACAAAATGGGTATACAAGACAAGTACTTCAATATAGTAAAGGCCATGTATGATAAACCCACAGCCAGCATCACACTGAACAGTGAGAAGCTGAAAGCTTTTCCTCTGAGATCGGGAACAAGACAGGGATGCCCACTCTCCCCACTGTAATTCAACATAGTACTGGAGGTCCTAGCCACAACAATTAGACGAAACAAAGAAATACAAGGAATCCAGATTGGTAAAGAAGTAGTTAAACTGTCACTATTTGCAGACGACATGGGATTGTACATAAAAATCCCTAAAGACTCCACTCCAAAACTACTAGAACTAGTATCAGAATAGAGCAAAGTTGCAGGATACAAAATTAACACACAGAAACCTGTGGCTTTCCAATACACTAAAAATGAACTAATAGAAAGAGAAACTACGAAAATTCCATTCAGAATTGCATCAGAAAGAATAAAATACATAGGAATAAACCTAACCAAGGAAGTGAAAGTCCCATAGCCTGAAAACTATAAGACACTCTTAAGAGAAATTAAATAGGACACTAACAAATGAAAACTCATCCCATGCTCCTGGATAGGAAAAATTAACGTCAAAATGGTCATCCAGCCCAAAGCAATATACAGATTCAATGCAATCCCTATCAAATTACCAACAGCATTCCACAACAAACTGGAACAAATAGTTCAAAATTTCTTATGGGACCACCAAAGACCCCAAATAGCCAAAGCAATCCTGAGAAGGTTGAATAAAGTGGGGGGGTCTTGCTCCCCAACTTCAAGTACTACTACAAAGCTACAGTAATCAAGACAATTTTGTACTAGCACAAGAACAGAGCCACATACCAGTGGAACAAAATAGAGACTCCAAACATTAGCCCAAGCATATATGTTCAATTAATATATGATAAAGGAGCCATGGACATACAACGGGGAAATGACAGTCTCTTCAGCAGATGGTGCTGGCAAAACTGGACAGCTACATGTAAGAGAATGAAACTGGATCATTGTCTAACCCCATACGCTAAAGTAAATTCGAAATGGATCAAAGACCTGAATGTAAGTCATGAAACCATAAAACTCTTAGAAAAAAAATAGACAAAAATCTTCTAGACATAAACATGAGCATATCTTCTTCATGAACATATCTCCCCAGGCAAGGGAAAGAAAATTAAAAATGCACAAGGACTATATCAAGCTGAAAAGCTTCTGTACAGCAAAGGACACCATCAATAGAACAAAAAGGTATCCTATAGTATTGGAAATATATTCATAAATGACAGATCCAATAAAGAGTTGACACTGAAAATATATAAAGAGCTCACGCACCTCAACAAACAAAAAGCAATTAATGAAATTAAAAAATGGGCAGAGGAGCTGAATAGACAGTTCTCTAATGAAGAAATTCAGATAGCGAACAGAAAATGAAAAGATACTCCACATCACTAGTCATCAGAGAAATGCAAATTAAAACCACAATGAGGTATCCCTTCCAAAGGAAGGATGGCCACCTTCCAAAAGTCAAACAACAACAAATGTTGGTGAGGTTGTGGAGAAAGGGGATGCCTTGTACACTGCTGGTGCGAATGTAAACTAGTTCAACCATTGTGGAAAGCAGTATGGAGGTTCCTCAAAAAACTAAAAATAGAAATACCATTTGACCCAGGAATTCCACTTCTAGGAATTTACCCTAAGAATGCAGCAGCCCAGTTTGAAAAAGACAGATGCACCCCTATGTTTATCACAGCACTATTTACAATAGCCAAGAAATGGAAGCAACATAAGTGTCCGTCAGTAGATGAATGGATAAAGAAGAGGTGGTATATACCCATAAGAAGAAAACAAAACCTATCTTTTGCAACAGTATCAATCACCTAGAGGGTATTATGCTCAATGAAATAAGCCAGGGGAGAAAGACAAGTATCAAATGATTTCACTCATTCCTAGAGTATAAGAACAAAGATAAAACTGAAGGAACAAACATCAGCAGAATCACATTAACCAAGAAAGGATTAACAGTTACCAAAGGGATAGGGACTGCGTGGATGGGTTGGAATGGAGGAATAAGGGTGGGGGGAAAAGGGGGCACTATGATAAGCATGTATTATAATTTGGGGGCCATGAGGAGGGGTGTGCAACACAGAGAAGACAAGAAGTGATTCTACAGCATCTTACTACACTGAAGGAGAGTGGCTGCAATGGGGGGTGTGTGGGGAACTTGGTGATGTGGCCAGTCTAGTAAACATAATGTTCCTCATGTAATTGTAGATTAATGACACCAAAATAAATAAATAAATATTTCACTACAGCAGCCCAGTTTCCAAAAGATATATGCACCCATTTCTATATCACAACACTATTCATGATAGCCAAGCTAAGTGTCCATCAGGAGATGAACAGATAAAGAAAATGTTGTACATATGGACAATGGAATATTATTGAGCCATAAGAAGAAAACAAATCCTACCACTTTCGGCAACATGGATAGAGGTAGGAGGTATTATGCTAAGTGAAAAAAATCGAGTCTGAGAAAGACAAGTATCAAAATATTTCCGTCTGTGGAGTGTAAGAACAAAGAAAACACTGAAGGAGCAGAGCAGCAGCAGATGCACAGATGCTAAGAATGGAGTAACAGTTAACAAAGGGAAAGCCACTGGAGAGGATAGGATGCAATGGAGGGAAAAGTGCTGGGGGAAGAACGGAGGCTTTTTGATTCACACGTGTAATGAGGGGATACAGGGAGGGCTGTACAACATCAAGAAGACAAGTAGTGATTCTACAATACAACACTCCACTGATGGAAAGTGTCTGCAATGGGGTATTTGGGGGGAACTTGTTTATGAGTGGAGTCTAGTAAACATAATGCTACTCATGTAATTGGAGATTAATGATAAACAACAAATTAATGACTTAATATAAAGGTAAATGAATAAATAAATAAATGGAACGAGGCATCCCAGGTTAAAAAAGACATGTAAACCCTTATGTTTATCACACCACAATTCACAATAGCCAATATAAGTGTCCATAAGTAGATGAATGGATGAAGAAGACGTGATATATATATACACAGTGGAATATTATTCAGCCATGTGAAGAAAACAAATCACATCATTGTCAGCAACATGGATGGAGCTAGAGGGTATTATGCTCAGTGAAATAAGCCACGCACAGAAACAGAAGTGTCAAATGATTTCAGTCACTTGTGGAGTATTAGAGAAAAGAAAAAAGTGAAGGAACAAGACAGTAAGAGCCTTGCTAAACCCAAGAATGGACTAACGGTTACCAAAGGGAAAGTGACTGAGGAGGAGGGATTGTAAGGGAGGGAAGAGATGGAAAATGGGGCATTATGACTAGTACACATAATGTGGGTGGGGGTGGGCACGGGGAAGACAGTGTAACACAGTGAAGATCAGTAGCGCTTCTGCAGTATATTACTGGGTGATGGAGCATGACTCTTATTGGGTATGTGTTGGGGACTTGATAATGGGGGTACTCTAGTAACCATAATGTTGCTCATGAAACTTTTTAGTACTGACACCAAAAGAAAAAGAAACACACAGTACATTGTATCTGGTTTCCTTTTTCCCTGATGGTGTCAAGGTGGTCAGTTCTCACCTCACCAATATCACACCCTCGTGTAGGGGATAGAAACCTGGTCCTCTCAGCATACACATACTGTTTCAAGGAAGGGGCACCACTGTGACATCATGGAATCTCCAGGCATCAGTGCTGCTCTTGCAAACTATACCCCCAGATGGTGGGCACTTCCCAGCCGAGGGGAGCTGCATCATCTTAGCAAACATCAGTGTTTCTGGCCTACATATATACATAAAATGATTTGACTCATCATTGGAGTATAAGAACAAAGAGAAAACAGAACCTGCAAAACAGCAGCAGATTCACAGAGCCAAAGAATGGACCTACAGTTACTAAATGGAAACAGACTGATGTGGATGGGTAGGTATGGAGGGGCAAATGTGAGGGGAATGAAATTGCACATTATGATGAGCATGTATAATGTGGGATGGGGGGGCTATAGGGGCCCTCTACAACACAGAGAAATAGTGTTTCTACAGTACTTTACTATGCTGATGGAAAGTGACTGCAATGTGGTATTTGGGGGGAACTTGATGATGTAGACAGTCCAGTAAACATAATGTTCCCATGTAACTGTAGATTAATGATAAAGAATAAATAAATAAATAAACAGACAAATAGATATATAACTAAATAGAATGGAGCTTTTTTTACACTGACTGTAAAAAAAGTAATGTGTAAAAAAGTAATGTGCATTCCTATGTTTTTCACAGCAGCCAAGATACGTGTCCATCAGTAGATGAATGGATAAAGAAGATGTGGTATATATACACAGCGGAATGTTATTCAGCCATAAGAAGAATACAAATCCTATCACTTGCAACAACATGGATGGAGCCAAAGGGCATTATACTCAGTGAAATAAGCCAGGTGGAAAAAGACAGGTATCAAATGATTTCACTCACCTGTGGAGAAGGGGAGCCAAGAAAAAACTGAAGGAACCAAACAAGAGTAGACTCACAGAACCTAAGAATGGACTAACAGTTACCAAAGGGAAAGGGACTGGGTAGTAAGTCTGAAAGGACAGATAATGGGCTGGTGGAGAATGAAAATGTGCATTATGATTAGCATGTATAATGTCAGAGGGGGGTCAAGGGGAGGGCTGTGCAACACTGGAAAGAGAAGTAGTGATTCTTCAGTATCTTTAGAGGTTCATGGAGAGTGAGTGCAGTGAGGTATCTGGGGCATATTGGTGATGGGTAAAGTCTAGTAAACATAATGTTACTCATGACATTGTAGATTAATAATAAATAAAAAATAAAGAGACATAAATAAATAAATAAATGGAATGCAGCAGCCAAGTTTTAAAAGGACATGTGCAGCCCTAAGTTTATCACAGCACTATTCACAACTGCCAAGCTAAGTGTCCGTCAGTAGATGAATGGATGAAGAAGATCTGTTACATATGCAGTGGAATATTATTCAGCCAAGTGAAGAAAACAAATCCTACCATTTACAACAACATGGATAGAGCTAGAGGGTATTATGCTCAGTGAAATAAGACAGGCAGAGAATGAAAAGTCTGAAATCATTTCACTCATCTGTGGAGTATTAGAAAAAAGAAACAAAGTGAAGGAACAAGAGAGTAGCAGCCTCGCCGAACCCAAGAATGGAATAATGGTTACCAAAAGGAAAGTGACTGAGGATGATGGGTGGCAAGGGATGGAAGAGTAGGAAAATGGGGCATTATGAGTAGCATGCATAATGTGGCCAGGGGCGAGTACGGGGAAGGGAGTATAACACAGTGAAGATCAGTAGCGCTTCTACAGAATATTACTGTGCTGGTGGACAGTGACTCTTATGGGGTACGTGTTGGGACTTGATAGTAGGGATAGTTTAGTAACCATAATGTAGCTCATGTAACTCTTTAGTATGGACACCAAAATAAAAAGAAACAGACAGTACTTTGGACCTGGTTTCCATTTTCCCTGATGCTGTCAAAGTGGTCAGCATCCAACTCACCAAAGTCACATCCCCATCTAGGGCACCAGCCTCTGAAGTGGGAACCTGCACCTCTCAGCATATACAAATTGTCTCTATGAAAGAAGCACCACTGTGATGTCATGGAATCTGCAGGCAGCAGTGCTCCCTACAAACTCCACCCCCAGTTGGCGGACACTGCCCAGCCATGGGGAGCTGCATCATCTTAGCAAACATCAGCGGTTCAGCCCTTATTATATGTATATATAAAATGATTTCGCTCATCATTGGAGTATAAGAAGAAATAAAAAACAGAAGGAGCAGTACAGCAGCAGATCCACACAACCCAAGAATGGACTAACAGTTACTAAAAGGAAAGGGACTGGGGAGGATGGGTGTGAATGCAGTGACAAAGGGGTGAAGGGAAAGAAAGGACGCATTGTAGTTAGCATTTATAATGTGAGAGTTGGGAACGAGGATGGCTATAAAACAAAGAGAAGACAAGCAGTGATTCTGCTGTATCTTACTACACATATCGACTGTGACTGCAATGGGGTTTATGGGGTACTTGGTGATGGGGGCCGTTTAGGAAACATAAAGTTACTCATGTAATTGTCGATTAATGAAAAATGAAAACTAAAAAAACAAACAAATAAGTGATAACATATAAATAAAAAGAATGCTTCAGCACAGTTTAAAAAAGACATACACACGGCTGTATTTAACACAGCACTATACAGGATACAAAAGAAATGGAAGCAACCTACGTGTCCTTCTGTAGATAAATGGATAAAGAAGATGTGGTTCGTGCACACAATGGAATATTACACAGCCATAAGAAGAAAATAAATCCTTCCATTAACTAGAACATGAATGAGGCTGGAGGATATTATGCTCACTGAAATAAGCTGGGAGAGAAAGAAAAGTGCCAAATGATTTCACTCACCTGTGGAGTATTTGTAAAAAGAAAAAAAGTGAAGGAACAAGACAGTAGCAGCCTCGCCGATCCCAAGAATGGGCTAACAGTTCCCAAAGGGAAACAGACTGGGGTGGATGGATGGGAATGGACAGAAAAGGGGGTGGGGAAGGAAATTGTGAATTATGATTAGCATGTATAATGTGGGACAGGGGCACAGGGATGGCTCTACAACACAGAGAAGTATTGGTTCTACAGTACCTTACGATGTTGATGGAAAGTGACTATAATGGGGTATTTGGGGGAAATTGGTGATGGGGGGAGTCTAGCAAACATTATGTTACTCCTGTAACTGAAGATTAAGTATAAACAATAAATAAACATAAATACATAAATGTATAAAGAAATACATGGATGCAGCAGCTGAGTTTTAAAAAGGTATGTGCTCCCCGATGATTATCGCAGCACTATTATTTAAGTGTTCATCAGTAGATGAATGGATGAATAACATGTGGTACATATAAACAGTGGGATACTTTTCATCCATATGAAGAAATCAAATTTTACCATTTACAACAACATGTATGGAGCTAGAGGGTATTATAATCAGTGAAATAAGCCAGGCAGAGAGAGAAAAGTCTCAAATTATTTCACTCACATGTGGAGTATTAGAAAAAAGAAACAAAGTGAAGGAACACGGCAGTAGCAGCCTTGCCCAACCCAAGAATGGGCCAACAGTTACCAAAGGGAAAGTGACTGAGGAGAATGGGTTGGAAGGGAGGCAAGAGAGGGACAATAGGGCATTAAGAGTAGCACACATAATGTGGTCACAGGGTGGGCACGGGGAAGGCAGTGTCACACAGCAAAAATCAGTAGGGCTTCTAACAAATATTAGTGGGCTGATGGACACTGAGTCTTACATGGTACATGATGGGGACTTGATAATGGGGGGTTGTCTAGTTACCATAATGTTGCTCATATAACTGTTTCATTCTGAAACCATATAAAAAGAAACACACAGTACCTTGGATCTGGTTTCCATTATCCCTGATGCTGTCAAGGTGGTCAGCAACCACCTCAGTGATATCACACTCCCATTTAGGGCACCAGGCTCTGAAGTGGGAACTTGCTGCTCTCAGCATACACATTGTGTCTCCAGGAAAGAGGCACCACTGTGATGTCATGGAACTTCTAGGCAACAGTGTTGCTCTTGCAAATTCCACCCCCAGATGGCTGGGACAGCCCAGCCATGGGGAGATGCATCATCTTAGCAAACATCAGTGGTTCTTGCCTACTTATATATATATAAAATGATTTCACACATCATTGGAGTGTAAGAACAAAGGAAAAACAGAAGGAGCTAAACAGGAGCAGACTCACAGAAGATAAGAATGGAATAACAATTAACAAAGGGAAAAGCACTAGGGAGGATGGGATGGAACAGAGGTATAATGGGTGGGGGAGAAATGGAATTTATGATTAAAATGTACAATGTGGGATAGGGGCACGGGGAGGGTTGAACAGCACAGAGAAGTCAAGTAGTGATTTTACACTACCTTACTATGCTGATGTAAACTGACTGCAATGGGGTATGCAGGGGGAACTTGGTGAATAAAGTTACTCATGTAATTGTAGATTAATGATAAACAATAAAGAAACAAATAAATAAATAGTTCAAAAATGAATAGAATGCCACTGTCGTCTTTAAAAAAGATATGTGTGGCCCTATGTTTATCACAGCAGTATTCACAATAGCCAAGCTAAATGTCCATCAGTAGATGAATGCATGAAGAACATGTGGTACATATACACAGTGGAATATTATTTAGCCATATGAGGAAATCAAATCATACCATTTGCAACAACATGGATGGAGCCAGAGGGTGTTACGCTCAGTGAAATAAACCACGCAGAGAGAGAAAAGTGTCAAATGACTTCTCTCACATGTGGAGTATTAGAAAAATGAAGAAAAATGAAGCAACAAAACAGTAGCACCCACGCCAAATCCAAGAATGGACTAACGGTTACCAAAGGGAAAGTGACTGAGGAGCATGGGTTGGAAGGGAGGGAAGAGAGGGAAAATGGGGCATTACGAGTAGCATGCATAATGTGGGCCAGGAGAGGGCACGAAGGCAGTAAAACACAGCAAAGTTCAGTAGTGCTTCTAGGCCATATTACAGGGCATATGCATTTACCATACTACGCTGATGGACTATGACTCTTACGGGCTATGTGGTGGGGATTTGATAATGGGGGTATTACAGTAACCATAAGGTTGCTTATGTAACTGTTTAGTACTGACACCAAAATAAAAAGAAACACACAGTACCTTGGATCTATTTCCATTTTCCCTGATGCTGTCAAGGTGGTCAGCACCCACCTCACTGAAATCACACCCCTGTCTTGGGCACCAGGCTCTAAAGTGGTTAGCTGCATCTCTCAGCATACACATTCTGTGTCTAGGAACGTGGCATCACTGAGATATCATGGAATCTCCAGGCAACCGTGATGCTCTTGCAAACTCCACCCCCAGATGGCAGGATGGCATTGTTATTCCATTCTTGTCTCCACCTGCCTTGCCCCTGCCTAGTGGAAACGCATATAGGAAATGCAGTTGCAGGCTGTCAAGTTTAGCAAATGAAGGAACACGTTTATCCACAGGATAGAATTACACTGGGAAGTAGTCGCAGGCCTCGGCCAGTGCATCACATCGGTCCCCAGTCCAGGATGCCCAGAGGGAGCAAATTGTGAAGCTGTGGGGAGTGGCATCATCTGAGCAAACATCAGTGGATCTGGCATACATACATACATATATATATATATATATATATATATATATATATATATAAAATGATTTCACTCATCATTGGAGTACAAGAACAAAGAAAAAACTGTAGTAGTAAAACAGCAGCAAACTCACAGGCTGAAGAATGGACTAAAAGTTACCAAAGGGAAACAGACTGGGGTGGATGGTTGGGAAAGGAGGGACAAGGGGGGCGGTAGAATATGTGGCTTAAGTTTAGCATGTATAAGGTGGAAGGGGGGGCATGGGGAGGGCTCAACAACACAGAGAAGAGAAGTAGTGGTTCTACTTTACCAAACTACGGTGATGGAAAGGGACTGCAGTGGGATATCTGGGGGAAACTTGGTCATTGGTGGAGTCTAGTAAAAACAATGGTAGACATCTAATTGTAGATTAATGATAAATAAATAGATAGATAGATAGATAGATAGATAGATAGATAGATAGATAGATAGATAGATAGATAGATAGATGGATGGATGGATGGATGGATGGATGGATGGATGGATGGATGGATGGATGGATGGATAGATAGATAGATAGATAGATAGATAGATAGATAGATAGATAGATAGATAGATAGATAGATAGATGGATAGATAGATAGATGGATAAATAGATGAAATGATGTATCAGCCCAGTGTAAAAAATACATGTGCACCCCTATGTTTATCATAGCAATATTCACAGTAGCAAAGCTAAGTGTCCATCAGTAGATGAATGGATAAAGCAGACATGGTACATATACACAATGGAATACTATTCAGCCATAAGAAGAGTACAAATTCTACCATTTGCAACAACATGGTTGGAGCTAGAGGCCATTATGCACTTTGAAATAAGCTGGGTGGAGAAAGACAAGTATCAAACGATTTCACGCACATGTGGAGAAGGAGAACCAAGAAGGAACGGAAGGAGCAAAACAGAAGCAGTTTCATAGAACCCAAGAATGGACTAACAGTTAACAAAGCGAAAGAGACTGGGGTCGACAGGTAGCAATGGAGGGATAAGGAGGGGGGAGAAAGAAAGCGTGCATTACGATTAGCATGTATAATGTGTGAGGGGGATACGGGAAGGACTCAACATCACAAAGAAGACAAGAAGTGATTCTACGGTATCTTACTATGCTCATGGACATTGACTGCAATGGGGAATCTGGGGACATCTTGGTGATGGGGGGAGTCTAGTAAGCATAATGTTATACATGTAATTTTAGATTAATGACAAATAAAAAATAAATGAATGAATAAAAATAAATAGATATAATAAATAAATAATAGAGTGCAGCAGCCTAGATTTAAAAAGGCATCTGCACCCCTATGTTTATCACAGGATAATACACAACAGCCAAGCGAAGTGTCCACCATGATATGCATGGATTAAGTTGTGGTTACATATACAAAGAGGAATTTACTTAGCCATATGAAGAAAACAAATCCTACTATTTACAACAACATGGATGGAGCTAGAGGGTATTATACTAAGTGAAATAAGCCAGGCAGAGAAAGAAAAGTCTCAAATGATTTCATTCACCTGTGGACTATTAGAAAAAAGAAAAAAAGTGAAGGAATAAGACAGTAGTATCCCCGCTGAATCCAAGAATTGACCAATGGTTACCAAAGGGAAAGTGACTGAGGAGGATGGGTTGGAAGGGAGGGAAGGGAGGGAAAATGGGGCATTATGAGTAGCATACATAATGTGGCAAGGGGCGGGCACGGGGAAGGCAGTAAAGTACAGCGACCATGCGTAGCACTTCTACAGCATATTACTGGGCTCATGGACACTGACTCTTATGGGGTATGTGGAGGGTACTGGATAATGGGGGTATTCTAGTAAGCATAATGTTGCTCATGTAACTGTTTAGTACTGACACCAAAATAAAAAGAAACACACAGTACCTTGGATCTGGTTTACATTTTCCATGATGCTGTCCAGGTGGGCAGTGCCCACCTCAACGAAAACACGTCCCCATCTAGGGCATCGGGATTTGAAGTGGGAACCTGCACCTCTCAGCATATGCATTGTGTCTCCGGTAAAGAGGCACCTCTGTGACGTCACGGAATCTCCAGGCAACAGTGCTGCTCTTTCAAACTCCACCCCAACATGGTGGTCACTGCCCAGCCATGAGGTTCTGCATCATTTCAGGGAATATAAGTAGTTCTTGCCTACATATAAACATAAAATGATTTCACTCATCATTGTCAAATAAGAACAAAGAAAAAATTGAACGAGTAAAACAGCAGCAGACTTACAGAATCCGAGAATGGACTGAGTTACCAAAGTGAAAGAGCCTGGGGTGGATGGGTGGGAATGGAGGGACAAAGGCTGTGTGGGAAGAAAGGGCACATTACAATTAGCATGTATAATGTCAGACGGAGTGCACGGGGAGGACTGGACAATACAGAGAAGACAAGCAGTGATTTGACAGTATCTTACTACACTGATGGAAAGTGACTGTAATGGGGTGTTAGGGGGAGCTTGGTGATGGGATAAGTCTAGTAAAAATAATTTTACTCATGTAATAGCAGATTAATGAAAAATAAATAATAAATAAATAAATATAATGAACTAAATAGAAGGCAGCAGCCTAGTTTTAAAAAGACGTGCACACGTACGTTTATCAATACACTATTCACAACAGCCAAGCTAAGTGTCCATCAGTAGATGAATGGATGAAGAAAATGTGGTACATGTATAAAATGAAATATTATTCAGCCATAACAGAAAAACAAATCCTACCATTTGCAAAATGGATGGAGCTATAAGGCATTATACACAGTGAAATAAGCCAGGTAGAGAAAGACAAGTATGAAATGATTTCAGTCTTCTAAAGAGTATAAAAACAAAGAAAAAACTGAAGGAGCAAAACATTACCACATTTAGAGAAATCAATAATGGTCTAACACTTACCAAAGGGAAAGGGACTGGGGAGGATTGGTGGGAATGGAGGTTTAAGGGCGGGGGAGAAAGGGTGCATTATGCTGAGCATGTATAATGTGGAAGGGGGATAAGGGGAGTGCTGTACAATAGAGCAAAGTTCAGTATGGCTTCTACAGAATATTACTGTGCTGATGGATGGTGACTCCTGTGTGGTAGGTGGTGGGTACTTAATAATGGGGGAGTCTAGAAACCATAATGTTGCTTATGTAACTGTTTAGTATGGATATCAAAATAAAAAGAAACACACAGTACCTTGGATCAGGTTTCCATTTTCCCTGATGCTGTCAAGGTGGTCAGTGACCCCCTCACTGAAATCATATCCCCGTCTAGGACACCAGGGTCTGAAGAGGGAAGCTGATCCACCCAGCATACACACTGTGTCTCTAGGAAAGAGGCACCACTGTGACATCATGGAATCTGTAGGCAAGAGTGCTGCTCTTGCAAAGTCCACCCCCAGGGTGTGGTCAAGGCCCAGCCATGGGTAGCTGCATCATCTTAGCAAACATTACTGGTTCTGGTCTATATATATATATATAATGATTTCAATCATCAGTGGAGTATAAGAACAAAGAAAACCTGAAGGAGCAAAACAGTAGCAGACTCACAGACCCCAAGAATGGACTAACAGTTACCAAAGGGAAAAGGAATGGGGTGGATGTCTGGAACTGGAGGGATAAGGAGCACGGGAAAGAAAGAGGGCATTATGATTAGCATGTATAATGTTTCGTGAGGCACACATAAGGCTGTACAAAACTGAGAAGACAAGGAGTATTTCCACTGCATCTTACCATGGTGATGTAAAGTGACTGCAATGGGGCATGTGGGGAGAACTTGTTGATGGGAGTAGTCTAGAAAACTTAGTGTTCAGCATGTAATTGTAGATTAATGATAACGAAGTAAAAAAACAATGAAAAATCTTAACAAGCAATCAGCAGCAGATTCACAGGATGCAAGAATGGACAGGGAAAGGGAGTGGGGTGGATGGGTGGGAATGGAGGGATAAGGGGTTGGGGGAAAGAAAGGGTGCATTACAATTAGCATGTATAATGTGGGAGGAGGGACACCAGGAGGTCTGTAAGACACAGAGGACAAGTAGTGATTATACAGTATGTTACTACGCTGATGGAAAGTGAATGCAATGGGTTATTTGTTGGGAACTTCGTGATGGGTGGAGTCTAGTAAACATAATGTTACGTATGTAATTGTAGATAATGATAAATAAATAAAAAATAAGGAAATATAAATAAATATATATACACATAGAGTGCAGCAGCCTAGTTTAAATAAAACATATGCACCCCTATGTTTATCACAGCACCATTCACAATAGCCACGCAAAGTGTCCATCAGGAGACGAATGGATAAAGATGTGGTACATATACGCAATGAAATGTTATTCAGCCATAAGAAGAAAACAAACCTATGATTTGCAACAGCATGGATGGAGATAGTGGGTATCATATACAGTGAAATAAGCCAGGCAAAGAAAGACAAGTATTAAATGACTTCACTCAGCTGCAGAGAAGGAGAACAAAGAATAAAGTGAAGAAGCAAAACAGCAGCAGACTCACAGAACCCAAAATGGACTAACAGTTATCAAAGGGGAAGGGTCTTGCATGGACAGGTGGGAATAGAGGGAAAAGGTGGGCTACTTAAAGGGGGTATTATGATTAGCAAGTATAATGTGGGGTCGGCAAAGGGTGTTCTGTACACACAGAGAAGACAAGTAGTGATTCCACAGCATCTTTCTACGCTGCTGGACATGACTGCAATGGGCTATATCAGGTAACTTTTCGATGGGGGAGTCTAGTAAACATAATGTTACTCATCTAATGGTAGATTAACGATATCAAAATAAAATAAATAAATAAGTAAAAAAATGCAGCAACTCCATTGCAAAAAGACGTATGCACCCCTATGTTTACCACAGCACTAGTCAGAATAGCCAAGGTAAGTGTCCATCAGTAGATAAATGGATGAAGGAGATGTGTTGCATATATACAGTGCAACATGATTCAGCCGAAAGTGGAAATCAAATCCTAACATTTGCAGCAATATGGATGGAGCTACAGCATGTTATGCTCAGTGAAATAAGGCAGTGAAAGACAGTATGAAATGATTTCACTCATCTAGGGAGTATAAGAACAAAGAAAAAACTGAAGGAATAAAACAGCAGCAGACACACAGCACTGACCAATGAACCAACCGTTACCAAAGGGAAAGGGAATGAGGTGTTTGGGTGGGAATGTAGGGATAACAGGTGGTGAGAAGAAAGGGCACATTAGGAATAGCATGTATAATGTGGGAGGGATGGCATGTGGAGGGCTGCACAAAACTGAGAAGACAAGTAGTGAATCTGCAGTATCTTTCTACCCTGATAGACACTGACTGTAATGGGGTATCTGGGGTGAAACTTGGTGGTGCAGGGAATCTGGTGAACATAATTTTACTCATGAAATTGTAGATTAATAAGAAATAAAGAAGTAAATACATAAATTATAGATAAATAAATAAAAATATTGCAGCAGCCCTGTTCAAAAAGACATATGCACCCCTATGTTTATCACAACACTATTCACAATAGCCAAGCTAAGTGCCCATGAGTAGATGAATGGATGAAGAAGATGTGGTACATGCACACAATGGACTGTTATTCAACCATAAGAGGAAAATAATAATACCATTTGCAACATCAGTGGAGCTATAGGGTATTATACACAGTAAAATAAGCCAGGTAGAGAAAGACAAGTACAAAATGATTTCCGTCTTCCTAGAGTATAATAACAAAGAAAAAACTGAAGGAGCGAAACAGCAGCACACTCACAGAACAGAAGAATGGACTAACAGTTACTACAGGGAAAAGCACTATGGTGGATTGTTGGGACTGTATGGGTAAGGGGTGGGGGAAAGTAAGGTGGCATTATGATTAGCATGTATAACATGTGGTGGGGCACAGGTAGGGCTGTACAACAACACTGAGAAGACAAGTTGTGATTCCACAGTACCTAACAACACTGATGGATAGTGACTGCAATGGGGTATCAATCATGGGGGAACTTGGTGATGGGGGGAGTCTAGTAAACATAATGTTACCCATGTAATTGTATACTAAATAAAAATAAACAAATAAGCAAACGAACAAATAATAAATAAATAAATAAATAAATAAAAAGAATGCAGCAGCACAGGTTAAAAAAGAAACATGCACCCCTATGTTTATCACAGCAATGTTCACAGTAGCCAAGCTACTTGTCCAACAGTAGATGAATGAATATAGAAGACGTGGATTATTTACACAATGGACTATTATTCAGCCATAAGAAGAAAACAAATCCTACCATTTGCAACAACCTGGATGGAGCTAGAGGGTGTTATGCACAGTGAAATATGCCAGGCGGAAAAAGACAAGTATCAAATAACTTTACTCATCAGTAGAAAAGGAGAACAAGGAAAAAACTGAAGAAGCAAACAGCAGCAGACACACAAAATCCAAGAATGGACTAACAGTTACCAAAGGGAAAGGGACTGGGATGAATGGGTGGGAATGGGGGAATCAGGGGGAGTAAAGAAAGAGCACATTATGATTAACATGCATAGTGTGGAGGGGCCACAGGGAGTGCTTAACCACACAGAGCAGACAAGTAGTGATTCTACAGCATCTTACTACGCTGATGGACACTGACTGCAATGGGCTATGTGGGGTAAGTTTTTGATGGGGGAGTCTCATAAACATGATGTTCCTCATCTAATTGTAGAATAATGATATCAAAATTAAAAAATAAATAAATAAGTACAAAAAAAGTATGCAGCAACCCCGTTTGAAAAACGCTTATGCACTCCTCTGTTTACACAGCACTATCCTCAATAGCAAAGATACGTGTCCATCAGTAGATGAGTGGATGAAGAAGATGTGGCACATATACACAGTGAAATATTAATCAGCCATATGATGAAAACAAATCCTACCATTTGCAACAACATGGATGGAGCTACAGGGTATTATGCTCAGTGAAATAAGCCAGGAACAGAAAGACAAAGCATGAAATGATTTCACTCATCTATGGAGTATAAGAACAAAGAGAAAACTGAAGGAGCAAAACAGCAGCAGAATCACGAGAATGGACTAACAGTTACCAATGGGAAAGGGACTGGGGTGGCTTGGTGGGAAGGGAGGGATAAGGGCGGGGAAATAAAGGTCCATTACGATTAGCATGTATAATGTGGGAGGTGGGGCACGGGGAGGGCTGTACAACACAGAGAAGACAAGTAGTGCTTCAACAGCATATTACTGGGCTGATGGTCAGTGACTCGTATGGCATATGCGGTGGGGACTTGATAAGATAATGGTGGGAGTATAGGAACCATTATGGTGAACATATAACTGTTTAGTACTGACCCCAAATAAAATGAAACACACAGTACCTTGGATGCGGTTTCCATTTTCCCTCATGCTGTCAACGTGGCCAGTGCCCACCTCACTGAAATCACATTCCAGTCTAGGACACCATGCTCTGAAGGGGAAACCTGCTCTTCTCAGCGTACACATTGTGTATCTTGGAAAGAGGCACCACTGTGACTTCATGTTATTTATTTTTTTATTTGTATGTCTATCTATCATCTATTATTATTATTATTATTAATTTTTTATCATTTATATGCAGTTACATGAGTAACATTATGTTTACTAGACTCCCCCTATAACCAAGTTACCAAAGGGAAAGGGACTGGGCTGACTATCTGGGGAGGGAGGGGGAAGAGGGAAAAGGGGCATTGCGATTAGTGCTCATAATGTGGGGGAGGGTCCCACGGGGAGGTCAGTATCGCACAGAGAAGTCAAGTACTGATTCTGTAGCATCTTACTATGCTGATGGCCAGTGACTGTAATGGGGTATGTTGGGGGGGGGGACTGGATGATGGGGGGAGTCTAGTCACCATAATGTTGCTCATATAATTGTAGATTAATGACACTAAAAAATATAAAAATAAAAAAGCCCGCATAGTCCAGACTACATAATGGTGAGACTGAAAAAAAAGAGAGATTGGAGAGGAGAGAGCAGCCACAGCGTCAGCTCCCGGCGGGCCCTGCGGAGCTCCCGCGCTCTCGCCGTCAGTCCGCCAGGGTTCCCGGGCCTCCCCCCATCAGGCAGCGCGCCGCGGTGACCCCTGGGGTCATTTTCCCACGGCGCCTGCGTGGCGCTCCGCGCCGGCCCTCTGCGCCCTAGCTCCCTCCCACCCTCAGTACCCCGAGGCCACGTTGGCCGCTGAGCCTCCAGCTCCTGGGTGCCCTTGGGGAACTTCCAGGCCCCGAGCAGCGGGAGCGGGCGCCCGGCGCCACTGGGATGAGTGAGGCGGGTACGGGCGCGTGCTAGGGGGGCCATTGAGGGAAGGCCTCCAGTCTGGCCTCGCTCAGACAATCGCTCCTCACTCCACCGGAAGCGGCAGCCTGCCTCGACCCCCTGCCCCGGTGCCGCCGCCACTGCCGAGGTTCCGTGAAGGCCTTCGCCAGGCAGGGGGCTACAGCCAGCAGGGCGGCCTAGCGGCAAGCGGACGCCGAAGGCTTCCCGCGCCCGCCCCTCGCGGCCACCTGGCTCCGCCCCGGGGCGCCCACTTGGACCCGCCCGTGCCCACTGCCCAAACGGTGCGCCATCAATTGTACTTTTTTACGAGCTGCTAGATTATTCTAAAATTAATAGTTTTATAATTGAGATATATTGACATATTGTATTTTGTTAATTTTACGTGTGCTGCATAATGATTTGATATGTGTTATACATTGTGAAATGATTATAACAGTAAGTTTAGATAACATCCATCACTATATTTACATAGGATTCTTCTTGGATGAGAACTTTTAATATCTACTCTCTCAACATTTAAATATACAAATGCAACATTGTTAACTATATTCACCATGCTATATATTACATCCCAGGACTTAATGCGTCTGGTAACTGGACGTCTGTAACTTTTGACCTTCACCCATTGTGCCTACCCCCTACCCCTCACCCCCGCCTTCTCTGTTATTCACCAGTGTGTTCTGTATATGTATGAATTCTCTCTTTTTTGTTCTGTTTTGTTTTAGATTCCAAATGTAAGTGATATCATACATTATTTGACTTATTTCACTTAGAGTACATCCATGTTGTAATAATAAATGGCAGATTTTCCATTTATTGGTAACTGAATAATATCACATTGTGCATATATATATACAACATTTTCTTTGTCCATTCATCCATCAGTGGACACTTAGATTGTTTCTATGTCCTGGCTACTGGAAACAATGCTGCACTGAACAAAGCAGACATTTTAATATCGTGATTTCATCTCCTTTGGATAAATACTCATAAGTGGAATTGCTGAATCACGTGGTAGTTCCATTTTTTTATTTTTTATTGAAGCTCCATACTGTTTTAGAGAGCAGCAGGTCCAATTTACCTTGTAACAGTGCACCAAAACAGAACACTTTTTTCCACATCCTCGCCAACACTTGGTATTACTTGCCTTTCTGATAATAGACATTCTAACAGGTACGAGGTGATATCTCACTGCATTTGATTTGCATTTCTTAATGATTAGTGATATGTAGCACCTTTTCATGTGCACATTGGCGATTTGTATGTGTTCTTTGGAAACACATCCATTTACATCTCTGCGCATTTAGTAATTGGGTTGTTTGTTGGGTTTTTTCCACTACTGAATTGCATTAATTCTTCCTATATTTTAGATATTAATTCCTTATCAGATATGTGGTTTCAAAATATTTTCTCTCAATCTATAGATTGTCTTTTTATTTTGTTGATTGCTTCCTTTGCTGTACAGAACCTTTTTAGTTTGATAGAATCCTACTTTTCTTCTCACTTTTATTGCCTTCTTTTACTCTTGGTGTCAAATTCAAAAAACCATTGACTAATCCAGTGTCAATGAGTTTACCCTCTTATGTTTTCTTCTGGGAAGTTCATGACTTTAGGCCTTAATGTGTCAGTCTTTGATCCATTTTGAGTTCTTTTTGTTTATGGTACAATATAATCATCCTGTTTTGTTATTTTGCTGTACAGTTTTCCCAGCGATTTGTTCAAAAGACTGTTCTTTCCCTCTGTATATTCCTGGCTCCTTTGCTGTAAGTTAATTAACCCTCTATGACTGGGTTTACCTCTGAACTCTCTATTCTGTTCCATGGATCTTGGTGTCTGTACTGTACTGTTTTGATTATTATAGCTTTATTGATACATTTTGAAATCAGGGAGCTTGATGCCTCCAGCTTTGTTGTTCTTTCTCAAGATTGCTTTGGCTGTTCAGACTTCCATGGTTCCATACACATTTTAGGTTTGTGCTAGTTCCATGAAAAATGCCATGGCAGTTTTGGTAAGGGGTTACACTGAATCTGTGGATTTGTTTGTTTGTGTAGTATGTGATAGTAATCATTTCAGTCTACGAGCACAGACTGTTTCCATTTCTTTACCTATTCTTCAGCTTCTTTTATCAATGTCTTATAGATTTCAACATACAGATTTTTCACCTCATTGGTTTGATTTATTTATTTTACTATTTTCAGTGCAGTTATAAATGGGAGTAGTTTCTTAATATCTCTTACTGATAGTTCACTATTAGTATGTAGAAACACAGCTGAGTTTTGTATATTGATTTTACATTCTAAATATTATTGACTTCATTCAGTTAATGGTAAGAGCTTTTTAAGTCTTCAGTGTTATGTATAGTCATACATATAATGATGTTTTTGCTTTTTTTGTTTTGATTTGTTTGCCTTTTGTTTCTTTTTCTTGCCTAATTGCTCTGGGTAGGACTTCCACTACTTTGTTGAATAATAAAGCAGGAGTGGCCCCCTTGTTTTGATCCTGATCTCAGAGGAAAAGCTTTCAGTTTTTCACATTGTTGCCTTACTACATATGACTTTTATTATGTTTAGATATATTCCCTCTGTATGTAAGTTGTTGAGAGTTTTTGTCTTGAATACATGTTGAGGGATTTCTCAAATGATTTTTCTGTATCTCTTGAGATGAACATGTGATTTATTTTTGTTTTTCAAGAATTTTTATTAAGGTTCTATTGATATACACTCTTAGGAAGGTTTCACATGAAAAACAATGTGGTTACTACAGTTTACCCATATTATCAAGTCCCCACCCATACCCCAATGAAGTCACTGTCCATCAGTGCAGCAAGATGTCACAGATCACTATTTACCTTCTCTGTGCTACAGTGTATTCCCCATGATCCTCCAACACATGTATACCAAGGACGATACCCCTACATCACCTTCTCCCTCCATCCCCACCCATTCGCCCAAACCCTTCTCCTCTGGTCATCACTAGTGTCTTCTTGGAGTCTCTGAGTCTGCTGCTATTTTGTTCCTTCAAATTCGCTTCATTGTTGTACTCCACAAATGAGGTAAATCATTTAGCACTTGTCTTTCTCCACCTAGCTTGTTTCAATGAACACAATATCCTCCAGCTCCATCCATGTTGTTGTAAATAGTAGGATTTGTTTTCTTCTTATGGCTGAAGAATATTCCATTGTGTATATGCACCACATTTTCTGTATTCATTCATATACTAATGGACACTTAGCTTGACTATTGTGAATAGTGCTGTGATAAACGTAGGGGTGCATGTGTCTTTTTCAAACTGGGTTACTGCATTCTTTTATTTCATTTTTAATCTATTTTTAAACTTGCTATCATTAATCTCCAATTACATGGGGAACACTATGTTTACTACACTCCTTCATCACTGTGTTACCTCCACTTACACCATTGCAGTCACTGTCCATCAGCTTAGTAAGATGCTGTAGAATCACTACTAGTCTTCTCTGTGTTATACTGCACTCCCCATGCTGCACCCCCACCCATATTATGTGTGCTACTCTAAATGCCCCGATTTCCCCCTTATTTCTCCCTTCCCTCCCATCCTCCACAGTCACAGTCCATTTGGTAACCATTAGTCCATTCTTGGGTTCGGCAAGGCTACTGGTGTTTTGCTCCTTCAGTTTTCTCTTTCTTCTTATACTCCACAGATGAGTGAAATCATTTGCTACTTGTCTTTCTCTGCCTGGGTTATTTCACCGAGTATAATACCCCCTAGCTCCATTCATGTTGTTGTAAATAGTAGAATTTTTTTTCTTCTTATGGATGAATAATATTCCATTGTGTATATGTACCACATCTTCTTTATCCATTCATCTACTGAGGGACACTTAGCTTGATTATTGTGAATAGTGCTGTGATAAACATAGGTGTGCATACGTCTTTGCTAAACTGGGTGGCTGCATTGTATTTAATTATTTAATTATTTGCTCATTTATTTATTTGCTCCTTTATTTGCCCATTTATTTATTTATTTATTCATTCGTTCATTCATTCATTCATTCAGTCAGTCATTTATATTTATTAATTTAGCTATGCATCTATCTTTCAATCTATCTATGTCTTTCTAACTATCATCTATCTTTCTTTAAACTACAATAACATGAGTAACATTATGTTTACTAGACACTCCCCATCACCAAATTACCCCCATAGTCCATTGTTGTCACTGTCCATCAGCATATTAAAATGCTGTAAAATTACAACTCGACTTCTCTGTGTTGTACATTGCTCCCCATGCCACCCCACACATTATACTTGCTAATCATAAACCCATTTTACTCTCTCCCCCACTTATCCTTCCATTTCCAGCCAACCCCTGAAGTTCCTTTCACTTGGGTAAATATAGTCCATTATTGGGTTCTGTGAGTCTCGTGCCGTTTTGCCCCTTCCCTTTTTTCTTTGTTCTTATACTCTATAGATGTGTGAAGTCATTTGATACTTGTCTTTCTCCACCTGGCTTATTTCACTGTGCAGAATACCCTGCAGCTCCGTTCATGTTGTTGCAAATGGTAGGATTTGATTTATTCTTATGGCTGAGTAATATTCCATTGTATGTATGAACCACATCTTCTTTTCCACTCGTCTACAGATGGACACTTAGGTTGGTTCCATTTCTTTTGTATCCTTTATAGTGCTGTGATAAACATAGGGGTACAAATGTCTTTTTTAAATGTGATGCTGCATTATTTTTACTTATATATTACTATTACTTACTGTTTTTTTCTTTATTACTCATTTTTCATTAATCAACAATTACATGAGCAAGTTTATGTTTCCTAAACGCCCCCAATCACCAAGTACCCCCAGAAGCCTCATTGCAGTCACTGTCAATCGGTGTAGTAAGATACTCACTACCTGTCTTCTCTGTGTTTTACAGCCCTCCTGGTCCCAACTCCCACATGCTAACGACAGTGCACCCTTTCTTTCCCTTCACACCCTTATCACTGCATTCACACCCATACACCACACTCCTTTTTGTTCGGGTAACTGTTAGTAAATTCGTAGGTTGTGTAGATCTGCTGCTCTATTGCTCCTTAATTTTCACATTGTTTTTATATTTCGTTATCATTAATCTACAATTACATGCAGATCATAAAATATTTTAGACTCCACCTTTCTCCAACTTCCCTCCACATACCGCATTGCAGTAACTTTCCATCACCATGACCAGATACTGTGGAATCATTCCTCATCTTCTCAGTGTTGTACATCTGTACCTGTGCCACACCAAACATTAAACCGTTAATCCATTCTTGGGTCCTGTGCATCTGCTGCTCTTTTGCTCCTTCAGCTTTTCTTTGTTCTTTTTCTCCTCTGATGAGTGAAATCATTTTATATATGTATATAAATACATATATACATAAAACCAGGAATGTTGGCCAAGATGATGCAGCTCCCCATGACTGGGTATTGCCCGCCCCCTGGAGGCGGAGTTTGCAAGAGCAGCACTGTTGCCTGTAGAATCCACGTCACAGTCGTGTCTCTTTCCTAGAGACACAAAGCGTGTGCTCATATGAGCAGCTTCCCAGTCCAGAGCCTCAAGCCCTAGCTGGGAGTGTGATTTCAGTGAGGTGGATGCACCACCTTGACAGCATCAGGGAATATGGAAATCAGATCCAAGGTCCTGTGTGTTTCTTTTATTTTCATGTCAGTACTAAACAGTAATATGAGCCACATTACCGTTACTAGACTACCCCCATTATCCAGTCCACAGTACATGCCCCATAAGAGTCAATGTCTATCAGCCCAGTAATATGCTCTAGAAGTGATACTGATCTTCGCTGTGCTCTACTGCCTTCCCCGTGCCCACACCAAAACCACACTATCTGTGCTGCTCGGAATGCCCCATTGTCCATATCTTTCCTCCCTTCTTACCCATCTCCCTCAGTCACTTACCCTTGGAAAACCGTTAGCCCATTCTTGGGTTCAGTTATGCTACTGTCTTGTTCCCTCACTTATTTTCATTTTTCTAATACTCCACAGGTGAGTGAAATCATTTGGCACTTTTCTTTCTCTCCCAGCTTATTTCAATGAGCATAATATCCTCAAACTCGATCCATGTTCCAGCAAATGATAGGATTTATTTTCTTCTAAAGGCTGTGTAATATTCCATTGTGTGTATGAACGACATCTTCTTTATCCATTTATCTACAGATGGACACCTAGGTTGCTTCCATATATTTAGTGTCCTGCACAGTGCTGTGATAAACATAGGGGTGCATGTCTTTTTAAAACGGTGCTGCTGCATTATTTATTTAGTTATATATTTATTATTGTTTGTTTCTTTATTGTTAATTTTTCATTAATCAATAATTACAGGAGCAACTCTTTTGTTTCCTAAACTCCCCACATCACCAGGTACCCCCTGATTCCCCATTGCAGTCACTGTCCATCAGTGTAGTCGGATTCTGTAGAATCAATAACTGTATTCTCTGTGTTTTACAGCCCCCCTGGCACTCCCCTCCCACATTATACATGCCAACCACAATGTGTTCTTTCTCGCCCTTCATCCCCTTATCACTGCATTCAAACCCATCCACCCCAGTCCTTTTTGTTTGGGTAACTGTTAGTCCAATCTTGGACTGTGTAGATCTGCTGCCCTATTGCTCTTTAATTTTTTCATTGTTTTTTAAAATTTCATTATCATTAATCTACAATTACATGCAGAACGTTAAGTTTTTAGACTCCCCCCATCTCCATCTTCCTGCTACATACTCCATTGCAGTAACTTTCCATCAGCATGACCAGATACTGTGAAGTCACCCCTTGTCTTCTCAGTGTTGTACGGCTGTACATGTGCCACACCAAACATTTTACATGCTAATAATAAAGCCCCATTTCTTTCCCCTGACCCTTATCCCTGAATTTCCAGTCATCCAACCGGGTCATTTACCCTTTGGTAACTGTTAGTCCATTCTTCGGTCCTGTGCTCCTGCTGCTGTTTTGCTCCTTCAGTTTTTCTGTGCTCTTATTTTCCACTGATGATTGAAATCATTTTATATGTATATATATAGACCAGATCCAGGAATGTTTGCTAAGATGATGCAGCTCCCCATGACTGGGCATTGCACACCCTGTGGGGATGGAGTTTGCAAGAGCAGCACTGTTGCCTGGCTAATCCATGATGTCACAGTGGTGCCTCTTTCCTAGAGATGCAAAGTGTCTGCTCAAATGAGCAGCGTCCCAGTCCAGAGCCTAGGGCCCTAGCTGGGAGTGTAATTTCAGTGAGGTGGACGCTGACCACCGGGATAGCATCAGGGAAAATTGAAATAAGATACAAGGTCCTGTGCGTTTCTTTTTATTTTGATGTCAGTACTAAGCAGTTGCACTAGCAACATTACGGTTACTAGAGTACCCCCATTATCCAGTACCTTCCACATGCCCCATAAGAGTCAATGTCCATCAGCCCAGTAATATGCTGTAGAAGCAATAGTGATCTTCGCTGTGCTCTACTGCCTTCCCCATGCCCGCCCCCAATCCACATTAGCTGTTTTTGCTCGTAATGCCCCATTTTCCATCTCTTTCCTCCCTTCCAACACATCCCCCTCAGTCACTTTCTCTTTGTAATGTTGGTCCATTCTTGGGTTCATAGAAGCTGCTACTATCTTGTTCCTTCACTTTTTTTCTTTTTCCTAATAATCCCCATGTGAGTGACATCATTTGGCACTTTTCTTTCTCTGACTACCTTATTTCAGTGAGCATTATTTCCAACAAATCCGTCCATGTTGAGTAAATGGTAGGATTAATTTTCTTCTTACGGCTGACTAATATTCCATTGTGTATATGAAGCACATCTTCTTTATGCACTCATCTACAGATGGACACTTACGTTGCTTCAATTTCTTTTGTATCCTAAAAAGTACTGTGATAAACATAGGAGTGCATGTCTTTTTTAAAGTGTGCTGCTGCATTCTTTTTATTTATATATTTACTGTTATTTGTTTGTTTATTTCTTTATAATTCATTTTTCATTAATTGACAATTACATGAGCAATTTTATGTTTCCTAAACTCCCCCATCACCAAATACTGCCTGATACCCGATTGCAGTCCCTGTTCATCAGTGTAGTAGGATTCTGTACAATCACTACTTGTCTTCTCTGTTTTTTTCAGCTTTCCAGGGTCCCTCCTCCCACATTATACATGCTAACCACCATGCACCCTTTCTTTTCCTTCACCCCCTTATCACTGCATTCATACCCATCCACCCCAGTTCCTTTCCTTTTTGCTAAATGTTAGTCTATTCTTGGGTTGTGTGAATCTGTTGCTGTACTGCTCCTTAATATTTCCATTGTTTTTTTATTTTGTTATCATTAATCTACAATTACAGGCAGAACATTGTTTTTTAGACTCCCTCCATGTTCATCTTCCTGCTACTTACCCCATTGCAGTAACTTTCCATTAGCATGACCATATATTGTGAAATCCCTCCTCGCCTTCTCAGTATTCTACAGTGATACCTGTGCCACATGAAACATGCATGCTAATAATAAAGCCACCTTTACTTTCCCCTGACCCTTATCCCTGAAGTCCCAGGCATCAAACCGAGACCTTTACCCTTTGGTAACTTTTAGTCCATTCTTGGGTTTGGTGAGGCTGCTACTGTATGTTCCTTCCCTTTTTTTCTTTTTTGTAATCCTCCACAGGAGAGTGAAATCATTGCCACTTTCCTTTCTCTCACTAGCTTATTTCAATGAGTAGAATATCCACCAAATCCATCCATGTTGTGTAAATGGTAGGATTTATTTTCTTCTTATGGCTGAGTAATATTCCATTGTGTGTATGAAGCTCATCTTCTTTATCCATTCATCTACTGATGGACAATTAGGTTGCTTCCAGTTCTTGGCTATTGCAAATAGTGCTGCAATAAACATAGGGGTGTATCTGTCTTTTTCAAACTTGAGTGCTGCGTTCTTAGATTAAATTCCTAGGAGTGGAATTCCTGGGTCAAATGGTAAGTCTATTTTGAGCATTTTGAGGAACCTCCGTACTGCTTTCCACAATGGTTGAACTAATTTACATTCCCATCAGCAGTGTAGGAGTGTTACCCTTTCTCCACAACTTCGCCAACATTTATTGTTGTTTGTCCTTTAGATAGTAGCCGTCCTTACTGGTGTGAGATGATACCTCGTGGTTTTAATTTGCATTTGTCTGATAATTAGCAATGTGGAGCATCTTTTCATGTGCCTGTTTGCCATCTGTATTTCTTTTTTAGAGAAATGTCTTTTCAGTTCCTCTGCCCATTTTTTAAATGGATTATTTATTTTTTGTTTGTTCAGGTGGGTGAGCTCTTTATATATTTTGGACGTCAAGCCTTTATTGGATCTGTCATTTACAAATATAATCTCCCATACTGTAGGGTACCTTTTTGTTCTATTGATAGTGTCTTTTGCTGTACAGAAGCTTTTCAGCTTAATATAGTCCCACTTGTTCACTTTTGGTGTTGTTTTCCTTGCCTGGGGATATATGTTCAAGAAGAGGTCACTCATGTTTATGTCTAAGTAGTTTTTGCCTACGTTTTCTTCTAAGAGTGTTATGGTTTCATGACTTACATTAAGGTCTTTGATCCACTTTGAATTTACTTTTGTGTATGGGGTTAGACAATGGTCCAGTTTAATTCTCCTACATGTAGCTGTCCAGTTTTGCCAGCACCATCTGTTTAAGAGACTGTCATTTCGCCATTGTATGTCCATGGCTCCTTTATCAAATATTAATCGACCATATATGTTTGGGTTAATGTCTGGAGTCTCTAATTTGTTCCACTGTTCTGTGGCTCTGTTCTTGTGCCAGTACCAAATTGTCTTGATTACTATGGCTTTGTAGGAGAGCTTGAAGTTTGGGAGTGAGAACCTCCCTACTCTATTTTTCTTTCTCAGGATTGCTTTGGCTATTCGGGGTCTTTTGTGTTTCCATATGAATTTTTGGATTATTTGTTCCAGTACATTGAAGAATGTTGCTGGTAATTTGATAGGGATTGCATGAAATCTGTATATTGCTTTGAGCAGGATGGCCATGTTGACGATATTAGTTCTTTGTAGCCATGAGAATGGGATGAGTTTCCATTTGTTAGTGTCCCCTTTAATTTCTTTTAAGAGTGACTTGTAGTTTTCAGGGTATAGGTCTTTCACTACTTTGGTTAAGTTTATTCCTAGGTATTTCATTCTTTTTGATGCAATTGTGAATGGAGTTGTTTTACTGATTTCTCTTCTATTGTTTCATTGTTAGTATATAGGAAAGCCACAAATTTCTGTGTGTTAATTTTGTATCCTGCAACTTTGCTGTATTCCGATATCAGTTCTAGAAGTTTTGGAGTGGACTCTTTAGGGTTTTTTATGTACGATATCATGTCATCTGCAAATAGTGACAGTTTAACTTCTTCTTTACCAATCTGGATTCTTCGTATTTCTTTGTTTTGTCTGATTGCCATGGCTTGGACTTCCAGTACTATGTTAAATAACAGTGTGGAGAGTGGGCATCCCTGTCTTGTTCCAATCTCAGAGGAAAAGCTTTCAGCTTCTCGCTGTTCTGTATAATGTTGGCTGTGGGTTTATCATATATGGCCTTTATTATGTTGAGGTACTTGCCCTCTATTCCAATTTTGCTGAGAGTTTTTATCATGAATGGATGTTGAATTTTGTCAAATGCTTATTCAGCATCTATGGAGATGATCATGTGGTTTTTGTCTTTCTTTTTGCTGATGTGGTGGATGATGTTGGTGGATTTTCAAATGTCGTACCATCCTTCCATCCCTGGAATGAATCCCACTTTGTCATGATGTATGATCCTTTTGATATGTTTTTGACTTCGGTTTGCTAATATTTTATTGAGTATTTTTCAATTTGCATTCATCAGGGATATTGGTCTGTAATTTTTTTTTTTGGTGGGATCTTTGCCTGATTTTGGTATTAGGGTAATATTGGCTTCATAGAATGAGTGTGGGAGTATTCCCTCCTCTTCTATTTTTTGGAAAACTTTAGGAAGAATGGGTATTATGTCTCCTCTGTGTGTCTGATAAAATTCGGAGGTAAATCCATCCGGCCCGGGGGTTTTGTTCTTGGGTAGTTTTTTTATTACTGTTTCAATTTCTTTTCTCATAATTGGTTTGTTTAACTTTTGTGTTTCTTCCTTGGTAAGTCTTGGAAGGTTGTATTTTTCTAGGAAGTTGTCCATTTCTTCTTGGTTTACCAGCTTGTGGTCATATAGGTTTTCATAGTAGTCTTTAATAATTCTTTGTATTTCTGTGGAGTTTGTCATGATTTTTCCATTCTCATATCTGATTCTTTTGATTTGTGTTGATTCTCTTTTTCTCTTAATAAGTTTGGCTATAGGCTTATCTATTTTGTTCATTTTCTTAAAGAACCAGCTGTTAGTTTTATTGATTTTTGCTATTGTTTTATTCTTCTCAATTTTGTTTATTTCTTCTCTGATCTTTATTATGTCCATCTTTCTGCTGACTTTAGACCTCATTTGTTCTTTTTTTACCAGTTTCGATAATTGTGATGTTAGACTATTCATCTGGGATTGTTCTTCCTTCTTCAAGTGTGCCTGGATCACTATATACTTTCCTCTTAAGACTGCTTTCGCTGTGTCCCACAGAAGTTGGGGCTTTGTGTTGTTGTTGTCATTTGTTTCCATATATTCTTTGATCTCTATTTTAATTTGTTCATTGATCCATTGATTATTTAGGAGCATGTTAAGGCTCCATGTGTTTGTGAGCCTTTTTGTTTTCTTTGTAGAATTTATTTCTAGTTTTATACCTCTGTGCTCTAAAAAATTGGTTGGTAGAATTTCAATATTTTGGAATTTACTGATGCTCTTTTTGTGAGCTATTATGTGGTCTATTCTGAAGAATGTTCCATGTGCACTTGAGAAGAATGTATATCCTGTTGCTTTTGGATGTAGAGTTCTATAGATGTCTGTTAGGTCCATCTGTTCTAGTGTGTTGTTCAGTGCCTCCGCGTCCTTACTTATTTTCTTCCTGGTGGATCTATCCTTTGGGGTGAGTGGCTGTTGAAGTCTCCTATAATGAATGCATTGCAGTCTATTTCCCCCTTTAGTTCTTTTAGTATTTGTTTCACATATGCTGGTGCTCCTGTGTTGGGTGCATATGTATTTAGAATGGTTATATCCTCTTGTTGGACTGAGCCCTTTATCATTATGTAATGTCCTTCTTTATCTCTTGTTACTTTCTTTGTTTTGAAGTCTCTTTTGTCTGATATAATACTGCAACCCCTGCTTTCTTCTCTCTGTTCTTTGCCTGAAATATGTTCTTCCGTCTCTTGAATTTTAGTCTGTGCACGTCTTTGGGTTTTAGGTGCGTTTCTTGTAAGCAGCATATAGATGGGTCTTGCTTTTTTATCCATTCTATTACTCTGTGTCTTTTGTTTGGTGCATTCAGTCCATTTACATTTTGGGTGACTATTGAAAGATATGTACTTATTGCCATTGCAGGCTTTAGATTCGTGGTTACGATATGTTCAAGGTTAGCCTCTTTAGTATCTTACTGCCTAACTTAGCTCACTTATTGAGCTGTTATATACACTGTCTGGAGATTCTTTTCTTCTCTCCCTTTTTATTCCTCCTCCTCCATTCTTTATATGTTGGTTGTTTTATTCTGTGCTCTTTCGTGTTTCCTTTAACTGCTTTTAGTGGGTAGTTGATTTTATTTTATTTGCCTTTAGTTAGTATTTGGTTGGTCTGCTTTCTTTGCTGTGATTTTATTTTCTCTGGTGACATCTGTTTAGTTTTAGCAGTGCTCCCATCTAGAACAGTCGCTCTAAAATACTCTGTAGAGGTGGTTTGTGGGAGGCACATTCCCTGAACTTTTGCTTGTCTAGGAATTGATTAATCCCTCCATCATATTTAAATGATAATCATGCTGGATACAGTATCCTTGGTTCAAGGCCCTTCTGTTTCATTGCATTAAATATATCATGCCATTCTCTTCTGGCCTGTAAGGTTTCTCTTGAGAAGTCTGATGATAGCCTGATGGGTTTTCCTTTATAGGTGACCTTTTTCACTCTAGCTGCCTTTAAAACTCTTTCCTTGTCCTTTATCTTTGCCATTTTAATTATTATGTGTCTTGGTGTTCTCCTCCTTGGATCCTTTCTTTTGGGGGACTGTGTATTTCCGTGGTCTGTTCGATTGTTTCCTACCCCAGTTTGGGGAAGTTTTCAGCAATTATTTCTTCAAAGACACTTTCTATCCCTTTTTCTCTCTCTTCTTCTTCTGGTACTCCTATTATATGGATATAGTTCCTTTTGGATTGGTCTCACAGTTCTCTTAATATTGTTTCATTCCTTGAGGTCCTTTTATCTCTCTCTATGTCAGCTTCTATGCGTTCCTGTTCTCTGGTTTCAGTTCCATCAATGGCCTCTTGCATCCTATCCATTGTGCTTATAAACCCTTCCAGAGTTTGTTTCATTTCTGTGATCTCCTTTCTGGCATCTATGATCTCCCTCCGGACTTCATCCCATTTCTCTTGCGTATTTCTCTGCATCTCCATCAGCATGTTTATGATTCTTATTTTGAATTCTTTGTCAGGAAGACTGGTTAGGTCTGTCTCCTTCTCTGGTGTTGTCTCTGTGATCTTTGTCTGCCTGTAGCTTTGCCTTTTCATGGTGATAGGAATAGTCTGCAGAACTGGGACGAGTGACGGCTGGAAGGACTTCCTTTCTTGTTGGTTTGTGGCCCTCCTCTCCTGGGAGTACAGCGACCTCTAGTGGCTTGTGCTGGGCAGCTGCACGCAGACAGGGCTGATTTTGCCCAGTTGCTGTGGAGGTTATCTCCGCTGTTGCTGTGGGCGTGGCCTGCCTCGGGCTTCTGCTCTGAAATGGTTGAGGTGCGTTGCTGGGGGAACGGCCGGGAGGCTATTTATCTCCATGAGGAGCCTCCGTGCTCCCTGCTGCCCAGGGTGTTAGAGTGCCCATAGATCCCCAGATTCTCTGCTGCTGTACTAAGTGTTCCGGGATGTTTCCATCTGGTTTTGGGGTCCCTGTCCCTTTAAGACTTCCAAAAAGCACTCGCAGAAAAAAAAAAAAGAATTAAATAAATAATTTTTTTAAAAAAGCCGCTCTCTTTTCTTTGTCCCTGGGTGCTGGCCTCAGGGACCCACTCACCGGTCCTGCTGCCCTGTTTCCCTAGTATCCAGGGCCCCACACACGCACTGTGTCTGCGCTCTGGTCCGGATGGCTGGGGCTGGGTGTTCAGCAGTCCTGGGCTCTGTCTCCCTCCCACTCTGCCTGCTCTTCTCGCGCTAGGAGTTGGGGGGAGGGGCGCTCCAGTCCCGCAGGGCAGGAGCTTGTATCTTACCCCCTTTGGTGAGGCGCTGGGTTCTCGCAGGTGTGGATGTGGTCTGGATGTTGTCCTGTGTCTTCTGGTCTCTATTCTAGGAGGAGTTGTCTTTGTTATATTTTCATAAATATATGTGGTTTTGGGATGAGATTGCTGCTGCTCTACTCACGCCACCATCTTGCCTCCATCTCTCAAGCTGTTTTTTTTTAAAAAAGAAAAATAATGTGGGCCTAAATTAAGGCACTAGTATCGGGAATCCAGAGGAACAGATAGTTGATGGATTCAAAAGACACTCAGAGACATGTTAATGAAGCAGGTACAGTACATTAATTCAGGTGAAATCACTCTGAAACAGAGTGAACCAGAAGTAAAGCAGTAAAAATGCTTGGCATTTAGTAAGTGCTCAATATATATTAACTGTTAATATTATTATTCTTTCCTGTAGCTGGGTTTTCCCCAGAACTTTCTGGACATGGTGCTGATTTCCAATTTTACCATCTCAAGTGCTATAGAAAGAGCACTGGACATCAGTTTAAGAAATTTGGATTTTAGATCTTGATTTATTGAATGCCCTGTGACCTTGGGTAAGTTGATTTACTTCCCGGGACCTTAATTTCCTCATCAGTATATTGGGGGAGTTGACTAGAACTGTGTATTTCAAATTGTGCTATTGCAGCTGCTTCAAGTTCCAAAGAGATGGACCTCTCCCTTCTTGCTCTACCAGATTCTTCTGATGTTTGCTTTATATGTTGGGATTCTGAACATGAATTTACTTGGAGAAGGAGTTCTGTGGTTAGAGGAGTTTTGAAAACCATTGGAACAAATAATATCTGTAAAATTCTTTCCAGAAAAAAGCACCTTATAATTTGTAACATTGAAGAAACTAAACACACATGTACATATAATCCATATATGTGCAAGTATTTATAATATACATTGACAAAAGATGAATGAAAGGACACTGGTCCATACACAAACATAAATGAGTGGAATGTCCCTGCAATAAAGTACCAGGAAAGTCAACACACAGAGTGACTTAAGGATTTTAGGAACTCTGGAATAGTGACCTACCTGTAGTACCAGAGAAGGAGGGTATATGACTGCAGACTGAGATCAATAATGTTATAGTATAATTTTAATAACCATCAGGAGAAAACATAGTATTGCTCAGTTTCTATCATTTCTGTATTGGAAAATGATGGTTAGATTTGAAAGAATGGACAAACATGGATATGATGTAATTAAACCAAGAGAAGGGTGGAAACTACTAGAGCATCCAATACTGTAAGTAAAGTCAAGACACCTGGTTTAGAAGAGGTTTATATCACTCATAAACTCAGAGAACAGACTGATGGTTGCCTTAGGGGAAGGAGGTGGGAGGATGGGCAAAATAGATGATGGGTATAATGAGGTACCAATATAAAACTAAATAACTCATGGAGCTGAAAGTACAGCATAGGAAATTTAATCAATAATATTATAATATCTTTGTATGGTGAAGGTGTTAACTACACTTATCTTGGTGAATGTTTAGCTATGTATATAATTGTCAAGCCACTATGTTGTACACCAGAAACCAGTATGATATTGTATATTAACTACATTTCAATAAAAAAACTAATAGTACAACTAAAAAGGTGGCCTATATCAGAGTAATGAAAAAAATATATGCATAGCTTATTAGTGGGGTGGAAAGAGCATGTCCTTTTGAGCCATGGCCTGCTTTGAATCTTAGCACATTTATAGCTATGTGACCTTGGACAATCATTGAATGTTTATGAGCTTCAGTTTCTTCATCTGTAAAATGGGGTAATAATACATGCCTCACAGAGTTGTTGTAAAGGTGAAATTAGTCCAGTTGAGGCTAAGGAAGTCTGTAACCTTTAATAGGCCTCAAAAATCACTTGGAAAATTTTAATGTGAATATTTGTGCCCCATTTCCAGTGATTCTTATTCAGTAGTTCTGGGTTGGGGCTAGGTCATCTGGATTTTTTTGAAAACATTCCTTTGGTAATGCTGATTCACAATCATGATTGAGAACTACTTGGGTAGGTATTCTGGGCAGCTTGCAGAGCAGGGTAGGTGCCCATGAAGAAAGAAACATAACAATTATTAATAAACAAAGACACCACTGCATCTGTTAAAGGTTTTTAAACAGCTAACTTCATCAACATTAAATACCCTTTCAGCCTGCTTTGGAAGTTTTGCAATCTTTGAGCTCATTACCTTTATCTTTCTCCTGGGTGTTGTTTGGCTGTTCTGTCATTCAGAGTAATGGTGATACTTAACACTAGACATAGTTACAACTCCTGCAAACTGCATGGTGTGTCTTTGTATGGGGGCAGGAGGTTGATGCTGGTGATGGGTTGGAAACCCCAGGGGAAAAACACTTAGAGTGCATTTCCAAAGCTTGAGTAGAGCCATGCATCTACAAGTCAGTTAGAGGCCAGCAAGGGGGAACCTTATTGTAGAATCTGTCACTTGTGGTCTGCCGTGTGTGTCCTTGGTGAACGCTACATGCTCATCTCACAAGTGCGTTTGTCAACTCAGTGCTGAATTTCACCAACTGTCAAATGGAGAGAGCAAGAAAAATGCCCTCTACCCAGTTGGCTGAGGCTGACATATACCAAGTGACTCTCTTTCTTTTCCCATTAACATAGAGCATCTCAAATTTAAAACTTCCTCTTGATGCTTATCTTCTTATTCCTGTCTGTCTTACCTATTGCCCTCTCAGCAAGGAAATTCTGAGGCAGGACAATCATTAGTCTTGGTCAGAGCTCTCTGTAGCTGTGAACTTAGAGAGAGGAGTCTTCCTCAAGGGAGACACCAACTGGGAAGTTTTACAGAGACTCAACTTCCAAAGCTCTGATTCTCACTTTCATTTAAAACCTAAAGTTTCAAGGCTGTATGCCTTTAAATGGGTGGGTTTTTTGAGGTTATGTCCATATTCCCTGTCACGATGACCTACAATCAGAATGTTACCAAAGTTGTACAAGGAAAGTACTGTGTGAACTGAGGGGTACCAAAGAGCTCCCTCTCTCTTCAAACCTTCCCTCCAAAAAAATTCATCACATAGTTTTGAATTTTTCCAAGATCATAAATTTATTTGGATGAATCTCATCTTTTAAAATGCAAAGTCCTGAGATCATTGAGGAACTCTCAAGCATCCCTATGTGACTTAGTTCAATCAGATTGCTTTCCACCTTGTATCTACTTGGATCTGTACTATAAAGATCATGAATTTTAACAATGAGCAGGGATAATGGAAGCCTACTGCATAAGCATGGAAGAAATTTTTGGTGGAGAGGGATGAAATAGAGACCAACTGAAGAACAGAATTTGGGAGAAGGGAACAAGGAGTGTGAGAGCACTATCCTAAGTTTTAAAAGAACCCAATTCTTTTTTCAGGGTTCACATTAAGCTCTCACCAGTACGTACTAGCCTGTGGCTCTATACATTGTTTCTAATTATTGTCAGCAGCAAACAGAGGAATTCATTTCACCAGAATGTCTCAAATATTCCTAAGAGTACCAAAGCTCTCCTCTAAGGTTGTACTATAAGGCTTCTGCTAGTTTTCCTTGCCTTTGACTTACTCTACTGTTTCCACATGGCTATCCCCACATCCAATACCCAAGTTGCTCTGCTAAGCAACACTGGACCAGCACAAGGAATCTGTTGCTATTTGGCTTTTTCTCCCCTGCTCTTTTGTTTCTTTGGTTTTCCATGCTGAGGAATGAGGGATTTGAGGACAGAAGATTTCCTATCTAGGGCTTTATCCTGTAAACTCTATTTACGTGCTCAAGTGTACTAAAGTCCATATCTCCTGAGTTAAGAAATAGACTAAAAAGTAGAGAGTGCAGGGGTAGGGGCTACACATCAATCTGCCCTAAATAGTTTCACTTAGCTTCCTAGAAGCTTAGAAATGAACTAGGATAAGGATGGCCTGTTAAAGGCCACTGCAAGCCCCTTGATCCTCTGGTTCTAACATAAATTGTTCTATTTCCTTTCCAGGCTGTCATTATGGGGTTGGATGCTTCCCTGAGGCTCAGTCTTCTCCTGACTGCAGCAATTTCAGTAATGATTCCCCTCAGCTCAAGCTTCAGAAAGACTGGCAGTAGGCAGATTTCTTTACCACTTATCAACCAAATGCAATTTCCCTAGAACCAGATGCCATCAGGGATCAGAATGCATCTGACGGGATGGAGACAGATACAGCATGTATGTGCATATACAGCCCTAACTCTTCCCTAGCTGTTTCTAATAAACAAGACTAAGAGCAGAGAGAAGTAGACTCCTGAGGAAAAAAAAAAGTGATGCAATGTCATTGCACTGATTTCCTATGAAACCATTATCCCCAGCAATCTATGTGTTTTCTGTTTAACTAAGAAGGGATTTACTTTGTACAATGTTGAATACATTTTAAAAGCAATTATTTACTCATATATCCATCCAGAGAAATGGTAGACTCCAGCTTATTGTGTGAGCTTATTTATATTCCAGTCTAGTTCCTAGAAAGTACCTACTCTAGCTCCAAGAGAATGCTTGACTTTCTCAAATCATGCAAATCAAAGGTCTGGCAGCAAGGCCGTAAGTATTTTATTATAAATACCATGGGGAGTAGGGCCTTAAAGTACTTCTATGCTGTAATGATGGTTGACATTTATTTAATGTTATGTGTCAGGCATGTTTCTAAGCATTTTATATGAATTAACTCATTCAGTCTTTACAAGAACTCTATAAAACAGATACTATTATTATCCCCATTTTATTGATGAGAAGAAACAGTGACAGAGAAGCAAGTAAATTGTTTAAGGTTAAATAAGGTGGTAGAGTTGGAAATTGAAAGCAGGTAGTCTGGCTCTAGGGCCTGCATTTTTAAACTCTGTGCTATGGAGCCTACTATGACACCAACCACATAATTGGGACTTTAGAAATAGAAAATATGACTGCAAAATTAAACTGGTTTTAAGATGTACATAAATGGTTGTTTTAGTGCTTCTCAGAGTTATCATCTCATTTGGCTGCACTACTGAGTCCTATAATGCTATGATAAATAATCCCTTTAAAGAGAATTTTCTCATGGTACCTTCACAACAACCCTGTCAGATCTGTATAATGGCTATTATTATTCCCATTTGAAGAATCAGGCAGATGAAGATCAGGGAGTTTAAATGACTTGTCCTAGCATCCCATGTAAATGGTATGGAAAACAATATGGTTAAGATGGCAGTACTCCCGAAAAGAGTGGACACTTTTGATTTGAAAATTCGCTACAAAATAACAGTAATCAAGACAGTGTGATCTGGCATAGGATATATAAATACACCCATAGATCAATGGAGAAAGAATAGTATTTTCAACAAATTGTTCTGGGACATCTGGATGTCTACATGCAAAAGAACAAAAGTGGACTCCTATCTCTCACTGTATAAAAATTAACTGAGGATGGTTCACAGGCCCCAGTGTAAGAGCTAAAACTATAAAACTCTTAGAAGAAAACAGAGATGCAGACCTTTATGACCTTGGATTAGAAATTTTAGCTATGACACCAAAACATAAGAAACTAAAGAAAAAATACATAAATTGAACTTCAACAAAATTAAAAACATTTGTGCTTCAAAGTACACCATTAAAAAGTGAAAAGATAGCTCACAGAAGAAAGTGACTTGCCCAAAGTCACAGAGCTAATGTGTAACAGAACTGAGGTCTTCATTGAGAACATTTCTGCTCTAACCTGTATTTTGCTTTTTTTTTGTTTTTTTTACTTATATGATACATCTTTTTTTTTTCTGAACCATTTTTTAAAAGTTTTAATTAGGTATTCTAAAGCAGAACTTTTGTGAGGGCCTTCTGTTCAAAATCCTCTTTTTCATCATACAGAAACTCCTCGTTTTACCTAGTAATCTTAATTTCCACTAATAATTCATTCTTCAAGCATTAACTCAGTCCCTACCATGGACATATCCACTTGCTAAGATGGAAGGTAAAAAGTTTGGATACCTATTATCAAGAGTTTAAGGTAGTAGTTGGGGTGATAATTCCCACTCAAATAACTATGATACAGGCTACAGTGTGTGTTGTGGGAATTCAGAAAAGGGAGAGAACTCTTTACTCATGTTCAGAAGTATCTGCAGGTGAAATGGGTGACAGAAGGTAAGGCTTTGTGGAAGAAGTAGCCACTGAGTTGGGCCTTAACAAGGAAAGGACACACCATCCAGCAGAAAGCATAAACAATGGCGGTAGAATACAGGATGGTTTTGGGAAATAGCAAGTAGCCTGGTTAGGTTGGAATAGAGTGGATATAAAGAGGAGTAGTGTGAAAGAGGATGGGAAAATAAAATGAAGCCAGATCATGGAAGACCTTGATCACAAAGCTATGTTTTCTGGGCTACATTGGAATGTGGTGTGACTGAAAAGACTATGGTCTTTGGACACCAACCTGAATTTAAATCTTGGCTGCATCACAGAGCAAGCCAGTGACCTTCAGTAAATTATTTTTCCTAATTTTCAAAATGGAAATAAGGTTATACCTCATCTTGATTGTGAAAACTTAATGGCATAAGAGTAGCTGTTATGTGTTAAGAGAACCATTGGTAGATCTGGAAGGAAGGATAGAGGAAGTGACTAAAGCTATGCTTTAGAAAGGTTCATCCATCAGAAAAGGGAAGAGGGAGGAGCTAGTAATGGAGGTGGTCACGAGGCTGCTGCAATAATTCAAGTGAGAGATTACATATTCTGATTCAAAAGCTGCAATGTCAAAGGATTCCTAACAGTGATGAGGTCCAAGCAAGGACAGTAATATCCAAAGACCTTCCAGAAGTGGGATCAACAAGACATTTGACCGATGAGTTGTGTTGGAGCAAGGGAAAAAAGGCGTCAGAGAGGATGCTGGGTTTTAACTTAACTGTAGAAATTTCATTGCTGTTGACAGAGCCTGGACAGTCAAGCAGAACAGGTTTGGCATAGGGGGGGATGAGCTAGGTGTTGGACTTCTGTGAGGAAGTAGTAATCTCATGGAGAGTGAAGAATAGGAGATACAGAAGCCATGGTGGGGACTGGAAATGCCAAGGCAGTTTAGGGAGCTGTCAAGCTGGGGGCTTAGGGTAGCCTAAAAGGCAATAGAGCCCTGCCTGGGAAAGGCACATAAAGGAAGGTGGATGTTTTTCAGAAATGATTTTGCAGGTTTGAAATTTACCTCAGGCAGGCCAGGGCTATTCCGGAGGGAGGAGCAGGGGCTGTGAAACTCTCTTTCTCTTTCTTCTCCTCCTCCTCTTGACTTCTATTTTACATGGCTGCCAGCAACTCATATAGAATGAGAACATAAAATTCCAGTTGCTACTGTAGTATTGTAACTGTGAGTTAGCTGCACTGGAGGATTGATAGTTTTTCTTACCGGTTGGATTGGAACCTGAGGACAAATGTGCTTTGAGTTCTAAACCATTAAACATTTGGAACACATTTCATTTGTAAGCTGGGTACTGCCTGTATTAAAATCATAGTCATAATCCTATTCCACTAGATTAAGCCTTTCTAGAAAGCTAGATGGCATTTAAAGCATACAGGAAGAAAATCTTTTCTCCCTGTAGAGGCTCCTGTGACAGTTTAGTCAGCTGGTGGGCTGCTGGTCTGTCTGCTCTTGATTAAGGGCCCTGGTCATCCCTAGCTCATGAAAGGATCATACCAATTCACTTTATAATATGTGTTAGTTGCTTCAGCCATAACCCCTGGGCTCCCATCTAGAAGGAGGCCTGTGGGTTGTAAATTACCTTGCTCACCCTGGGCCTCTAGCTTCCACCTTCTCCTGAGAAAGGTCTGTTGGTGGAGAGCTGCTTTGGTTTAGTTGCCATTCTGTAGGCCTGGGAACACGCTGGCATGTACCCCTTCAGGACCCCTCCATACCCTGATGTATGGAGTGCCTTTGTAATGTCCTCTTACTGGAAACTCACAGTTTTCTACAGTCCTGTCTTGTTATTTAGCCAACTGGCAAGTGCCTCTAGTCTCTCCATGCCCTTCATCCTGAACATTAGCTTTTTGTGCTACCCAGGAAGCTATCTGACAGTGGGGATCACACTGATGCTGAAGGAGGAGGCAACATCAGTCCCTATGTGACTGAACCATGGCCTTACTTCTTGTAGAGTAGAATTAGAGGATGTGGAGTATTTCTCAGAAAAGTGACACCTCTGTCTAGAGATACTTTTATCTAGTCTCCCATTTTCTTTTGCTAGTTCCACATTCTGAAATACATTTCCAGGGAGGCAAAATAGTGCCAGACTGTGTTGACTATAGGTATGAAAATTTCAAGGATGACAGTAGAAATCACAGTAAAATTAAGATGCTTTGTGTTTGTTTAAGAAGACAGATACCAACTGACTGATCAACTATCATTAGGACCCCTCTGCTAATCTCCTATCATTACGAGATTCCTATGCTCTAGTAAACAAGAAATACGTTGGTTAGACCACTGTCCAGCTCCCAGCAGAATTGATTTCTCCTTCCTCCATCAACCCAGAATAATTTGTAGCATTGAATCATAGTTACTCTGCAACCACATATTCTGTAACCACTGTCCCCTACTATATTATGATTTTGAAACTTTACTCAATAATTTTTCCTGAACTACCAGCATCAAGCACAGATATAGGCACAAAAAGGTACTTGGTTCTGTTATAAAATACACCTGCCATATGGTAGATACTGTACATTGGGAGAGGAATGAGACATGGCCCCTGTCCTCAGGGTGCTTATGGTTTAGTGGCAGAAAAAACATTTCAATATAATATTCACTTTAATATAGTATGTTAGAGACACACAGGACATACCACAAGTGCACATTAGGGGTGCACTTAGCCCAAAGTGGAGATTCAAGGAAGATTGCCTTAAAGGAGATGGCACATGAGCTGAACCTTGAAGTCCTGTTTAGGATTTGAAGGAGGGGAAAGACAGGGGGAGAACTTTCTAGGCAGAGGGAAAATGTAATCAAAGGTACTAAGCACCGTGAAGTATGCAAGTAATTAGAAGGAGTCTGAATTACTAAAGTACACATTTCCAGGCATGAATTAAAAAGATGGAGCTTAGAAGGTCTGTTAAAGATTGGAAATTTGTCCTATCACTGGTGGGGGAGCTATTTAAGAATTGAAAGCCATGGATTATTCATTTATTATTCAGAGTCTACATGTGAATCTGATAGAAAATTATCCAGAGATCTTATCTGAAAGTCTGAAATGACAGCTTATGGGAATTAGGATATCAACTATTGATATATACACACAGATGCACACATGCTTGTACAGTGATGCTTTCTGAGACTCTTAGGATTGTGGACTAAGATTTATGTACAAGGATATTGGTAGAGCATTATTTATAAATTGTGAAACACCAGAAACCCATTTTAATGCCCAGTGGCAGGGAATGGTTACATGAGCCAAGGCACCTCTATACAGTGGAGAAGTAGGCTGTCATTTAGAAGTCATACTTCAGAAAAGTGGATGAAAGTATGGAAAATGCCCATGAAATACAACCTGAACAGAGCATGATACAAAATGGCAAATATATTATTGTTCCAATTTGAAGAGACACACATATGTGCTCAAACACACACACAAAGGAAATTCTAACCCTTGGGTCAAGGTGGTCAGATTACAGAAGGTTTTTTCTCTTTCTTTTCATTCTTCAGTGTTCTTTAAATTTTTCTGTTGTGAACATACTACATATATTCGATCAAAGTAGTGCTAAATATTATTTGACATAAATGATATAAGTAATAGAAATGGAAAAAAGCTCCCCATAGGTCTAAAGACCTATCTTTTCTCATCATTAATTTTCTTTCTTTTTTTTATTGGTCATATTTAGTGAATTCATGAGAGGCAAGGATGACTTGGAGAGGCTTTTATGAAGATCAACAGAGTCATTTAAAGGGCTGGGGCATCGTGCTTGTTAGGGGTGCTTAAGAGAACAAGAATAGTGTGGAAGCAAACCTACAGGGATGGAATATGACCAGGTAGCACCTGGAAGATACTCGGTGGGAAGACTGAAGACCGAAAAACAGAAGACTGAATTGCAGCTGGAGGGCATTAGGATCGCGAAATTGCCAACACTATTGATAGTGCAGTTGTTAAGCTCTGAGGTGGTTCACCAAGAAGTGATTAGGTACTGAGCTACATGGGTTGATATTAAGTCTAGACTGACTTAAAGGCAGGAAGATAGATGAAATGACCTCATGCAATCTTTTTCAGACAAAATCCTACCATTTCATACTTGAACAGGATATAAAAATGATGGTAACATCTTTTTTAAAGGAGAGCAAGCAATTAGAACTGAATGGGAGCTGGGAGCCATTTATATGTTCATTCCTATTTTCTGCTATCCCCATTGGTAAGAGATTTGGGCATAATCGGAACAATCAAGTATTATCTATTATCAGCATGTAATAATGATAAATCAAATTTCTTTTTTTACTATAGAGCCACAAATAAACCTCTAAAGTTTCTTTCCAGATTAGTCTGTTACAAGCTCTTAAAATATACCATCCCCAAGGACTTCTAAGTGACAGGGATCCTGCAAATGGTGAATCTTGAAACTGGAGCCCTAGGAGGTTGGCTTAGGCCCAGGGACCCATTTAGCTGATGCTATGTTCTGAAATCACCCTGATTATAAAGCAAAGCTTCTAAGCACTGAATCTCATGCCAGCTCAATGACCTGACTCTGCAAAGTTAACAGAAACCCAGGAAGCCTGTTGCAGCCCTGTGAGTTATTGCTGTTGTTCAGCTAGGGAATTGTTACTGTAGGTTATGGGTCTCTGTGCCCCAGACAAAAACACTGAGCCCAAAGGTAGTGCTGATCCGCGAGGAGGGGAAAAGGGCAGGTTCCCCTAAAGCGCTTGAGGATAAGAACCCTTCTACTGTAGCCTCAGGAGCAGTGAGAAGGTTCCCCTTTCTTCTGGGGGATTTCTGGTGAAGATTAATGGAGACCTGAAATCTCTGTAACATGGAAAAGGGCATTCTTTAATTCTATGATAAGTGCTAAAGAGTGCTGTGCTAACACTCTTGAGAGAAGGAGTAGGGTGATGGCATAACACAGCCATACTGAGGTAAATGTGTATGCAGGGGGCTCTCAGGGGTAGGCCCCTGAGATAGAGGCTATGCTCTCTCTTCAGTGATGGAGGTTCAGAAGAGAAGCAGGGAGAGGCACTAGGAGGGTTTGGTGGATCTATCCCTTTCCAACCTTGGCCCCAGGGCACCATATCAGAATCTGAGTGCACATGGCACATGCTCTTTATATTCAAAAATTATGAGGCAGTATCAACCCTTGTTGAACATACAAGTATGCCCGACACTGTATACATCTTCTATCATCTGGTCCTTACAAAGTGGCTATTATTCCCACAGAAAACTGCAGCTCAGAGAGATTAAATTGCTTATTCAAGGTTTTAGAATAAAATAGAATCTAGAAAGAAATCCAGATTGGGTATGGGGTATGGCCTCAGCTTCCAACTTAGATTTATAACATCCCCAAATGAGACACTAGAAATAACAATCCTGTATATGTTAAAAGTGTTAATTTTTCAAACATAATCATTTAGAGTAGTTCAAAGGTTTTGTGACCTCTGTCATTTCTGTTGTCTCTATTGTACCAAGAACCTTAGTAAAATGGAACTGTACTGAGCGTCCCTGGACCTTTGAGAAGCCCATTCTCTGTTGCTTCAGAGTAATCACCATTAAATCAATAAATGATCTCTCTGAACGCATATTTATCTTGTCATTCACTTACTTAAACTCCTGAAATAGCTTCCATTTTCTTCAATTTAAAGGTCACATTCCTTAGTTTTGTCTTGAATAGTCTGAGCCCACCTGACCTGCCCCATCACCTCTCCTGCTACTTTACCTCACACACCCACTGACAGGCCTGCCTAACTTCTGACTGGCTAGTCACCAGATGTATCCTGTTCCTTGGCAACTCCATTATCTGACAATTTTGGCCCACCTGCCTGAAATCTCTCTTCCTATTTTTCCACCTGGATAACTGCCTCTCCTCCTCTAGAATATCTGTTTAAGGTAGGGAAGGGGATGTGGGGCTCAGTTTAAAGGCAGTGATGTAAGGTTTAACTACATACAGCTAAACTACCGTTCAAAACATACAAAACCATCCCAAAGTAGATGAAACGTGATTTTGTTTATACAATCTTGCACGTAAATATGTATGTGAAAAATATGTATCATTAAATACTAGAATCAAATTCAGAGCAATGCAGTAAAAGCTAAAGCTGTAAGAAGCGGGAAAAAGATCTCATGAGGGTATCACAGTTGCAATTCTGCCTTCTAATGATTCCCTAACTCTGGGACTCCCTGAGTCTTCCTAGTTGCCTGAGTGATTAAAACTGTAAGTTGTCTCTGTCTGTCTCTTTTCAATTCAGTTGCACCCTATAATGCTAACTCTCTATAGCCCAATAGTCTGTGAATCTTTTCCTGACCCTCTTAAACAATATCAGCCTCATAGAATTCCATTCATATCACTACTATAGCACCCATTGATCTTTGTCATAATTATCTAAGTATCTGCTCTCCCAAATAGACTGTAAACTCCTCCAGTGTGTGAACCATATAATCTTTGTTACTCTACCCTTAGGACATAGGACAGCTCCTAGCAAAGATTGGACCAGTGTTTCTCAAATCATATTCCATAGATCAGCACTGAAATTACCCAGGGCTCCTCTTAAAATGCAAATTCATAAAAGAGAAATAGCCATTTAAATTTAATTTTGACTTAAGGTTGTGATTAAGCACTTCTTGGGTGAGAATGAGGAATCCCTCTTATCAAGGCACTTGCCAGGTGATACTGATGCAAATGTAAGCATGGCCCCTTTTCTGATGTCTTCTCTTCTTACTTCCTTGTCCTCCATAGATGTGACCTCTCCTGTTGCTGCATGGTAAGATATGGGAAGGTATGTAACCTAGATGCAGAGGTGTTTTGCTGGCACTGGCAGGGGACACCTGGGAGGGAGCTGGAAGATGGCTTGAATTTTCCACAGAGGTTTTGCACCTGTGTCTGTGCACCTGCATTTAAGTTTCTACAAAACTGAGAAGTGGTAGTAGTGCTCTGTGACTCCTCAGGACTTATGCCATCCTTTAAAAACTGAATTGCAGCAAAACAAGGAGGGAAACTCATCTTAACTCAGTCTGATTGGTCTGTGGTTGAACACATCACTTTTGCTACTTATGGTTCAGACAGTCAGCCTGCATGACATTCAATCAAATGTTTATTGGACACTTTTGGGAAAACTTGTCCTTGCTTCTACAAGAGAGGCTCTTTTCCTGGTTGCGAGCAAGGAAACATGTGGCTCTGACTGCTGTTGACAACTTTCTTATGACTGTGAGGAGACTCTAGCCTTAGCAAATGATCTGCAGAAACAGAGTACAGTGATGGGAAGAATCTGGGCTCTTGGTGACTTTTTAAAAATTGTGGCAAAATACACAGAATGTAAAACTTATATTAACTATTTTTAAGTGTACAGTTCAGTGGCATTAAGTACATATATGTTGTTGTGCAATCATCACTGCCACACGTCTCCAGAAATTTTCCATCTTCCCAAACTGAAACTCTGTATTTATGACATTTTAAGTCCCCATCAGTCTCCCTCATCCCAGACCTTGGCAACCAGCATTCTGCTTTCTGTCTCTGTGAATTTGACTACTTTAGGTACCTCATGTAAAAGGAATCATGAATACTTGTCCTTTTTGTGACTGGCTTATTTCACTTAGCATAATGTCCTCAAGGTTCATCCGTGCTGTAGCATGTGTCAGAATTTCCGTCCTTTTACTAAGGCTGAATAATATGCTATTGTTTGTATACACCACCTTTTGTTTCTTCATTTATCTGTTGATTGACATTTGAATTGTTTCTAACTTTTGGCTATTGTGAAAAATACTGCTATGAACATTGATGTACAGATATCTATTCAAGTCCCTGATTTCAACTCTATTGGGCAAATACCAAGAACCTGAATTGGTGGATCATATGGTAATTCTATGTTTAATTTTTTGAGGGCTCACCATGTTGTTTTCCATAGCACCTGCACGATTTTACATTCCCACCAGTAAAGAATAAGGGCTCCATTTTCTACACATCTCCACCAACACCGGTTATTTTCTGTTTTTTGTTTTGCTTTGTTTTCCCTTCTTAATTGTAGCCGTCCTAATGGATGTGAAGTGGTATCTTACTGTGGTTTTGATTTTGCATTTCCCTGATGACGAGTGATGTTGAGCACTTTTTCATGTGCTTATTGACCATTTGTTTATCTTCCATGGATACATGTTTATTCAAGTTCTTCGCCCCATTTTTAATCAGGTGGTTGGTTTTTTTATTGCTGAACTATACTTGATGACACTTTTAAACTTCTGAATTAACCAGCCCTGAAGCCTGCTCTGACTTTGTACTCAATGAGTTATAAAATGTAGTAAACTCTATGGTAGACAGAATAATGACCTGTCAAAAATGCCCATGTCCTTATCCTTGTAATCTGTGAATATGTTTGCTTACATGGAAATGGAACTTGGCAGGTGTGATTAAAGATCTTGAGATGGAAAGATTGTCATGGATTATCTGGGTGATCTCAGTGTAATCACAGAGGTCCTCATGACAGGGAGGCAGCAGCAGAGATAGAGAATAAGGCGTGACAATGGAAGAAAGGTCAGGGTGATGTGCAGCCATGAGCCAACGAGTGTGGGCAGCCTCTAGAAACTAAAAAATGTAAGGAGTAGATTTTCTCCTAAATCTTCCAGAAGGAACGTTATGTCTGTTAATACCTTGATGTTTAGTTCAACAAAATCCATTTCAGACTTCTGACCTCCATAACTGTAAGGTAACAAATTTGTGTTGTTTGAAGCAAATCTGTTACAGCAGCAATAGGAAATTAATACACTACCTTGTTGTTTAAGTCAGAGCAGGCTTCAGGGTTGGTTGATTCAACAGTTTAAAAGTGTCGAGTACAACCTAACAATAAAAACTAAATCATGTGATTAAAAGGGGGGCAAAGGTTTTCTGTTATTTAAAGCCAACAGTATCTTAATTGGTACACTAGGTAAACCAATAGTAGAACAGCCAATCCAGAAATTTCTGTGACGTCAAATTACATAACAACCATGTTTACGGAAGTTGATAATAAGCAGTCAATGCACGACAGGGGACTGACTAAGAAAAGAAATTCTGATATACATTATGGTTAGGGAACAACTGGAATTGCATTGAAATGTTTGATTAATGAATGAATGAGATTTTTTTTTTGCTTTAATTTGATTATTGCTGTTTATCATTTCCTCCCTGGTTTAATGATTCTGTGGAATGGCCTGCAGGGTCTGTGAATTCCTCACCAGACTCTGGTTGGGCGTGTGTGTTTGAGGATGAATATGCATAGGAGTTGATTGTTGCCCCAGAGATTTGTCTTATAAACTCAGACTCTTTGGCAAACTCTATCTTGCCTCCCTCTCAGGGACCTTTTCCTTCCCTGTTATTTGTTGTTTGATCACTAGGCTGAGCTAAGTGCCTAAACAACACATCTTTCTCATTAGGTTCCAGAGGAAAGAGGCCTAGTCCACTTACATTGGACCCCAAACCCCCAAAGCACTAATGAAGACTACAGGGTGTAACTTCCCTAGGCCCATGTCCTGATTCCATTTTGGATGAACAGATATTTTTGCCTTAAAACAAATAAACCTGAAAACCAAAACAGACAAGCTTATTTCTCTTCCCCTCCTGATATACAGGGTTTATGTTAAAACTGGGTTTCCTGCCTTTGCTCTCAGATGAGAGTTGGTAATTACCGGGCAGTGCTGAGAAGATCATTAAAGACCCTGTAGATTACTTTGAATGGAAAGAAACAATATCTGGAAAACATATATGCAATCCCTGTGCTGAGAAGTAAAACTGTTTCCTGGAATAAACTTTCCCACTAATCAGGGGTCTATCACCCCTTGATGAGCTCCAAACAACTGGAGATACAATCACTGTATTTCTAGGTGGCCCAGTGATCCATGTTGTGGATTCTTCAGACATGTGGCTTCTCCCCAAACCACCCCCCCTATGCTGCTGCATTTTTGGACTTATCATAGCAGGTCAGCAACCCTACTAAAGCAAAATATTGTCCTTGACAACTGCCATTTAGATCTCAAGAATCATAAGAAATTGGATATTTCTGTGAAAACAGGTCTCCAATGAACTGTTAGACTCCAAGCTTCAAGGCTCAAGTGGTAACCATTGAAGCTTGGAGGTAGATGTGCCCTATCTCATGTCCTTTGCACATGAACTTCAGATGTAGAATTTAACTTTCAGCTTGTGCTTAGGAGGACAGACTTGAGTTCAAATCTTGACTCTCTCCAAATACTAGCTGGAGGTAATTTTGAGGTACTTTAACCATTCCAAGCCTCAATTTTATTATCAATGAGATGGGTACAGTACATCATAGGTTTTTTTATGAGCATTAAATAAGATCATGTATGTACAACTGATCAGTAAATGCTAAGATAATTAGAAAATGTTTGTAGTAGCTACATGGGGGACAAGTTTTTGCCCTATGATTCTCTAGACTTAACTGGTGAAATCATAATTCTTCACTGGAACCTTACAATAAACTCTTGATAAACAATTTTGGAACTGGAGCTTAACTTCTACAACCAGAGAGCACAGATCTTGTTCTATAGTATTTTACCATCTTATTCTTCTAATTGTGACTTAAGAAATTATTTTAGAGGGCAAACAGCTTTTCTACACCAAAGTAAGTGTTACGTCTAACAAGTATTAGGTTAGATTACTATTTAGCATAGAAAATCACTAATCCTACCGCCCATTTTTGTCAAACATTCCATTCCATTCCAATTGTGTTCTCCCAAAGACCCCCCAGGGCTAACTTGTAGGCTGAACAGGTAGCCCCTTCCTCTTCCATTGTTCCTGTGTGGTGTCATATTACCTTCTTCTCATGGGAATATTAAGGCTCAGTGGTAACACTGAGACTCTTGTCTCAGCTTGAACTGCAGATCATAGAAAGCAAGGTTAAGGTCTGTTCCATTCCGATTCCAGGGTGGAACATGAGTATCAGTTTCCTAATCACAAAGAGATGCATGGGGTCTTATAAATGATCGATAACAACCTGTAAAGCACCTACAACTCAGAAAGGACACTGAGTGGCAAAACGATTGGTCTCATCATCACCCACTAAGATGGTACTGGGTGCCTTAAATCACTATCACATCTCATCCCCTGTGTCTTTCTAGCGTCACTTCTCCTCAACTCAGTAGTTGGAAAGGAATACAAGCACATATATGTTGCTCAGGTGAATGAAGAGTAGCAAAAAGAGAAAGACACAAACTCTCCTATTTTGGATATTGTTTGACCTATTTGTAACAGAGGCCCAACTGACAATAGCTTAAATAAATAGAAGTTTATTTTTCTCTCATATTAGTCTGGAGGTAGGCAGTCCAGGCTATACTATTCCATAGTACTGCTTAAAGATATGGAAGATCTTTAATCACACCTATACTGTTCCATATCCACTGCTCTGGATGCTGCCCAGGGATCCAGACTCCTATCCTGTGGCTCAACTAATCCAAAGTTAGTTCCCCTGTCCATGTGGCTCAAGATGGCTCTCCCTAATGTCCAAGAACCAAACAGCAAAAAGCAGGATAAAGGAAGTAGAAGGAGGAGCTGACCTCTCCCTTTAAGAGTTTGAGGAAGAGGTTTTCCATGTCTCTTCTAGCTGCATCCCACTGGCAATTGCTTAATCACATGGCTACAACTAGTTACAAGTAAGCTTGGAGAATGTACCATTTTTTTATGTTTGGCTTGATTTTTTAAATTTTTTGGTATCATTAATGTACAATTACATGAGCAACATTATGGTTACTAGACTCCCCCTATTATCAAATCCCCATCACATACCCCATTACAGTCACTGTCCATCAGCATAGTAACATGTTATAGAGTAACTACCTGTCTTCTCTGTGCTATACTGCTGTCTCTGTGCCTGACCCACTACATTATGTGTGCTAATTGTAATGCCCCTTTTTCCCCTTATCCCTCCCTTCCCACCCATCCTCCCCAGTCCCTTTCCCTTTGGTAACTGTTAGTCCATTCTTGGGTTCTGTGAGTCTACTTCTGCTTTGTTCCTTCAATTTTTTCTTTGTTCTTATACTACACAGCTGAGTGAAATCATTTGGTACTTGTCTTTCTCTGTCTGGCTTATTTCACTGAGCATAATACCCTCTAGCTCCATCCATGTTGTTGTAAATGGCAGGATTTCTTTTTTATGGCTGAATAACATTCCATTGTGTATATGTACCACATCTTCTTTATCCATTCATTTACTGATGGACACTTAGGTTGCTTCCATTTCTTGACTATTGTAAACAGTGCTGCAAACATAGGAGTGCATATATCTTTATCGAACTGGGTTACTTCATTCTTAGGGTAAATTCCTAGGAGTGGAATTCCTGGGTCAAATAGTATTTCTATTTTGAGTTTTCTGAGGAACCTCCATACTGCTTTCCACAATTAGAACTAGTTTACATTCCCACATCCTTGCCAACATTTGTTGTTTGTCTTTTGGATGGTGGCCATCCTAACCTGTGTGAGGTGACATCTCATTGTGGTTTTAATTTGTATTTCTCTGATGATTAGTGATGTGGAGCATCTTTTCATGTGCCAGTTGGCCACCTGAATTTCTTCTTTGGAGAACTGTCTGTTCAGATCCTCTGCCCATTTTTTAATTGGATTGTTTGCTTTTTGTTTGTTGAGGTGCATGAACTCTTTATGTATTTTAGATGTCAACTCCTTATCAGATATGTCATTTATTAATATGTTCTCCCACACTATAGGATGCATTTTTGTTCTACTGATGGTATCCTTTGCTTTACAGAAGTTCTTTAGTTTGATATAGTCTCACTTGTTCATTTTTGCTTTTGATTCCCTTGCCCAGGGAGATATGTTCATGAAGAAGTTGCTCATGTTTACGTCCAAGAGATTTCTGCCTATGTTTTTCTGTAAGAGTTTTAGGGTTTTTGGGTTTCTGTAAGAGTTTTGGGTTTCTGTAAGTTTTGGGTTTCTGTAAGAGTTTTAGGGTTTCAGGTCTTTGATCCATTTTGAGTTTATTTTTGTGTATAGGGTTAGACAATAATCCAGTTTCATTCTCTTAGATGAAGCTGTCCAGTTTTGCCAACACCAGCTGTTGAAGAGGCTGTCATTTCCCCATTGTATGTCCATGGCTCATTTATCGTATATTAATTGAACATGTATGCTTGAGTTTGTATCTGGACTCTCTATTCAGTTCCATTGATTGGTTGGGTCTTTTCTTGTGCCAGTACCAAATTGTCTTGATTACCGTGGCTTTGTAGTAGAGCTTGAAGATGGGGAGCGAGATCCCCCCTGCTTTCTTCCCATTATTGGTTTGACTATTTGGTGTCTTTGGTGGTTCCATATGAATTTAGAACTATGTGTTTCAGTTCATTGAAGAATGCTGTTGGTATTTTGATAGGCATTGCATTGAATCTGTAGATTGCTTTAGGTAGGATGGCCATTTTGACAATATTAATTCTTCCTAGCCTAGAGCATGGAATGAATTTCCATTTATTAGCATCCTCTTTAATTTATGTCAAGAGTGCCTTATAGTTTTCAGAGTATATTCCTTTCACTTCCTTGATTAGGCTTATTCCTAGGTATTTTATTCTTGTTAATGCAATTGTGAATGGAATTGTTTTCCTGATTTCTCTTTCTGCTAGTTCATTAATGGCATAGGAATGCAACATATTTCCTTGTATTAATTTTGTATCCTGCAACATTGCTGAATTCAGATATTAGTTCTAGTAGTTTTGGAGTGGATCCTTTATGGTTTGTTATGTACAATATCATGTCATCTGGAAACAGGGACAGTTTAACTTCTTCCTTGCCAACCTGTATGCCTTTTATTTCTTTGTGTTGTCTGATTACAGTGGCTAGGACCTCCAGTACTATGTTGAATAAAAGCAGGGAGAGTAAGCATCCTTGTCTTGTTCCCTATCTTAGGGGAAAAGCTTTCAGATTCTCGCTGTTAACTGTAATGTTGGTTGTGGGTTTGTCATACATGGCCTTTATTATGTTGAGGTACTTTCCCTCTGTACCCATTTTGTTGAGAGTGTTTATCATGAATGGATGTTGAATTTTGTCAAATGATTTTTCAGCATCTATGGAGATTATCATGTGGTTTTTGTCCTATTTTTGTACATGTCGTGGATGATGTTGATGGATTTTTGAATGCTTTACCAACTTTGCATCCCTGAGATGCATCCCACTTGATCATGGTTAATATTTTGTTAAGTATTTTTGCATCTATGTTCTTCAGGGATATTGGTTTGTAGTTTTCTTTTTTGTGGTGTCTTTGCATGGTTTCGGTAATAGAGTGATGCTGGCTTCATCGAATGTGTTTGAGAGTATTCCCTCCCCTCCTCTCTTCTGGAAAACTTAAAAGAAAATGGGTATTATGCCTTCTCTAAATGTCTGATAAAATTCAGCGGTGAATCCATCTGGTATGGTAGTTTTATTCTTGGGTAGTTTTTTGATTACTGATTCAATTTCGTTGCTGGTAATTGGTATGTTTAGATTTTCTGTTTCTTCCTTGGTCAGTCTTGGAAGGTTGTATTTACTAAGAAGTTGTCCATCTCTTCTAGGTTATCCAGCTTACTAGCATACCGATTTTCATGATATTTTGTAATAATTGCTTGTATTTCTGTGGTGTTCATAGTGATTTTTCCTATTTCATTTCTGATTCTGTTTATGTGTGTAGATTCTCTTTTTCTTTTAATAAGTATGGCTAGGGATTTACCTATTTTCTTTATTTTATCAAAGAACCAGCTCTTGTTTTCACTGATTTTTTCTAGTGTTTTATACTTCTCAGGTTTATTTATTTCTTCTCTGATCTTTATTATGTCCCTCCTTCTGCTGAATTTGGGCCTTATTTGTTCTTCTTTTTCCAGTTTCAAAAGTTGTGACTTTAGACTGTTCATTTGGGATTGTTCTTACTTTTTAAATAGGCATGGAGTGCTATATACTTTCCTCTTATAACTGCCTTCACTGTGTCCCACAGAAGTTGGGGCATTGTGCTGTTGTTGTCATTTGTCTCCATATATTTCTTCATCTCAGTTTTAATTTGGTGATTGATCCACTGGTTATTTAGAAGCATTTTGTTAAGCCTCCATGTTTTTGTGAGCCTTTTTTTCTTTGTACAACTTATTTCTCATTTTATACCTTTGTTATCTGTGTACTTGGTTGGTAGAATTTCTAGATTTTTAAATTTACTGAGGCTCTTTCTGTGGCCTAGTATGTGGTCTATGCTGGATAATATTCCATGTACACTCGAGAAGAATGTGTGTCCTTCTGCTTTTGGGTGTAGAGTTCTGTACATGTCTATTAGGTCCATCTGTTCTAGTGTGTTGTTCAGTGCCTCTGTGTCCTTACTTATTTTCTGTCTGGTTGACCTGTCCTTTGGAGTGAGTGGTGTGTTGAACTCTCCTAGAATGAATGCATTGCATTCTATTTCCTCCTTTAATTCTGTTAGTATTTGTTTCACATATGTTGGTGCTCCTGTGTTGGGGGCATAGATATTTATAATGGTTATATCCTCTTGTTGGACTGACCCCTTTATCATTATGTAATGGCCTTCTTTATCTCTTGATAATTTTCTTTGTTTAAAGTCTATTTTTTCTGATACAAGTACTGCAACACCTGCTTTTTCCTCCCTATTGTTTGCATGGCATATTTTTTTCCATCCCTTGACTTTTAGTCTGTGTAGATCTTTGAGTTTGAGGTGAGTCCCTTCCTTATAGGAAGCATATAGATGGGGACTGATTTTCTTTTTCAATTTTTTATTAAGGTATTATTGATATACATGTTTATGAATGTTTCACATGAAAAAACAGTGTAGTTACTACATTTACCCATATTATCAAGTCCCCACACCTACCTCAATGCAGTCACTGTCCATCACTGTAGTAAGATGCCACAGATTCACTATTTGCCTTCTCTGTGCTACAGTTTTCCCCATGATTCCCCACACCAAGATAGAAGGAAACATGTAGGTCTCTTTAACATTTTTTCCTAAAGCCAGAGCACATACGAGGAAGCCATTTCCTTTTTCATTTTATCCTACTCTCACTCTGGCCCTTCTAGCTCTCCAGAATCAAAGATGCTTTCTAAATAGAGGGGACTTCCAGTACAAAGAGTCAGAGACTCCACCCAAACCGCCAAAGGTCCTTAACTTTAGAAAGGTATACCTAAAGGGATTTCCAGACTCCTAGTCCATCTATTTTTCCTAGATTCAGAATACTTATATTCTGAAAATCACAGATTTTATCCTCTCTGTGTCTTGTGATATTAAAATCTGAGCAAAAACAGCTTGGGTATAGAAAGTCACAGCAGTTCTGTATTAATAGCCCAGTGGCATTCCGCCAGGGCAATTTTGCCTCCAAGCAGGCATTTGGCAGTGTCTAAAGACATATTTGGCTGTCACGAATGGAGGTGGGGAGTTATTGACATCTAACTGGTAAAGGCCAAGGATGCTTCTAGACATCTTGGAATACCCTTAACAGCCCCCCACAACAAAGAGTTATTTGATCCCAAATGTCAGTAGGGCTATGGTAGAGAAACCCTGCACTGCACAATAAAGTGCATGGTAGATGTGGCAGGAGATGAAGCTGAGAGGACATCAAGGGCAAGGTATAGGAATGACCTTGTAAACTACATTAAGGAACTTAGATGTTATCCTGTAGGGATAGAAGCCACTGAAGAATTTTAAGCAGAGGAATAACATGATCAGAATTTCAGTTTGGGTAGGTCAATGCTGTTTTAAATTTGAAGAAGACAAAAGCAGTAGGGAGGCCAGGTTGGAGGCTGTGTGTAGTCCTTGAAGGAGAATAAAAGGATCTAAACCTGAGCAGTAGTAGTGGACATAAAAAAGAGAAAACAGATTCAATAAACATTTGGGAGGTAGAAACTGGAAAGTTTAGTGATTAATTGAATTTGGGGGTGTACTAGTTTTCTGCCACTGTGTAATAAATTACCACAAATGTAGCAGTTTAAAACAATATCCCTTTATTATCTCATAGTTCTGCAAGTCAGAGTTAAAGCAGACTTGACTGGGTTCTCTGCTTAAGGTCTCACAAAGCTAAAGTGAAGGTGCCAGATGAGCTACCCTCTTATCTAGAGGCTCTGGGAATGAATCAATTTCCAGGCTCATTCAGGTTTTTGACCAAGTTCAGTTCCTTGGACCTGCAAGTCTGAGGTCTGTATGTCCTTGCTGATTGTCAGCCGCGAGCACATTTCAGCTTCTAAAGACTCCCCACATCCTTTGTACATGGCTCTCTCCATCTTCAAGCCAACAAAGCTACATCAAATCCTTCTCATGCTTAGAATCCAACTTCCCCTTCTGCCACCAGCCAGAGCAAACTCTGTTTCTAAAGGGCTCATGTGATTAGATTGCTCTTGCCTGGATGATCTCCCATTTGATTAACCCAAGGTCAACTGATTATTAACCTTTATTACATCTGAAAATTCCCCTTTTGCTGTGTAATGTAACAAATTCATAGGAATGACTTATCCTATTCATGGGTTCCTATTATACTCAAGGGAAGAAGATTATATAAGGGCAAGAGTTATTCTTAGTATTCCACCTACCACAAAGGAAGGAGGGCAAGGATTCAGGTGACTCTGAGGTTTATGGATGAAGTATTGGTGAGTGGTAGGGCCATTCACTAAGGTGGGGAAGTCCATCTCCAGAAGCCGATTTTGGACATATTGAACTTGGGGCATCTTGCTACATCTGAATGAAGTCTCCATATAGTAGTGGTATATATGGGTCTGGAACTCAGGAGAGAGGTCTGGGATGGAGATAGGAGTAATCTGCAAATAATAGCAGTTAAAGTAGATAAGCTCACCAGGGGTTCTTATATGTTGCTACAGGAAGAGACCATGGATCTTATTTGCATTAAAGGGATGGGCAGGAGGAGGAGCCCAGGAATTGTTAGTGAGAACTATGGGGAACAAGATGAAGATGTGTCCAGAGAGACTAAGAGAATAGTATTGATGCAGGAATGTGCAGCTGTGTCAAATGCAGCAGACAAGGTCTGTTTCAGATGAAAATTTTGCACTTTATACTAGTCAAATACAGGTTATTTGAAGAGTAATTATCGCTGGGAACAGATCAGAGAGCAGGGGCTGGCTCAGGAAGACTCTCAGAGGCAGCTAGGCAGATGGAATCATGATTGTGTCAGGCTATGTGATTTGATGGTTCTTGGCAGCTCCACATGTTCTGAATCTTTCATAACTTACCTGTCGAGTGTCTAATTTCCTACAGCCTTACTCTCTGCTGGCTCTCATGTTATATATACATGGTTGCTAAAATGCCCTTCTGATACAATATATGTCATCTATGTATTTTAATAGGCTGAGTTAGCCCTTTGTTCAATTCTGTTCTGCCCTACCTTTTAACTTAAAGCTCTATCGCCAGATAAGGCAGACCTGATTTTCTCAAAGCCTTGATCACAGCTCATGGATTCAGTTGGTAAAACTCTAACAAATGAGTCCTCACTATAGTATTAACTTTTATCAGTTTAGAGCACATTTCCCAAGTTGTGTTACATGTAATTCTAGTCTGATCAGATGTTCTTTGGTCAAATAAATTTAGTAGCATCACATAGTATATTTCCCTCTTGGACAAAGACTCCAATAAACCCTCTGTAAGGAAACCTGCTTGACTTTTTTGTTTAGTTTTCAGTGTTCCCTAAATTTGTTTGAACACTAAATCTTTTTTTTTAAATAAAAACAAACTATGACCATATGGCAGAATGCACTTTGGGAAACATTCGCCTCTGCCTCAAGTATTTATTTGTATTATAATTGGAGAACCTCAAAAAGAAAAAAAAACCTTCAAGGCCCAAAGGAATAATTAAATGGAAAGAAAACAGGCACCCTTACATTTTGACAAAGGTGATTTTTACTGGGGCAAGAGGGCCTTTGTAGATAAGAGTATTAACAATGATCACAAAGGTAACACCTATCCACCCATGGTCATGATAGGGCTTAAGAGCATTCACCTCTTATACAGCTCTAAATGAAAAAGAAGAAACTGAGCAAAATGAGACATTTGTCTAGAAGATGTTTCAAGAGTCCCCCAAAGTTATAGATTAGCAGAATCCTTTTGGTCATAGGCATTAAAGTTGGGCTTCTCTAACCACAGTGGTAAAGCAGTAACAAGGTCAATCCCATTGCCAAGTTTAGAACTTTCACAATAGATTTAGTCCTACATAAATCAGCCCTTCTTCCACTACTCCATGCTGCAGAGTCTCAATGGAAGAATCAGAGACAGGCTTACTAGACTTAACTGCCATAAGTAGTATTTGCCATTTAAGTAGACTCTACACTTTTTTTGCACCAAGTCCATGCTTCTCCAGATGGCAACAATTTGCCAGACACTAGGGCTCTGAGTGGCTCACCCAGAATGATAATATCCCTTAAAAGAGCTTTGGGACCAGGGACCAGTATCTCCAAGTCTCTTTGTGTCTGCATAAGCACACCTGTGTCCCTGTTTCTTCTAAGTATTTGCTGCCTCATGTGATGAAGTTATATATCAGTATTTATATGTCAGGACATTTCTGGTCTTACTCACAACAGACATTACAGCCTTGATAAAAAGCTTCCCTCTGGCAGTCTTTGCCTCCGCAGTTTATTTAATATGGCAGCTGATAGGTGAACTTCCTCTTGCTGTTTGCAAAGAGGATAGAGCCTTGCCTTGCTTTGAGCTTCAAGTGTTTTGTTTGTCACCTGCTGGGAAGTGATGTTTTTGCTTTCCCAGGGATGCCACTGATTAAAAGAAGTGGGGGTTCTCTAGCAGGCTATCCTACCCTTTAGATTTCAGATCTTTAGGCATAGTCGACACACACACACACACACACACACACACCTCTTTCCTGAGTGAGCTCATGGGAGCTAAGCAGTGAATAAGAATGCTGTAACTGAGGATTCAGTCCAAGAGAGAGCTAGCTTCTTAGACCTCCCAACTAATAACTGAGAAGTACCATACAATTCTTCTCGTAGGTTAGTTCTACCATATTCTACCCACTGTACAAAGCATGACAAAACACTGCCAACACTCAGCATTTTACTCCGACATAGTGTCATAGTTGGAAATAGTTATCTGTTTCCACAGCATTTTCAAGGTGGGATTTCTTGGACTGATGAATGGCATCATTCACTTCCAGGCTGGAACTGCTTCTGTCATTTAGCCTGTGGTCCTGCAGATGGCAGCTGAAAGAAAGGGGGTTTGGAAGTTGATTAGCAATGAAATAAATCACTGCAGTTAATCCAGAGAAATCAGGTTTGGGGCTGGTTTTAATCCATATCAATTTTAATGTTAGTTAATATAGATACCTCTATGTCAACCCCAACCATGATGTTCCTTAGCAACAGCCACTCCACCCTGGAATGGGGTTCTTAACTGCACCACTGCTATTACATTGGCTGCTGAAGAGTTTGTTGGGTAAAGATTTACCACTAAGCCCCACTTGGAAGCTGGTGGTGGCTGGACTTGGGCATGAACTGATATAGAAGGTGAGAGTTCAGAGGGGCACTGAAGGATCTGAAAACCACCCTTGTTTTTGGAGGCTCCTCAAAATGGGACTAGGGCTAAGACTCAGTCCAGAGGAAATTTCCATCCCCCCACACCCCCACAATTGGCTTAACAGTCCTGGCTCTGGTTTAGTTCACTGAGTGGTATGGAGTTTAACTACTCCTCAGGGACCTTGTCAAGACCTTGAGGTCAGATTGAGCAATCTCCCTCCCTCCTTTATGTGTCCATCTCCCCTGCTAAATGTGGCTTTCAAGGATGAGATTATCTGCTCCATACTGCCCTTCCCCTTGTCAAGTCATAGCCTGAAGTAGAACAGAATGGTGTGGGGTTGCTGGGTTTGTGTGTGTAACACATGCAGCATAAATGCAAAGATACAGACCCTGGAAATCTTCACACAAAAGGCAGAGCTAGTGGGGATATAAAGCAAGATCAATCAGAGTGAAATATAATTAGAAAGAATTAAGGTTGGTCAGAGTTTGTAGTGTCTAGGAAACTTAACTTTGGAATACAAAGGACAACCGGATTTTCCATTACTCACAATATAATAGATCACGGGTCAGCAATCTATAGGTTTAAAAAAGGAAGAAAAATATGCAACAGAGACCATATGGGACCACAAAGCCCAACATATTTAGTATATGGCCTGTGTTAGCCAGAGTTCTTCAGAGAATCAGAACCAACAGCATGTGTGTGTGTGTGTGTGTGTGTACGTAAAGAGATTGTTTTGAAGAATTGGCCCCAGAGTGTGTGTGTGTGTGTGTGTGTGTATGTGTATGTAAAGAGATTGTTTTGAAGAATTGGCCCCAGTGATCATGGGATCTGGAAAATTTGAGATATGCAGGGTAGGCTGGCAGATAAGGACCCAGCAAAGAGCTGATGTTTCGATCTGGACTCTGAAGGCGTAGCCCTTTACAGAAAATGTTTGTGAACCCCTGCAGTAGAGGAAGGAATAATGGAAAAGAAGCTTGGGCAAGGGACCTAGAGACTCTTGCTCAGCCACTAAAGAGGTAGATAATCTACAGTAAACCACTGTCTATCACTGGATTTCAGTTTCTACTTTTGTAGAATAGATTACCCCCAAAAGTTCCTTCCACAAAGCAAACATTCTATGAACTTTAGTACTTCCTATATTTAGACTTCTATAACTCTAGAACTTAAATCTGGAAGGTCTCACACAGACAAGCATAAACATATTCTTGTTAATGTCTAGAAATGACTCCACACTGACAAGGACCTCAGACATCAGTAAATTTTAATTATCTATAACATACAGAATAAACAAAACACCCAAACTTTACAATTAATTAGTGGTTTTCTTAATAACAGATTCTGTTAAGAATAACTGACTGTGATAGTCCTCTGTAATCATGAAATAAGAGAAACATCTGTTATTTGTAGAATATTGTATAAGGCACTTTGGGATACTCTATACAGCACCAGAAAAGAGAGTATCTAGTCTTGAAATACTTGTCTAGTTAGAAAGACATGCTCCACATGTAGAATAAAGTTACATCTTACAGAATAACATACCAACAACTATTGAAGGCAGAGCATTGTATTGTTCATGGGTGCACCCCCATAACCTAGAACAGCTCCTGGAACATAGTATATGCTCAACACATTTGTTGAGTGAATGAATGAGTGGAGGATGACTTAGTGAGTAGTAATTCCTAAAGGAATGCACGCATGCTTAGATTAGGGCCAGGTGGAAGCTAAATGGGGAAGATCTTTTAATGGAGGAGAGGGTATAGGGAACTCAACCAAGGAAGCCAATAGCACAAGGGTGATACACTTCTGAAATGCTGAGTTTCTATACAGAGGTCCACAGGGCAAATTAAAGGTTAATGACCATAAAGGTTTGGACATGAGGTAAACTAAGCAGCCTGAAACAGAGGTCTAAGCTTTGAAGTAGAAAGATTAGAGTTCTATCTCCCACCTTAGAAGTGATTAAAGCTTTTAACAATTGGCAGTCATTGAACCTCTCTGTACATCAACTGCCTCATCCATAAAATGCAAATGACATCTAGACTCAGAATGTCAGAGATGTTATAACTCATCCAGTCCTGTGAGTTTCAGTCCTGGCTACCCATTAGATGCACTTGGAGAACTTTTAGAAAGCTCAGTTCTCAGGCCTGGCTCCATACCAGTTGCATCAGAAACTTTGGAAGTGGGCCCAGGCATCAGTATTGGTATTCTTTAAATATCCCCAGGCAAGCCAGTGTTTAGCCAGGGTTGAAAACCACTGTGCTAAGTCAACCCTCTCATTTTATAGATGAATAAACTAAGGTCCCATAGCAAGTTAAGGAACCTTGTTCAACCTACCTCATATATCCATTAGAAGGGTAATATTAGATCCTAAAACTTTAGAGCTAAAAGAGACCTTGGATATTACAATTATCTGATAAAGTGCTCTGAATAAGATAAAACATTTATAAGAGATTATCATACCAACAGAACCAGAGAAGGCTAAATGGCAACCAGCAGAACATTGCTTCCATCATTAAATTACACTAGTAAGACAACTGATGAAGCCTGCAATCTTTGCTTACTTTCCAGGTTTCCTTGGTTAGTAAATGTAAATGGCCCATTCAAAGAGCTAGAATATAGATTTTTGGAATGAGTTCTTGGTAAAGATGGTATACATTGCCCTGAAAATTCACATTAAAACTTTTTTATTAAGGTATCAATGATATACACTCTTATTAAGGTTTCAAAAGAAAAACAATGTGGTTACTACATTCTCCCATATTATTGAGTACCTCCCATTCCCCATTGCAGTCACTGTCCATCAGTTTAGTAGGATGCCACAGAGTCACTACTTGTCTTCTCTCTGCTATAGTCCTTTCCCCTGAAAACTCACATTATTTAAAGAAAAAATACAAACCCATTGTAAATATGGGAGGATTTGAATCCATGGCAGGGGGTGGAGTGCTGTTTGGCCTAGTTATGGCCTATTTCTACCCTATATGGTCTGTTCTGGACATGCTCATGCCTGGAGGCAGAAAAATGAGGTCTGGAAATTTTCACATGGTATCAGACATTTTTGCTTTGAAGGGTTTCTCCTGGATTCACAGACTTTGGCTTGCACTGAGGTTGAAGATGCTTCACTTTGTAGAGGATGAAAAGTCAAGGTAATTTCCATTCAAGATCATTTCCCCATTCTTACCGTTTCTTTATTTATTCAGATCCATTCTTTGTAATTCGTGTTTCCATACAAGAGAGTGAGTTTGGGTGTCAAGTGCAGTTCCAGTTCCCCTGTTTAGCCCCTGTTGTTGAGGTTTATTTACCTCAACAGGGACATTGCTGGGAGGATAAGCTATGGGTATTGGGGTGGGCAAGGTGGGCAAGCTGTGATAAAAATATGTTGGCAACTCACTAGTGTAGAGCCATATTTCCTCAGAGTGGCTTTGTGTCAATTTATGTGGGAGGTGGAATCTCCAGGAGTGGGACCTGAAACTCTATATATTTCAAAGATTCCCCAAATGACTCTGGTGAGCAGCCAGATGAGGGAAGCACTGGCCTCATTGTTATCTAGTGCTTCTCAAACTTCAAGATTTTGCAGTTCTAACAAGTTCCCAAGAGGTGCTGCTACTCTGGGCAGAAGACCTAACAAAGATCTAAGGTAGTGGTTCTCAGTTTGTGGTTCCTGAACCAGCAGCAGCAGAAGCACCTGGGGACTTGTTAGAAATACCAGTTCTCAGTTCCCACTCTGGATCTACTGAATCCAAAACTCTGGAGTGGCACCCAGCAATCTGTGTTGCAACAATCCTTGAGGATGAGTCTGATGCTTCCCAAAGACTGAGACCCACTGCTATAAATAATACTAGTAATAAGGTACAGAGGAGTGGATTTGAAAAACTTGAGTTCAAATCTCAGCTCTGTCTCTACTCTCCTTGGGCCTTAGTTTTCTCACCTATAAAATGGGCATAGACATTAATTCAACAAACATTTATTTTGTCAAGCATTTCATTAGGTGTTGGGAATATATTAAGATAAGTAAGATGCATTCTTTGCCCTCAAGGAAGTCACTGTTGCCTTGCCTAATGAACAAGGTTTTTATGGATCTTAAATAAATAGTGTGTATGAAAGGGCTCTATGAACTATAAAGTATGTTGCAAATATTAGCTTTGTTCTGATCAAATACTGTTTTTCTTGTATCTTTTATTTGTAGTAGTTTTCTGGAGTCCTTTAGCTCTAGTAGACATTCCACCGATAAAAGCTGAAATAAGTAAATTCAGCAGTAATAAAAATATTTTACATTTGTCTTTCACTTTGTGCTGATAGAAGTCCTTTCATGTATTTTATCTGTTTCAGTTGTTACAACAACCCTTTGAGATATCCTGGGTGGATAGAATTATCCCCATTTGACAGAGGCAGAATCTGATATTCAAGGAAATGAAGGTCCTCACTCAAGGTCACAGAACTGATCAATGTCAGAGCCATAACTAGAATCCAGATGCTGTGACCCGTAGGTCAGTGCTCTTTCTCCCATAACATTCTGACCAATCAAGTTAAGGTCATTTCAGTAGTCAGTACATGCTAATTAGGTTACTGCCAAGCACAGATGTGAAACAAGCTGAAGCCTTTTTAAAAAATCATAAACCTGTCCAGCTTTTACTCATCTGCTTGAATTAAAACATACAGTAACTGCCAGAAAAACATCGCTAAACTCTCCTGTTTTGAATTTCTATATATCAGAAGCCTTATCAACTGCTGGCAGGCAGTTGGATTATGTGTACATTTTAAGAATCGAGGCTTCCATTACATAACTACATTAGGAAACTAGAATAATATTCTTGCATCATCAAAAACCCTTCAAAATAGATCATAAATAAGAACTTATATCTTTTAATACAAGCTGAGCTGGAGCCCTCCTTTCCTCTGTTGAATTTTGCTTTTTTTAAAATCAAGTAACCTAAACTTTAATAGTAAGTGGGTGTTAAGGAGTTTCAACTTTGGACAACACAGTTACTGTGATTTACATCTTAACACAGACATTTCCTGTTCACAAGTAAATGCTAGAAAATTCAATATTTTGCTTGAACATACAAAACTGAAAGATGCAGTATGCTTGTTTTCTAAAGAGGATGTTTGGTAATAGGTTCTGGATAGAGTTGTCTCCTTTCATATAATAGGCAGAACAAATGGCTGTCTGCCATCTGAGGGCAACTCTGCATTCCTCCAGGCCAGCTTCCATAAAAACTCTCAACCCATACCACTCCACACAGATTTCTCCACCCAAAATTCCATTTACAGTTCAACCACTAGAAATATATTCTTTTGGAGTATGATGTTTCATGGATTGTGCTTCACTGGTACTCTGATTCAACATGTTGTCCTATCCAATCCTTTGCACTACATTTATTTTTATTAAACTATCAGCCATATACAATTTTCTAATGGTTTTACATAAGCAGCACAGACTTGCACTACATTTTGGATTCATCAAACATCTTCTGATTCAGGAAACAAATACTATGTAAATATTTTAAACCTGACAAATACAGCTATCATAAATATGTAGCTGAAAGTGTAAGTACATCAAATTGGCACAGTAAAAATTTCTTATTGTTGATAAAGAGTTTGGACCAGAGGAAAGGGGAAAAAAGAATTGTGTTCCAAGAAGAAACCCAACAGAATTCTTTCAACAGCATCATTTTTGCCATTTAAGTTTTTAAGAAACAAAGAAAGTGTGGTCTGGTGAAAACATCTTTCACTGGGAGTCAGAAAATCTGGGTTTCAGTCACAGCTGCATGATTAGGTTTATCTTCAAGCTGTCAAGCTGTAAGCCAATCACTTAACCTTTCAGGGTGTCAGTTTCCACATCTGTGAAATAGGAGAAATATGCTTGCTCTAACTAAACCTCAGGCATTCAAAGGAAATTTTCAAAAATGGTTAAAGTCAGGACTCTTTCACAGACTAAAAAAATGAGCATGTGTTAAAGACCCTAACTAATAAACCCTCACATTTTCAGTCAATTGCTTTAAAAAAGACCTCCAAAACAACTCATTGAGGAAAGAATAGTCTTTTCAACAAATGATGCTGGGACAATTGGACATTCACATGCAAAAATAAATTTAAAATATAAAAAAGCTACACCCCCTACCTCATACCATATACAAAACTTAACTCAAAATGGATCAAAGACCTAAATGTAAGAGGAAAAAATATAAAACTTTTAGAAGGAAACCTGTGTAAATTAGGCAATGATTTCCTAGATCAAACATAAAAAATATAAGCAACCAAAGAAAAATAGACAAATTGGACTTAAAATTTAAAGCTTTTGTGCTTTAAATGATACAGTCAAAAAGTGGAAAGATACCTCATAGAATGGAGAAAATATTTGGAAATCATATATTTGATTAGAGACTTTATATCTAGGATACATTTTATTTCTAGGATATATATGAAGAAGTCTTACAAATTAATAGTAAAAAAGACAAATAGTCTGATTAAAAACGTGCAGAAGATTTGAATAGATGTTTCTCAAAGATGTACAATGACCAATAAGCTTATGAAAAGATGCTCAATATCATTAGCCATCAATGAAATGCAAATTAAAGGCACAATGAGATACCACTTCACACCCATTACAATGGCAATAATCAAAAAGACAGAGAACAAGTTTTGGCAAGGATATGAAGAAATTAGAACCATCACAAACTGTTCATGGGAATGTAAAATGGTACATCCACTTTGGAAACAGTCTGGAAGCATACAGTTACTAATTGACCTAATAATTCCACTCCTAGGTGTATACTACAGATAAATGAAAATATATACCCACAGAAAAAGTTGTACACAAATGTTCATAGAAGCATTATTCATGATAACTGAAAGGTGGAACAACCCGACCATCAATGAACAAATGGATAAACAAAATGTGCTATATCCATGAAATGGACTATTATTCAGTCATAAAAATGAATCAAGTACAGATACATACTAGAACATGGATGAATGGTGAAAACATTATGGTAGATGAAAGAAGCCATGCAAAAAACTGTATAATTTCATTTATATGAAATGTCCAGAATAGGCAGAAGCATAGTGACAAAAAGTGGATTAATGGTTGCCTAGGGTTGGAGGTTTGTGGAGAAAGCGAGGGAGTGATCGCTAATAGGTATAGGGTTTTTTTTTGGAGTGATGAGAATGTCCTAAAATAGATGTAGTGATAGTTACACAACTCTGTGAATACAGTAAGGACCACTGAATTGTGCACTTTACATGGGGGAATTATATGGTATGTGACTTGTATCTCAATGAAGCTATTATTTAAAATAATAAGTATCTATTAAGATACTCAAATTCAGTAATATAGTACATGTATGCATTACAATGTATACTTATCGACTAAAAATATTATACATCACAGTTTGCAATGCTTCACTGTTTTACTTTTTAGACACAAGACATCCAAGTGGTCACATAGAATGACAGAATTGATAGAAGTGAAGTAAAAATATTAAAGAGGGCCTGGAGGTCATAGATAGAAGTCAGTTTTTCTCCTGCTGGTGAAGAAGTGAACAACTGTCATGTAAGAGTGCTTGCGAATGGGTAGCTTCTAGGAAATGAGAGTGGCCCCTGGCTCACAGCAAGAAAAGGAGGACCTCAGTCTTACAACCAAAAGGAACTGAATTTAAATGACAATCTGAATGAACTTACAAGAGAACCTGGAGCCTAGGTGAGAACCACAATATAGCCTTGTGATGGCAACCTGGTGAAGCTCTGAGCAGAGGAGCCAGTTGAATTGTGTAGGGATTCCTGAACCCTGGAAACTGTGAGATAACAAGTGGGTGTTGTTTTAAGCTGCTAAATTTGTTAAAAAGCAATGTAAATCTACTACACAAACATTGTGAGAATGGGATGGGGCAGCTGAGATGGATTTCGGAGGTGGCCTTTATGTTTTGCACCTGAATCTGTGCATTTGCTGTCACTCAAAGGCTGTGAGCCAAATAATACAATAACAATATCACCAACATGAATTCTCTGAATGGGCAGTGCAGTCAATTCCAAGCTTGTTTCAAGTCAGTGAGGTTGAAGAAAGAGACAAAATAGATGTGTACTAGACAGACAACTGTGGATGTAATAGTAGAGCAAGCTAGTAATGTCTGCTGAAGAGGCTCTTCATGCTCAGAGAAACTGGGCCGCTACATAACTGGACATAGGAAGCTGGAAGATAGGGCTATATGTTAGAGGAGACTGTTGGGTGTGAATAATAGTATTGGATTACACAAATTTTTTAAACCCTTTATGTCAAAAGACACCATAAGCCAGCATTTTGCAGTGTTTGCAATAGATCCCATCTGTGTGGTGAGCAATTTCCTGGACCCCACCCCAAACTTACTAAATCAGCTTTTCTAGAAGGTTGGACTCAGGAGTGTGCTAGGTGATTCATGTAAATTCTCATGATTGAAATCCACTGAGCTAATCATTCACCTTCTGGGAAAGAAGTACCCTGTTATTGAAGATGTGTATTGTACATCGAATGTCAACAAAAGCTATGTGTAGAACATTTGACATCTCTGGGAAGCATCTTCATTCCCAACCCTCCCTCAGCTCCATCATTTCCACATCCAAGGGTGATTGCTACAACAGGTGGAGGAGACAGGAAGCTGAGCCCAAGCAGCTTGATTTGGTGATTGAATAGCAAGAGGAAGAGCCTTCGATTCCTGCTTATCATCTCTTACTCTAGTATGGTATTAGACCCCAAGACAAAGCTCAGATTGATGCAGTCCCTACCCCATCCTTCTTCTCCTGGCTTCTTTTCTGTAAGTCACACTTTCAGTGTTTGGAGTGTGGCAGCTGCAAGGGCTGGTTGCTAAGTAACAATTTCCCAGCACAAAGAACCCTCAGCTGGGAAGGTCATGTCTGTCAGCGTGAAACAGCTGTACAGAATTTCTGTTTGTCTTCCTCTTGTTTTTGGTTAATCACAGGGCATGGAAGCAGAATCAAACTTTTCATAGCAATGAGAACTGTGGAGGCTACACATTCAGCCGCTGCTGCTTTTCTGCTTCTCTTCAAATCACAGCCTTTCTACTCTGGCTCAACAGAGCCCCAAGAGGCGTGGCAGGCTGCACATGGAGACTGAAGGTGGAGGAGTCTGGTGTTCCTTAGCATCTTCAGCATTTGGGTGAGAGAGGCCATAGCTGAACCATGAGCTAAGACATTAATGCCCTGTCTTCATACTGACCAGCAGTTTCCTAGGATTAGTGTTGCCAGATTAAATACAAGAAACCCAGTTGGATAGACAATGACAAATTCAATTTAACTGGGCATCCTGAATTTTTATTTCCTAAATCTGGCAACCATAGATAGTAGGCAATCAATTTGGTGTGAATTTTGTGTAGGATTGATACCAAAAGAATGATAGATATAGGGACAGACCCAACTCTGGTGCTCTTATGGAGAATTAAGCCTTAGCCCTTGCTTGGTATTGTTTTGAGCAGTATGCTAGAAACAAACTCAAAGGGAGTTTTACAGAAACACAGAAAGAAGTCTGAATCCATTTCTATAGCTGTCACCTTCTTATAGTTACCCATCAGATGCTAGCCTAATGACAACATGAGTGTAGTTCTCTGGGATAAAAACACATGATTGTAAATCAGAAGGCCTGGATTTTAGGATTTGGTGGATGGACTGTTAACCAGCTTGTGATCTTGGACAAGTCAGTGCTCTTTTAGGCCTCATTTGCCTTTCCTGTGCCCTAGGTGTTGGACTAGTGCATGGTTTTCAAAGTGTGCCTCCATCAGCAGCAATAGCATCACCTGGGAATTTGATAGAAATGCAGATTACCAGACCCCACACCACACCTTCTGAATCATAAACTCTTGATTACCCTGTAACTGGTATTAACAAGCCCTCCAAGGGATCATGTAAGCTCACATTTAAGAACCACTTAGCTAGAGAACCTTTAAGGGCCTTTCAGCTCTTACTTTCATTGATTCTTTTTACTGTTTGGCAAACACCAGTGGGCAGCTGGTTATCTGAAATGGCATGTTCTCCTCATTTTCACCCTCCAACCTACCCTAAGGATTTATCTCAAATTAGTTTTGTTTGGGCTCTATTTCATAGCTTCATTTGTCAAGGTGAGAGTTGCTGCAATGGTCAGCAAGGCTCCCAACTGTGACATGCATATTCCTTCTGACCACTAGACAAAGGACTCTGTCTATTGGAATGTTGGTATGCAGGAATGACTGGCTACACATACATTTTAATCCACTGAAGTTGTTGTGAACAAGGGCTTCCTCCAATTCTGACTTTTTTCTTAAAACCCTGTTTCCAAAAGCCCCTCCCCTGCCTCATTCATAGTTCTTCCTATAGAACAATATAGAACCCCACCCATACTGTCTTCATACATTTCTGATCACTAAAGTGGTGCAGGGCAGTGGGGGGGGGCGTGGAACGGTTGGGGTGGAGGAAAGCAGAATCAAGAGAAGAAAACCAGAGAGCTAATGTGCCCGGTCCGTTTCTCACTATGACTGGCTCCCACTAGTGTTGTCCCTAGTACTGAATGTGGTGATTTAGCCCAACCTTGGAAATCTATGTCAAAAAAACAGGCAATAGAGGGGAATTTGGATTGCTGCAGTACTGTGTCCTTTGGTTCATCTTCCACTGGAGACAACCTAATGAGTTTGGTGATCACATCACACCACTTAGTCAACATGACCAGCACAATTATCTTGTTTTATAGGCCAGTGCCTTTCTCTGGTGCATTTGTAGTGGACAGTAGAGAAAGGTTCTCCTAGCTTGGGTAACTATATTTTATTCTGACAAAGAGGGCTCTATGTGAAGTGTGTGTTGACCTAAGAGCGATGGGTCACTCCCCAGGTGCTGTAATGTAAATATGAATAAGCGAGGAGAACACTAAGATAATGGACTTAGCAATCAAGGACTTAGAGTAGGATTCACGAATCATCTTAACCATCAAGCGATCTTAAGAGTACAAAAACCAAAAAGTGCTGCCCTAGTGCTGGCCAAGCTACTCACATAAAGCTTCTTAAATCTGCTCTGGGCTATGCTTAACTTGGTGAATAGTGGGACCCAGATAATTAGAAGATATTAACCTGACCCTAACATTCCTTCCAGTCCTACCCACTGAGCCTTGTTTTCTTTGCCTCCTTTGGGTTTCTCATTATGGTATGGGTTCTACTTTAATAAATGTTGGAACAAATTCCTATGTGTCCATAATGGTGGTGTTCCCCAACTTACTATGGTTTGACTTAAGATTTTTCAACTTCACTTTGGTGCAAAAGCGTTATGCAATGTAGCAAATGCTAATTGTAAAATCTAGATGGTACAAACTTTGGATTTCCATCTTTTCCTGAGCTACCAATATATAAGCATGATACTCTCTTGTGATTCTGGGCAGTGACAGTGAGCCACAGGTCCTTGTCAAGCCACCCAAATGTGAGGGTAAACAACTGATATACTTACAATCATTCTGTTCCCATACAAATGTGCTGTTTTTCACCTTCAGTATAGTATTCAATAGATTACATGAGATATTCAACACTTCATTATAAAATAGCTTTGTGTTAGATGATTTTGCCCAATTAATGTGATTTTTCTCAGGACACTTAAAGTAGACAAGACTAAGCTATGATGTTCAGTAGGTTAGGTGTATTAAATGAGTTTTCTACTTGCAATGTTTTTAAGTTACGATGGGGTTTGTCATACATAACCCCATTGTAAGTTGAGGAAGATCTGTAATTTTGTGGACTTTAAAATCACTTACAGGATCAAAGTAGGAAAAGGCTAGATGCAGAGGGCCCATAGCTATTACTATAAAGGGCCTGGGTTTGCTTAGGAAAGAAAAAGATATTATGCATCCACTTGCAAATCTCTTTAAAACATTACATTCAATTACACATTGTGACCCTAAGTAAGTAACTAAGCCTCTTTGAGCCTCAGTTTTATCATCTGTGAAATTGGTACAATGATACTTAGTAATTACTATTTATTGAGTAGTTAATATATGTCAGACACTATCCCTGTTTCCCAAGATTCTTATGATAATTAGATATAGCTGTTATAAAGTACCTGGTGCATAGTAGACATTGAGAATGGCATCTTTTAATATTATTATTGACTTTAAAATATTTTACTCCATTTCTGAGGGAACCTGGATTCATTTGGGCCATGCATGGTGGATCAGACTCTCTTATTGGCCAGTAGTTGATGCTGCCTAATGTTAGTTCTTAAAATGTCTAACAGACATGTCCCAGGAACTACAATTATTCCTAGAAACGAGTAAATGCAACCAATTCTTCCCATTTCTTGGGTCAGCAAACACACTTTTTGTATACTAATAACCCTGAATGAGAACCAGAGCTATCTCTACAATATTTGACTCCTTAGGTTGAGAATCCATATTGGCAAAATCTAAAGGAGTGGGCCAGTCATTGCTGGTCAATAGTCACACAAATATTTTTCTTCTGCAGAATCAGGAAGGGATTCTGATTCTAGAGAAGGGATTTCCTGTGGCTTAAATGTGGTCCTTCTGTTCCTATAGCTCTATACCTAATGGAATATGCAGCCCCTCTGTAACTAGAAGGATAATGATAGAAAGGCAAGTTTTGCTGTGTTTTGGCCTCAAGTCCAGTAGCTGATAGTATCAAATCATAGTAGCAATTACTCTGGGAACTTTAACTCTATGGGTGTTGCAATAATGGAACATTGACCTTCCTAACAGAGAAACTCATTCCATTGCTTTGTGTTATCAGCTTTTCTCTATTGGAAAGAATCCCTTGTTTACTGACTTCATCATAACCCCAGGCACTGTTTAGCTGAATTGCCAGCTAGTTCCCATTCTTGGCAGAAGGGTCCCTACTAGCCTTCACATGATTAAAAGAAGCCTGGCAATCTGAGATTACAAAGGAGCCCTGGGCCTGAAGCCTCAGCACCCCACCCCTCCCCATCTTCTTCCCACTCTCTTTGCCACCTTTCTGCTGAACTGAGCGTCCAAAGCTTTGAAACCGATTTACCAGCCATTTGTGTGTTTCCTGTTGGTGATAAAAGAAGTACTGTTCTGTGTTCAGCTGTCACCATGCATCCTCTTAAGGCTCAGCTACAGAGTTTACTAACACCCATCTGTGCCCTGCCCAGTGTTGTCACACTCTTCCCTTTACCAATCAGCTAGTTATCATCTAGCCTGTGAGGGCAGGCTGTGAGAAATGTGTAGCCTGAGAAAGACTGAAGGGCAAGAGGCTCTGTGTGATGCTGCCTTACTTAGGAAGAAAATGGACTCTCATAAATGGCCATCTCGAATGGGTGGGGATAATTGTCTAATTTAATGGAATTTTCATTAGGGGAAAGAGTAGCATACTGTAACTTGAGTGAGCCCTGCCCATTCTCTGGTTCTGTGGAGATGTTAATCATGCTCTCCTGACAAATGTGTCAGAGCTGAAGTGTATGGTGTAACTGATTTTCCGGTGAGCCCTTTGTCTGAGGGACTGAAGCAGAGCTGCGAAAGACAGCGCCAGGGAGCAGGACGTGGTAATGGGACAAAAAGCACCTCCCTTAGTTCTTTCTTCCAGAGGGATGTCCTCACGGGGAGGTTTGTGTGTTGATCAGCATGGTGGCTGGTGTTATTGCTGGTGTTTCTCAAAATCACAACGGAAAGAGCATTGTTAGGAACACAATAGACATATATGCTCATGCCAAGATGTGGACCAGCAACACTGGGCTGCTGAGATTGCTAAATTTTTTCTGTGTTTTGGTCACAAGTGTCATGCCTTTATTTGGATTTTGCAAACAAGTCAATTATGTAAATAATATGTATATTATACATTATTATACATATAACAATGTGCGTGTAATAAATGTATAGCATTTATTGAGCTCTTACTATGTGTGTCAGGCATAGAGAAAAAAGGGTGGTTAATAGTGCAGGGGTGCGTTCCTTAGACTCAAACCACTTTGGGATTATATTCCTGCTCTTCCAATTATTAGCTGTGTAATGTGGGGCAAGTTATTTACCCTTTCTAAGCCTCTTTTCCTTTTCCTATCTGCCATGGAGATCTTAACAGGAGGTAGGATTAGATGAGATAATCTACACACTTAGCTTAATGCCTAGCAAACTGTAGCATTTAGTAAAAACATTAACTTTATTAGTAATTTATGTTATCTCATTCAAGTCTCCCATTCAACATGGTGTGGTAGGTACTATTATGGTCCCTATTTTATGCATGAGGAAATGGGTTTATAGAGGTTAAATTGTCTAAAATCTCACAAATAGCAATTTGTGAGCAGAACTTGCCCTCAAGCTAGCTGACTCCAGAGCTGGTCTTCAACAAGCTCTCCTTCCTTAGTTATAAAGGCTGGGGAATTTGTCTCTCTTTGAAGGGTTTTCTTCCATGGCTTCAAATTGGAACCATCTGGAAAAAAGTAGAACAGAACAGTGATGGCCTCACAGGGGTGGTGATGGGGATTTACTGGGAAGATACATAAGGGGATTTTTCTGTATCTTGATCAGGGTTTGTGTTATGCAAATGTTTTCATTTGTCAAAACCCATCAAATGGCACACTTAACAATTTGTGCATTTCAGTATATGTAAATGTTATCTAATAAAAAGGAAATTTAAATTATGATACCATTTACATGCCTACAAAAATGTTTAAGGCTGATTATCTATAGCCTATTTTGAAATGTATCAAAAAATGACATGGGTTGATAGAGAGATATGTATGTGATAAAGCAATATAGTAAATTGCAAAGGGAAAAATAGCAAACATAGAATCTAGGTGATACAGACTTTATGGTATGTTTTAAAATGTTCATAATGAAATGTTGGAAAAAAATTAGAATCAGTTGGGGTGCTTTTTGAAAAGATTGATTCTGGGATCCCTTGGAGTTTCATAAATAAATAAGTCTGGAGTAGGGCCTAGGCATGGGTTTTTAAAAAAACTTTCCATGTGATTTTTTTTTGAGAGGGCATCTCTCATATTTATTGATCAAATGGTTGTTAACAACAATAAAATTATGTACAGGGGACTCAATGCACAATCATTAATCAACCCCAAGCCTAATTCTCAACAGTCTCCAATCTTCTGAAGCATAACAAACAAGTTATTACATGGTGAACAAATTCTAACAGTGAAAAAGTTCTTACATGGTGAACAGTGCAAGGGCAGTCATATCACAGAAACTTTTGGCTTGGATTATGCATTATGAACTATAAACAATCAGGTCAAATATGAATATTCATTTGATTATTATACTTGATTTATATGTGAAGACCACCATTTCTCCATTATTATTATTATTTTTAATAAAATGCTGAAGTGGTAGGTAGATACAAGATAAAGGTAAAAAACATAGTTTAGTGCTGTAAGAGGGCAAATGTAGATGATCAGGTGTGGGCCTATAGACTAAGTATTAATCCAAGCTAGGCAAGGGCAACAAAACATCCACAGATGCAGAAGATTTCTCTCAAAACAGCGGGGGTGAGGTTCTAAGCCTCACCTCTGTTGATCCCCAATTTCTCACCTGATGGCCTCCTTGCAACTGTGCCTGTCTTAGGTTGTTCCTCCCTTGAGGAATCTTACCCGTCTCTGGCTAACCAGTCATCTTCCGGGGCCATACAGGGAAATGTTAAGTTGGTAAGTGAGAGAGAAGCAATATTGTTTGAAAAGGTTAGCTTTTTACTTCTTTGCAGATTTATGCCCTGTGGCTTCTATGCCCAGCATTTGTCTTAAGGTATCTTTACCACTTGGAAGAATTATGATACTCGGTAATTTTCTATATGAGGCACGAATTCTACTAAAGGGTTGTAATTAGGAAGGAAGAAGAAAAGCTGTAGAAGTAGCAGATGGAAGAAAACATGGGAAGATTGATTATTTCTTTGACATATCTTCTTGTAGAGTAACATAAGCATGTATAGGTTTTAAACTACTAATTAAATTGCATGCACACATTAACATAATAGGAATACAGCTACATAACCAAAGCAGAGCTACAATTACCAGCCATCTCCAGTGAAACAAAAAAAACCAGTTAGGCACCCTAGGCATTTTTGAAAACTTATCAATGATATGGTGGATATTGTCTAAATGAATTTGAATATTTTGAGAAAAATCAGACAAATTAAAACAACACATTCCTGGGAACTGTTCACATCCCACATGTTCTTTTAACAGTAGATAGTCAATAGTTGCAAGATTTTGGAGCACTGCAATTTGCACTTCTCCTAATTCTTGGTTGAGTTCCGACAGTATAGATCCAGTCAAATTTGTTGTTTTACTGTATGCTCAGGCCAGCTTAGATATCTTCTTCATTCCAATGGCAAGTCCATGAACCAATGGGATGAATGCAGCTACAACTGTGACAGCATCAGGATCTTTGTTGAAGTTTTTTGATGATTATCTTCTGGAATGACTCTTCCAGAGAATGTCGATGTTGGAAGTTCTTCTTCATATCGTATCTTAATTCATTTTCTGGGTAACCAAATTAGGCTTTGATCCTCTGTATAAACAAAAACAAACCTTTTGCCCACACTTTTACATGCCCTTTATACCATTGTGAATAACTTTTTGGAGTTCACCACACAGGAACTGCTTTTTTTTTAAGAGAAAGGAATATTATCAGAAAAATGTATTTCCATAGCTGATCATTTGACATCCTTTAAATGATCAAAATTAAGGATATATAAAGCATGCATTAATCGCTGATTTACAGTTAGTTTTGTTTTCATTAATCTACAATTACATGAAGAATATTATGTTTACTAGGCTCTCCCCTATACCAGGCCCCACTACAAACCCCTTTACAGTCACTGTCCATCAGCATAGCAAAATGTTGTAGAATCACTACTTGTCTTCTCTGTGTTGTACAGCCTTCCCCTTTCTCCCACCGCCCCCCCATTATGCATGCTAATCATAATACCCCCTTTCTTCTTCCCCCCTTATCCATCCCTGCCCACCCATCCTCCACAGTCCCTTTCCCTTTGGTACCTGTTAGTCCATTATTGGGTTCTGTGATTCTGCTGCTGTTTTGTTCCTTCAGATTTTCCTCTGTTTTTGCACTCCTCAGATGAGTGAAATCATTTGGTATTTCTCTTTCTCCGCTTGGCTTACTTCACTGAGCACAATACCCTCTACCTCCATCCATGTTGTTGCAAATGGTAGGATTTGTTTTCTTCTTATGGCTGAGTAATATTCCATTGTGTATATGTACCACATCTTTATCCATTCATCTATGGATGGACACTTAGGTTGCTTCCAATTCTTGGCTATAGTAAATAGCGCTGCGATAAACATAGGGGTGCACCTGTCTTTTTCAAACTTGAGTGCTGCGTTCCTAGGGTAAATTCCTAGGAGTGGAATTCCTGGGTCAAATGGTAAGTCTATTTTGGGCATTCTAAGGAACCTCCATACTGCTTTCCACAATGGTTGAACTAATTTACCTTCCCACCAGCAGTGTAGGAGGGTTCCCCTTTCTCCACAACCTCGCCAACATTTGTTGTTGTTTGTCTTTTGGATGGTAGCCATCCTTACTGGTGCGAGGTGATACCTCATTGTGGTTTTAATTTGCATTTCTCTGATAATTAAGCAATGGGAAGCATCTTTTCATGTGTCTGTTGGCCATCTGTATTTCTTTTTTGGAGAACTCCCTGTTGAGTTCCTCTACCCATTTTTTTAAATGGATTATTTGTTTTTTGTTTGTTGAGGTGGGTGAGCTCTTTATATATTTTGGACGTCAAGCCTTTATCGGATATGTCATTTACAAATATATTCTCCCATACTGTAGGGTACCTTTTTGTTCTACTGACGGTGTCTTTTGCTGTACAGAAGCTTTTCAGCTTAATATAGTCCCACTTGTTCATTTTTGTTGTTGTTTTCCTTGCCCGGGGAGATGCATTCAAGAAGAGGTCACTTATGTTTATGTCTAAGAGTTTTTTGCCTATGTTTTTTTCTAAGAGTTTTATGGTTTCATGACTTACATTCAGGTCTTTGATCCATTTTGAATTTACTTTTGTGTATGGGGTTAGACAATGGTCCAGTTTTATTCTCCTACATGTAGCTGTCCAGTTTTGCCAGCACCATCCGTTGAAGAGACTGTCATTTCGCCATTGTATGTCCATGGCTCCTTTATCAAATGTTAATTGACCATATATGTTTCGGTTAATGTCTGGAGTCTCTAATCTGTTCCACTGTTCTGTGGCTCTGTTCTTGTGCCAGTACCAAATTGTCTTGATTACTATGGCTTTGTAGTAGAGCTTGAAGTTGGGGAGTGAGATCCCCCCTACTTTATTCTTCTTTCTCAGGATTGCTTTAGCTATTTGGGGTCTTTGGTGTTTCCATATGAATTTTTGAACTATTTGTTCCAGTTCGTTGAAGAATGTTGCTGGTAGTTTCATAGGGATTGCATCTAATCTGTATATTTCTTTGGGCAGGATGGACATTTTAACGATATTAACTCTTCCTAGCCACGAGCATGGGATGAGTTTCCATTTGTTAGGGTCCCCTTTAGTTTCTCTTAAGAGTGACTTGTAGTTTTCAGGGTATAGTTCTTTCACTTCTTTGGTTAGTTTTATCCTTGGTATTTTATTCTTTTTGATGCAGTTGTGAATGGAGTTGTTTTCCTGATTTCTCTTTCTATTGGTTCATTGTTAGTATATGGGAAAGCCACAGATTTCTGTGTGTTAGTTTTGTATCCTGCAACTTTGCTGTATTTCTATATCAATTCTAGTAGTTTTGGAGTTTAGTCTTTGGTGTTTTTTATGTACAATATCATGTCATCTGCAAATAGTGACAGTTTAACTTCTTCTTTACCAATCTGGATTCCTTGTATTTCTTTGTTTTGTCTCAGTGCCGTGGCTAGGACCTCCAGTACTATGTTAAATAACAGTGGGGAGAGTGGGCATCCCTGTCTAGTTCCCGATCTCAGAGGAAATGCTTTCAGCTTCTCACTGTTCAGTATAATGTTGGCTGTGGGTTTATCATATATGGCCTTTATTATGTTGAGGTACTTGCCCTCTATACCCATTTTTCTGAGATTTTTTATCATGAATGGATGTTGAATTTTGTCAAATGCTTTTTCAGCATCTATGGAGATGATCATGTGGTTTTTGTCTTTCTTTTTGTTGATGTGGTGAATGATGTTGATGGATTTTTTAATGTTGTACCATCCTTGCATCCCTGGGATGAATCGCACTGGTCATGGTGTATGATCCTTTTGGTATATTTTTGAATTCGGTTTGCTAATATTTTATTGAGTATTTTTGCATCTACATTCATCAGGGTTATTGTTCTGTAATTTTCTTTTTTGGTGGGATCTTTGCCTGGTTTTGGTATTAGGGTGATGTTGGCTTCATGGAATGAGTTTGGTAGTATTCCCTCCTCATCTATTTTTTGGAAAACTTTAAGAAGAATGGGTATTATGTTTTCTCTGTGTGTCTGATAAAATTCTGAGTTAAATCCATCCGGCCCGGGGGTTTTGTTCTTGGGTAGTTTTTTGGTTACTGTTTCAATTTCTTTGCTTGTAATTGGTTTGTTTAACTTTTGTGTTTCTTCCTTGGTAAGTCTTGGAAGGTTGTATTTTTCTAGGAAGTTGTTCATTTCTTCTAGGTTTTCCAGCTTGTTGTTATATAGGTTTTCATAGTAGTCTTTAATAATTCTTTGTATTTCTGTGGAGTCTGTCATGATTTTTCCGTTCTCATTTCTGATTCTGTTGATTTGTGTTGATTCTCTTTTTTCTCTTAATAAGTTTCGCTAGAGGCTTATCTATTTTGTTTATTTTCTCAAAGAACCAGCTCTTGGTTTCATTGATTTTTGCTATTGTTTTATTCTTCTCAATTTTGTTTATTTATTCTCTGATCTTTATTATTTCCCTCCTTCTGCTGACTTTGGGCCTCATTTGTTCTTCTCTTACCAGTTTTGATAATTGTGATGTTAGACTGTTCATTTGGGATTGTTCTTCCTTCTTCAAGTTTGTCTGGATCACTATATACTTTCCTCTTAAGACTGCTTTTGCTGCTTCCCACAGAAGTTGGGGCTTTGTGTTGTTGTCATTTGTTTCCATATATTCCTTGACCTCTATTTTAATTTGTTCATTGATCCATTGATAATTTATAAGCTTGTTGTTAAGCCTCCATGTGTTTGTGAGCCTTTTTGTTTTCTTTGTAGAATTTATTTCTAGTTTTATACCTTTGTGATCTGAAAAGTTGGTTGGTATAATTTCAATATTTTGGAATTCACTGAGGCTCTTTTTGTGGACTAGTATGTGGTCTATTCTGGAGAACGTTCCGTATGCACTTGAGGAGAATGTATATCTTGTTGCCTTTGGATGTAGAGTTCTATAGATGTCTGTTAGGTCCATCTGTTCTACTGTGTTGTTAAGTGCCTCCATGTACTTACTTATTTTCTGCCTGGTGGATCTATCCTTTGGGGTGAGTGGAGTGTTGAAGTATCCTAAAATGAATGCATTGCAGTCTATTTCCCCCTTTAGTTCTGTTAGTATTTGTTTCACATATGCTGGTGCTCCTGTGTTGTGTTCATATATATTTAGAATGGTTATATGCTCTTGTTAGACTGAGCCCTTTATCATTATGTAGTGTCCTTCTTTATCTCTTGTTACTTTCTTTGTTTTGAAGTCTATTTTGTCTGATATTAGTACTGCAACCTCTGCTTCCTTCTCTCTGTTGTTTTCCTGATATACATTTTTCCATCCCTTGACTTTTAGTCTGTGCATGTCTTTGGGTTTGAGGTAAGTTTCTTGTAAACAGCATATAGATGGGTCTTGCCTTTTAATCCATTCTATTACTCTGTGTCTTTTGATTGGTGCACTCAGTCCATTTACATTTAGGGTGACTTTTGAAAGACATGTGCTTATTGCCATTGCAGGCTTTAAATCCGTGGTTACCAAATGTTAAAGGTTAGCCTCTTTAGTATCTTACTGCCTAGGTCAGCTCACTTATTGAGCTGTTGTATACACTGTCTGGAGATTCTTTTCTTTTCTACCTTCTTATTCCTTCTCCTCCATTCTTCATATGTTGGGTGTTTTGTTCTCTGCTCTTTTTAGGAGTGCTCCCATCTAGAGCAATCCCTGTAAGATGCCTGTAGAGGTGGTTTGTGGGAAGCAAATTACCTCAGCTTTTGCTTATCTGGGAATTGTTTAATCCCTCCATCATATTTAAATGATAATCGTGCTGGATACAGTATTCTTGGTTCAAGTCCCTTCTGTTTCATTACATTAAATATATCATACCATTCTCTTCTGGCCTGTAAGGTTTCTGTCAAGAAGTCTGATGATGGCCTGATGGGTTTTCCTTTATAGGTGACCTTTTTCTCTCTAGTTGCCTTTAAAACTCTTTCCTTGTCCTTGATCTTTGCCATTTTAATTATTATGTGTCTTGGTGTTGTCCTCCTTGGGTCCTTTCTGTTGGGAGTTCTGTGTATTTTGGTGGTCTGTTCGATTATTTCCTCCCCCTGTTTGGGGAATTTTTCAGCAATTATTTCTTCAAAGACACTTTCTATCCCTTTTTCTCTCTCTTCTTCTTCTGGTACCCCTATAATACGGATATTTTTCCTTTTGGGTTGGTCACACTGTTCTCTTAATATTGTTTCATTCCTGGAGATCCTTTTATCTCTCTCTATGTCAGCTTCTATGCTTTCCTGTTCTCTGGTTTCTATTCCAGCAATGGCCTCTTGCATCTTATCCATTCTGCTTATAAATCCTTTGAGAGTTTGTTTCACTTCTGTAATCTCCTTCTTGGCATCTGTGATCTCCCTCCGGACTTCATCCCTTGGTTCTTGCATATTTCTCTGCATCTCCATCAGCATGTTTATGACTTTTTTTTTGAATTCTTTTTCAGGAAGACTATGTAGTTCTGTCTCATTCTCTGGAGTCTCTTATCTTGGTTTGCCTGTAATTTTGTCTTTTCATGGTGATAGGAATCGTTTCAGTGCTGGGATGAGTGACGGCTGGAAGAACTTCCCTTCTTGCTGGTTTGTGGCCCTCCTCTCCTGGGAGAACAGCGACCTCTAGTGGCTTGTTCTGGGCAGCTGCAGACAGGGCTTCTGCTTCCTGCCCAGCTGCTATGGAGTTTATCTCCGCTGTTGCTGTGGGCGTGGCCTGCATGGGCGGCTGCTCCGAAATGGTGGAGCCGCATTGGAGGGGGAGCGGCCGGGAGGCTATTTAGCTCCGTGAGTGGCCTCCATGCTCCCTGCTCTCCAGGGATCCCTAGATTCCCTGCCTCTGGACTAAGTTTCCCGGAACTCTTTCAACCGGTTTAGGGGTCGCTTTCCTTTTAAGACTTCCAAAAAAGCACTCACCAAAAAAAAAAAAAAAAAAATCTGCTTGCTTTTCTTTGTCCTAGGGTGCCAGCCTCAGGGACCCGCTCACCAGTCTCGCTGCCCTGTTTCCCTAGTATCCAGGATCTCACGCATGCACTGTGTCTGTGCTCTGGTGCAGATGGCTGGGGCTGGGTGTTCAGCAGTCCTGGGCTCCCTCACCCTCCTGCTCTGGCTCCTGTCCTTCAGCCGGGAGCTGGGGGGAGGGGCGCTCGGGTCCCGCCAGGCCAATGCTTATATTTTACCCCCTTCCGAGGCGCTTCGTTCTCGCAGGTGTGTATGTGGTCTGGATGTTGTCCTGTGTCCTCTTGTCTCTGTTCTAGGAAGAGTTGTCTTTGTTATATTTTCATAAATATATGTGGTTTTCGGAGATTTCTGTTGCTCTACTCACACCACCATCTTGGCTCCACCCTCTCCATGTGATTTTAAAGGGCCTTTGAAATAAACGCAATGTACTCTGGGCTTTCAAAGGCAATTCACAGTAAGTGTTTGATAGAGTCAGTGGCAGCCTATCCTTCCTTCTCAGTCATGTATCTCCACTCCCTACCCTCTGCCCCTAGCTTAACATTCCTCTCCCTGAAAGCAGCACAGGGAAGAGTTGTAATGAACAGAGGGTGGCAGCTACCTCCCTCCCATATCCAGTCCCAGCCACCAGATCACTGCCCCAGGTTCTGTGCTCCTGGACAGGCAGACACTCATCTTTTGGCTAAGTGGTAAAGCTAAACACAGGGTTGGGACCATGGAAAAGAGATCTCAGGGTTGCCTGGATTTTAGCTTTTGTGCTGTTGCTTCTTGTATATAAGGAGCTGGGATTGTGCTATCAAACAACACTAGTTAGGTTTCTTCAAGTGAAGCAGAAGCCACAGGATCCCAGGGTTTCAGCCTGTGGGCTCTCCTAGGAGGATGTACATTTTCTCTCAAATTTGCTCAGGATTTCATACTTTCTCTCTCTTTTCCTTTCTGGAATGCCATGTAAATTGTAATGGCTCATATGTGGGAAATAACTTCTGTTGTAAATGACCTGTAAGTTTAATTCATAGAAATAGTTCCTTCTGCAATCAACATGCCAGGAGTCACAGGCTGCTGATTCAGCAGAGAAGCAGTCACTGGGTGTTTTTATCACTGATGCAACTCATAGAGAGGATTGTTTCTCCCCTGCATATGGCAAGCACCTCTGCCAGGAAAAGCAGGGACTTCTTAATTAGACTGACATATTGCCAAAGAAGGGTCATGTGAAATTTGTGTCAGGTGATGTTGGGATCATTTTGGAAACTAGTAGAGTCACCAGTAGTTCAGAGTGAGGGAAATGAAATTAGAGTCATATGCTAAATGAAGTCAAATGGCTCCTCCTGGAGTCTTCATAATGTACACAGGTATAATGTTCCAATACCCTGACTGGGATTTGGTTATTCTGAGACTCTACTAACTTGGCCTCACCAGAAACAAACTTGAATAGAGAAATTAATTTTCTTTTAATGGCTCCACCATACCTCTAAGCATCATGTCTGCTCTTAACATTCCTGGAAGCCCGCATACTTCCAGTGCCTTGAACATGCCCTACTCCAGAATTATACTCTGGGCCAGGGTTTTCCCAAAGGTGGTAGACATTCCACCTGTGGTGCATGATATTTTTTATACACTTCCTAAATAAGTGTTTCAAATTCTAATAGTTAGGTTTAGTTTTAGATGTATTAGAAAAAGTGGCACATCAATCCTATTATTTCAGCATACTACTGCTTAGGGTGAGACTAGTTTCTGTAGGCAGAAAAAAACAGGCTTTTAAAAAATAGTGTATGTGGAGATGGCAAAAACTATGAAGATGATACTCAGATGACTAAAAATTAGTAAAGACAGCTCTAGGTCAGTGGTTTTCTATCTAGGCTGAATTTATCCCTCTCCCCACCCTGCCCCCAGGGGATATTTGGCAAAGTCTGGAGACATTTTTAGTTGTCATGATTTGGGGGCAGTGGTGCTAGTGGCATCCAGGGAGTAGAGGGGGTGCTAGTGGCATCCAGGGATGCTAATAAATGTGCTGCAATGCACAGGACAGTTTCCCCAACCTCTGCTAAGGAAGAATGATCTGGCCCAAAAGTCTGTAGTGCTGCATTTGAAAAACCCAGCTATAGGTCAGTGCTTCTCAGAAGTGCGTATGACTCACTTAGAAATCTTGTTAAAGTGCAGCTTCCGAGTCAGGAAATCTGTAGTGAAGTCTGATATTCTACATCTCTTAAAAGCCATTAGGTGATGCCCAGGCTGCTGGTCCATGGGCCACACAATGAATAACAGAGACCTGTAACTGTCCTCTTTATCCCTCCACCGAATCCTGCCTATCTAGAGTTCCATCCTTTTAAGGCTCTGATTGGGGTTTGGTTATTCTGAGACACTGGTAAGTAGAAATGGCTGAAAACTGGTGAATGTGTTTCTTGAGATTAGCAGAATCAGCAAAGCCTTAAACCATGATAAACGTGGATGAGAATTTCAAGAGCTAAGCATAGCTGAAAAAGGAGATGCATTTTATTCTGGGGAATCTTTTGGAGAATAGGCAGAGCTTTCAGTAGAAGCCTGGTGCACCCAGGCTGGGTTTATAGAAGCTGTCTTTTTCATTTTCATAAGCCTGCTACCCAGAACAGCATTGAGCTCAAAGCAGATGCTCAAAATATGTTTGTTGAACCAATTGACAAATTATCTACAGCTCTGTAGATAGCTGCTTGAGCAGCAGAGCAAGGTATTTACTGGGGCAGGACACTGTCATGAACCCTTCCAATGCCAGGAAAGAATACCCTTCAACAGCTTTCTATTTGAATGGGTAGTGCTAAAGTGCATGCATCCTCTCAGATGGACTCCTCACCCCCAGATACCATCAAGATAACTTAAAATAGTTGTGTGTTCTCACCCCACTTTATTGTAAATTAGAAATCTATCGAGTAGGGTGAGTGTGGTATGTCCAGGGGGAGTTGGGGAAAATTTACCTGTTCCTTTGTCAGAAAGGAAGCTTTGCGATAAGGACTGAAGACACAGGCTCTAGGAGAAGGAACTGGGCCCATCCAAGAGGTGATTTATTCAGCAGCGCTGGCTTAATCTGCTTTCAGTGTACCTCTTCACATGACATTTGACTCTTAGAACTATATGCTAATAGATCATGTGATTTGAGGGGTCCAAGCCCTATGGTCACCACTGTCCACGTGTTCCCTCTCATGGTCCTGTCAAAACACCTTTAGGGACCATCCCCTTGGAAAATGCAGGTTTTATAAAGGCTCCTATTAAAATAAATGTATCACTGTGCATCAAGAGAGTAGATTGGCTAGTTGCCTAAGGCTGGGGAGATTGGAGGGAAATGGAGAGAGGTACAAGATTTCTTTTTGGAGTGATGAAAGAGCCCTAAAATCGATTTTGGTGATGGTTGCACAACTCTGTGAACATAGTAAAACCCATTGAATTTCACACTTTAAATGAGTGAATTGTATTGCATGTGAATTACATCTCATTAAAGCTGTTATAAAAATATGTAAATATATGGATTAGATTAGGAGATACAGGTTAATTTAAGAGATAACTGGGGGAACCCTGGAGTACCATATGGTAGAGGAGAAGGAATGGTGAAGGGCCCCCACCAGTAAGATGGCAAACTTCCAGCTTCTCTTCCGGGTCCTCAGTTCCCGACGGCACCACCTAAAGACCTATCACCTCTCTCCCCACTCCCACTCCCAGCACCTAGCAAATAGCCACCAGCCCCGTAGAAGTAACACCACAATTACCCCATGCCCCTTCCTATATACTCAGCACCTTTCCCCAATAAAGTGGATTTCTCCGGTGAATTGCTGCTGTGTGTCGCTCCTTTCCTTTCATTGGTGCCGAAACCCGGGAGACGGGACACCCCAACTGGGCACTGTCTTCCCCCTGACACCAGCAGCAGCTTGCCCTCATCCTCTTTTTCTGGCGCTGGCTCCTCACACCACTCCTCTTTGGCCTTTAGGTAAGTTTTCCCCCAGAGTGGGCCGCTCGTCCCCGAGCTATCGCAGTGCCATTGACCGTGATCATCCGGCAAGGCCCTGACGCTCGGGGATGAAGAGGGAACTCTCCCCGCCTTCGGCCTTCACGGCTGCAGCAGACCCTCAGGCCCCCCTCCAACAGCCATAAATTGCCACCTCAGGCCTTCACGGCTGCGACAGACCCTCAGGCCCCTCCTCCCTCCTCCAACAGCCATAAATGAGGTGACTCCTTTGTGGATGAGAAAGCTCCCTTTTCCACTCCTTCCTTCCATTTTACCTGCCAAAATCCATTCCATCCGCCGAAAATTCCTAGTACTAGGTTCCTCGGACTCCGGCACTCTGCCTTCTTAGAGCAGTCTGGGTGACGACCCACACTTCCTAAGAAATTCCGACTCATATACGAGTTTCCGCAGACCACCAAGGATCATCAGGGACGCCCTCTGTCTCCTTGCCGTCTGCTCCCAGTCCGAGGGTCTCCGTTCGTCTTCCCCTGTGTGTCTCCTTCTCTGTCCTTTAGCCGTGGGAGCCTCCTCATCCCTCCCTGGAAGTTCACCTCTTGAATGCCTGCTCAAGCATCTAGCCACCCTCTCCCTGACGCCTGATATAAAACCAAAACTTCTCCGCAAATACTGCTCCCAAGATTGGCCAACATAGCCTGTAGACAATAACAACCAATGGCCCGCGGGGGAGCTCTTGATCCTAACATCACTCGCGATCTCTTTAACTACTGCCAGCGCCTGAAAAACTGGAAGGACATTCCCTGTATCGAAGCTTTCTGACTCCTCCGTCCGCCCCCCTCCAAGTTCTCCTAGCCTGCAAGCCGTCTCCCCTGCAGAAGCCTCCCGCCCACTCCCTTCCCCCCCTCTTTCCGCCTCCCTCGCCGCCGCCGCCTCCTCCTCCCCCCCCCGCCTACCCCCAAGTTCTCCTAGCCTGCAAGCTGTCTCCCCAGCAAAAGCCTCCCATTCACTCCCTTCCCCCTCCTCTCCTACAACAGCCCCTCCCCCTTCCTCCACCACCATCTCCTCCCCCACCTCACCCCCCCTGCAGTTCAAGCCTGAGCCTTTCAGCCCCCCTCTAAGTCCCAGGAGCCTCCTCTATCTTTGCCCCCATCACCTGTTTCTCCCCCACAGACTGAGCCAGAACCCTTCAGTACTCCTCAGACTCAGTCCCAAGGGCCTCCCAAAATTATCGCCCCCCCTCTGAGAAGTAGCAAGATCTGAAGGCATCGTGCGCGTTCACATCCCTTTCTCCTTAGGAGATTTAGCCCAACTTGAGAAACGCCTAAGTTCCTTTTCCACTGATCCCACAACATATATCAGAGAGTTTCAATAGACCCTCCAGTCATACAGCCTCACACATCATGACATTTTCATGCTCTTAGCCAATACCCTCCTTTCTGAAGAGTGCAGACGAGTTTGGGACTTTGCCCAAACGCATGCCACTGAAACCCACAGGACTGACCCCACCTATCCCCCTGGCCCCACCGCTGTCCCCGAACAAGACCCACACTGGGATTATAACACCACTGTGAGTCTCTGCTCTCGAGATATCTTCGCCTGCTGCTTAATAACAGCTTGTAAATAATCAATTTTCAAAAGCTCCCTCTAAGTTCTTAGACAGACTCACTCAAGCCCTATTACAGTTACCAGCCTGGACCCAGAAACGCCTGACGGGAGACATGTCCTTATGACATACTTCCTACCTCAAAGCTACCCCGACATTAAAGCGAAACTCAAAAAGTTAGAACAGGGCCCCGCTACCCCACAGACTGAGATCCTAACAGTGGCCTTTAAAGTCTTCCATAACCGGGAGGAGGAGAAAAAAACGCCGTAAACAAAAGGCTGATCAGGCCAATTTCCAAATGTTGGCCCAGCTGATAAAACCACAACCTGGGCACTCTTCTACAAACAAGCCCCCCACAGGAGCTTGTTTCAAGTGCGGACAAGAAGGACATTGGTCAAGGGCATGCCCCTACCCCAGATCTCCTACCACCCCATGCCCCAGATGCCACAAAAAGGACCACTGGAGGTCTGATTGCCCAGCCACCCAAAGGGGAGGCTGGACGAACAACCCCCATCCTAAGCCCGCCGTAGTGGGACTGGCAGAAGAAGATTGACGGGACCTGGGAGCTTCTCGCCCAACCATTTCCATCACCAAACAGGAGCCCAGGGTTACTTCAGTAATAGACGGTCGCCCCATCTCCTTCCTCCTAGATACAGGAGCCACCTTCTCAGTCTTGCAGGAATACTGGGGCCCTACCACGCCTGCCATTACTCCTATAGTCAGGGTAGGAGGTAAACAGATTTTCCCATTAAAACCCCCCCCTTTTATGCACAATCCAAGACAATCCCATACCTTTCTCTCACTCCTTCCTGGTTATGCCCCAGTTGTCCCATCCCCTTACTAGGACGGGACATCCTTTCTCTCCTCCATGTTTCCATAACTATATCCACTCCCACAGCCCCCAGTACTCCCTTTCTAATGGCCCTCATAGCCGATGACCCCCCTCTACCCAATGAAAGCTCCAGTTCTGCCCTCATACACCCTGTAAGTCCCAAAGTTTGGGACATTACAAGCCCCTCCGTGGCTCTATGTCCTCCTGCCTCCATCAAATTATGTGACCCCTCTCAGTATATCTGTCAGGCCCAATACCCCCTAACCACTTCAGCCCTCATAAGTCTCCAACCCATCATCCAAGATCTCTTAAACAAAAATTACCTCAGACCCACTCACTCCCCGTTTAATACCCCCATATTAGCTGTTAAAAAATCCAACATCTTTCCGCCTCGTCCAAGACCTTTGCCTCATCAACATGGCCGTTGTCCCTATCCATCCCTTAGTCCCAAATCCATACACCCTTTTATTGCAGATCCCTGCCTCAGCCTCCCACTTCTCAGTCCTAGATCTCAAGGATGCATTTTTTTCTAATCCTCTGGACCCCTCCTCCCAAGATTTCTTCACCTTCACCTGGACGGACCCATACACAAGACATTCTGAACAACTCACTTAGACAGTTTTGCCACAAAGCTTCTGAGTCCACCTTATTACAATACGTAGATGATCTTCTACTCTGCAGTCCCTGGTGAGAACAGTCTCAACTTGACACTGCCTCCCTACTTAACCTTCTAGCTTCCAGAAGTTACCGGGTATCCCCTGTCAAAGCTCAAATCTCTTCCCCTTTGTCACTTACCTCCAATTTCTTCTATCTCAACAAAGAAAGTCCATTACCTTAGACAGAAAACAGCTTCTCTCTGACCTACCCGTTCCCGAAACCAAGACAAATCCTTTCCTTTCTAAGCCTGGCTGGGTATTTTAGAGCGTGGATCCCTAACTTCTCCCTGTTAGCAAGACCCCTATTCTACCTCAGCAAGGACCCCCCTGAAGAACCATTATCCTTCTCACTCTGACACACCTTCATTAAGCTCCGTCAAGCCCTTGTAGAAGCCCCAGCTCTCCATCTTCCTGATTTGTTGAAGCCCTTCTCATTATACATTCATGAGAGGTCCAGTCAAGCTCTAGGAGTCCTAGGCCAACATTATGGCCCATCCTTTGCCCCAGTAGCTTATCTTTCCAAGCAATTAGACCCCACAGTTCGGGGATGAGCCCCCTGCCTACGGGCATTATCCACTGGACGCTCTTGCAGAAAGAAGCTCATAAACTGACATTCGGGGTGCCCCTTACCATTCTGTCCCCACATCACCTAAAAGATCTCTTAACCTACAAAAGTTTACAGACTTTCCCTCCCTCCAGACTCCTGACCTTACTGTCCTTTTTCCTCCAAAATCCCGTTCACCCCCTTTGCCATCCATACCTGAATCATGACTTTTTCCTCCTTTACCACTCTCTTGCTTTTTCTCCTCATTCCTATTGTCTTCCCCGTCACCCCAACCTCCTTTGTATGGTGATTCAAAGTAAGACAGACTTACACACGGCATCAAACAAAAGTTACTGCCCTCATTGCCACATCAGACTGCCCTCTGAAAGGCTGCTCCGAGCCTTTATACCTCCACTTTCCTCCCTCCACTGAAGTGTTCACTAGCAGCTACCTTTATTCTCCCTACCTCTGCTTCCTCTATGACCAAAGACAAGCCTATTGCAGGCAATGGCAAGACACCTACTGGGGATGTCCCTACTGGTCTTGCACCATTCACTACATGAGTAACTCTCAGTACCCACAGTATTACTCCTCCAACTGTTTCATGAAATACCCCAACGGCTCATTCTCCTTATCAGTCCCAGATCCCTGGGACTCTCGATGGGCCGCTGGGGTCACAGCCTCAGTTTACTATGAGGAGTCCTCGACCCCCCACAGTACCCTTCATATCTCTCGAGAGTATGTTCCCTCTCACTCCCAGATCTCTCAAGTTGCATCAGATATCGGACATTCCGAAAAAGTCATTATCCAAACTCTTGATGGCACTTCTTCATCTTCTTATTCCTCCTACTCTTAGTTACAGCCTATTCAAGACACCACCATCTTTCTCAACCACACCCTCAACACCGCCAATTGTTTCTTGTGCACATCACTACAGCGCCCATTGCTGGCCGCTGTGCCCCTTAATATTTCCAACTACTCCTTCCATGCAGAAGGACAACCCCTCCGCCCCCTGGCAGACATACCCCTATGGGAACCAGAATACACAGATAATCTCACCATCCACCACTGTGTAGGCCCAGCTCCACCCCCCTCCAGCACACTTCACTGCCTCTCTATCTACACCCCTACCTCTGGCTCTAAGACTTTCACTCAACCGGGACACTTCTTTTAGTGCAATGGCAGTCTTTTCAACTCACTGCCTCCCAAGTCCAATATACCCTATATTCTCGTCAACCTAATCCCACAGCTTACACTTTACAACATGGCAGAATTCCTTGAGCTCCAACCTCCCTTGCCCTCGCGCACAAAAAGGGCTGCTTTCCTTCCCATCATGGTCGGTATCTCTTTGACCACCTCAGCCATTGGTGCAGGGTTTTCGAGAAGAGCCTTGAGTCACTCTCTATGGGCAATTAGAAATCTCAACGACAAACTTGAAAGAGCCCTGACATCCACTGCCGATTCCCTAGCCTCTCTCCAAAGACAGGTCACTTCACTAGCTAAGGTCACCCTTCAAGACCGGCGGGCCTTAGATCTGCTTACAGCTGAGAAGGGCGGCACCTGCGTCTTCCATCGGGAAGAGTGCTGCTATTACATCAATGAATCCGGCATTGTAGAAACTGACATTACCAAACTCACCGACCTTGCCTCCAGCCTCCACTCTGCTTCCAATTCCAACCCATTCTCTTCAATACTAACAAACCCTCTCCTTACCTGGCTCTGGCCCATTGCAGGCCCCATAATAATCATTCTTCTCACCTGTCTCTTCTTACCCTGTATAATGAAGTTCATCAAATCCCAAGTCAGAAAAATCTCTAATCAAACTTTCAACCAGCTTTTACTCAGGAACTATCAGCTTATTGCCACAGAAGATCCCTCACCCTCACGTGACCTCCCCACCACACGCTGAGATGGACCCCTCTCTCCACTGGAAACTGTTCCTGGAAACAATGGCCACAGACGCCTGGCTTCTGGCACCCGTATCCTCTTGGCACCATTAGAATCAACAAGTCGTCGACCTATAGTTACAAAGAACCTTCACTGATTTCCAACCTGAAGAAGTCCACATCTACTCGTCCTTACTGTGGGGAGTCCTATCAACCCTTTCCCCCTAATCCTCAAGCCCTCACTCCCTTCTCCACCCCCGTTCAGCAGGAAGCAATCAGAAAGAAAGCAACGTCCACAACCCCATAGAGGAGAAAGGGGGGAATGAAGGGCCCCCACCAGTAAGATGGTGAACTTCCGGCTTCTCTTCCGGGTCCTCAGTTCCCGACGGCACCACCTAAAGACCTATCACCTCTCTCCCCACTCCCACTCCCAGCACCTAGCAAATAGCCACCAGCCCCGTAGAAGTAACACCACAATCACCCCATGCCCCTTCCTATATAACCCAGCACCTTTCCCCAATAAAGCGGAATTCTCCGGTGAATTGCTGCTGTGTGTCACTCCTTTCCTTTCAGATGGATCCACCAACAGGGAAGGAAACATTGAAACAAGGCAAGAATTGGGATTCTTCCTAAATTTTCCTGAATCTCCACAAACCCATTTCTTTTGAATGCAATTGTCAGTGATTCCAATTGTTACCAAATTTTTCAACATTAGATTCATTGTTTGGAAAAAAACCAGGGAATACCTGAATGCAGTGAGCTAGGTCCCCAAGGAGAAAATAATCATGGCATAAATAATAAAGCATAGGATTTGGCACTGTCCCATGCTCCTGGAAGCTCCTTACATTAGATGAAGCCACTTGGACCATTGTTGCTTTTATACAAAAAGCTGCAGGACCTGAGGCCTGAGAAAAATACATTTTTTATTCATTGAAATGGAGACTATGGTTTTGGAAGAGGTGACTTTAAAACCACAATTATCTCATATAGCCTTGTGGCCAAAGCCTCCAAAGCCACAGAGGGAGAGCTCTGTACCTCCACCATGTGTCTTTCCATGAACCCACGCTAACTTCAGTCGTTTGGTATGATACAATTGGAGCATAAATATCAGGGCCACTTCAATAGATCTGCTTGAAAATCAGAAATGGCAGGGCCTAGGACTCAGAGCCCCTATTCCTAAGGCTAAACATGTGTTAGTTGAATATACAAGTAGGTTGGTTTCAAATAGCACAAAGCTTCTCTCCCACCCTCCAGCTTGTGGCTTGAAATGCCTTGGGAGTAAAAATATCGTATTTAGCTATTATCAGTGTTGATGTCTTGCTATATGAATGAAAGCTCTAAGAGGTGGTACATGATGGTTTGGTCAGCTTGGGAAAAGAATGGCCCACCAGTGTGGGAAAAAGACATGAACTAAGAAACAACCTGGTCTTTTTCTCAGTTTTGCTCTCAGCTTCCCCCTTGCCAAGTCCCCTCTGTGACTGACCAGAAATTCCTGGACTTGAAAATATAAATTGAAAGGCACACTCACTGGACCCACTGAACCTAGAATTATGAATATGCCCCCACTGGATGACTGAGTACCCTACTACACAGCACATCATTTCTAATTTGTCACTAAGGAGGCCCAATTAGTGCCAGAGAAACCCAGGACAAGGAAACATTACAGGAAAATAAAGAGAATAGGCATTTGGTGGAGTTATTAAATATGTATTTCATAGCAAATAATTATCTCTATTGGACACCAGTAAAAGACAGTCCAGTATTTGACCAGTGACTGTCCCTGGGTGCAATAAAACCCCAATTGTCAAGAAAGCAATGTGGGAAGTCCTCTGACTGAACTCATCTTTCTCTTCAGAAGACAGTGGGTTATTTACCATATGTAATGATATCCTGTGATGCTCCTTTGCCTGCAAAGACATTTTATCATCTCTCCAGATTTCACACCAGGATCAGTCTCACTTGGATCCATTTTCCTTGTGTCTGCAGATCTCAAATTGCTAGAGGACATCGTGTCAGGAAAAGGCCACATGGGCAGTCAGGGACGTGGTCCAACCCTTGAGGAAATAAAGTGTGCAACCCATCTCCCCTCCCTCAGGTCCCTGGAGAATGAGAGGCCAGACAGAGTGAAACAGGAGAAGGTACCTCCAGCTTAGCACAGAGCTGCCAAAACTCAGGCCAGGGGAACATTTTTGGAGTTTAGGAAACAGGATATTCAAATTTCAAGTTGTAAACTTACATTATGAAATCTGATACCACCCTCCCTATGCTCTGGAAATGAGTCCTCGGTCCCCTCCTTGAACTGGGGTCTTGGAGCCACAGAGCCTCACAATGCCATTCTCACTCCCCATAACCTTTTGGGAGACAAAGTAAAATAATGAGGGCCAAGGCAAGGATGGTGTTACATGGTCCAATTAAGGGCTCAATATGAGGAGCATATGCACCACTTTTTCATTTTGTTTCCTGAGAGATGGTTTTCTCTGCTGATTATGTGGTAAATAGACTTAGACTAAGTCATTCTGGAGTAATCTTGGCACCCTTGGCACCTAGCACAGGTCTTGATAGGTGGTGCTCAGTGAATATTTCTTAAAAGAGTAAGCCTGATATTCTCTATCACTTTGGAATATAAGCATTGGGATCTCTGTCTATTGACCTCATCAGGCAGATACAATCCCTTCCATGACCTGTGCCCATCCCCTGGACTGACCCTGCTCTTGGAGCCTGGACAGTGTCTACATAAAGCAGACAAGGAAGCACTGTTAGCCAAGGAACCATGCTGTTGAGTGTCCTGAGGGCTGATCCTGGGTTGAGATCTAGTTGGCTTCCTGTTCTCACCCTTGGCCCTTAGCCCCATGACTGACCCACCACTGTCTCCAGACTGATTACTTTCTACAGTCTTATTGGGTTTCCTGATTACTATCCCTGTTTCCTGACTCATGATCTGAATATTCATCCACAGATGTCAGGATAAGAGGCTTGGCTTTTATGGTCTAATTTTTTCACTGGTGATAAGTCAGAGTGCAGATCTGCATGGAGGAATACCAAAAAAACCTTACCTAGAAAAGGAGGAGTCAGAAAGCAAGATCAGATTATCAAGGCCAGAGTCAAGATACACAGGCCAGGATCTGAGAGTAAAATAGAGACAACACAGTGGCATTAAGTTTGGAAGCATGGGATACGTTATGGAGATTTATCTCATGACATTATGCTAATGATATATTCAACCAATGGTTCTCAACCAGGGGAGATTTTTCCAGGGGACATTTAACAGTGTCCAGAGATATTTTAATTGTCATAACTGTGGGAGTGCTACTGTCATGTAGTAGGTAGTAGCCAGGAATGCTGCTAAATATCCTCCAGGACCCAGGACAGCCCGCCCAACTAGGAATTACCCAACTCAAAATGTCAGTAGTGTCAACATTGAGAAACCCTGTATTAAAAATACAGGATATCAGTGATGACAGAAAATATGAAGATTAAAAAAAGACTGAAAGAATACACTTCATAGTTACAAAAGGGGAGTGTTGAAGTGGCAGGATTATGCATTTTTTTCTTTTTCTCTGGCTTACAAATTTCTGAATACAACTATGTTGCCTTAAAATTTTTAAATTATTTTTAACTGCATAAATAATACATGAACACATCTGCTTATAAAATATTACAGTATTACAGACAGAACCTCTTTGAGCAACTTGACTTCTCCCACATCATTCCCTTTCCCAGATGTAACCCATTTGGTGGATGTGACATTTTGAGCTCTGTCTACATACTTACACACTTATTATGTGCAGCTATAGAAAATACATACTATCTTATAGTTTTTCACAGATTCATAATATTCTGTAGCTTATTGCCCTACTGATGAACATTTAGATTGCTTCCAGTCTGGGACTATTACAAAAATGCTTCATTGTACAGGCCTCCTTGAGTATGCTTGCCAAAATTTCTAAAACTTTGTATATGGGAATGAAAATTTCTGGGTTGTAGAAAGTACACTAAAGATCTAAAATTTTACCACCTACTATCAGTTGCCTTCCAAAAAGCCTACAAATTCAGTTTCCTGACACCCTCACCAGCACTTACTAATTATTTTGTTTTTCATTCTTGCCAACCAGATAGTTGAGAAATAGTATCTTACTTTTGTTATAACATGCATTTCCCTTGTTACTGATGAGGTTGGGTGCCTCTTCATGTATTTGTTGAACCTGTCATCTGTTCTCTTCTAAGAACAGCGGTATTCACATCCGTTGCTCATTTTTTATCATAAGACTTTCTAACAGTTTTGAAGAACAGATAAGATTAGTGTTGGGTGATATAAAAACACAGAAGTGGGCATCTCCAGTGTCGTGCCTGTCCTCACTATCTGAGACAGATCTTGTGGGTCCCACCCAGACCAAAATGACCTCTCTTCCCATTACTGAGAATGTGATAAAGCAGCTATATTAGAGAACAAAGTAGTCAGGCCCATTCTTGCCATGGCTCCATGTTTCCCTGTACTGTGAGCCTTTGCTATGCCAGCATCTTGACACTGAGAATCCAGTAGGTACTGCCAGTCAAATTCACTCCAGGCAAATACAATTATGATATGTGATGAGGCATAAGGACCCATGAAAGGCAGCATGTGAACTGAATGTTATCTGCTGCCAGTGCAAATGGCAATTAGACTATTACATTTCAGTTCATCTTCATTAAGAACATCTGTTGTCTAGCCCACATGAGAAAATCAAAGATGGGATTGGGTGATTGTGACCACTACAAATAAGTAGTTGTATCAACCAATTTCCCATCACCCAGGCATAAACTGTAAGAGATGCTGCATGGATAATGTATTACATATGTTAGGTAGTGGCTAAGGAATAAAACTAGATGGAAGTCTTCTTTCAGACTCTTCGATGTATTTGAAGCTAGGATGCTTATAAACCATGTCCCTTTGTGGTGAAGAAGATGATTGATTACTGGCTCTTGGCCAGACTAGGTTTGGACAAACTAGGCCATACCCAGTCTGGCCTTGTGGCCCCTCTGGCCATTTTGGTTGCCCCATCCCATGTAGTCTCCTACTCTGTCTCCTTGGGGCTGTTTTCTACTG